>NC_136322.1:4767044-5967044 GCF_964198595.1 Lampetra fluviatilis | reverse complement strand
CCTTGGCATCCTGTGGGCTCCAGAGGTCGTCACACACCGTGCCCCACTCGCCATTGTAGAACACCTCCACACGGCCCTGACATGCGGTGGCATTCCCAGCCAGCCGAATTGACATATCTTCGCCTTCCATGCAACATTAAAAAGTCACAATTAAGGGTCATGATTCTGTTCAATAATTGACACGGTATTTTTTACATTGTGTATGGTGAATGTACTGAATAAACTCATATTGACTGCAGAAGTCACATGGAATGATTACACAATATGTATACAAATATCAAATAATCGTTTCTCAAACTCACTATGCAATGCGATGCAATAATTGATGCATCATCATGTGCCTATTATGTCAGAATAAGTGGCTGAATACTCGAGGTAAATGCACTGCATTTTGCTCACTAGGCAACAATCAGAGATAGCTTTAAACGATGGTATATTGGCAGTCATGATGAGATATGCATTGACATATGTTTACCCATATGACTGAGAATAGTTGCTTAATTCATTGATAGTGTAGATTGTGGGCTTTCAGATGCGTTTCTGCAGACGTCTGGAACTCTCTTCCAATATTAGGAAGCCACTGGTACTTATGAACTTTTACATCTAGGTTGAAACCCAATTTCTTTGGAACTGCGTTTTGTTTGTTCGTTGTCCTTCTCTCGCAGGTCCGATTAGCAAAGTTGGCAACATATGTTGCGAAAGTTCAACATACATACACGCGGAGGCGTGGAATGATTTCGAATGGATAATTTACATGCAGAGGAACAACTACAACTTTACATTCAGGGGGTCAAGCCAGATAACTCTGCCAGGAGCAGCGGAGTGTATCGCCGTGATGTATTTTTCGTATTTGCCAATTGGGCATTGCATCGTTATATGTTTTATGGTCTCTGTTCCGGATGACCACAGTCACACACTGGACAGTTTAAAATTTTCCATTTGTGGATCAGGTAATGTCATGGTTTGTGCGGATGCAGCTTAGGGTGGACCATGAGCTTTGTAGAAGATCAAACCCAGGGATATTCTGAAATGGGTCTTTCACAATGTGTTTGTGAGTTATTTTAAACTCCATTCAACTCTCCAGGATTCATCAGGATGAAATTACATTATTTAAGGTGAAGCATATTGATGCAAAAGGGCTTGTGTGACTTCAACGGATGACAAAAGAATGTTAATGAGATCATGATGAATGGCAAGGCGACCTTTTTTCCTCTATTTGCAGGACTTCCTGCGTGGTTGCAACTTTGCGATGGATGGGTGGGCCAGCCACGATGTTGGAGTGAACTTGAGGGTTCAAGTGATGCACCGCATTGTAGTGTTCAGTTGGTCCATACTGATGCATAGTACTCGGCTACAGAGTACACAAGAACCACCATTGATGTCCATAGCACTGGTGCTGATACTCCCCAGCTTGTGTTTTGCAGTTTATAGACCAGGTTGACCCTTGTCTTGATCTTGGTGGCTATTTCAGGTGGTCATAGAATATTATCGTAGGGTCCAGCTTCATTCAGATAGGTCAGAGTGGTGTCATGTCCCACATTGTTGCCACAGAAGGTCACTTTCAGAGTGTGCGCTGGTCTTGAATTTCTTCTGGAATATGGCCACAATGTGTATCGCATGGGCCAAAATTGGGTCACAGCAGCTGCATCCAGGCTGAAATCCCGCTTATTCTGCAGGGATCAGACTCGACAAGGGGGTGATTCTCTGGAGGATGATATTTTCCAAGAGTTTCTAGGTCGTGCACATGAGTGATAATGGCCAAAAGCTTTCCAGATTATCAGTTGGCTTGCCCAGTTTGGGTACTGCAATGACCATTGCCTCCCACCATGCTTTTGGGATTCAACCGATTTTCCTAGTTTTGGTGTACAGTTTTGCCAGGTCCCCTAGAAGCTAAGTTATGAAGCATTTTGTGGGGGGGGGGGGGGGGATACCATCTCTGTCGGCAGCCTTGTTTTTCTTCATTTCAGCCAGACCCTTCCTCACTTCCTCTGTGTTGATGGCAGTGTGGTCTTGTGAAGACAGTGAGGCCATTGCCTGGTGTAATTGACAATGGATCTCTCACTTGATGTTTTTGTCAAGCAGTCATTTTGTTTTCCAATAGTTTGGAGGCGATAGAGTTGGGCAGGACCCTTGCGGTCCAGTATTATGTTGGATTAGCAGAACCTAGGTGTCGTAGTAGTGCCCAGGCATGGTGGCTGGAGTGAGTGAAGTCCAGGATTTCAACACTCAATCCACCGCTTACATCTGGCTTAGTCTAAAGACTCCAGCAGGGTCTATCCAACCTCTGGCTGCCCAACTGGTTGTACTGTCGGAGCAGGTCCTAGGTCTCTTTTGTCCAGCAGGAAGCTGTAAGGAGGCTAATAAAATGGTGATAGCATTCCGGTGTCGTGGGCATTCGACACGCCACTCTCTCTACAGCCTTATAATATTGGCCCCAGTCAACTTTGACTGGTTCCACCTTGGTAATCGTTTTGGACACAATCACGGGGATTTCGATGCCAATGTGGACAATTATGGGCCTATGGTGACTTTTGGGGAAGCTTGGAAGTATTTTGCAGGATCGATGAAGTATGCTCCCACTTTGATTCTTGGAAACGATGGTGCTATGCAATGGAACACTACATATAAAGCTTTTCATTAAACTTGATTTGAAGCTTTCGTGACTGCAGGAATCCATACTCTGGTTCTTTCGGTAAAGTCACGTAGGTTAAAATAATAATAAAAGAAAATAAACACGACGTTTTGGTCGCAACACAAGCGTCCGTCTTCAGGTGTTACAGTTTTACACGTAGCCTTTTTCATCAACATCAGCCATGATCATTCTACTTCTGGATGAAGGCTTCCCCAAGACATCAGCATCCCTGATGATTCTGTAATGTAACAGCCCATCTAGCTCCTACAACGAACTGATTTCATCACTCCATCTCCCAGGTGCATACACTCTCAGGCACGTTTCCTCCTATTGATGCCACTCAACCACTGGCCGTCATCCCTTCTAATGACATGTCCTGTCTCTTGGTGTAATCCCAGCATGCAATTCTTCGAGTCTTTGAGCACTTTTAATCTTACGTGCGTTCATAATTTTATCATAATCTCGATCTGCCTTCAAAAGCTTCCTTATGTATAATTCTCTAATGTGTTTTAGTTGTATGTCTCCGAAAGATATTTAAAATTGTTTAGCAATTGCCAAAACACCTGGATTCTATTTATGGTGATTGGTATTGCTTGGGAAAACGTGTTTCGTCTGTGGTGCTCACCGAAATAATTGTCTGAATATAAACAATGCATATACTTACTGGTTATGCTCGTGACAATGTTTGACGGTTGGGAGTTGTTGCCACTGTACGCGGTTACAGACGCGTTATAACTTCTACCAGGGACAAGATTAGTAAATGTTCGTATTGTAATGTTGGAGTACAAATTGAAGCGCATCACTGATGTTGCATTGTACGTTTCACTTAAGTATACCACGTAGTAGTCCACATCTGAAATAGGAGCCACCCATGAGACCGTCATGGCTGTAGGGCTGTTGACGATGACGGTGACAGTGACTTGTGGAGGAACTGCAATGTCAAATAAACATGAAACAGACGAATTTCAAGGGATAATTAAATGATTAACTTCATTCACTAAAGTAGCATACAACACACTAGATACAACGATCACCATATATTTTGTATATATGCCCTCTTGTTTGTCGAACTATGTGTTGATTGTAAAAGTATGTAATTTGAAAACAGATATTTAAAAGTGACAATTGAGGCAAACATCATTTTCCATAGAATACTATGAAATTAAAGGCTGGCTTAGCCTGTAGTGTAGTTTAAAAGTCAGTATTTGCAGGAACATTTGCTAAAACCTAATTATCATGGTCAATGAAAGACGGTGAATGGGGGAGGTGGGTCACGCAGGATTGGTTCAAACTTTACTCACGACTAATGTTAACAATCGACCTTAATTTACGTGAGTACATACATAATGTAATCCTTACATAATGCATAGTAAGTATTACATATCAAATTTAGTTCACCATGGGCTCCAACCATAATATATCCTGGTATTTGAACATATTTAGTTCTTATATTCGACCTTGTTAAAAGTTGCTGTTTCTTTGTAACACGTAGGCTTTCACGACCAATAATATTCATTATAAATATTTTTTAAATAGCAATTAGGCTGCATATGTCGAGGTAATTTTTCGGTCATTACACATTTCACAAATACATTTTCTATTCATAAAGTTACAATTTGCAAGTATAGAAGGCTGGTTTTAAATGCTCATGAAATGGTTTTCAATGACATGTTTGATACGTACATATGCCGTTTAAAGGTTCATAATGAACGTTTTTTGGTTAGATCGCATTATAATTTATAAATGTGTCGAAACCCTCCACCACCCGATACGGCAAATCAGTAAGGGATTTATCATGTAAACAAAATGCCAAAGAGTTTACTATTTCATCCGACCGGTGTGTGTGAAGAGTGAATCCACAACATTTACAATTTTAGTGCGATGTTTCGCTGGAAATTGCACCCAGCATTATCAGGCGATTTGCCAGAATAGTGAAGCCATCCACCTGCTTCCGGTCTTAACATTGACAGAGGCATCATTCCATGATTGAGGTATTCATGTCTGTATGGATATTTAGTGAATTTGTCCTTTGTTGTTAGTAAATAGGCAATTAAATAAGTACAATTTGAGAAATTTCACGTGAAAATAATACATAGTTCCAATTCGAATATCCATTCACATGGCTCATGTGATCACATCATATGTATTCCTCTATTTAAGAACGTACAGGAGGATTTATCCACAACCCTGGCTGTCGTCGATGATGCTATTTATAATTACTGGTGAAACGTCGTTCTTGAATTGTAAATGTTGTGGATTTACTTTCCAATACCCGAATGTACTACACTAGTGTAGTGATATGAAATGGTTTACTACGTAGCATAGTGCTGGCTGCTGGTAGGGAAGGGGATCTGCAGAGTGAAGCAGCACTGATTGATAGCAGACCACGTGATAGAACCGAGAAGAATCTAGGGTAAAGGTTACAAAGGGACGCGTCGAGAGCCCGCTCGTAAGTTTACGAAGGGGTGCGTGGCTGGGGCGGAATGAGGCCATGCTAACAGGATTAAAGGGGACCCTGAGTGAAGGCTCGGGGCCGCCGTCGTTGGAGTGAGATCCCCTCGTCGTCGTCGTCGCTGCTATCGCCTTGGCCGCTTGCGTTTCATGCCTTCGTCACCTGTCGTCGTCCACTTGATAATTGTGCTACTAGTAGTAGTTGGCTGTCTTAGCTCAGCACCGTCAGTGTCAGATGGCTAGCTTTGTGTTGTAGGATAGCAACCAGTATAGCGTTGCGTTTAAGCGAGAGACAGAGCGTTGTGTAACAGTGCAGAGTGTTTAACGGTGTGCTCGGTGTTAAAGAGTTGCCTCCAAGAGTTACGTCTCCAAGTCAGTCACTACACTAGCAACGAATTGGCATGTTCTGTTTACGTGACAAACCTTACTAATTGGCTGTGTCAGGTGGTGGTGGGTTTAACTACCCATTTGAATTTACACAATCTAGCCCCAAAAAACTGTTATGTCCTCAACTTAAGCCACAAAACTGGCATATAACACATTATATCCAACGATCACCATATATTTTCTATAAGCCCTCTTTTTCGTCCAAATATATATTGATGATAAAAGTACGTGTTTTATTTGCAACAAAACAAGAGCTCACGTGAACGTAACCAACGTGTGAATCGTGCATTTGTCTGTTTTAAATACAGAAATAATGGTAGCATTGCATGGCGAAACGCTTGCAATATCAAATTAAGTTGACTGCATCGGTACTTACAAGATCTGTCCATAACCATATCTGACCACGTTTAGAAGGATGTATTGGAAGCCTCCACACATGAATAATTCCATGATTGAGGTATTCATTTATGTATAATCACTGAGTAAAGATATCCTATGTTGTTCGTGAACAAGTGATTAAATAAGTAAATATTTGGACAAAATTCTAACGAAAATAAAACCTACAATCCAAATTATAATTCTCTCAATATGGCTGCACACATTTCTATAACGCAAATAACAATAAATATATAAACATGTAAATACTCACAGCTCCTTTTAGTAATGATGGCTGATGATTGTGAGTTGATGCCACTATTCGCTGTTACAGATATCTGGTAACTTCTACCAGGAACAAAACCAATTAAGCGCTGCATTGTAACATTGGAGGAAAAATTGAAGTGATGTGCTACTGATGCGTTGTTAGTTTCATTTAAGTAGACTATGTAGTAGTCAACATCTGAAATAGGAGCCACCCATGAGACCGTCATGGCTGTAGGGCTGTTGACGATGACGGTGACATTGACTTTTGGAGGCACTGCAATGTCAAATACAATGATTGAGAGTCGAAGTGAAAGGGCGAATTACGTCATTAACTTATGCCACTAAAGTGGCATATAACATATACGTTACCACAATCACCATATATTTAGTATATGCCCTCTTATTTTGGTCCAACTATGTTTTGATGATAAAAGTACGTGTTTTATTTTCAACAAAACAAAAGCCCAGTATAAGGCACGGACCGTAACAAGGTGGGGGCGGGGGGGTACAAAAATTACGTGGATTGAGACCCTAAATACCCCTGGGTCAATAGATGGGGAGGAGATTGGGCTCACTTGCCCACACACATGCGGACTACGAGAGGTAGCATCGGTTATTAGTATATGGTGAGGGGAGAGCAACGGATCCGGGACAAAAGTTGGGGGAGCCTCCACATGCCAAGTGGAGTTGTCATAACAAAGCCCCGCAGGGCGGTGACTGAATCCACGTCTATCCGCAGACGGGGGTAGGAGGACAATACCAACTGCATGCACACCCCACAACAAGCTCCACGGGGGTGGGAACCGCCCGACTCCAAACTCACTCCTTATCCTCGTGTTTTGTGTTCTGATCACACGAGGGCTAAAAGATAACTGTGCCAGAGTTTTCATGAAGAAGGCCCATGATCCCTGCAGTTCGCCAGTGGCCTACCCAGTCATAATGTCAAGGGTTTACTGTAAAGCGGACTAAAATTTTAAAACGCCGTTTAGTTTCAGGCCCCACAGGACTGTTTCAATTGAGGGTCTGGGCTTTATACCGCAGACATTGATAAGGAGGTTCGTTATATCCGAGTAACGGAGGTCGGGTGAGGAGTCTCGATCCCATCACTATGGCATGTATGTGGGTACGTATGCAGAAATTCGTTGGCACAGTATGTAGCCAACCATGATAAACATGTGAATCGTGCATGTGTCTATTTCACATGCAGGGACAATGGCAGCATCACATGGTGGTCAAACGTTTTCAATACCAAATTAAGTAATACAATATGTAAGATACAAATGCGCTTTTATATATAGTGATATATAGTAGCATACACACATTTCTGCTTATTTTAATATAGTACGAACAGTTAACCACATTGGTACTTACAAGTTCTGTCCGTGATCACATCTGACTCGTATGAAAAGGTTGTATTGGAAGCATTTACAGACACGGAGTAGCTCCTTCCAGGAACCAGGCCAGTAAATGTTGCCGTGGTTGAGTAAATCGGGAATGTTGTAACCAAGCTTCCACTCGCAGTCTCTCGCAAGTAGGCCCAGTAGGAGAACGATTCCGGTAGAGAAGTCGTCCCTGAGACTGTCATGGTCGTGGTAGTCTTGTTCGTGATGGTTAAAACGATGATACTTGACACTGCAACAGGCATGGATGACATTTTATCAAGATAGTATTTCACTTTTTTTACGAGAAAATGTTCAAATTATTCAAAGACAGACTTATGGAAAACATTTCTAAATGTGAATGTAGTGACCACTCTTCAGATGTAATTTTGCCATTTATGTTGTCTAAATGGATAAAATAGGGTTCATTGTTACTATTTTGGCTAATGGAATAAGCAGAACAATTATTGATAGTAGACCGTATATTTACTTACAGGTACTGTCCATGACGACATCCGATATTTGGGAGGAGGACCCGCTGTAAGCCGTCACAGACACGGAGTAGTTCCTTCCAGGAACCAGGTTAGTCAATGTGTATGTGTTTGAATAGGAATAGAAATAGTTAATCTGTCTTCCACTTATAGTCGTCTCTGTCATGATGATCCAGTAGAAGAATGCGTTCGGGAGAGAAGTCATCCAAGATACTGTAATGGACGTCCTAGTCTTGTTGGTGATGGTTACAATGGTGTAACTTGGCACTGAAATGACATATGGAATAGGCGACATTTTATGAAGATTAGAATAGGATTTTCCCATTTTTTCTGGCAACAAAACTGAAACCTTTTTACAAGGAATCATGGCTGCATTAACCACAATGTTCAGAATGCAAAAAAAAACACTGATAATATAAGCATTGTCCTTGAAGCTAAAGAAAGCTGTCTCTGGTGTGGACCAATCAGTTTCAAGGAGAATGCATACATTATTAGAGTTGTTTTTTGTTTGCATTCTGACCGCAGGTATTGTGGTTAATGCAAACATGGTTCCTTGCAAAAGGTGTTAGTTTTGTTGCCAGAAAAAAGGGTAAAAAACCTATTATTGGATACCGACATTTAACAATTCGCCTACCATGCAATGCTATAAATGGTCACAATTCTGTTCAATAATTGATGCTTTTATTTTTTTACAATGTCCATAGTGAATGTAGTGAATAAAGCACTCGTAAAATGTTTGTTTTTGGGTTAGATCGCGTAAATATTAATGTGTCGTTAACCCATCACTACCCGACAGCCAATTAGTAAGGTTTGTGACGTAAACAAAACATGCCAATTACTTACCTAGTTCAGCATAATGGTTGTGCGTTGGAGAGTAAACCCACAACACTTACAATTTGAATACGAATTGAATTCTGGCATAATCAGCTAAAGAAGCTGGTTGCAATTGCCAGTGAAACGTACTCAAAATTGGGGGGGGGGGAATAACTAAAATAATTATAAACTCTGAATCGTGTTTCCATCAAACTGTAAGTCACTCACTTGTTTGGGCGTTCACTTCGCCATAATAGTTGCTGAAGCCGACGCAGCCGAGTGTGACTCGAATTCTGTACGACCTGCCAGGAACCAGCTCCGTGAATGTGAAGTTGTAGGCGCTCCCATCTGTGCTGAAGTTTGAGGATGCGTTTTGAACGTTGTCGTACAATTCGAAGGTGTAGCTGTTGACGTAGCTATTGTTCGTCCATGTGATTGTGATGCTTGTGTCACTCGTCTTGCCGACCTGCAATCCTTCAAGTAAAATGTTATCAATGTACACGTGTCTTTAATGTACAACGTTCTTGTAACGTGCATCCCTTTGTCAACCCTCTGGTGCATGAAAGCCTCTCCACGCTGAACTGGACATTAAGGTTTTACTATACCTTGCCACGCTGGTCTTTGCGAGTCAGCGATAGTGTGGTATACATTATATATTTATTTTATAATGCACATGTCATTTACTCTGAGGATACTGTTGGGGGGTATGGGGGCTACCATTTTAATGGTAACATTGGAGAAACTGGTACGTTTTGCTATTATGAGGGATAGTGCCTTACCATCAGCCTCACTAAAAAAGCACTTGCTTGGGCATTTTTTGTCAACAAATACAGTCTCTCCTGAAAAACACTACGTATTGAATAAAAATCGCGTTATAATAAAATAACATAGGGCAAAGTACCGTCCGCGATAACACGTGACATGTGTATGCAAGCAGCACAAAGAAGCATCCAACATCTAGAAGCATCCAGCAGCATCCCAATGTCTTGTGTGATGCTACACCGTACAACCGCTTATTCCCAGTCGTGCGATGTATTTCCATCCACTTGATCGTGTTATCCAACTCACATCCACGTTATAAAAAAATGTTTCCATGATAAATTTGTAAAGTAGCTCTCTCAACAACTGAACACAAAACTGCGAGTGACTATGTACACTTGGGTATTGATACAACACTTCTTCTGAGATAACATAGCTCCCAATCACAAGACGACTCGCAGATGATGGAAACGACCCAATCCAAGGCGACGGCGATGGCAGTTCCCCACAACAAGCAGCCCCAAGTCTCCACTCACGCTGCTATTTATGCTCGCCTGCTCCGGCCACACCCTAAGCCTAAATCGATCTCACCGCACCTGGCCCTGCCACTCACGTCCTTCTCACACTTCCCCGCCATTGGATCCCGTCTCATGAATCCTCATTAACTTGTCCATTAGTAACACTTCTCCGCATTAGATCCCGGCGCATGAATCCTCATTAACTCGTCCTTCTCTGCCTTTAGCTCCCGTCTCATCCATTAGAAACCATGGTCCCGGTAGCTCGTCCATTAGTAACCATGGTCCCAGGGAGCCACACTGTCCCGCTATCACTCCGCACAGTCATTACATCATGCCCCCCCTTTAAAAAAAAAATAGCCGTCCTCGGCTAACACAATTTTAGACAATATCTATCTAGGTCGAATCACACATTTAACACAACACATACCAATAGTTTGAGAATTGAAAAAACAACTTACATTTCTAGAACCCCAATGCAGACAACCGCAACCAACCCCATAACACAACAATAACGCCAAAACCTGAACAACACGGGGACGCAACCTATGCAATCATCCCGTCAAGCCACGGACATTTCGAATATTAGGACGCCCACAACAAACAACAACATCACGGTGAACCGTCAGCGAAATGTCCAGTACTTGAAATCGGTCCTTCTCCACGGGCAGATTTGTGGCCGTCAATGGCCAAGAGGTTTTAAACTCAAGCCCGGAGGGGGTTTTGAGGTCTTCGGGCACTTCTGACACCAGGAATCCACAACTGGGGGTAGAACAACACACATCCTTCGGCGTCCGATTACTCCGGCCCACCGGCCTGGCCTATCCGACACACCAGACCCGACTGCAGAACACTGGGGATGAATGATGCAAGACTAAGACAACATACTGCTCCAAGCACAACTTATGGCTACTCAGCAGCAACATCTCAATCACCCTTGCCCGTACCGCGGCCGTCCAATTTCACGACCTCCACCGGCCCTTTACCTGGCCGGTGCAAATTTCAGGGACTAAAGCAATGGCACTTCGTAACCGACTCAGCCATGCTCTATCCCGTACTACACCTCCTCTGACTTACACACTCCGACACACAGTATCTGACGATTTACAGACAAGGAAGGTTTTTCTCTTCCCGAGGCCGGATCCCATCCACCACCCCCCCCCCCCCCTTAGGGGCGAATTTCCACGGCCAACATTCCTTCAACAGGAACCGCATGCACCCCAAACAACTTAGGATTAATGCCACAACTCACCCTTCCATGCTTTTCAGCATGTATCCTTATTCACTCCCGTCTCAGTGCTCGGCCCAAACCCGTCACATTCCACTAACCTCCTTCAGAAATATTCCTTTCGTCTGAACCCCCACAATGTCTGTATCCCCAAATAGGATCTGCAGGAATGGTTTCCCCATCCACTCGATAATGTTAGCACCCAGAGCAGTACGAGTCCACGGCTCTTTTCGCTTCCAGACAGCCCAAGGAGAACCCCCCATCTCCTGCCAGCCAGGTCTCCCCATTTGCTACAACGTAATGGGACCACTATCCCTGAGCTCTGCGATCCTCCGGCCCACTATTCCAGATGCGCCACGGAGGGCCTCGACTTCAGGGCCGTCAGATAGGGCCTACTGTTCCTGACGCGCCCCGGAGGGTCTCAACCTCCGGGCCGCCCGATCAAGTATCTTGCTTCAGACGCACCACGGAGGGTCTCGACCTCTGGTCCGTCAGGTTTAGCCATCTGTCGCCACATGATGGGATCATCACTCCCCAGTAGTGAGCCCACAGCCCACAGCTCTAGATGTGCCACGGAGGGTCTCGACCTCCGGCCCATCAGGTCAAACCATAACTCTCGTGTCAGGCTGATCCCCAACAATTACCTGAACTCACTACTGCTGGCCTATGGGGGGTGGGGGGATCCTCGTAACATTCGTGCCCCCACTCCCCCGGCATCGAAACACATCCTGGACATGCAACAATTGCAGGGGCATCCTGGTCAGGATCTGTGCCCCAGAAATAGGCCACAGCCAGCATCCCAAATCCAATTACTGGCACCACAATTCTCACTTCCCCTATTCTGATACAGGCTACGATGCTCCCATTCCTTCATAAGCCATACACACAATCACCACAGAACACTCCACGATCCCTTAATCTAAAACCAAACTCCACAATCCCTTAATCTGAAACCACAATTCAAGGCACTCATCTCACAACACACAATTAATAATTTCACCCCATACACAACATATACAATTCCCAATGAACCAGCTACAGACCCTACACTACTCGGCCCACCAAGTCGCCACTGCGTGACCGAGTTCGGCTTCTACGTATCCCCGATGACCCTGATGCATGGTGATTTTTAGCAGTCGGGTGTCTGGTGCATCGCGACTCGCCTGGGCTGGGCCGTAGCTGTCGACAAGGCGGTGGAAGCAGGGGGCTCCATGATGTCCCCATGACACTTGGCATCCCCATCACAAAGGGTCAAATCTGGCTGCAGCGGAGCAGGCGAGCCAGGGCACCCGCGACGAAGGCACCAAATTGGACCGGGATCGCCACTTCCGGAGCCATCCCAGCGTACCCCATTGCCGCCCGGCCCCTCCGCAATCTGCCACCGTCATTCCCCCCTGAAGACTCCTCTTCTTCCTCCAATGGCTCCACAACAATCTTGGATGATCGGCCAGTCCCTCCTTCCCAGAGTCGGGATAATCCGCTCCATGCAGCCCCCAAGTCCATCCTTGTAGGGCCTCCCCCGCTTACCAGCACCCCTCGGCAGATTGTAAACAGCTGACATTTCCTTGTAGGCATCCTGGAGCGTGGATCTCCTCTCCTCCCGGATAGCCCAGAACACCGTGAGGCCCTCATCGTCCATAGCTGTAGGCAAAGCAGATAGCGCCTCTTCTTCCATCCAGCCGACAGACTGGTACACTGCTCCAAACCAGTGGGTAAAGGCACTCCAGTCTTCCCCCGCCGCCGTAAATTATTTAATTAATGTCAACCATCGTGGTGCTCGATGGCTCCTCACTTCGCTGTCTGAGACGACACCGTCATCACTGCCTCCTGCACAGACTTCAAAATGGCGGCCTTTGGCTGTGTCTCCACCCGCGAATTGGCAGCCCCCGACTGCGGGAACCCCGATCGCAGGCGGACACTCCACCATCCATGCCCGACTTTGCGGCTCGTCCCCGGCCGCATCGGCTTCCGAAGTCGCCACTCTCTTCTTCAACGTCATGTCAGCTACAGTCAACCGGAGCAAATCTGCCTCTGCCATCAGGGCTCAGCACTTCTCCGACGCAGGTGCCGCATCCTCTGCACCCTCGGGCTTCGTCACCGGGCTCCCGGCTCCCGGGGCTGCTGGGCGAACTCCATGGCCGTCCCACTTCTCCTTCTCTGAAGATGCTACACGTGGGTTCTTACTATTTACCATCTTCGGCATTTTAAAAATAGTTACTTCTGACATCACTGTAATGTAGCTCTGAGAGACGCTGTCTTGTTTTATGTATATTTATCATGAATAAAGTCCAACAACAACTCAACACATAACTGCGAGTGACTATGTACACTTGGGTATTGATACAACACTCTTCTTCTGAGATAACATAGCTACCAATGTTAAGGAGACTCGCAGACGACCCGATCAAAGGGGATGGCGATGGCAGTTCCCCACAACAAGCAGCCCCAAGCCTCGCTCATGCTGCTATTTATGCTCGCCCACTCCGGTCACACCCTAAACCTCAATCCTCCTCACCGCACCTGGCCCTGCCACTCACGTCCTTCTCACACTTCCCCGCCATTGGATCCCGGCTCATGAATCCTCATTAACTAGTCCTTCCTCGCCATTGGCTCCCATCTCATTAATAGCTCGTCCATTAGTACCCATGGTCCCGGGGAGCCACACTGTCCCGCTATCGCTCTGCACTGTCATTACACGTTAATCGCAATATATCCAATTCGCGTTATGAAAACAGCACACGTTACAGAAGAACAGACTATACTCTACCCCACAACTTTCCCCATGAGTGAAGGGGTAGTTGTGCAGGGAGTGGAGGGTTGCCAAAATCGGCTTCTGTGGAAGAAACTCATGAAGAATACTACTACGGAATTGTAGACAGTCGCTCTCCAAAAACAATGCAAGGCAGAGGAGTAATACTCACAATGAGTAAAGGACCAGATGGCTAAATAACAGCAAGTTCGCAGTTGGAGGGGGGTGGGGTCACAGGTGGTGCATCCGCAAAGAAGTTCAACATACATACATCCTCAAGCAAACCTCCCATAGTTGCTGGGTCTGTCCCACGACCTCCTGCCAGTGAAGCTTCAACACTTCTTGTGACCTCTATGTGTATCTCTCTGTGCTTTGTTTTGCTTTGTCTATTCGCGTGTGTCTCTGTATATCTTCTTGTCTCTGTTTCTCTGTGGTTGTTTCTTTGACTCTGTGCCTGCATGTCTGTCTCTCCAGTCCGTCCCATCATATCCGTCTCTGTCTCTATGTCGACTCTCTCCTTCCCCTGCACGTCGATAAGCATGGTTGGCTACGTAGGTGCGAATAAAGTTCAACATACAGGTCTCAGAATACACAGGCTTAAGAGTACGCAGATCCACTCATACGTGACCGACCCCGATTCATTCTGACACTTGTGACTTGTACTAGTGTGACACGCATGGGGCAGGAAGCGAGTCAAATCATCCCCGCCATCACGCGAACATGTATTTGAGGGCATATATCTGTATCGCTCGCTCAAAAAATTAGTCCAAAAAAATTGTGTTCTATCTGATCTGGATGCTACCGATTATTAGTGAATCATTTACTGTACAGTTCTGTACTCTATAAAAAAAAATGTGGAGTGACTAACTTGGAGACGATTTAACTTGGAGGTACTTCTTTTTTTAATGAGCACCATCGGATTATACAGACCCTACATGGGTACACACTCTATAGTCGCTCACCTATACACAACGCTGCGTGGGTTGCTAGCCTATACAAATACTAACAGTCTAACACTGACGGCGCTGAACCAAGACAGCCAACAACTATCTAGCAGCGCAATATTGAGTGAAGACGACAGCGACGATGGCGACGAGACAACAGCAATGATGGCGACAATCTTGAACAACATGACAGAGATCCCACTCCAACGACAGCCCCGAGCATGGCCTCGCTCAGCCCGGCCACGCCCCCTTTCTGGAATCTACTAGCAGGTTCCTGAGGCTTCTCGATGGGCCCCCCTTTATGACCTTTCCCCTAGATGTCCCCCTCTCATGTCTATCATAGCCTGCTGACGTCAGTACTGCTGTACACCGTAGTTCCCCTTTTTCGCCAGCAGCCAGCACTATGCCACTACATCATACCCCCCCCCCCCTCCGTGCAGAAACACAGCTTCTGGAAGAAACGCAGATCAGCTGAAAGCCACAGCCTGGCTCATGGCAGTGGCCACTCGAAGGACGACTTGCCTAGTCTGGCTTGCCTCTGATGAAAAGACGCCCTCGCCAAGGCCAGCAGCGCGCTTTAGAAGGCAAGAGGTGTCTCGGCCTCCCCCCACCTCCGCAGCACAAACCGTCAGCGGGCATTGAAAATGGCGGCCGAGCGCATGCCTGAGGCAGAGTCGCAGAGCCTCCTCATCAGACCACCCGATCAATGCACAGGCCGCCCCGAAGTGGCGCTGAAACACCATCACATTGCCTCCTGCCCCCACCAACTCACGGAGGGTAGGCAGGCACTCCCGTGGAAGCCGCAGATGGCATCTTGAATTTGGCGGGAACCAGTTCCTGCTATGCCAACAATATGGCAGCCACTTGCTGCGCCGCGCCCGTGGTGGGTGAAATGGCGGCCGCTTGCGTGGGCGAGAAACTCGCCAGTTCCCGCGCTGGTGCGGCGGTGGAAGGTGAGCCATCCACCAACAGCTCTGCAGGTGCTGCAGCCTCGGGACAGATGACCGGGGTCCCAGATCCCGGGGCTGTCGAGGGGATGATGTCCCCGTGGTCCTCGTCTTCCGAGAACACTACCGGTGAGTTCTTCCTTTTCCCCACTTTTGACATGACGAAATTTCTTTTTCTTAGCACTTTTAACGCCAAATGTAGTGACTAACTCGGAGACAATGAGACTTGGAGGCACCTCTTTTATTTAACGAGAACTTTCGGATTATACACACCTACATGGGTTCACACTCTACAGTCACCCACCTATACACAACGATACGTGGGTTGCTAGCCTATACAAAACACTAACCGTCTAACACTAACTGCACTGAACCAAGACAGCCAACAACTATCTAGCAGCACAATATCGAGTGAAGGCGACAGCGACGATGGCAACGAAACTACAGCGACAAAGGCGACGATCTCGAACAGCACATCAGGGATTCCACTCCAACGACAGCCCCGAGGTCTCTCACAGGGGCCCCTATTATACTCTCAGCGTGGCCTCGCTCCACCCTGGCCACGCCCCCTCTCTGGAATCTACTAGCGGGTTCCCGAGGATTTCCCGATGGGCCCCACTCTGTGACCTTTTTCCTAGATGTCCCCCTCTCATGTCTATCGTAGCCTGCTGACGTCAGTACTGCTGTACACCGCAGGTCCCATTTTTCTCCAGCAGCTAGCTCTATTCCACTACACATGTATTTGCATTATATTAATTGTATATACCTTACATTTTATATCTACACTCGTATAGGAGTACCACAACTTATGCAAATTCGGGCTTACGTGGGGATACACAGAACCTAACCCCCACCACGTACTTTGAGCCCTTACTTTACATACATATATGTATGTCTCTTTGTGTTTGTCTATAACTATATGTGCCTTTCTCTTCTTGTTGCTGTGTGCCTCTCTGCCCATGTATCCCATACCTCACCCGCCATAGTACACCTGTACCCTACCCAACCCCCTCCAAAATAGTGCAGAGGAAACGTTTGAATCATGATTTTTAGTGCAACTAATTTAGAGCATACCTGATATCGAACAACCATTTGCAACTCTTGTGACCTAGGAAAAAAAAAATCACACGATGAAATGTATCTTACATCACAACAACATTGTACCTCGTTGAATTCACAATTATTATCACTTCATAGTTTTCGCAATTGAATCCCGATTGTGTTACCGGCATCGTCTCACGAGTCTCCGTATCCATTCAGAGCTTTCAGAGAGCAGTTCAACCCATCGTGTCAAAGAACAACTCGCAGAAAAGAATACCAAAGAGCTATTTCCACATGAAATATGTGGCAATAAAACAGGTGACTACTTATCTGTTGTGTTCCTTTTTAATCTAATAAGTAAAACTATACTGTTTGGTTCTTTCGGTAAAGTAACGTAGGTATAAAATATAAAATAAATTAAATCACGACGTTTTGATTGCAACACAAGCAATCATCATCAGGTGTGAAAACTAGAGCAATACATTTTTCAGCTAAAAAATTTCATCTAAAAAATGTATTGCTGTAGTTTTCACACCTGATGATGATTGCTTGTGTTGCAATCGAAACGTCGTGATTTCATTTATTCTATATTTTATACCTACGTGACTTTACCGAAGAACCAAAGAGTATGGATCCCTGCAGTCACTTAAACTTCAAATCTACAGTAAAACTATGTTATCTTAAAAATAACGTTAATTTCTAAACTGCAGCTAAAATGAAGGCTCCCATTTCCATGAATCAGAGTTTTATTACATCTTAATTTTTAACATCATGACGTTTACACAATTAAAGCCCACCTTGTGTCGCTAACAGAAACTCAGGTTTAAACATCATCTGACCACGCAAAATAATGTTCCCAATATTGTTTTCAGTTTCAGGTTCGGATTGTACATATGTAGCAGAGATAGCATCTGTGTTTCACATCGGTCTTATCTTGAGATCTCGGGCAGTAATTTCCATCGTATGTTCGTCTGTGTTTCTCTCATTGCATTCACTAAGTTCATTTTTTTGTTTTGTGACTGCAGAAATTCATATTCTTTGGTTCATTCGGTAAAGTTACGTAGATAAAAAAAACAGTAATGTAGACTGTAGCCAGGTTCTTAATCGGAGTGAGTGTACTGGCAGTCTATAATGTAGACTGTAGCCTGGTTGTTAAGTTTGTAAAGTGTACTGGCAGTCTATAATGTAGACTGTAGCAATGATTATTAAACTGAATGAGCGTACTGGCAGTCTATAATTTAGACTGAGCCTGGTTCTTAACCTGAGTGAGCGTATTGGCAGTCTGTAATGTAGACTTATTCTTGGTTCTTTCGGTAATAAAATATAAAAATATATAAAAACTAAAATAAAAATTAACTAAAACCACGACGTTTCGATCACAACACAAGTGATCGACACGTCGTGTTTTTTTAAATATGTTTTTATATATTTAAAATATTTTTCTTTTATTTTTATTACCGAAAAAAACAACAATACGTCACATTACTCTTTCATCTGGCTGTGAAGCTGATTTTTTTTTGCAATTGAAAACCTTAAACAATTGGTTCCTGCCATGTTCGTGAACCAGATTCTGTTTAATATCGATTTAAAGCTTTCGTGACTGCAGGGATTCATCTTCTTGGTTCTTTCGGTAAAGTCACGTAGAAGGGAAGTAATAAAATAATAAAAATAAAACATAATAAAATAATTCTCACGACGTTTCGGCCACAACGCAAGCAGCCGTCCTCAGGTGAAAACCAGGTCTGTCGAGGCGACAGCGTTTGAATGAAACAGCACACGAGCTTGGAGCATATATATAAGCTGGGTTGGAAGGGGGGGGAAGTGGCGCCTTCACAAAGGAATTTGCATATCAAGAGGAATTTAGCATATTTATGGTAAATGCAGGAATGTGATTAGGACTACATATGCCCGTGCATTATGCAGGACTAGCAGCATCAAAGGGAGGGGATATGGGAAATGCAGGAATGTGAATAGTACTAATTATGCCCGTGCATTATGCAGGATTAGCAGCATCAAAGGGAGGGGTAGCATTAATAAAGGGAAGGAGTGTTAATAGTATGTAGCTGCAGTAACTAAAACCAACACGTCAACAACTAAAGTATAAACTACATAGTATCATCAGTATACTAACTATACTCTACAATAAGCTGAGTTACTAACAGTAAGTAATACATTACAATTCTACGTCGTAAAATTATATAATATGCTTACATCTAAACTTTATTCTCTTACATCACACGAGTCGACACCGTACTATATACTGACATAGACAAACCCAACATTAAATTATATACTGTATTGCTAAAAACCACCCTATACCTTATACATTGTAATATTACACTATGTATTATTCTACCCACCCTAATGTATATCACACTGCTATATATTCACTATACAATTACGATACTATATATTACTTTGTACATTGTATTAAGCATATAAATGTTATACTATTTGTTATTATACACTGTACCATTGACCGTCGTGTAAAAGATACTAAGAGGAAGCAACGAAATATGTCAATGGGAGAGTAGCAAAGCAAAGAATCCTTTCACACGATGGTCAATGGTGCTTCCAAGCGGAGGATTCCTTCTTACTAAAGTTACAGTGCCGTGTTTATGCACCAAGTGATTGGAAGGGTCCAGGGGGTATGTCTCCCATGGTTCTTCGAGATGGGCTACTTATTGCGCTGGGATACAGAGGTACGGTATCGTGGTGCCAACTGCTCTGCAGGGTAGAGTAATGAGAGCTGACCATGTGCGATTGATGCACCTTGGGGTGCAGAAAACGTTGTCTACGTTGAAGCGGGACTTCTTTTGGCCCAGGATAACAGTGGCCATTCACAACATGATCAAGTTATGTGTAGAATGTGCCTGCCGAAAGCCTCTGCTGAGACTGACCCGACCACCGCTGCAGTCCATTGGGGTGTCCCATGTAAACGAGCTCGTTGGCCTCAACATCCTCGGGCCATTTCCCATCACTCCAAGCGGAAATAAATTGTTGCTGGTCGGTTTAGAGTATCTGTCATGGTGGCCGGTTGCATGGCCTCTACCAGATCATTCAGCGGCGTCCATTATGGATGCGTTCTTGCATGATTATGTATTGGATAAGGGTGCCCCGGAACGACGACTCATGGACCAGGGCCGAAATTTTTCTTCAAAATTATTGCAAGTGGTATGTAATTTGTTGGGTATGAAGAAAATTCGAACCTCGCCCTAACATCCCAGATAGACAGGATGGTAGAGTGTTTACATAGGACACTTACTGAACGTCCATATTGTGTCAACGAGGCAGTCCAATTGGGACCTACACGTTCCAGGAGTTCTTGTGGCCTATAGAATGTCCCCTCTTGCCTCTACCGGATTCTCCACGTTTTTTATGTACGGGAGAGAATTCGAACGTTGCGTGGATATTGCGGTGTTCGTCGTCCTGCTATGGGACGTTTGGAGGTCAACGGGGACAGCTGGTTTTTTCGTGGGGCGGAGGGGGTGATGTAGTGACGTGGAATGAGTCACTGTAGCGTGTGCCGCTGGGAGATTGATAGACAATAGAATTAGGGGTAACAGCCCGTTCTACCAGTTGCACCTGTTGGCAAGGCACGGAGCCCTCTGGGGATCCAGAGGGTTGCAGGGCCGAGGGCGGAGCCTGGGCACACTGTTCAGGTTATAAGGCGAGCTCCGACTCAATCAGGGTTGCTGTGATCTGGAGTGGAACTAGTCGTGCCATCGTCGTTGTGATCTTCACCCTCTTCGAGTTGTGGGTCTGGAAGCATGTTGGCTGTCCCGACCCGGTGTGTGGTTATCCCCTAAAGCTGTAAAGGCCGGAATAAAAGTACCTCCTACTAGTGTATGTGAATTGGCACACTACAGATGTATGAACCTGGTAACCAGTGGAGAAGGTCTTATTTATGCAAGAGAACCCCCCGAGACACGAGCTTGCGATAATCTATTAAAATAAATGATACATACTGTGAGAACCTCCACATACAACAGAAGGGATAATGTAGGGATAGTGATAGGGCTGGATAGTGCTAGGGGTAAGGGGTAGTAATAGCGGTAGTGTTAGGGGTAGTTATAGTGGGTTGGGGTAGTGGCAGGGGTAGTGATAAGGGTTGGGGTAGGCCTGGTTGTAAGCTGGGGCATGGATTAGCAGTAGCAAGATGGAATAGCGGCGAAGAGATGGGGGGGTTGTTTTAAGGGAAGAACAGAAGCCGGTTCGTGAAGATGATGCTCTGTGTACTGCAGTGGGAGTTCGTTTCAGTGGAGGAGAGAGAGAAGGGAGAAGGAAAGAGCGAGACTGCATGCAGGGTGGCAAGGGTGGTACAGGAAGGGACGGTAGAGACTGGGAGCATAGAGGACCGGATGGGACAGTAGTGTATCTCGGTAGCAAAGCAGAATTGAGCCTGAATGAGCGCTGATATGGGCTACCATCGTGCAAGAAACGGTCGGTGTTAAAATTGCCAGCGCCAGGAGATCAAATCTTCGAGGTGTGCATTGCAAGCCCAGTAGGCTAACCATTTACATAGCGGTAGCATCCCTATCAGTCACTCAACCAAACCTCCAAACAAATGAGTCTCAGACTATTCAAGTCTTGGGACGCTTTGACCCTTGTTCAGTTTACCGTGGCCAGCATCAGCACCGTCAGTAGCAGCTGCATTGATCCGGACAAAAGCCGGGAAGTTGGCACCACGCGGCCCATGTCCAAACGGTTTTGGGCAAAACTTTTGCTGGAAGTGAGAAAGGACACACAAGTATGCATGTTGAACTTCTTTCAGACAGTACAATAGCCAACCACACTAATCGGAGGTTCGGGGGAAGGACAAACTAAACACAGCAACCAGCAGTTCTAAAGAAATTGGTTCTCATTGCAGTAGTGGTGTAATGTATAATGTAGTGTTGTGCGTAAATGTGGTGTGTAGTGTATATTGTATGTGAACTTCGTTTGCACCGTACGCAACCAACCCTGATAATTGGATAACAGAATGACGATGAGCTGTGGAGTGTTCTGTCCTTATAGCTCGATCCAGGTGAATACGTTCAATTCAAGACTTCAATAAGGTGAAACAACATGAACAAATTTCAAATAAACAGTGCGAGTGCAGTTATTTGATCGAGACAATTTTTTGTAAGCTAGTTTTTTTTACAATGTACGAGAATACTTGATATTGCCTTCATCGTGTTTGTGTGTGTGTATATATATATATAATCTACAATTAAAGAAGATAGGTCTTGATTTTAAGTCGTCACCAGCAACCATCTAAAGTTGTGACAATTAACCTTGGAAAACAGTGATAAACGTGGATTGGTATGGTTGATTTCTGGAACTTAGATCAAAAGATTGACTTAGTATTTTTCATTAAAGTAATTAACTTACAATTTTTAAGCTACACATATTCGAAATGTTTATAAAACGTACAACTTAACAAAGCGTGTTTTTAAACCTTCATGTAATGTTAAGATGTTTCGCACAATGCGCCAAGTTTTATCTTATTTTGTTGGTGTAAATGTTAATAGTTGGGAGTATATGTAATATTTAGCAAGCTAAATAAAATGATACTTGACACTCTACGAAACAGAATTACACTTGGCTTTATATGGAAGCGTTTCTCGGACAGGTGCATGATGGTGCTCTTATAGACGAGTTAAAAGTGGTAAACACGGCACAAATGTTTAGTTAAATCTTCAGTGCTATTTATAACTACGAATAACTACATAAGCTGCATAACTACAAATATCTACGTTAGCACATTGCATTTTGAACTAAACATGAAATTGTAATACTGCACCAGTGCATGCTCACCTCACCGACCTCCTCACTTGTGTTGGACACCACATTGAGAACTTGGCTATAAGTGGGTCTGCGGTTGATCATGAGGTAGCTTTATCCTCTTTACGGAAAGAAGAATGCCGAAAAGTGCCTTCAGGCAAAAAAAATACTCAACTGGGGTAGGCCAGCATTCGGTCAGTTATGACGGCTGTCAAAGCACCTCTGGCATTGCTGAAGTTTTGAGGTGGGGGGTTAAGACTTGCACTGAATTGGAGAGCATTGAGGAAGTATTAATATTCACATGCGCAGGGTACGTCATCGTTATAATGCAGCGTGGCCGGTTCTCCAGACTAACAATGAAGTTGCCGGCAAAGAAGACCTCCATTAGGACATCCGCCTTATGTGCAGGTGGTAAATGGATTGTTAGAACTCAAGACTGAGATATAGACGACTCTGGAAGGCCTTCTTACAGCAGTGTATAAATCCAGGGTTGATGATTTTTCGTCATAGAAGGAACACTGCTGATTTCCAACTGGGTAATATTCGTGATATTGATCCTCTAAATGAAATAACCTTGATTACCTTTGTACAAAACTGTTAGTCCGTTTAGTTTGTTGTCCTTCCCCCGCACCTCCGATTACCATGGTTGGCTTCGTACGGTGCTAACAAAGTTAAACATACATACATTCTGTTCTCCTATAATGCTGGAGTAGTTGCATTACTGAATACCACGTTATGGAAACATCGCGTTATTTTAAATATATAATATCGGGTAAAGCAGTCCTCGATAACACGTGAAATGTGTACTCAGGCTTAACAAAGACTACGGCACGTGTGTAGCATCGAGAATCATCCAGCAGCACTCTAATACCTTTTTGTGATGCTAAGCCGAGGCAGCTTTACGACCGCTTATTCCTACTCACGCGATATCGTTCCATTCGCTCAAATCGCGTTCAATGGACTCCTATAGTTACGAACATTCGACTTATGAACTTTCAGAGATACGAACCAACCTGTTATTCTGTCCAGTTGCCCGTTTGGACCGAGAGTTCAACAAGCACAAATGGCGGTGGTTGTTTGATATCAAGCACTGGTTAGTTTTGAATCTCAGAACCCAAACACTGAAATGTTTACTAAGGTGTTGGCAGCTATTCACTATACTATTGCCTGTTACAAGTTGATTTATGAAGAGAAGAAGAGCGACTGCAGACATCTCTTGGTAAATTGTTCAAGAGAGGAAACACGAGCACCAAAGGGAATTAGCATCTACATCTGCAGAACATGAAGACTCAGTGGCATACTCTTTGGTTCTTTCGGTAAAGTCACGTAGGTAGAAAAAATATATATATTTATTTAAAGCTTTCGTGACTGCAGGGATTCATATTCTTGGTTATTTTCGTTAAAGTCACCGAAAGAACCAAGAATATAAAAAATAAAATATCACGACGTTTCGATTGCAACACAAACAGTCGTCCTCAGTCAGAAAAAATAATCCAACAGTGGAACTGCTGCAGTCACGAAAGCTTCGTGTAGCCTTTAATAACTTGCTGGGGCACGTGGTGTCAGCGAGCACCTATGATGATAGCAACCGCCTTTG
Source organism: Lampetra fluviatilis (assembly GCF_964198595.1). Classification (NCBI taxonomy): domain Eukaryota; kingdom Metazoa; phylum Chordata; class Hyperoartia; order Petromyzontiformes; family Petromyzontidae; genus Lampetra; species Lampetra fluviatilis. The sequence goes on along the minus strand of NC_136322.1, from coordinate 5,942,703 downwards.
TCTCACCAATGACGATGATTTTACAGATCACACCAGGTACTCATTTATGGCTGAATCGACCTAGAGTCTCACGACCGGTTAAGATAATCGTCACTGGTGTTGGCCGATGAGTGGGAATCGAACTCATCGGCCAACACCAGGGACGATTCCCAGAGTGGGAATCGAACTTTGGTCGCTGGGTTCGTGGGTCAGCACGCTAACCGCTATACTACCGCTCCCCATACCATACACAAGACAAAGGTCCCCTGTATAGCCTTAACATACTATAGCGGGAAAGTGCTGTTAGCGAAAAGCACCTATGAAAGTCGGCAGGGCACACGAGGGGATGGGTGGCCAGCACGATGCCCGGCCGCCTTTGTCTCCCCAGTAACGATGTTAACACACCAGGTATTCATGTGAAGCTAAATCGACCGAGGTGAGGACCGGTTCAAATAATCGTCACCGCACACACATACGTACATACACAATACCGTATAGGCAAATTTGTCCACATGAGAAATCGGCGGAAGGATTTGTATAAGCTTGAGTCTAACTCGTCTAGTGACATTTTTTGGGGTATTTGGGACGACTGAACGCAAAAAACCGGTTCATAATTTTAAAAACTTTCACAATTTGTGTCCTCTTACGAGAGGACGAAAGCGCAGGCCTGCAATTTCTCGCTCAGACTGGTGGCAAAACAGGCCTGCACTAGAGGGAGCTTCTGGAGAACCCGCCCCCTGCAAAGAGGGTAATAAAGCAGTTTCTGTTCTCCTATAAAGTGGTTGTAGTTGCGTTTCTGAAGAACACAGCATTATTAAAGAATCGTGTTACTAAATCATATATAATATAGGCGGGTAAAGCACAATCCGCGATAATGCATAAGGTGCGTAACACAGTCCGAACAAAGACTGAGGCGCGTGGTGGGTAATGTCTAGAATAATCCAGCAGCATCCCATTTCCTCTTGCGATGCTACGCCGAGGCAGTCGTACGTACGACCGCTTGTTCCTACTGGCGCTGCGACGTAGTTCCGTTTGCTCGATCGTGTAATATATCCGAATCGCATCCACGTTATAAAAACATGCATTCCCTAACACAATCATTGTGTAAGCCTATTCTTATTTTTTTCTATCATTCTGAAACGGGAAACAGGTTGCATATATATAACTGCTCAACCCAAGCTTTTAATAATTTGATACTTGCATTGCCTTTGTACTGTTCGTCTTTTGCCATTGTTCTCTGGTCAAACATGCATGAGTCAAGGCCATAAAGAAGGGTGTCTCTGGTGTAGGCCCATCAGTTTCAAAGACAATGCGTATATTATTGTCAGAGCATGTTTGTTTGCATGTTTGGGCACAATTACGTGTGGTTCATGCAGATTTGATGTCTTGCAAGAGGCGCTTGGTGTATGAACATTTTAATACCTTCTGTTTTAATTGCCAGAAAGGGTAAAACGTATTCTTATGTTTTTCATTGTGCCCTAAATGTTACAAAGTCCTCCACGATGCGCACTGCATGACAGACCACTATGACGGCAAACCTGTTATTGTCCATAACCATAATTGATGGGTTTTTTAAGGTTAGTTCGGGTAAAGATAAATATGTGTCGCTAAAGAGCCACCACCACTCGACATACCCAATTAGAGGGGTTTTCATGTAAACAAAAGGGGTCAATTTGCTCCTAGTTTTATACTAACCGGTTGTGTGCTGGAGAGTAAACCCACAACACCATTTACAACGGTTTATTCTCCATCAAACATTTATATTCACGCCATTTAACCCCTCAAACAAACCTTAATGGTTAATATTGGTGGCGAATGCGTATGAATGTGTTAATCATTGTCCATATCGCCGCTATTACCAATACACCTTTTCCAACGGCCATCGAAGAGACCCATTCACGGTGCCTCTCAAGACCAGAACTCACAAGTTGCTTTCACTCACCTTTATTCGAGCTTCCTCTTGATGGCAGCATAATCACTTTCCTCAGTGAGCGCTCTCCGACCCAGAGAAGATTGGTTCCGGATACAACCACATTTAAAAATGTGGTTTGTAACTTTGATCCTTACCCGTGTATCGATAGTTCAATGTTATTGTGCAGTGTTATTGAGGGACTACTGCTGTGTGTTGTCTTAGTGTAGTTTAGGACTCTTGTTGTTGTTTTTCTACCTTGCCCAAACTTGCATTTGGTTGTGAAAAAAATCGACAGGAATGTATTGACTTATGCAATGTTCCAAAATTCGATTTTATATTTCTTGTTTATTTTGCATTTCACACTTCCTGGTAGACATATATGCGTTTCCTGCATGCCGAAAGTTGAAAAACACGATGACAATGCCAAACAGCAGCAGAATGAGAAGCAGGGAAACAGAATACAAGATATTTTCATCAGATGGCATGGTGATAATCACCAGAGCTGAGGATGGTCTTGTGAAGCCGCAGTATAGTTTGCTTCCCAGGAATTAACCTAACTCATGAAGCAGACGGGGGACAAATTAATGACAGACCATAGAGGAAATAACCCTCGCGTGGGCAAGGAGTGACCCAGGGAAATTTCTGAGAGAAATTCACGGAAGGCGTCTGACATTAGCGCCTCCAAAGGACAAAGCAGAACAGGATACGTAAGAGAGCACTAGTGGCAAAACACCATAAACCACTGCCCACCCGAAGGCAAATACTGTACAGGGCAAAGAGACAAGAATGTCCCTTGCTGTTTCAACGACTGTTGGGATTAACAAACCCTTTGTGCTTGGAGAGTTTAAACGTTCAAAATGACAAATACGCTATATGAATAATCTTAACCATCGTGGTACTACATGGCAATCTATTGTTGCATGACAATAGAGCACAGAGTCACGAAGTTTTGAATACGACTAGTTGCATGTTTTATTAATATCCACTTATCCATACATTAGTGCCATGAGATCTGGGTTAAGCATATAAACTTGATAACGAACGGTTATGGAAAAATACCTAAGATAAAATCACATTCACGTTGTTGTCGTGAATTTTAATAATCTCCAGAAGGAGGTGTGGCAATTTTTTATTATTTTATATTCGTGTGGGGACACAGATATGAGAATGAAGAATAGTTCCTGCTGATGCATTGTGTTACATTCTTCACAATGACATGAGTGACTATCGAGCTGTGTAAAAAAAACAGAAAATAACAAGTATTTTTTAAACATCCATGGAACAATAAAGTTACAGATACATTAAACATATTCTAGGTGATTATTGCACTACAATGCAAACAGAGAAATTATATCCTTGTTGGTTTAATAACGTTTCAATAACGAAGTATTAGGAATCGCTGCCTTCTAAACGAAAGGGCTGCCTGAGAATGCTCTACATTTCTTATTAAGAAAAATTCTTAAACACCACGCAATCCGGTGGCATTCGAAGTTGCAGACAAATAAAGGGGACCCATGTCCCTGATTTGTTTAGTATGCCTCTTCAGCCAACTTGCTGGGGGAGAGAAATGGCCTCGTCTGACATTTCGCCCCAGGCATCAAAACACCTTTCGGGGGGGGGGGGCGGGTGTCCTTGCTATAAATTCTGAATCACGTCATGTTGAAACTGGTCTACTTTACTTGATAAAATGCTGTTAGGATACTATCGATCAAATATAGCTTAAATTCAAAACTAACAAATTATACTGTACGTTGTAGAACCACTCCAATGCGTTTATATGTTACTGCTCGATAGACCATTCTAGCGAAAAAGCAATTAACCTCCCTGCTAGAATTGGTGGCATAACAACCCTTCCCTAGCCCTCGAGGGAACCGTGAGCATTTAAGCCACAAGCTCAAGGGCAGGGAGCAGGGAGTTTGAGGCTAAATGGTCGCCCACTCCCACTGAGGGGACGGGGGGAGGGGACGGACGTTCCATTTAATCTGACAGTGAGTTATGTAGCTGGCAGCAGTGCACCTGCACTGAGACCCAAGGGCCAAAGTGGCTGAGGTACCAGGTGACGAACACGGGGGAAGACAGGGGGGAGGGCGGGTCCCTTTAAAATACTTGTGCCATGTCCCCTCACAATCGTCTTAGAACACTTGAGCGCGGCATTCCAGATGTTACACCAGTCGTGGTAAATGGACGTTTTTGGTGCGAACACGAAAATATTCCGCGGACATCCAAAGAAGTGGAGGAAAGTGCATTAGCCATAGCGTAGATACGTAGGGCTGGTCAGCCTTATTATTCCAGATGTAATGTGTGCACGTACGTATGTTAAACTTCTTTCACGCCGTACGTAGCCAACCGTGCTAATCGGAGGTGGTTGGATGATTCATTAATCACGAATTAATAATGAATCCTCTGAACAAATCGCATTTAAAATATGTCAGATCGCGGAAGCTAAGGTTTGAGCCTGGCTCGTGCTCGTACATGGGTGACCATAGGCGGCATATAGTACATTATGGACTTGGAACTATGCGATGACCAGCCGACTACAGTCCAGTGCAGCAACATCCATTGTTGTATTGTACTTTTATGTGTCTCGCCTTCAACAACCCACATTGACCAAAATGGTGCAATCTGGTCAAATATTCCCCCCCCTCCCAGCCATCAACGCGCATGGCTTAACCTTTGTATTTTGCTTTTGAGATTTTACAAGATCAGGAGCATTCTATGTTGTATGTGGAATGACAATAGAGCCTGCATGTGGTGTGAAGGGGCTAGTGGCCACGGGAGGTAATGACAGGGGTAATAGTTGTGAGTGCGAAGGGACTGGTGGCTACGAGAATGTTCGAAAAGGGAGCGCGGCCAGGTAACAGAAGAAAACGGTTGAATCTGCCGGTAGAGCGAGCGTCCAGAGTCGGCGAGAATGATCGAGAAGGGGGGCGTGGTCTCAGTTGGTATAGAAGGGAGATGCACGAGAGACTCGGGGCTGTTGCAATGGGGTATCTGCCTGATGTCAAATGAACGTGTCTTCAATAAAGTGCAATTTCAAGAGAAGTGTGTCAAGTCGTAATTACAACCAGTGCCAGAAGTGGGGTGTCATCATGCCATGGCATGATTGCAAGGATAACTCGCCGACAACGACTTCGGACGGGGAAGAGACCCCCTTCCAGCAAGCCCCAGTTGGTGGGGACCCGGTGAATAACCCCACCGGTGAAGAGGGAGCAACGGTGGTAACGAGGAGAGAGGGGGCCGGCCGACAGAAACAAATAATCGAGGAATTTGACGAGGTAACGGGATGGCTGGATCGGCTGTTAGCAGTGGTCTCACAGCTCACTGTATAGCTTGCCGCAGCTGCGGCGAGAGGAGAAATGGCGAAGAGCATGGTGGGAGTCACCTCAGTGAAAACCGCTCAACCGATGGCCGCCATTTCACAAGGTAACAAAATGGTGGCTGAAGAAAATACAGCTCCGGAGGCGTTGGAAAGTGTAACTGACCGCCCGCGGTAGATGATGCCTCTAAAATAATTTGTAGCGGCAGGAGGCAACTGGGGTGCCTTCCCCTGAAGGTTCGAGGCAGCGTATCAAGCCATCGGATGGTTGGAAGAGGAAACACAGAGCCCTGCCTACCGCCCTTGAAAACGACGCCCTTGCAGTGTTCCGAGCTGTGCCGGAAGAGTAAAGGGCTTCGCTATCAGAAGTGTATGGTGAAATGGCGACTGTTTTTGATTCCCCATCGAATACGCAGAGAAAGTTCCTGCAGCGAAAGTGGGAGAACACCGAGACGTCTATCGCGTATCACAGCATGTTGATATCACTGGGCCAGGTAGCGTATCCATGTGTAATAAAGGACTCTTCCACTGTGTCTGTCTCCGTTGTCCTTTATTTGGGTTCGTACAACTTCGCCCCGCACGGCGCCTCGCTCAGAGCTTTCTCCACCTCCCGCCCAGCAGCTCGTCTGCTGCCGTCGCTCACGTAGCCTTTCCTTGGTTCCCGATGCAGCTCCGCTGCTGGCTTTCCTCTCAGCCTCTCCGCCCGGTCTGCAGCCTCTCCGCTGCTCTCTCTCCGCAGCCCCACTGCGGCTCTCCGTCTCTTCCCATGCCCGGACACCGCTGGCCAACGGCGCCGAGTCCATCCTGTGGTAATCACGCCACCTTCCACACCCTGCCCTGCGTGGCCTCCTCGCGTTATTATTCTTACACTCTCCTCCTGTCTCTTCCGGTTCCTGCCCTTAAGAGCTCTCCCATCTCCCCACGTGACCAAACTCCTCCCCCCTGTTACGTCATATCCGCGAGGCCGTTTACGCCCGCATTACACCACCCTCCCCCGTGGAGAAAATTCCAGCCGTCCTCGGCTGAAACAAGAACAAGTAATGCGAGCGACCACCAACCACCAGACATGAATGGACAACGGAGAACGCAACGAATATAACAATAATAACAAGAACATGAACAACATCAATTAACGAAAAGTAAGGGACTTCGACCGCGTGCGGGTCGCCGGCCCGTCCCGGATGAGCGGCGGGCCCCCTGTAGACCGAGAACGTGACGGGGTTTTAGGAGCGACAGGATCAACATCGCCCGTCGCTATTGGAGGCCCGCCAACGGCAAGGTCCCGTTTCCCCGAAGGACCAGAGTCCGGGGTGTCCCGCAAGCATGTCTGTGGTGGGGTTGGAAGGGCGGCATGGCTCGGTGTCCCCGCAGCCGTGGTAGGCCCACCGAGGGCAGAGTCCCCTGTCTCCTGCAGTGTCACGGCCGGTTTGTCTGTAGAAGGCACGACAGGCGCTCTTGCAGGGTCAACAGGCACAGGCAAGGGTGCGTCGGCAGCAACAGACACCGGCAAGGCAACATCAGGAGATGACGCATCCGTTCGAGGGGCCACGTATGGTTTCAAGCAAGACGTATGGACTTACCAGCGCCGAGATCCGAACCGAACACGTGCGGACTGCAGGTTGGGAACCTCGATGAGCCTAACAGGCCCTTGCCATGGTTTATGCAATTTAGGGGAGGTCCCTGCCCTCACCTGCGGGCAATGCAGCCAGGCCATGTCCCCCACCTTCCAGGGGCACTTCCCTCCCGAGCGTCGAGCGCACCGTTCGTTTCGGGCCTGGGTTTTGGCCGTAGCCATGCGGGCCCCCTCCCGCGCCTCAGTGACGCGGCGAACCGCGTCCTGAATGTAATCAGGGAGAGGCTTAATAGGTCCCCTCACCCCAGTTCCCAACTGCACATCCATCGGCGGCACGTTTTCGCGGCCGTACATAAGAAAAAACGGTGAATATCCTGTAGACGCATGAGGCGTCATCTGGTATGCCGAGAGTACCCCAGGGATATGCAAATCCCAATCCGCTTGTTTTTCATTAACCGTGTGACACAGCATGGCGGACAGAGTCCGATTTAGCCGTTCAACCATGCCATCCGTCTGCGGGTGGTAGGGAGATGTCCGGATCTTTTTAGTTCCCAGAGCCGCACACAACTCCCCCAACAATTTTGAAGAAAAATTTCGGCCCTGATCCGTGAGCAGCCTCTCCGGCGCCCCCTTGTCCATGACGTATCCGAATAGAAAGGCGTCCATAATGGACGCCGCCGACTGGTCAGGCAAGGGCCAGGCCATCGGCCAGCGGGAGAGGTACTCCACCCCAACTAACAAGTATTTATTACCCTTAGCGGATGGCAGGAAAGGTCCCAAAATATCCAACGCCACTAACTCGTTAACCCGAGACACTTGAATAGACTGTATTGGCGGCACATACGTGTGTTTAGGCGGCTTCCGCCGGGCACATTCAGGACACGCGCGAACGTGCCCGACGACATCCGTCGTCATGCCGTACCAAAAGTAATCTCGCTGCAACGTCAATAAGGTCTTCTGCACCCCCAGGTGTAATAGCGTGTCGCAATGCAGAGTCCTAATCAGTTCGTACCGCAATGACGCCGGTACAACAAGACGCCAGCGTTCCTGTAATCCCTCCCTCCACATCAGCAGTCCGTCGCGGAGAGCGGTCCCTGGCATTCCCCCGGAAACCGGTCCCCCCCCCCCCTTTCGCAGCCCGACTCCGCAGGGTCCCCAATGATTCGTCCAGCATTTGTTCACGAATCCATACAGCCCGTGGAAGGTTCAAAATCCCATCGGCTGGTCCCGGCCCCACCGGAGCCTCAGGCACCTCGACCGCCAACGCAACAGGCCGAGGGGGCTGCTGGATCGGCGTACACCTATGCATCCCCGACGCGCACGCGCAAGGGGATCGCTGCGGCAACCTAGAGAGCGCGTCCGCGTTCGCCTGACGCGCACCCCCTTCCGATGTTGAATTTGGAAGGAAAACTCCTGCAGCGTGTCCAACCATCGTGCCAGCTGGCCAGATGGTTGGTCCACCTTCAGAGCATATTGTAAAGCCGCATGATCCGTGTGCACAATAAACGAACGGCCGTAGAGATACGGTCGAAATTGGCGGAGAAAAAAAACAATAGCCAAAAGTTCCCGGCGAGTGACGCAGTAGCGGGTTTCGGCGGGGGACAGAACCCGGCTACCGTATGCCACCACACGCTCCACACTGCCTTTGGACTGTGACAGCACTGCCCCAATGCCCGTGTCACTCGCGTCCGTATCCAGAATGAAGGGTTGATCAAAATCGGGATAGTCCAACGTCGGAGCCGTGGCCAACCGATCGTGCAGGCCTTTAAACGCCGCCTCCTCCGGCGGTCCCCAACCAAATTTCCGTCCTTTACCCATAAGGAGGTGCAGAGGCCTCGCGATCGTTGCGAAATTGGGAACGAATCTACGATAATATGAGGCAAACCCCAAAAAACGACGCACATCCCCCACCGTAGCCGGGGTTGGCCAGTCACGGACGCACGCCGTCTTCTCCGGATCCGTGGCAACCCCGTCTGCACTGACTATATGTCCCAAATAGCGTACGGACCGTTGCAGTAGGTAACATTTCTTAGGTTTAAATTTCAGATTGGGGGAGCGCATTCTGCCGAACACCGCCTCCAACCTCAGTAAATGTTCGTCAAATGTGCATCTGAAGACGATAATATCGTCTAAATATATTAGACATGTCTCCCACTGCAATCCCGTTAATACCAATTCCATTAACCTCTAAAATGTGGCGGGCGCAGCATTCAAGCCCATCGGAAGACAATTAAATTGAAATAACCCCTGCGGCGTACGGAAAGCAGTCTTTTCCCGTGAGGACTCATAGAGGGGAAGCTGCTAGAATCCCGATGAGAGATCCAGCGTCGAAAAGAACTTCGCCCCCGACAAGGCATCGAGGGAATCGTCCTTACGCGGCAGGGGGTACGCATCCGCCACGGATATCTTATTCAATTTGCGAAAATCAACACAAAATCGCAATTTCCCATCTTTCTTTTTAACCAAGACAACAGGCGCGCCCCATGGGCTGTTAGATGGAGATATTATGTCCGCAGCCAACATGTCATCCACTGCTCCTCGAACATGGTCTCACTCCGCCGGACTCATCCGATGCGAGTTCAACCGAATGGGCGCAGCGTCCCCTGTGTCAATATGATGGGAAAGCAGGGAGGTGCGTCCCAAGTCCAGATCGTCGGAGCTAAACACATCGGAATAGCTTAACAATAGCGCGCGAAGTGCGGAACGCTGTTCCCCGGAAAGGGAAGAATTTTCCCCGCATAATTCGGCGATCCAGCAGTCATCTGGGGCCGCAGGGCCCGAAACTCCGGCAACCATATCCCGGCAGCCCAGATATTCCTGGGCCGTAAACGCTGTAGTGGCATGTGCCACGACTGTTCCAGCCGGCACGCAAACATTTTCTGTACTCCCATTTAGCACCTGCAAAAATGGCTGCTGGTCCGGCCGGATAATAGTTTGCGCCCCCACAAGCGCCGATCCGCCCGTTATTGTAGCGGACGGCGACAACAAAACCCCAGTTGCTCCCTCCCGACCAGGCACAGGTTTCCGATATCGCAAGGGGATAAGCATCTGTGAGCCAGGTGGAATGTCAACAGATACCTCGGACAGTGCCTGCACCTGGCAGACCGGAGCAGGTCGCCCCAGGGCGAGGGAAGAAATGTTATTTTTCGACCCCCCGTTAATTCGATACAATTTTGATTAACTCTTATCAGAATGGGCATTTTGGCCAGAAAATTAGTCCCCAATAAACACGGAACCGCAAGGGACCTCGAGATTAACACAATTCTGAGGCCGACACTCCCCCGATGGAAATATTAGCGTCCACCTGGCCCACAATGCCCATACTACCCCCGTTCACCGCAACGCAGGAATCGTAAACCGGACGCACGGCCTCCGGCGGGATGTCCAACAGATGGAAAATGACATCAGAAATAATGGTCACGGACGCACCGGAGTCCACTAAAATGCGCACGTCAACCCCCTGTATAGAACCCGGTACAGTGGACGAACCGGTAGCGGCCGCGACAACCCGCCGTGCCAATTTACGCCACTGCGTTACCGAGCGACATGGCCCAGTCGGTGGCCTCCCGTTAGTAACAACACCCGGATCGCGCGGCAATGGTGATGAATGAGGTGTCAAGCCTTGCCGGGTGTCTGGTGCGCACCGACTTGCCTGTCCAGGAGGGTCCTTCCGCGGCACCTCTGCTGTCGAGGCCTCCTGCTGGGGCGGTCCTGGGATACGGGCCCAGCAGTCCCTGGTGTAATGGCCCTTACGACCGCAGCGGAAGCACTCGACGTCGTTACGACGCACCGCAGTCCCCCCATCCCGACGCTCTCGCATCGGCGGCGCAGATCGTGGTCCCGGTCCACCGCGGGCTGACCACTGCGCAGAGGCGGCTGTCAGCTCCTGCGGCCCCCCCCCGTCAGGAACGTACACCGCCTTCTTGGGATCCCAACCCACGGCACCTCCTTCGACGATGGGCCCCCCCCGTCCACGCTGTCACTTGCTTCCAGCGGCGTAGATTAAACTGGGCATCCAGACACTTTGCGGCTGCCCGGGATGTCAGCTTCTCATGGCCACACACCGGCATAGGGATCCCCAAATCCCTGGACAGCTCGAGCATCTTGCCCAAAATCAGGGGTTCCAGTAGGTCAGGCTCCGTCTCTGGGTATGCGGCCATGGCCAATTCCAAGACAGCACCCCTGTATGCCACCGGCGACTCTTCAGGTGCCCGCTGGCGTTGAACGAATTGGCGATGAGCATCATCAGGTGGCTCGTAAGCATCCGCCATCTCGTCAAAAACCCCTTTCAACGTCTTCTTTTTCTCGGCCTTAATGGAACGGAAGAATCGGACCGACTCGTCGTCGAGAAGAGTTGGCAAAACTTCCAGGGCCTCCGCGTCGGTCCACCTGGCGAAGCGCACCGCTGCTAAAAATCTGCAGGCGAAAGCACTCCAGTCGCCACCGATGGAAAATTCTTTGATGGTTGTCAAGTGACGGCTTTGGCTCCTCGCTGCGCCGTCCTCCGCAGGCGACTCGTCGCGTGGCATATTCAAAAAGGCGTCGCACCGCCGCGTGTCCAAGATGGCAGCCCCCCGCCGCGGAGGGCGCAGATGGTGACTTCCCGCGGTTCTTCCCCTGCCACGCCCAAGATGGCGTCTTCGTGCCGCGTGGCAGAGGGCGCTGGCAGCGCAGGCAAGGCCGCGGCCTGCCGATCACCCCCGAGCCTCCCCGACGCCGTCGCCGGTGTGACGAGGTCGCACAGTTGCGCCAATACGTTCTTCAAGGTCTCCAGCTGTGCCGCCATCTGCTCCCACCGTCGGTCAGCGTCCTCCGGTGCGGGCGGATCTTCCGACGCGGCGACCTCTTGCACTCCCGGACCAGCACTCGTTCCCGCTCAGATGTCTTCCTCCATCGCAGGCAGGTCCACTGCCTGAGGAAGGTCGTCGTCGTCGGAAGATGTAGCAGACGATGGTGCAGGGATATTCTTTCTTCTGAGCTGTTTTGACATGCCGTTTAACTTCTGACACCAGTGTAATAAAGGACTCTTCCACTGTGTCTGTCTCCGTTGTCCTTTATTTGGGTTCGTACAACTTCGCCCAGCACGGCGCCTCGCTCAGAGCTTTCTCCATCTCCTGCCCGGCAGCTCGTCTGCTGCCGTCGCTCACGTAGCCTTTCCCTGGTTCCTGATGCAGCTCCGCTGCTGGCTTTCCTCTCAGCCTCTATGCCCGGTCTGCAGCCTCTCCGCTGCTCTCTCTCCGCAGCCCCACTGCGGCTCTCCGTCTCTTCCCGTGCCGGACACCGCTGGCCAATGGTGCCGAGTCCGTCCTGTGGTAATCACACCACCTTCCACACCCTGCCCTGCGTGGCCTCCTCCCGTTATTATTCTTACACTCTCCTCCTGTCTCTTCCGGTTCCTGCCCTTAAGAGCTCTCCCATCTCCCCACGTGACCCAACTCCTCCCCCCTGTTACGTCATATCCGCGAGGCCGTTTACGCCCGCATTACACATGGCTGAACGAGGCGGCACTGGAATTTCTAGTGATGGAGCAGTGACTGCGGATCAGCAGGAGTGGAGTGCCAATTCTCCGGAGTCGGTGGATGGCAGAGTGGGCCACAGGGCTTGCTGGAGCTGCCATCTGCAATGGCGATTTCTGCGGTGGAGACCACATGGTTGCTGGCCACCATTTCGCCTGCTGAGGGCATGGCGGGGCTGGTGGGTGCCATTTGCAATGGGCTGCGGGGCTCGACGGAGCTGCCACCTTCAGCGGCGATTCCTGCGGCGGTGACCACGAGGTTGCGGGGTGCCATTTTGCCCACGGAAAGCATGGCGTGGCCAGTGGGTGCCATTTGGCGTGGGCAGCGGGGGGCATCGGAGCTGTCGCCTGCAGTGGTGATTCCTGTGGTGGAGACCATGGAGGGCATGGCGTGGCTGGCGGACACCATTTGGAGTGGGACGCAGGACGATGCTAAGGCGGTGATACGAGGAGCTGCGTACAGACCACTACGGCTGCCGCCCGTTGAAGAGTTCGTGGTGGCTGGAGGCGATTGGATGGCCTTCCGTCATCGCTTCAAAGCAGCTTGGTTGTCCATCAGATGAACGAAAGGGGAGGCCCTGCGAGCCCTACCGATGGCCCTCGACGACGATGCGTTGGCGGTGTTCCAGGCCATCCCGGAAGGTGATCGATCAACTCTCAGGCAGGCATATGCCCAAATTGCAGCAGTCTTTGACCCGCCATACAACACCAAAAGTAGGAAGCGGGGGAGGCCCAGTAGCATCTCGCTTGTCATAGCACTTTGCTGGCATCGGTGCAAGAGGCGTATCTGCACATGAACCGGACGGCGCTCAAATCCTTAGCAGTAGAAAGGTTGGTGTCATTGGTGCAGGAGTTGAGGGTTATCCTGACCTACATGCCAGGAAGTGGAGATGGTGGCTGCGGTGTACAGCTATGGGCAGCGCGGAAGGGTCGATGGGTCGGAGTTGGCAAGAAGGGCAGACTTTTCTGCCCTGGAGTCACACGGCCGCCAGCGGTCGGCCGGGCCACATCGCAAGAGAATGTCGGGATGTTAACCCAACGTCGATAGCACTAACGACAGCCTTCATCAAACTTGCCTCTGCTCCTCAAGCCCCACAGGATCCAATTCTCTGATTACAAAATATATTCCGAGGTCGCCGTGTGTGAGGGATTGGAGGCTGAAGCCCGGTCATGTGCTGCTATGTTGAATCCAGGGAGGAGCCGCAACCTTTAGGCCATTTTTGTTCTTCAAAGCCCCACAGAAGTACAGGATCCTGCCCAAGGCGGGGGACCGGTGTCAAGGACTAGGTTCAAGTGAGCAATGTCCAGTAAAGCGGACTCTTGTCCTGTTGATCGGGGAAAAATGGCATGTTAAAGGTTAATGGGCACTGAAAAGGGGTTGTGTAGTGCTGCGTGCTTTGTTGTTGTTGAAGTTGTTGTTGATGGGGTTTTTTTTGCTTGTGCCACGCACCGAGTGTCACGGCGGTTGTGTTATCGGTTCATAGAGGTGCTCAGGTGGAGCTATTGTTGGGTTGTTGGTTCGCGGGAGTGTCGTGACTATTTTTTTGGTTGTTGTATTCTTTTTGTTGGTGTTTTGTTATGTTCCTCGGTTGTGGGAGTTGCTCTGCCTGTCCACCCGGTTGCATTGCTGTGTATCAGCTGGGAATGCTTTATCAAAGGGGGGAGGGTCATGTAGTGTCATAATGCCGGCTGGTGGACAGCAGCAGCAATTGCTGTGGACAGATAGTACACACACTGGTGAGAGTGTGCACGGGGTGTAGGCAGAGGGGGGAACTATGGTAAGGGTCATGGAGGACCCCATCTGAAGGCCTCTTGAACCTGCTAGCGGGTTCGAGAAGGGAGGCGCGGTCAGGGTGGAGCCAGGCCACGCTGGTAGCATAAAAGGAGCTGAGTGGAGGCTCAGGGCTGTCGGTTCTGGGAATAGACTCGTCTTTTTGTTGCTGTCGTCTCGTCGCCATCGTTGCTAATGATCTCCGCTAGATATTGCGCTACAAAGGATAGCAGTTGGCTATCTCAGTCAGCGCCATCAGTGTAAGATGGCTAGTGTTGTGTACAGGCTAGGTTATGCTACTGTGGAGAGTGTGTGGACGAGACCATGGAAGTTGTTAATAAAGAACATGCCCCATAAAATCGTTGACACTAGACATGCATACGTAGAAATGTGTCTATGGAGACCATCCATCGAAGAGATAGAGCTAGGAAAGTAGTTTTTTTTTATCATCGCAGGATGGTGAGGAATGGCGACACCTTACCGAAAGCTTCAACCACTGGTTGACAAAAGATGGTGACAAACGCGTGACCGTGCCCACGATTAACCCTATGATTTTACCGTTGTGGTTTTTGTTTCAACAGGAGACGTTGTTTGGGAAAGTGATGTTCTACTCCAACAACGATGAAACGATCAGCGTCAGTGTTCGAGAGGGTGGAATGCAGTGTGGGCGGCAACATCAGCAACGCTGTCAAAGTTTGGACAACGTGTAGCTGCAACGCTTTAAGTAGTCAGTGGGTCCGCAAGCAAAGCCACAAGAAGAGCCATTTAATTTTCGAAATGTGTCCAAAACTCTATACACTTGATAATCGATTATCCTGGCACGCGATTATATTCTGCTTACAACATTATTCGGCGTGTCCCAGTGTGCAATATTCCATACAGTACATGAAACACTACATACAACTTGTGTGTGTGTTTGGGGAGTTGTGGCATGCATTAACCAAATGTACTTGTGTGGTGAACATGCAATCAGACATGCTCTGATAAGATATGCATTGTCTTTGAAACTGATTGGCCTACACCAGAGACATCAGCCTTCATTCTGGCCTAGTCTCATCACCAGTGTCAGAACAGAGAACGCCATAGGGCGAACAGTACAAAGGCATTCATCGCTTGGGGCAAGCAACTTTATCATGGGACCTTTTGCCAGTATCAAGTATGAAAAATAAGAATAAGTTTTACCTTTTCTGAGACAAGGCCATAAAGAAGACTGTCTCTGGTGTAGGCCAATCAGTTTCAAAGACAATGCGGATATTATCAGAGCATGTTTGTTGCATGTTCACCTTAAGTACGTGTGGTTAATACAGACTTGATTCCTTGCAAAATTTATATATTTGGTATTTTTGAACATCGTAACAATTGTTTTATTCACAGAAAGGGGAAAAAACTATATTAGTTTATTTCGCGTAATGTTAATTATGTTAAGAATGGCACGCGTTAAAGTTGACGAATAAACCTTGTTCATTTTGTACAACATTTGTTCAGGCTCTTGGGCCTTCGATCTTTACACGGTTGGAGTCCACATCACTGTTAACTTCACAAGCCCTGTTCAGATTTCAAAGATGGTGATGGCTGGAAATTACTACTATTGGGCGTATGAACTGGAGGTTGGAGTCCTTTTTTTCTGGCTCCTTGAGTCTCTCCTTCTATTGTGACTCACCTTGCTTTCGTTGGTTGGTGTCACGTCATCAAGAACTACACATTTTTCGAATTTTCACACTGCAGTACGTAATCTTCCCCCAACCCCCCACGCATTATAGAATGGTCCATGGAAGTGGATATATCGTGAGACTGACTCTGAGATACCTTCAAAAAAATCTGGTCCACACCGCACCCTGAAAAGCGGAGTGCTCGAATTTAGCCAAATAAAATATAGAACCACATTTTGTCGAGTGGAGAGGTCTTCATAATTGATCATCATCAAGAAAATTAAATATTCATTAAGCAACAAGTCACGTCAAAGGGCGATATATATTTGTATTTAAAAAACAATTATTTTAAAGACCTCGTGGTCCAAGAAGATCACATATCTTATCAGCAGGAAACATTAAGAATTGAGTAACATAAGACACCAAAGTTGCTTTGAATGTTGGTGATTTCATAACTATGTTATGTTTTATTTTTACTATGTTGTATTTTACCAGGTAAAGCCTAATGAGCTGTCTAGTTATTTTTCCGAAGAGAACTGGCTACCACAAATGATAGCTCAATGCATTTGTGTATCACACGGAAATTTATAGCAACAAATACACTAAACGCATGCTTCTAAATGTGGAAGGAAAATCCGGAGGACCCGGAAAAAAATACACACGACCACGGGGAGAGAGAAATGCAAACTCCAAATATACAGGTGTCAGGGTCGATATTGAACCCACAACCACCTGTATACCAGGCGAGGAAGTTAACATCTCGGCCACCATGGTGCCATACCAGCAAAATATCAACCGCTATTTCAGATGAGCACTCAGCACTACGCTTGATACAACAGTGCGAGCAGACAGTGTGAATTTAATACTCCGTCTGACCAACGTGAATGCGCGCAAACCATACCACAACGTGGGCATGGTTCGAAGTGAGACGACGGTTCGTTGATGGACGGAAGTCACGGATGAGAAATTCGGAAGGCGTTGCAGACACCAGTGTAATACCACTCATACCTCGTTTGTCAAAACAAGTAGTGATGCTTGGTAAGCCTGCATGACGACTACAACCACTCTACAATGGCAGCAGTTGGCCTCTCTGATTCCCATCTGTGTTCACGGATGAATGGCCATCACAGCTCGCAGTGGCGCTCAGTGACGCTCACAATATGACGCACGGACATTCCTCGGTTACGCTCGGCCAAGCACGGTTCATAGTTGCACATCAGGGTCACCTCCTGACATTGAACTCGCAAGTACCGAACGAAATGAACGCTGCACAACACTTAAGGACGTACCGTGCATATTCGTTTGGCACACACGTTTTGTCGGCAAGCCGATCACAAAAGCTACAATTCACAGTAGAATTAAGTAGCATACACACTCTGTCATACCTAAAAGCGATGACTTAAATTAAAACCCGAGTTTGGTTGTATTACCAACTGTACAAACTAAATTAGAACCAAACTTTGTTTTTATTTTACCAGATAAGGCCTACTGAGCTATGTCGCCTTTTCAGAAGTGACCTGGCCACAAATGATATCTCAAGGCAGCGAAATACTCCAAACGCTTGTTTCTGAACATGGAGGGAAAACCCGGAGAACCCGGAGAAAATTTCACGAGATCCAGTGGAATCACGCAAACTTAAAATATACAGCAGGTATTGCTAGGGTTAGGATCGGACCACAAAACCTCCTGCATACCAGACGGGAGATATAACATATATCCACCACGGCAGAGCCCACTATCCCAAGCCCAATTGTTTCGTCACAGCCTAAGGATGTTAACGCTTGCCGCTTGTGAGCGCTGCTGTTATTATCGCAAATTAAATACTTGCCGAGTGAAATTGAGCACCGGAGTGTTTGCTTGATCCATGCGTGTACACGATTTGGTCTTGTTGTGTTCCCAGGTGGCGTACAGCATAGACAATACCATTTGGGATAGTTATATTGATAGCACGGATGATAACAATATACTACAAGGGAACACTGATGCTGAAAGAATCAACTTTTTAACATTCTTGCCAAATACAAATCTTTCATCCATAATCTATCAAATATCCTGAGTTGATTTGTTAAATGTTGGTTAATGAGAAGACTGAATGTTAAAATATTGAAGCGTGATGTTGAACTGTCACAAATGGTGACCATTTCAAGCCCCAACATCCACCCAGGTTAATCCTGCTGGTGTATTAATCATGAACACACACACCATGGGCTTAAAAGGCAAGACGTGAAAATATCCCCATAATGTCACTCACACAGAGTGGGTGTTGCCAAATAAATGTATTGGGCGGGAGCGGGGAGATAGGAGCTGGGAAAGGTGGTGAAGCAGACGCCCAAATGTCAGAGGCCAAGCTCGGGTGACTAGACCAGTGATGGGCAACCCAGACGAGTTGGTAGGCCCAGTGGCGTAGTAACTACATTAATAGTGGCGTAGTAGCTACATTTTCAGTGGCATAATGACTACATGATTAGTGGCATAGTAGCTGCATTAATAGTGGCATAGTGACTACATTAGTGGCGTAGTAGCTGCCTTATCAGTGGCGTAGTAACCACATTATCAGTGGCATGGTGACTACATTATCAGTGGCGTAGTAGCCACATTATCAATGGCGTAGTAAATGCATTATCAGTGGCATGGTGACTACATTATTAGTGACGTAGTAGCCATATTATCAGTGGCGTAGGAGCTCCATCATCAGTGGTATAGTCACTACATTAGTGGCGTAGCAGCTACATTATCAGTAGCGTAGGAGCTACATCATCAGTGGCATAGTGACCACATTAGTGGTGTAGTAGCTGCATTATCAGTGGCATAGTAACTACATTATCAGTGGCTTTGTAGCTACATTACACTATGTAACACGATTTTTGTTCCTGGGTAGTGTTGTTTTCTAATTGCGAATGCCTAAAAAGTATAGAAAATGGTTATTATTCCCCACAAACTTTGCTTTTGCTACAACGCTGTGGACTCTCATGAAATTGTCTTTTCCGAGACCAAGGTGCTCTGCAAACCTTCTGGCTACCATCAAAGGTTTGTACACGAAGCCATTCAGATTTACAAACACAGACATAATTTCAACTGTGATGATGGGTACAAACTTAGTAATCATTGGAAAGATGTTATCAACCATGCAAAAAAAAAAGACTTAATTACACATTTTTGGACCATCTTATCTGACAGGCACTATTTTACTTTACTTTACCGAGTGTTAACATCCCTAGTGTTTAACAGTACTCTCTTTATTGTTCAGCCAGCACTGGTATAAACATGGGCATTTTCGTTCTTTTCTATCATGTGTATCAACAGGTGCTTGTGCATACACATGTCCACGTACACTTGCACCCCACACTCTCTTTTGGCCTCCCCTCCCCCTCTCCGTCCAATACGTTGGCGTGTGCAACAATAGTTGCTTGCGCACAACCACGTCCACGTCGCCGACTCTCGTGTACCACTTCGTGCATTCTTTTGACCCCTCCCCCTCCCGATACGTTCTACGTAGCACTTCGTGCCTTCTTTTAGCCCCGCCCCCCTCCCTACCAATACATTCCATACATTCTACCACATTCTGATGAGCCCCCCCTCTCCTCCCCCCTCAACTTGCATTTAAGGGATTACTTCTTGCATCCTTGCCTCACTTGATGCAGCAAATCTGGCTGTGACGGTCTCACCTGATGACGGAGACTTGTGTTGCCTCCGAAACGTCGTAATTTTTATTGTTTTATTTTTTATTAATTTCATTTTTTACCTACGTGACTTTACCGAAATAACTAAGAGTATGAATCCTTGCAGTCACGAAAGCTTCAAATCTAGAATTAAGAGGTAGGGGGTTGTTTTGCAGTCACCTGCACACCCACAATGCACCAACAACAATATGAAGACCAAGACGACACAGACTGCGTAACATTTGAATTTCTTACCTCTGTTTTGGCTGGGCATAGACAAATATTCTTGGGTGACTCGCCCTGGTGTGCACAGCGTGGTGGCACTGGAAACCAGAAGGTGAGCATTCTCGAGGAACTCTTCGCCTTCTTATTCGTCCACACATAGCCACTTTCCAGCGTGCCCTCCTCCAGACTGTCCCGTTCATGCCCTGTGCCTCCCCCTTCCTAGTTAACGTGCACCCTTGGCCCTAGCACCCTGAATCGCTACCGATAGGGGAGGGGGCGTACGAGATTTGCTAGTGACAATCACGGGACCTCGACTCTCCCCTTCCACCCTTTCCCCGCCTCCCTCAACCGCCTTCTAACTTTCAATCAACTTTTGAATTGCTACCAGGTGAGAAGCGGTCATTCCCATGGGCTTGGGTGCAGCCATTTGCATTCTTCTGCTGGGGAACGCCACTTATTCGATCAACATTCAACCTCGGACATTAGGAAAACACATATTCAGGCCTCCAACTTGGACTAACTTGGCCTAAAAACCTTTGTCCGAGGTGTGGGGGATGGCGTTCCTAACATTAACAGAGAGTGAGAGAGGCCTTCAGAATGTCGAGTGAATCCCCTATTGCTGTTGAAGCAAATGCGGACGATCTTGTTGATTGTCATATTCTTGAACCAATCAGATTTAGAGTTTGCCATGTTGGGCGTATTTTTAGACACGCCGGAGCCACCGCACTGGCCTAGACGCCTACGGTAGCATTTTTCATGTGGCGTGATCAGAGGGCCAGTTAGCTAACTGAAGTAAAACTAGCTAGCACGTAAGGTAGCATCATCTAAGATTTATTAATAAAAATCTAATAGTCATTTAAACGTGTAGATTTTTAGATGTGATTTCGATGTTTGTTTGTGGGGAAGCCTGTTGAATCCTGATTGTGTCATTTGTGTTTACATAATTTTTGCTTGCTTGGTGGTCGTATGAGTAAATGTGACTGGTTGTTGTGAGTGTGTTCTTGTTTCTTTGGTAATGACATTGATTTGGGCTATGCGATGTCTATTTGTGATGCAGCATCCTGTCATACTGCATAATAGTGGTACATCCTTGATGGTTTCAGTCACCATGAATTTATGTCTCTGCAATTAGTGTATTGTAACTCTCATAGATGTTTAGCCTCGTGTTAAATCACTTTATTCCACTCGATAAATGTTACTGTCACTGCGAATATGGGGTGGTTACGTCGAATGACGATTGCCTATAGCCCTAGTGTCATGGTGAGGTTGTTCGAAGGTGGTTTAATTGCAGGAGGATACCACTGAAGGCCTAGGTGTAAAATACACGGCCCGCTACTGCTCAAGTGGCTGAAATCAAGTGCAGCACTCGAGTGTGGCTAAGGCCTTGTAGTCTTTTTATCAGCCAAAAAGTGAGCAGTAGCGCTCTAGAAATGTTCACTCACAGCTGCCAAGTTCAAGAGTATTTCCAGGGAGGTCTCCAAGGTACTCCTGGCCGCTCTGGGACTCTCATTCACTGCGCTACCCATTGGCCCGAGAACAACTTGTCCCCACTTCGGTTAAGCTCCGTCCTCTCTCCCCCTCTTGCCTTCCCTCGCCGTTTCAAACATAAAGCATATGTTATTATCAGAGCATGTTTGTATGTTTTGCCACAAGTATGTGTGGGTAATGCACGACTTGATGCCTTGCAACAGGTGTCTATTTGGTGTTTGAACATTTTCACACCCGTTAAAATGCCAGAAAGGGTAACGCCTATTATAGTCTTCATCATATACCTCAACCCACCACGTTTATATTGCACCGTGTGTATATGTGCACGTGTTTGATGTATCGGTGTGTTTTGTATGAGCAAGTGCTTTTTACACTAAATGGACTATATTAAAAAAACACAAGTTTCTTACAATAGTTTTGCGGTAGGTTATACACTTTATTTGAAGTTGGTTCAAGAATAACGAGCACTGTTCATTCCATGGAAGTAGTCATAAAATAATAACAGATGACTGATTTGAAACATTCGAGCAATGAGTTGCACCCTGTGGAAACTCGTGCGTTAAATGACATCGCCTGATGAGAACCCGTCTGCTTACACAAAAAATCCTTTGCCCATTGTGGGGAGGTTGGATTACTGTCTTGAATAGAATGGCAATCTGCAAGCTCGTATATGGAACAATTGGAGTTTGGTTTACAGTTCTGTTTATCTTTCCTATACTTTCCACTCCTATTGTGTTTTTTGCATTGCTTGTTGTAACGTTCTTACCCGCCCCCTATTGGACGTCTGTGAAAAAGTGCCTTATATATTATCGGATTCCTCCTGTAGTATAGAGTTTCCGATTATGTAATACGACACTCCCTCCTTTCCTCTCATGTTACCAACATCAACCCAAGCATTAAACAGGAAGTATTGCAAATGTAAAATATTATTAACATTGTCGAGTGTTTACATATTCTTTTAACGTTTTTTTTTGTATTTAAAAAAATGTGTAGAGGAGGTTTCCTGTATTTCTAAGATTACATCAAACTACGTCTCATGTACTGTTTATAACGGACTCGTAGAGTGAATTTTCTGATTAACAACAATTTGCTAGTAGCTAGAACTCACAAAAAGGAAATTGATGCGGATGTCAATAAAGTTTGAGGACATGAAAGCAGATGATCCTGATTATAGCCAAATACCCGTCATAAAGAAGTATAAAATTCAGACATTAAGTCACAATTTTAATGGGACAAATTAATGCCTATAAAATTAAAGTGTTTCATTTACTTCCCTTTACTATAACATTTTATAGAACTAAACCTACAGGTTAATTTTGAACCAGCTGTATTATATCGATACATATTAATTGCATGGTAAATACAAGTAAAGTACATGATGATCCTTAAACTAAACTATTTTATTTTGCCAGACAAGGCCCACTGAGCGAAATATATATTTTTAAGAAGCGATCTGGTTATCACAAATGATAGCTCAACGTAA
Source organism: Lampetra fluviatilis (assembly GCF_964198595.1). Classification (NCBI taxonomy): domain Eukaryota; kingdom Metazoa; phylum Chordata; class Hyperoartia; order Petromyzontiformes; family Petromyzontidae; genus Lampetra; species Lampetra fluviatilis. The sequence continues at coordinate 5,920,133 of NC_136322.1, read as the reverse complement.
TGGCTTATCACGTGGACATTTGTAGCAGGCAAATACTCTAAATGTGTGATGTCGATTCTAAATGTGGAGGGCAAAATCGGAGGACTCGGAAAAAAATCCACGTAACCACGGAAAAAACACGCAAGGGTCGGGATCGATCTCACGACCACCTGTATACCCGGTAAGGTATTTAACATCTCCCCACCGTGGCGCGCCATTGATGTTACAAGAGTACCATTACACATCCAATGGATAATATGTATGAGTTTTAACGCGAAATTTGCAGAAGATTTGGGTTTAGCATTTCTCGTGATTGTGAAAAATGATCGATTACTTGCAAGTTTAATTATTACTGATCCTCCCATCCTGCGTGTCCATGACTCGGTCGTCACCATGTGGCGACAAATGAGTCTGACATGAAACCGATAATCTTAACAAAGAATAATAACAGATTAACGCACTCTATAGATTCACCCCCGTATAGACTATGTAGGTAAGTAATACATATATTTCATCGCCCGATGTGTTATATTTGGCATTATCCATGGATTTGTTTTGTCCAGGCCACCTGTCCTCTACCTTTACCCAGATTCAAGACCCGAGGCAGACGATCCATGGCTTTGATCTTCCACGAAGAATATGGGCACAAACCCAAATCGAATCCACCCAAACAATGGCAGAAGTGGTTACTTAAAGCACAATTGAAAATAAATATCTTCGGTAGTGTGTGCCTGGGATCACCCAGAGTAGGCCACAGAAGGAATGACTCTTTAATGCCCAATTCACAAATACGAATGGGGGAGCATCATCAGAGCAGTACAATCCACTACATCTGACACAATCATCTGGCTCAACCACCTCAACGTAAAATTTTAGTTGTTACTCTACACCTACATCAGCCATTCGAAGAAGACACTTATAGATTTCCACTGAGACCATTAAACTTGCATCGGTACCCTTAGACCAGTACAGATACTCCATACACTTACAGATCTATAGGCGCAGCTGCAAAACGGCAGAGCAGTGTTTGCAAGAGCAATTTTTGTTCTCGAAGTGCAATGCCTGCCCGCTGGGGAGCATTATGACAATATCACACCTGATAAATGTGTACCTGGTACGAATGAATTAACCTTGAGAACGAGTAAAAAATTACCTTGGCATGAACCCAGCACAGGAAAGGTCTTATTCATGTTATTAAACTATGTAGAGGATCTGTTTCTTTTTATATCGAACAGAAGGAGGTGGTGAGTGACTTGAATGGCTATTTCACGTTGACGTATACATTGTCGGGGGCGATATAGGTGGGATCGGAACTGCCCACGGTCTTGGCATCATCTTTTCCCGTCTTCGACTCTGCACATGAGTGGTGGTCCTCTTGGTGTTCACTTAAATAAGATGAAAATAAAACGTTTGAGCACGATGAACCAATCCACATGTAACGTAATAATAACCTCTTGTTGTGTGCCACTCACGAGTATAGATACAATCTAAGCGAAATAGAAAGCTGATAATAATATCAATGACTGCTCCCGAAATGCCAATACAATCAAGAACTATGATAATAGCGAATAATAATAACGTGCATTAAAAATCGAAACCATCAGAAATTTTATTTTTAATGAAAGTTATTTTAACAATTTTCTGTGATTCTGATCTGACGTAAATTAATTGTTGCATTTAGAAAGGCAACAGAGATGATGAAATCCTATACAAATATAGTCGAACCAGCGCTGCTAACTCGCTATTCAGATATTTTTTATTTGGAATTTTAAACCGTGGCCGAGATTCTGCTGGTAAATCATAATGAAGGATATGCCTAAATATAACGTTAGACTATAAAATATGAAGCAAAACGCTCGATTTGTATAGAAGCGTTTGTTGAGCCAGCAAAACTTAACCCATTTTTCATCTGGGAAACTGGAGAGCAGCGCAGACTGTTACGAACTTAACATTAAAAATAATAGCACATTTAGTAATTACATGTAAAAGACAACATATATACTACTAAAAAGTAAGAATTAAAATTACTTTGTAAAACTGATCAGTGCGTCTCAAACTCATGCTCTTTTGGGCTCCTAAACATTAGGGCATGTAAACATACTTTTTCATGTTTTTTAAATAGTTCTACGTCTTTGCGTTTTGAAAGTGATTTAACTTCAATAAGGATTTTAAGCTTTCGTGACTGCAGGAATCCATACTCTTTGGTTCTTTCGAAAAAGTCACGTAGGTATAAAATAAAATTAATCACGACGTTTTGGGCCCAACACAAGCGTCCATCATCAGATGGGAAAGCATAGTCTGCTGCTGAGGCAGACTGTTTTAAAAAGCATGGTCTGTTACCGAAAGAACCAAAGAGTATTAACTTCAATAGTGACGTATTTTTCACTTGTTTTTTGTGCATTTTGGAAGAGTGAGATATGAAAGGCCTGCTACCAAATCGAGTTGAATTCGATTTAGATGTTTCAATCGACTAAGCCTGAATCAGAATGTGATACGATTAACATAAGGTCACATTTTGATTGTAGCTTCAAGAAATTTGTATTTTCTATTCATTTTGAAAACTGTAAATGATTCTTATTATACACATATAATTATGTTACCCATATAATTATGCATTGCATGAACTATATGCTTACACCCATGGTGAGCATGATTGTCACTCGTGTAAAATTGGATTACCTATACTCATAGCAAATAATGTGTCAATTGATGCAATTGTTGTTTGTCCACGTACCTATTGTCCAGATCTTCATAAATGCAGTCATCAGCAGCCATGTATTCATTTTCAACCTTGTGACTTGCATCACAAACATTCTTTTTCATGCCACCTGGTACAGCCGGAAGCTCGCCCCATTTTCTTTCGCTTTAAGAAGAACATGGCATAAAAATGGATCAGTGAGTATTTTTTGATTACCACGTGCAGGCAATCTGCAAAAAGTATTAATATCACAAAGGTAGCGAAAACTGATACTACCGATCTCAAAGCACAACTGCACTAACCATTGCTCTTGTCACTCCATGCCCGTTGAGATTAAATGTTTTAGTTTTTTACCTTAGGAATATAATCACAGTACTTCATTATTCACTTCAGAAAAACATTACACCGTGTTCTTCGTTTGTCGAAAGGTATCAACTAAGACAGTTTATATCAATTGAAACTCCTGGCCTCCAACTGTGACTTGCAGAATTAAATATTTCTAGACCATTTTAGTGTTTCCAAAATTGCTATCTAAAAAATCACATTGCTTTGGAAACCACTGGAGCTATGAACTTTTAAATAATCTGCATTGACAAGCGAATGTCTTTTAGAACTGCTGTTTGTGTTAGTTTGTTGTCCTTCCCCCGCACCTCGTCCTCAGATCTTGTGGGGTCGAGGGATTAATGTACGAGTTCCCCCACTAACTTCTTACTCATTTTCAGTCCTGACTACAACCACTCTAAGACACATCCAATGCTCAATATCTCAAGCACAGTCCATTATTTGCATCCCACACCTCCGATGAGCACGGTTGGCTACGTACGTTGTGAAATAAGTTAAACATACACGCGGTATGTTCTCCTATAAACACGATTGTTGTGTTCATGAAGAACACAGTGTTATGGAAAAATCGCGTTATGATAAATAATATAATATAGGGGTAAAGCACAGTCCGCGATAACACATGAGATGGGTACGCAGGCTGAACAAAGACTGAGGTGCGTGGGTGGCATCTAGAAGCATCCAGCAGCATCCATATGCCTTAGGTGAGCCAGCGTCTTCACGTCTGAAGACACCACCACGTGAATAATTCCACCGCTCATGCTAGAAATAATTTAACAATGCGAACAACAATGCGAAGGATATGAATAACTTCACCCTCCTCTGTAATTAATAATGACTGCGGGCCACTGCAAGTTGGCAAAGTGACACCAAACCATGCTGAGGATTCTTGATATTTTGTAGGAAGTGGGGAAGGTCAGAGCTGGCTGCCACTCCCGCTTCCACGGTGTCTTTCTTTCATCTTTATTTTCTTTACTCTTTGGTTCCCTTTGGTTCTTAAGTAAACAGTTGTTATTCTTATTAGGTTGCATTTTTTACGTTTAATCACCATTCAGCTGCGTGGCCTTCCTGTTAGTATCGGCACATGCAGCCTATTCTTGTCACGAGCCATACAGATATCCATACATTACACTAACATCACACATGAATATACTCACCTTCACATATGCACTGTAATTTCAAGCATACATTAAATACACTTCACATTATAACACATAATGTGCTTTAATATCACACAATCATTATCACCTGCACTCAAGCATTAAAACACACTTTTGCACTCGAAAGCATATGCATTAACTATTGCTTACGCATTAAACACCCACTAACACCTGTATCCTTACATTCAACCAGGCTTAACATATACTGTATGTACACATGAACACTTGTACATTCCTTACAAAACACGTTGGATTTCCCCATATAGCCTATACAGGCTGTTGGAGAGCATTCTATCAGCGTGTGCTTATACACAATAAGACTATAGCACACTCCTTTACACTGGTACACATACATTAACATTTTGTTTTTGCGTACACAACACTCACGCACTTACATGTTAAACCAATCACATGGACACTAAATGACATGTCAACACATGCACATATCTCATAACACATTCACAGAAGCACGCAGGGAGTGTAGGGTTTTATGTTCTTCTTTATTTTCTACCGACTTGTCGTTGTCCCGGGCGCTGTTGCCGCTGTCGACTGGGGCTATGGTTTTGGGTTGGTTGTGGTGTCTGTGACTGTCGTTGCGGCTGTTGATGCAGCTATTCTTTTTCATCTGTTTCTCCACGGGCACTGGTGTGGCCGGTGCATCTGTGGCCATCCCAGCTGTAACAATCACTTTGGGAGGCAACCACAGCGGCGCATCTCCGAGCGAGGTGGCCCTGCGGTTGTCTGCCTCGTTGGCCTGGCCTGTTATGACATTGACCATTAGCATCTACTGTCAGCGATTCGGCTGGCGTGCCTACTGCTACATTACCGGCGGTGGCTGCCATTTGACACCATCCAGGACGTGGTGGGGCTTGTTGTGGTCTACACTGCTTCTGCCTCCTCTCACCTGTCCAGCCCGGGCTTCGGTTCTGGATTGGCTGTGGTGACTGCCAGGTCACCACGTTGGCTGACCATCATTATGTGGCTGCCTGGCTTTGTTTGAGCCATCTGGCACCGTCGGGGCAAGATAACGTTCTGGCACGTCTGTAGCTGCTGCCTCCACCACCAGTACTGTCTCCACCCGGGATTTGGCCTCCAGGCTGTTTGCTCATCGTGCTGATGGCCTGCTGTTTTAACTGCTACATCTGTGTTGGCGTTTGCTGGGTGGTTAAGCTAGGGCCCTGTTTTTGTATGGCTGTAACATTGCCTGCTTTAGCTGTGCTTGCTGCAGCCATCATTCTATGGCCTGCCTAGGCCTGGATGCGGCATTGGATGCCATTGGCCCCAGTGACTCCCCCTACAGTGACTGTCTGGTCAGCTCAGAGCTGCTTGGTTGTCATGTTCTGTCAATCAACAAAGTCACAGGTGTTGCATCACGTGGTTGAAATTTTTGCCACCCATTGTCCTATCTGGATTGTTTACTGGGTAGCCACAGCAATTTCTTCAGATTCTAGAACTCTGTGGTTTTGTGTTTTTTTTTGGGTCTGCGTCGGTTGTCCAATTTCTGCTGCTTGTGACCCACTCCGATATTGTTTTGTATGGCTGTGGCCCTTCATCTTCTGGATTCCACACTGGCTGTGCTAATTTCTGCCTTATCTGTTTACAAACATCTCTAGTAGAATGATGTACATGATGACAGCAGTCTGATATTACGATGCCTCTGTACCCTAGATATGTATTATTGAGTTTGCACTGTTTTTCGATCTCGTTATGCTCAGTTGTCCTGACAGTCATTCCCTGGTTATTCTCAGGCGATCGCCCTATGTTCATAATCGGGCTGGTCGTAGCAAAATCACCAGTTCACTCGCAAATCAGGTCACAACATCGGATCTGTTTGTCATAGCCCTACCATTTCCATTGGTATGTCTTCCATTCATTGCCCGTTGGGGTCTGCATTAATTAATGTACGTTATATCTCATGTAAGGCGTTTGTAATAAACACACTTTTGACAGACCACTGTCTTAACTACCTATGTCTGACTGAGGCCTGATAAATGCCTCTTGTCTTTTTCACAGAACGAGGCAACTCCATCTGGTTTCTCTTTTTGTGAGAAACCACAGTCATCAGGTAGAGGTGGTGGCTTGGCTTTATTTAATGCAAATTCTGCAATTGTAAAACCTGTCCCATTGCCAATGTTCCAGTCATCCTAGCAATAGACCAGAGGCCAATTTGTACCCACCTGGGAATTAATAATATTACTTTATTGCCCTTCAAGATGTATTTCCACATTCCATTCAGAGTTCTCTGTTCCTCTCAGTCGTGTGTGCTCATTCTGAACAAATTCCCATAATTGGTGACAAAAATGTTCATGTTGATACACCATCCAGACATCAAGACGGGGACTTTTTGGCCTTCATTGACTCTTTTTCATCCAGCATGTCAAAAAGCCAACACAGTCTGGTGGATGTACTGACTGTGATGGAACTTGGAGTGTCAGACCACTCTTTGGTCCTCTTTGATATATCTTTAACACCACCTGGTTCGTCCATTAAAAATAGAATTTCATTTGGCAAAATAATATCTATCACCACGGCCTCTCTCACAGAAGCCATATCGAGTTCTCCACGAGCTGATGAGAGTGAGCTTTCCGGTGAAGAAGCTCCTCAACTATATCCTGGATCATATGTCACCCCTCAGAACCTGTTGGATATCTTATAATCGCCCTTTGCCAGGGTACACTGCAACATTGAAGGCACAATTATCTTCTGTCCGTAAAGCAGAACGTGCTTGGAGGAAGTCCAGCCTCACTATTCATAACATATTTAAAGAACAGTTTATTACTTACCATAACAACATTGCCTTGACGAAATCCTCCTACATTGCTGGTTGTATTGCAAATAGGGATAACAATCATCAGACCTTATTTTCCTGTATCAATACACTTTTGAAATAGGAACCAAATGTAATCTCCCACTCCTCTGCTGATTTCTGCATCCAAATTCAGCGGTTATTTCATGATACTTACTTTCGCTCTCTTCCCTCTCTTTCCTACTTACCTCCAGCTCAGTTGAAGGGGACATTGTTGACTGAGTTTCCCGCAATAGCAACTGTGAAAGTTCCCTTAAAACCGGCACAGTTCCTGACATTTTTAAGATGGCTGCGGTCACCCCACTTTTAAAAATGCTGGGTCTTGATCATGAGCTACTGGAAAAATTTCGCCCAATATTAAACCTTCTGCATTTGTCTAAAATTCTGGAACGAGCTGTGGTCACTTGTTTACATCTGCATCTGGCCTCAAACGATATATTTGACCACTTTCAATCGGGGTTCAGGCCAGCTCATAGCACTGCGACTACTCTGTTAAGGGTGGTCAATTATTTACTTTCATCAACAGATAAAGGCTTTGTCAGCCTCCTCATTTTTCTATATCTGAGCGCACCATTTAACTCTTGATCCTGGGGTTCTCCTTGAGCAACTGGAAGTTTCAATGGGGACCTCTGGCATAGCTTTGTTGTGGTTCCATTCTTACTTAAATAAACATTAGCATTTCCCCACAAAGTATGGTTGCAAGTCACCAATTAGAACGGTTCTCTGTGGTGTTCTGCTTAAATCTGTGCTTGGCCCATCACTTTTTTGCATCTACATGGCATCAGTGGGTATTCTGCTTCAACATCTTCCCTTATCCTACCATTGCAATGCAGATGATACTCAAATTTATATCTGATTATGACCAGACTCTGCATCACTAACAGTAGTGAATTCATGGTTGCATCAAACATTTTGCTACCAAATATTGACAAGACCGAAGCCATATTCATCGGCTTCCCTCTGCATCTTTGTTGTTGTTTGGTCACGAGATCAGTCCCACATGACAGGTCAGAAACCTTGGTGTTCAATTTGACCAAGCATTGTCTCTTGAAGCACATATATCTAAGGTGGTTAAAATTTCCTTCTTCCACCTAGAAATATTGCCAAAATGTATTGCTTCCTGTCACCTGCTGACCTGAAGAGGTCCATGCTTTTGTGTTATCTCAACTCGACTACTTCAACACCTTACTGGTTGGGATTCCGAGCAATATATTGGGCAGAGCAATGTACTGGGCAGGCTTGCATAATGTGCATACATAAAGTACGTTGATTACCATATCAATAACCCAACTGGCAATGGATACCCATTGTTATTTATATCCCCCCCCCCCCACTTCCCACAAGTGATGTCATCACATCTACCCCTCCCTCTATTTACGGAACGAAAGAGTAGAACATGCGTGCCAACAAGGACACTCAATTGATTTTGATAATGTTGAAGTTTTTGTGAAAAACTAGTTACTACTGGCCAAGACTAATTAGATAATATATCGAAATTGAAAAAAATCTAAATTATTGTAACCTTACAGATAGCTACAGGCTTAGTGCGGTTTGGAAGCAAATTATCAAATAATACATTGTTTAAGTGCATGCCTATGCAGGCCACCATACTTCAGTGGGTATTACTGATGAACAGATAATAACAGATACTGCTCTTTTAGTGCACACAATCGACAGTAAGTACAAGAACAATGGGCTTGCATAATGTGCATGCATAATGTACTTTGATTATCATATGAATAACCCAACTGGCAATGCATATCCATTGTAATTTTTTTGCATTCATTACCCCCCCCTCCCCCACTTCACTCAAGAAGAACTCACAAGTGATGTCATCACATCTACCCCTCTATTTATGGAACGAAACAGGATTTCTCCACAAATCTGGATGTCGCCTGATGAAGCTCGTTGTAATTACTGGCGAACTGTCATACTCAGATTGTAAATGTTGTAACGAATTGGCATGTTCTGTTTATGTAACAAACCTTACTAATTGGCTGTGTTGGGTGGTGGTGGTTTTAACGACACATTTATATATTTACGTAATTTAACCGAAAACAAACCTGTATTTTGGATATTTAAGTCTGCTTTGAAAAGCCATCTCTTTAAACTGGCCTTCCCTCTTTAGTTTGGTTGGTTTCCCTGGTTATGTGTCTGTTTCCTGCTTTTCATGCGTTACGCATTGGGATACTAGGATGGAATTCGCATTATTAATTTGAATTATTATTTATATGCCCACTACTCAAACATAATTAGTTTTGTACAGTATCACACTTTTTGTTTTTATTACAAAACATGTCGATCATCTCAAATGCGGCATAAGACACGGAAGAAGACTCATGAAAAAAATGTTAACCCACTTTCTGAATAAACTCATAATTGCATCAATGGAAGTGTAGAAACTATAAAGATTTTTATTTTACCAGCTAAGTCCCACTGAGAAATAGATGTATTTTTTAGAAGTAACCTTCCCACGAATGAAAGCTCAATAAAGTAGCTTATCATGTGGAAATGTATAGCAGCCAAATACTTCCAACGCATGTTTCCAAATGTGGAGGGGAAAACCTGAGTACTCAAAGAAAAATCCACTTGACCACGGGGAGAGCATACAAACTTCAAATATACAACAGGCGTCAGGGTCGGCATCGAACCCACGACCTCCTGTATACCAGGAGAGGTAGTGAACATCTCGTCACCATGTGCACAGAGATACTGATATCTCGTGGAAGAGAGTCCCATAGTCTGAGGGCTCTAGGGAATGTCGCTTGGTCACTCATCATCCAATGCCTCGACATTGGAACTCAGAGAAGATATGCATCCCCAGAACTATGAGACATGGTGAGGGACAGCTATTTTAATGGATGAGACAAGCAGATTAGAGGAATGAATACTTGCCCAGTTTGCTGTGTGGAATCTGGTTTCTTGAAACAATTTCTGTAGAAAGAGGCACATGTTGAGAACATATTTAACCAATAGGCTGACTACTAGGTGGACAGACACAGATGAATGGAATGACAGAAGCAGCGATAGGTCTAAGACCTAACGGAGTGCCCGGGTTTATTTATCTGGGCAGATGCCTGTGTTTTAAACTGGGCTCAACCCAGTCAACAATGGCTGCACAGAAACCCAAGTCATGAATTTGCTTCTGCACTTAATTTTGAAAAATTCCAGCTCTGATAATAACTCAAAAGTCTAAATCTGTCCTAAAAGAAAAAAAATATACACGTAAAATATCCTAGATGATATTTTGGTCAATGATGTTCTATATAACACGTAGGTGAAGGTCCATTACCCAAACGTTATCTATTTTTTTCCCTTTTATGCCTATGAAATACTGGCAATGCAGTATCACAAACATACAATACAAATAATTGGTTTGAATGCAATGTGATGAATATTACACTTTCCGTTGCAGGGTGAGTTGGAATCTGCTGCCCCCTGTTGTATGTGTAATGCGGGCGAAAGCGACCTTCCGGATGTGACGTCACAAGGAGGCGGAGCCAGGTGACGTGGGTGAAAGGTTGGGGTCCTTAAGTGGGTAAACCGGAAAGAGAAGTCAGTCGGGTTGTGAATGGAAAAGGGTGAGGCCACGAGGGCGAATGAGAGGAGGGGGGCACCGCCGGCGAGCGGGAGCCGACCCCAGAGTACAGCCAGGAAGGCTGTGTGTTAGAGGCAGCGGTGTGGCTGCAGAGAGTCGCAGGAGCGACGAAGAGAGAGAAGAGTACAGCCAGGAAGGCTGTGTGTTAGAGGCAGCGGTGTGGCTGCAGAGAGTCGCAGGAGCGACACAAGAGAGAGAGACAGCACGAGTCTGTCAGAGCGCTGCGGAGTAAGCAAGAGCGAGAAGAGCAGCAGCGATTACAGCCAAGGGGGCTGAGAGTGAGTAACAGCAGCGGAGCTGCTGTGGGGCTGCAAGAGCGACAAAGAACAGCAGCGGGGCTGCTGATGGTGACTGGAGTGACATCGGAACCAGCACTGAGAGTATAAGAGAGACAGCCGTGTGGGAATGCAGTACGGACCAAATAAAGGACACTGAGCCAGAGATCGTGGTCCAGTCGTTCATTACACTGGTGTCAGAAGTGAAACGGCTTGTCAAGACGGCTCGGAAGAAAGAATATTCCTGTGCCATCATCTGCTACATCATCCGACTTACGATTGAGACAGATGGCGCAGCTGGAGACCTGGAAAATCGTGCTGGCGAAACCGTGTGAGCTCACCACGCCGACGACGGCAGTGGGGAGAGCCGATGGTGGTCTGCAGGCCGACGCCTTGCCTGCGCTGCCAGCGCCATCTGCCACGCGGCACGAAGACGCCATCTTGGGCGTGGCAGGGGAGAAACGGCGGGAAGCCGCCATCTTGTCTTCACCGCGGCGGGGAGACGCCGCCATCTTCAACATCGCGGCGGAGAGGCAGCCTTGCGCTGCCATCTGGAGGTGCCGCGGGGAGAGCAGCCTGCTGTGAGCTGCTGTTTTGCGAGGGGGAGCTGCGAGGAGAGGACGACGACGCTACAGCTGCTGGGGCGGGAGCTCTCCCGTCCTGGCTCGGGTGCGTGACAACGGAGCAGTCAAGTCGCCGAACGAGTTCTGCGAGACGACTCAAGTTGCCGCCCTGCCGTCCTCTTCTTGCTGCAGCCCCGGGCGGGTCGTAACGATACGCAACCGGCCTTTACACACACCTCACCCATCTTTCGAGGGCCGGGTGGGGGCGATTTTGTTTTCTCTCATGACTCGATTGTGCGGAGCGCGGTTCGGACTGTGGGTATGTGTGTGTAATAACGATGAACGCGCTATCTGCTTGTTGCTCGGTGTCAATTAAAGTGTGTACGTGTGTTGAGAATGGACGGAGAGTATGCTGTGCTTGCTGAGTGTTAAATTGTGTGTGTGCGCTGCGGTGTGGAGTTGTTATATTGATGGCGAAGTTAATTATTAACTCGGGAGCGTCGGGTATCTTGCGCTGTATCATCTCGTGGGTTACCTTGTGCGATGGGCTTAATTGAAAAATATATATATATTTTTTTGGGTGTATTGTGCTGCGAGGTGCTATGTGCGATGTGGTTGTTGCAAGAGAGAGAATATTTGTGTTGTTGCTGCAATGTTACGACTGGATTAATGGTGTGTTGGTTACCTGCAGATCGGCTTGCTATTGTGCTTAAATGTGCGCGTGTGATCGCGATATGCTGACTGTATGTGCTGTTACACCGTTCTGTACGGTTATGGGGTGCGATGCATTGATTGACTATTGGGGTTGGGATGTTATTAATTGTGCGTACCTGTTTGGAAATTGGTAACAAATTCGAGGGGGACCCTGTTATTTGGTCGTATGGATGTTATGTACACGCGATTTTGTGTATATTATGGGTAACGGCACTTTGTCAGAGAGAGAGCGCGCTTTGAGGGTGCGTGATGACGCCGTTGTGGGTGTCTCAAAGGTTAATGCTAATGGGACCGTAAATTGGCGCCAAGTTGCGTCGCGTATTCGGTTGGTCGCATGCAGCCACGAGTTGCTTTGCGAGTTGGGTTGTGTAACCAATGTGGTTGGTAAAATATTGGTTAAAAATTCCCCGATATGACTGCTGCGCGCAGCAAGCTGGGGCTGTGCGTCTATCGTTGTTGGGATTGTTACAATAAGACGGGGGAAGCAATTTGTGACCCCCAGCAAAGGGAAGCTGGGGTGCACGAATGGAGAAAACTGGCCACGTGTTCGCACGTTGGGCCGCCATTTTGCGCACACGCGGGGTATGGCGTCGATGCGCTTTGCGGAAAGGGCCGCCATTTTGAGTGCGCGCGAGATATTGCGCGAACGCGCTGGGCGAAGGGGGCCGCCATTTTGAGCGCGCGGGAAAAACCTCGGTGGGGCAAATATTCCATCTGTTATGCCTGCCATTGTTGATTGGGTGATGCACGAGTGGTGGTCACGTCGGCCTTTGGCTGATGGCTGACCTGACAGCCCGGAGGCGAAACCTCCGTGGTATGTCTTAAACTAATGGGCCGTGTGCTCATATGGCTCGGGGAGTCATGGTTCAATTGTGCGGTGGCAGACTGAACCTGGTGTGCCGGGGGCTCACGGGTTTTGGGTTAGGGCGTTATTGTCTCTATAAGAGAACATTACCCCGTGGGGGGGGTCGTTGATATCTGGCCTTGCCGAGGGATTGATCTTCCCTTGGCTATGAAGCGCATTTCAAAGATTGATGGAGCTCGTTTGACGGGGTTGCAGTGGCAGACGTGTCTTATATATTTGGACGATATCATTGTCTTCAGCCGCACATTTGAGGAACATTTAACACGGCTGGAGACAGTGTTCACGAGGATGCGCTCTGCGAATTTAAAATTTAAACCAAAGAAATGCCACCTACTGCAACGGTCCGTCCGTTATCTGGGGCACATTGTGAGTGCTGAGGGGGTGTCCACGGATACGGAAAAGACGGCGTGCGTCCGGGATTGGCCGACTCCGGCCACCGTGGGGGATGTTCGGCGGTTTTTGGGATTTGCCTCGTATTACCGAAGATTTGTGCCGGGTTTTGCGACGATTGCGAGGCCCTTGCATCTCCTTACGGGTAAAGGACGGAAATTTGTTTGGGGACAGCCGGAAGAGGCGGCCTTTCGGAGTCTGCGTGATCTATTGGCTACGGCTCCGACATTGGATTATCCCGTTTTGATCGCCCTTTCATTCTTGATACGGACGCGAGTGACACAGGTAATGGGGCGGTATTATCACAGTCTAAAGGGGGCGTAGAGCGCGTCGTGGCGTATGGTAGCCGAGTCTTGTCGCCTGCGGAAACACGCTACTGTGTCACTCGTAGAGAACTTTTGGCGGTTGGTTTTTCCTACGGCAATTTCGACCGTACCTTTACGGTCGTTCTTTTATTGTGCGTACGGATCATGCGGCCTTGCAATATGCACTTAAAATGGACTAGCCATCGGGACAGTGGGCACGTTGGTTGGACACGCTACAGGCATTTTCCTTCCAAATTCAACATCGGAAGGGAGTGCGCCATGCGAACGCTGACGCACTTTCCAGATTACCAGGGCGCGCCCCTTGTAAATGTGCGTCGGGGACGCATAGGTGTTCGCCGATTCTAAACCCCCCTCAGCCGCTTACGTTGGCCGTCGAGAAGTCGGATACTCCGATGGAACCGGGACCGACTGACGGGGTTTTGAATCTGCCGCGGTCTGTCTGGATTCGGGAACAAATGATGGATGAGTTGTTGTTGTCCATGCGGAAGCGGTCTATGAGGGACAATGGGAGTCCGAGTACGGCTGTGGGGCCGCGAACCGCTCTCCGAGATGGTCTGCTTATGTGGCGAGAAGGGTTCCAGGAAAGCTGGCGTGTGGTGCTACCAACGTCCTTGCGATTCGAGTTGATGAGAACTCTCCATTGTGACACACTATTGCATTTAGGGGTGCAGAAGACTTTGTTGACGTTGCAACGTCATTATTTTTGGCAAGGCTGGTGTGTGTCCATCGCTGATGGGATAGTAAGGGAGGAGCATGGCCGAGTGCTGCTCATCCCCGAAATGGCACTAGCTGAGAGTATGGTAAATGGATGTTGCCGTGGGTTGACGACCACGGTGAGGGTTACGGCGAATTAAACATTACCGCTGGGGAGCGTGGCTCTCTCCACGCGAGGGTGTGCGATTAGGGGTTGTTGGGTTGTTGAGAGTGACTGTGGGTACATGCTGTGTACGTCTGAGGTCTGTGCTGGTCCTCAAGGGAGGACTGCTGGTGGGTAAGAGCAGAAATTTTTTTGTTGTTGTTGTTTTCACGTGTAAATAATAAAAATGTAAATACTGGGGCGTCCATTGCGGTTATTTGGGTAATTATTGGGGTTTTCTTAAGCGGCCCGGAATTACATCATCTCCACTACCCTGGGGCCGGGTGGCTGTCGTGTACGACATGCGGATGTGCGTTGTTGTGCTTTGTGCTGTTGTTGTTCTTGTTGTTATATTACATGCTTAGTGTCCTTTAAGGGGGAAGGTCGGTTCACCGCATTACGCTTTGGTATTGTTCAGCCGAGGTCGGCTGGGTTTTTTCTATGGGGGAGGGTGGTGTAATGCGGGCGAAAGCGACCTTCCGGATGTGACGTCACAAGGAGGCGGAGCCAGGTGACGTGGGTGAAAGGTTGGGGTCCTTAAGTGGGTAAACCGGAAAGAGAAGTCAGTCGGGTTGTGAATGGAAAAGGGTGAGGCCACGAGGGCGAATGAGAGGAGGGGGGCACCGCCGGCGAGCGGGAGCCGACCCCAGAGTACAGCCAGGAAGGCTGTGTGTTAGAGGCAGCGGTGTGGCTGCAGAGAGTCGCAGGAGCGACGAAGAGAGAGAAGAGTACAGCCAGGAAGGCTGTGTGTTAGAGGCAGCGGTGTGGCTGCAGAGAGTCGCAGGAGCGACACAAGAGAGAGAGACAGCACGAGTCTGTCAGAGCGCTGCGGAGTAAGCAAGAGCGAGAAGAGCAGCAGCGATTACAGCCAAGGGGGCTGAGAGTGAGTAACAGCAGCGGAGCTGCTGTGGGGCTGCAAGAGCGACAAAGAACAGCAGCGGGGCTGCTGATGGTGACTGGAGTGACATCGGAACCAGCACTGAGAGTATAAGAGAGACAGCCGTGTGGGAATGCAGTACGGACCAAATAAAGGACACTGAGCCAGAGATCGTGGTCAAGTCTTTTATTACATATGTCTAGATGTATGTTGAAATTACTTCGCACCATACGTAGACAACCGTGCTAATTAGCGGTGCGGGGGAAGGACACAAAACTAAACACAAAGCAGTTCAAATAAATTAGTTTGTCAGACAAGATGATTTAAAAGTGCATAGTTCCAGTGGCTTCCAAATATCGGAAGGACGTTCCAGACGGCCGCAGAAGTGCATGCAATAGCATGCAATACAGTGACCATCTTTGTTCAATGGTTTAGCCAAAAGCCACTGTAAAGATGACTGAAGTTAAGTGACTCACTTAACTTTGAGGAATTTTGCATGTAGTTGTGCGATATCCGCTTCCCCAAGACCGTTTTCTAACACAGGGTGATGCACTACTCTGCGAAAAATTCTAATAGATAATTTGTCTCGTGACGAAACATCATACACACTATCAAAAGACACAGTATTACCAGAACTTTAGAAGTCTATTTCTTGAGGAAAGCAGAGTTTACACCATTGGAACCTCATTTGCCAGTAAAAAATATGATAATTGTTTTTTTACACTTCTATCTGGCAACAAAACTGCCACCTTTTTTACGAGGAGTCATGTTTGCATAGACCACAATACCTGCAGTCATAATGCAAACAAAAAACATAACTCTGATAATGTATGTGTAATAAAGGACTCGTTCACTGTGTCTGTCTCCATTGTCCTTTATTCGGGTTCTTTACAACTTGTCCCACACGGCCCGCGCTCAGAGCCTCTCCGCTTGGCAGCTCGATGCTGCCGTCGCTCCCGTAGCCTCTCTCCACTCCGATGCAGCTCCGCTGCTGGTTTCCCCGTGCAGGCCTCCGGCTGCCCTCACTGCAGCCCCACCGCTGCTCCCCATTCCTCCGTGCTCGGTCCCCGCTGGCCGACGGTGCCGAGTCTTACTGTGTGTGTGGCGATCTCGCCACTCTCCAACCTCCGCCCTGCGTGGCCTCACTCTATCTCTCTCTCCAACTCTCTCCCGTCTCTTCCGGTATCTCTCCCTTAAGACCTCATCCCTCTCTCTCACGTGACCTAACTCCTCCCCCCGTGACGTCATATCCGCGAGGCCGTTTACGCCCGCATTACACCACCCTCCCCCGTAGAGAAAATCCAGCCGACCTCGGCTGAACAATAACGACAACAAGTAATGCGAGCGAACACAACCATCACACATGCAAGGACAACGAAGCATACAATAAATATAACAAGAACACAAGAGTAAAATTCAACAAATTGTAAGGGATTTCGACCGCGTGCGGGTCGCTGGCCCGTCCCGGACGGGCAGCGGCCCTCCTGCAGACCGGGAACATGACGGGGTTTTAGGAGCGACAGGATGAGGTCCTTCTGTCGCTATTGGAGGCCCGCCAACGTCCCGGTCCCGTATCCCTGAAGGCCCAGCGTCGGAGGTGTCCCGCAATCGTGTCTGCGGCGGGGTCGGAAGGGCTGCGTGGCTCGGAGTTCCCGCAGCCGTGGTAGGCACACCCCGAGCAGAGCCCCCTGTCTCCTGCGGTGTCACGGCCGGCTTGTCTGTAACAGGCACGACAGGCGCTCTTGCAAGGTCAATAGGCACAGGCAAGGGTGAGTCGGCAGCAACAGACCCCGGCAAGGCAACATCAGGAGATGACGCATCAGGTCGAGGGGCCACATATGGTTTCAAGCGAGACGTGTGAACGAACCAACGCCGAGATCCAAACCGAACATGCGCCGACTGTGGGTTGGGAACCTCGATGAGGCGAACCGGCCCTTGCCATGGTTTATGTAATTTAGGAGAGGTACCTGGCCACACCTGTGGGCAATGGAGCCAGGCCAGGTCCCTCACCTTCCAAGGGCACTCCCCCTTAGAGCGTCGAGCACACCGCTCGTTCCGGGCCTGGGCTTTGGCCGTAGCCGTGCGGGCCCCTTCCCGCGCCTCAGTAACACGGCGAACGGTGTCCTGAATGTAATCAAGAAGAGGCTTAGCAGGTCCCCTCACTCCAGTTCCCAACTGCACATCCATCGGCGGCACGTTTTCACGACCGTACATAAGGAAAAACGGCGAATATCCTGTAGCCGCATGCGGCATCATCCGGTATGCCGAAAGTACCCCAGGGATATGCAAATCCCAATCTGATTGTTTTTCACTCACCGTGTGAAACAACATGGCGGACAAAGTCCGATTTAACCGTTCGACCATACCATCCGTTTGTGGGTGGTAGGGAGATGTCCGTATTTTCATAGTTCCAAGAGCCGCACACACTTCCCCCAACAATTTAGAAGAAAGATTCCGGCCTTGGTCTGTGAGGTGCCTCTCCGGCGCCCCCTTGTCCATAACGTACCCAAATAGAAAGGCGTCTGTAATAGACGACGCCGACTGGTCGGGCAACGGCCAGGCCATCGGCCAGCGGGAGAGGTACTCCACCCCAACCAGCAAGTATTTATTACCCTTAGCGGATGGCGGGAAGGGTCCCAAAATATCTAACGCCACCAATTCATTAACTCGAGACACCTGAATAGACTGTATCGGCGGCAGATATGGATATTTTCGTCGCTTTCGCCGGGCACAATCGGGACACGCGCGAACGTGACCGACGACATCTCTTGTCATGCCGTGCCAAAAGTAATCTCGCTGCAACGTCAATAGGGTCTTCTGCACCCCCAGATGTAAGAGCGTGTCGCAATGCAGAGTCCTAATCATTTCGTACCGCAAGGATGCCGGTACAACCAGACGCCAGCGTTCCTGTAACCCTTCCCTCCACATCAGCAGACCATCGCGGAGAGCGGTTTCCAGCACACCCCCCGTACCCGGTCCCCCACCCTCCTTCGCAGGCCGCTTCCGTAAAGTCACCAATGAATTGTCCAACATTTGTTCCCGAATCCACACAGCCCTTGGAAGATTCAAAATCCCATCAGCCGGTCAAGGGGCCATTGGAGCATCAGGCACTTCGACTGCCAACGCAACAGGCTGAGGGGGATGCTGAATCGGCATACATCTATGCGTCCCAGACGCGCACGCGCAAGGGGATCGCTGTGGCAACATAGAAAGCGCGTCCGCATTCGCGTGACGCACCCCCTTCCGATGGTGAATTTGGAAGGAAAATTCTTGCAGCGTGTCCAACCAATGCGCCAACTGGCCGGATGGTTGGTCGATCTTAAGAGCATACTGCAAGGCCGCATGATCCGTGCGTACAATAAACGAACGACCGTATAGATACGGTCGAAATTGGCGGAGAAAAAAAACAATAGCCAAAAGTTCCTTGCGAGTGACGCAGTAGCGGGTTTCTGCGGGAGACAAAACCCGGCTACCGTACGCCACCACGCGCTCCACACCACCTTTGGACTGAGACAACACCACCCCAATGCCCGTGTCACTCGCGTCCGTATCCAGAATGAAGGGGTGATCAAAATCTGGATAATCCAACGTCGGCGCCGTAGCCAATAGATCGCGCAGGCCTTGAAACGCCGCCTCTTCTGGCGGTCCCCAAGCAAATTTCCGTCCTTTACCCGTAAGGAGGTGCAAGGGCCTCGCGATCATTGCAAAATTCGGAACAAACCTCCGATAATATGAGGCAAACCCCAAAAATCGATGCACATCCCCCACCGTGGCCCGGGGTTGGCCAGTCACGGACGCACGCTGTTTTGTCCGGATCCGTGGCCACCCCGTCCGCACTCACGATATGCCCCAAGTAACGCACGGACCGTTGCAGTAGGTGACATTTCTTAGGCTTAAATTTCAAATTAGCGGAACACATCCTGGTGAACACAGCCTCCAACCGCAGTAAATGCTCGTCAAATGTGCGGCTGAAGACGATAATATCGTCTAAATATATCAGACATGTCTCCCACTGCAACCCCGTTAATACCAGCTCCATCAACCTTTGAAATGTGGCAGGGGCAGCATTCAACCCCATCGGAAGACAATTAAATTGGAATAACCCCTGCGGCGTACGGAAAGCAGTCTTCTCCCGCGAGGGCTCGTCAAGGGGAAGCTGCCAGAATCCCGAAGAGAGATCTAGCATTGAAAAGAACTTCGCCCCCGACAAGGAATCGAGGGAGTCGTCCATACGCGGCAGGGGGTACGCATCTGCCACAGACACTTTATTTAATTTCCGGAAATCTACACAAAATCGCAATTTGCCGTCTTTCTTCTTACCCAAAACAACAGGCGCGCCCCATGGGCTGTTAGATGGAGATATTATGTCCGCAGCCAACATGTCATCCACTGCTCCTCGAACGTGATCCCGCTCAGCCAGACTCATCCGATGTGAGTTCAACCGAATAGGGGCAGCGTCCCCTTTGTCAATATGATGGTAAAGCAACGAGGTGTGTCCCAAGTCCAAATCGTCGGAGCTAAACACGTCAAAATAACTCAATAATAATTTACGAATCGCGCAACGTTGTTCCCCGGAAAGGGAAGGATTTTCCCCACACAATTCGGCGATCCAGCGATTATCTGCAGCCCCAGGGCCTGAAACCCCAGCAACCATGCCCTGGCTGCCCAGATAATCCTGTGCCGTAAATGCCGTAGTGGCATGTGCCACAACCGTACCAGCCGGCACACACACATTTTCGGTACTCGCATTAAGCACCTGCAGAAATGGCTGCTGGTCCGGCCGGACAATAGTTTGCGCCCCGACGAGCGCCGATCCGCCTGTTATGGTGGCGGACGGCGACAACAAAACCCCAATTGCACCTTGATGACCAGGCACAGGCTTCCGATATCGCAAAGGGATAAGCATCTGTGAGCCAGGTGGAATGTCAACAGATACCTCGGACAGCACCTGCACCTGGGCGACCGGAGCAGGTCGCCCCCAGGGCGACGGCAGAAATGTAATTTTACGGCCACCCGGTAATTCAATGCAGCTTTCATTAATTCTAATTAGAATGGGCATCTTGGCCAGAAAATCAGTTCCCAACAAACAAGGAACTGCAAAGGACCTCGAGATTAACACAATTCCCGAGGCCGACACTCCCCCGATAGATATTTTAGCCTCCACCTGGCCCACAATGCCCATGTAACCCCCATTCGCAGCGACGCAGGAATCGTAAACCGGACGCACGGCCTCTGGTGGGATGCCCAACAGATGGAAAATTACATCCGATATAATGGTCGCGGACGCTCCGGAATCCACTAAAATACGCACGTCCACCCCTTGTATAGAACCAGGTACAGCGGACGAACCAGTAGCGGCCGCGACGACCCGCCGTGCCAATTTACGCCACTGCATTACCGAGCGACATGGCCCAGTCGATGGCCTCCCGTTATTAACAACACCCGGATCGCCCGACAACGGTGATGAGTGAGGTGTCAAGCCTTGCCGGGTGTCTGGTGCGCACCGACTTGCCTGTCCTGGAGGATCCTTCCGCGGCGCGTCCGCTGTCGAGGCCTCCTGCTGGGGCGGACCTGGGACACGGGCCCAGCAGTCCCTGGCGTAATGGCCCTTACGACCGCAGCGGAAGCAGTCGATGTCGTTGCGCCGCGCCGCAGGCCCCCCGTCCCGACGCTCCCGTGTCGGCGGCGCAGATCGCGGACTCGGCCTACTGCGGCCCGACCACCGAGCAAAGGCGGCTGTCAGCTCCTGCGGGCCCCCCCCCCCCGTCAGGAACGTACACCGCCTTCTTGGGATCCCAACCCACGGCACCTCCTTGGACGATGGGCCCCCCCGTCCACGCCGTGACTTGTTTCCAACGGCGCAGGTTGAACTGGGCATCCAGACATTTAGCGGCCGCCCGGGATGTCAGCTTTTCGTGGCCACACACCGGCATAGGAATCCCCAAATCCCGGGACAGCTCGAACATCTTACACAAAATGAGAGGTTCGAGCAGGTCAGGCTCCGTCTCCGGGTATGTGGCCATGGCCAACTCCAATACTGCACCCCTGTATGCCACCGGTGACTCCTCGGGTGCTCGCTGGCGTTGAACAAACCGGCGATGAGCATCATCCGGTGGCTCGTATGCATCTGCCATCTCGTCGAAAACTCCTCTCAATGTTTTTTTCTTCTCGGCCTTTATAGAACGGAAGAATCTCACCGACTCGTCATCGAGAAGAGTCGGTAGAACCTCCAATGCCTCAGCGTCAGTCCACCTTGCAGAGCGTACCGCCACCAAAAATCTGCAGGCGAAAGCACTCCAATCGCCACCGATGGAGAATTCTTTAACGGTTGTGAGATGACTGCGACTCCTTGTTGCGCCGTCCTCAGCCGATGACTCATCAGGCGGTATATTCAAAATGGCGTCGCATCGCAACGTGTTCAAGATGGCGGCCTCCCGCCGCGGAGAGCGCAAGATGGCGGCTTCCTGCCGTTCTTTTCCTGCCACGCCCAAGATGGCGTTTTCGTGCCGCGTGGCCGATGGCGCCGACAGCGCAGGCAAGGCAGCAACCTGCGGACCACCATCGGCTCTCCCCAACACCGTCCTCGGCGTGACGAGCTCACACAATTGCGCCAGCACGATTTTCAGTGTCTCCAGCTGCGCCGCCATCTGTCTCCATCGCAAGTCCGCGTCCTCCGGTGCAGACGGGTCCACCGACGCGGCAACATCTTGGACTCCCGGACCCGTACTCATTCCAGCATGGATCTCCTCCTCCATCGCAGGCAGGTCTACCGCCTGAGGAAGGTCGTCGTCGTCATATGATGTAGCAGATGATGGCGCAGGAATATTCTTTCTTCTGAGTTGTTTTGACATGCCGTTTCACTTCTGACACCAGTGTAATAAAGGACTCGTTCACTGTGTCTGTCTCCGTTGTCCTTTATTCGGGTTCTTTACAAATTGTCCCACACGGCCCGCGCTCAGAGCTTCTCCGCTTGGCAGCTCGATGCTGCCGTCGCTCCCGTAGCCTCTCTCCACTCCGATGCAGCTCCGCTGCTGGTTCCCTCGTGCAGGCCTCCGGCTGCCCTCACTGCAGCCCCACCGCTGCTCCCCGTTCCTCCGTGCTCGGTCCCCGCTGGCCGACGGTGCCGAGTCTTACTGTGTGTGTGGCGATCTCGCCACTCTCCAACCTCCGCCCTGCGTGGCCTCACTCTATCTCTCTCTCCAACTCTCTCCCGTCTCTTCCGGTATCTCTCCCTTAAGACCTCATCCCTCTCTCTCACGTGACCTAACTCCTCCCCCCGTGACGTCATATCCGCGAGGCCGTTTACGCCCGGATTACATATGCACTGCCCTTGAAGTTGATTGTTCCACACCCGAGACCGCTTTCCTTAGGCTTAGAGCCTAGTCTCACATGGTGTTGGACCAGATGACGTCAAAAGCCGCACAACTCAAAGACAATGCACCATCAGAGTATGAGAGCTCGGGGTAATCATTTACACCATTTTCTACTGGCAAATGAGGTTCCAATGGTGGAGACGAAGGGTTGTTCATGTACATCTGTGACCAAAGTTGATATCGCGGTGAATGTGAGGTTGGCAGCTGTGCTGTGTGTGTGCGCTCAAAACGTACAGCTGCTTCCGGCGTATGTAGAGTAAGACCCCTCCAACAATGATCACAAATGCTCCCAGCACACCTCCCACCACACCTCCCACCACAGGGCCAATGATGTTTCCCGAGCCTGATAGGGAGGGGAAAGGAGAGAAGGGCGACATCAGTGATGTGTCAACACCAATAGGATTTACATATTTCTCCATAAGAGGGTTTTTTTGGGTTATATTGGGTTATATCGCGTAAATACAAATGCGTTGTTAAACGCAACACCACCCAACACAGCCAATCACGTAACAAATGTGCCAATTAGTTACTAGTTCAGCACTAACCGGTTGTGTGTTGGAGAGTAAACCCATAACATTTACAATTCAGTACTACATTACAACTAGCCTCATCAGGCAACAGTCATAATTAAACTTTAAGAATTGGCTGTCGGGTTTTAGCGGGTTTAACGACACACATTTATATTTTTGTGATCTAACCCACTCGTCAGCATAGACCCGATCCCTGATCCTGACTCACCCAGCTTCTCTACCTGGTCCTGACTCACCACCTACTCTACCTGGTCCTGACTCACCCACCTACTCTACCTGGTCCTGGCGCACCCAACTACTCTCCCCCCCCCCTTCACTGGAACAAACTCCCCCCTCAACATTAAGCAATTATCTTCGCTCGCTCGTTTCTTCTCCTCAAAAACTCACGTATTGTTCCATAGCTCACCGCACGACTCCTTAATCTTCCCCTCATAACCACCACCATTCCTGCTTCCTCTTTATATTCTCATGACAAGGCTCCCCGCTCATTCCCTCATTCATGCAATACATTCATTCATCATCATTCGCCCACATCAATTTTGCCTTAACGTAATTGAGGAAATCATCACAGATTTGCTCATAGCTTCGTCTCGTCTTTTTTATTCACCTTATCTCCACTATTACATTCAAATTCCTAATTCTCCATACAGCGCTATATAAATTACGTTAAGACAAAATAAGCTTCTACCTGCCCACTGCTCAGGTTTCTCAGTTTTGCAAAACGCTTCAGAATAGCGGCAATGGCCTTTCTGGAACTGGAACCGTGCCAGCCCAAACAATAAATAACAGAGCTTCGAGAAAACAATTACATTTAAAAATGCGTATTGTAGATGGTCAAAATTTTGTGCACACTTTTGCTGTTCATACTGATGAATGCAGTGCTCAATGAACCTGGTTTCCCGAGTTAAATTCCCAGTCACAATTCATTTCAGGGGTGACTGATGTCTGAACCCGTCCTGGCCTCTACCGTCATGAACCAACGTGCACCGACCAGTGGGGTGAAACGTGGCCACGCAACTCCCACGTGTGGTGAAACGAGGTCAAGACAGCATTGGGAGGTGGGAAGAAGAGCACCTCCCCCCCTCCAACCCAGCTTAAATATACGCTCCAAGCTTGGTGGTGTTTCATTCTTCACCTGAGGATGGCTGCTTGCAATGTGGCCGATACGTCGTGAGAATTATTTTATTATATTTTATTTTTATTATTTTATTACTTCCCTTCTACGTGACTTTACCGAAAGAACCAGGAAGATAACCTAGATACCTCACAGATCTCATCAAGAAGCATAAAGCATCATCACACAAATTCCGGTCATCATCACAGCAGCAGCGGCTTTTGGATAGATGTCTAACAAAGATGGTCAGAGCATCACACGGTGCTTCCATTGTGCTTCTGCGGCCATCCGGAACGCCATAGGACCTATGCACTTTTAAATCATGAATTGAAAACTCTTTTCTTTGTAACTGATATTTCTGTTTAGTTTATTGTCCTTTCCCACACCTCCAATTATCACAGTTGGCTATGTATGGTGCGAAATAAGTTCAACATACATACACATGTGCACGAGCTGGATATGCTCTTATGCTGAATGGCAGTAAATCGGAATACTTACTGGATAATGTCATGAGTGGTAGAGAGAAACGTGTGTCCGTGTAGATGGCTACCCCTCCAGCGCGGACGGAGCGTGCGTTTGGAAGGTACGTGTAGACGCGGAAACTGATCCTGAATGGTGGCAATGGACAAGGTGGAAGAACGACACGAGAATGAGGGCAGGAGTTTACACAACTGATGGGTGAGGAAATATGGATCCATGGGTGGTGTATACAAGAGGTCATACCTTCTCCGTTGGCCTATTATAAGGCTTGTCATTGCAACTTTAAAACATGGCACTTGTACCAGGCTAGGTGCACTCTTTAGCAGCAGAGCAGTGTAGAAAATACTCTGAAAGAGCAAGATGGCACCATTGATGGCAGCCTCGGCCAGTTGGTGCTACCTGTTTTGTCTTGTTTTGTCTGTTTATTCAGTGTTCTGCCAAGTTTTTCGGAGTTCTCTAACAAGAGACGAACTTTAAACATCAGGGAAACAACTCGTGTGGATTTATTTCCCACTTTTCTGCTTCCAGCGGCAGAATTAGTGGGCATTCTAGTCAAAGCCGTGCTAGGCTTTGTTCAAGCAGCGAAACGCCGCCGAAGGGGTAAACGGTCGGGGGCTCTAGTACGGCTACGCAGACGCGGGATCCGAACAGTGCTTCCAAGCTTTTTCCTCTCAAACGTACGTTCACTGTGCAACAAAATGGACGAACTTCAGCTACTGATGGTGAAAAACAGAGACTTTCTTGCATCTTCTGTCTTTTGCTTCACGGAGACATGGCTGTGTGATTTGATCCCGGATACTGCGTTACAACTGGCAGACTTCCAACTCGTAAGATCGGATCGGGACATAGCACTCTTCGGCAAGACGAGGGGCGGTGGTATTTGTTTTTACACTAACAGTGGCTTGTGTGTAGATGTAACAGTGATTCTGCAACATTGTTCTCCCGACCTGGAATCATTTTTATAAACTGTAAACCTTTTTACTCGCCTCGCGAGTTCGCGTCGCTCTTTTGGTCGGAGTTTTTTTGCCGCCGGGTCCTCATGTTAAAGAGGCCCAACGCATGCTCGCCGACCAGATTCTGAGTGTGGAGCTAGAAAATCCTGATTCTCTGGTTATCGTACTCGGCGATTTTAACAAAGGTAATCTCAGCCATGAACTCCCTAAATACAGACAATTCATGAAATACCCTACCAGCGAAGGGAACACTCTGGATCACTGCTACACTACAGTCAGTAGAGCCTACCACGCCGTCCCCCGAGCAGCATTGGGACACTCTGACCATGCCATGGTCCACCTGATTCCTGCATACAGGCAGAAACTAAAGCTCTGTAAACCTGCTGTGAGGATATCTAAACAGTTGACCAGTGAGGCTATGGGTAATCTGCGGGCGTGCTTGGATTGTACTGACTGGGATATGTTCACGACTGCTACCAATAGCCTGGATGAACTCACAGAGGCTGTGACGTCGTACATCAGCTTCTGTGAGGACTGCTGTATTCCAACACGCACCAGGGTGTACTTTAACAACAACATACCCTGGTTTTCAGTAAATCTCAGAAGGTTGAGGTTGGAGAAAGAGGAAGCGTTTAGGAGTGGGGATAGAGACAGATTCAAAGAGTCGAAGAACAGGTTTAGCAAGGCGGTGAAAGAGGCTAAACGACTGTATTCAAAAAGACTAAAACATCAGTTCTCTGCTAACGACTCTCCTTCTGTCTAGAGAGGGCTCAGGCAGATCACCAACTACAAGCCCAGAGCCCCCCACACCACTAATGGCTCCCGCCTGGCCAACGACCTGAACAAGTTATACTCTAGCTTTGAAAGATATTTGGACTGTCCTGAACTACCCCTTCCCACCCAAGAGGCCTCCCCCTCCCCCCACTACAGAGATGACTCTCTCAATTCAGGAGGGAGAGGTTAACAGACTTTTCAAGAGGCAGAACCCCCGCAAAGCAGCCGGGCCAGACTGTCTCTCCGGCGACCCTCAAGCACTGCGCTGACCAGCTGTCTCCGGTGTTCACCAACATCTTCAACACCTCACTGGACACATGCCATGTATCAGCCTGTCTCAAGTCCTCCACTATCATCCCTGTGCCCAAAAAGCCAAGGCTAACAGAACTTAAAGATTACAGACCTGTCGCCCTAACCTCTGTTGTAATGAAGTGTTTTGAGTGCCTGGTACTGGCACATCTCAAAGCCATCACAGACCCTCTCCTGGACCCCCTGCAGTTTGCCTACAGAGCCAACAGATCTGTGGACGACGCAGTTAACATGGCCCTCCACGTCACCCTACAGCACCTGGACTCCCCAGCAACCTACGCCAGGATACTGTTTGTGGACTTCAGCTCTGCTTTCAATACCATCATCCCTGCCATGCGTCAGGACAAGCTCTCCCAGCTAAACGTGCCCGACTCCACCTGCAGGTGGATCACAGACTTCCTGTCTGACAGGAAGCAATGCGTTAGGCTAGGGACAGAAGTCTCTGACTCCCGGTCCATCAGCACCCGATCTCCTCAGGGGTGCGTCATTCCCCCTCTGCTATTTTCCCTGTACACCAACAGCTGCACCTCCAGTCATCTGTCCATCAAACTCTTGACGATTGCGGACGACACCACCCTCATTGGGCTCATCTCTGGTGGGGATGAGTCTGACTATAGGTGGGATGCTGACAACCTGGTGACCTGGTGTAGCCAGAATAACTTAGAGCTTAATGCTCTTAAGACCGTGGAGATGGTTGTGGACTTCAGGAAGAATACAGCCCAACTCACTCACATCACCCTGTGCGACTCCCCAGTCAACACTTTGGAGTCCTTCCGTTTCCTGGGCACTTTCCTCTCCCAGGATCTCAAGTGGGAACTGAACATCAGCTCCCTCATAAAGAGTGCACAACAGAGGATGTACTTCCTACGGCAGCTGAATAAATTCGACCTGCCAAAGACAATGATGGTGCACTTCTACACAGCCATTATTGAGTCCATCCTCACCTCCTCCATCACCATCTGGTATGCTGCTACCACTGCCAAGGACAAGAGCAGACTGCAGCGTATCATCCGCACTACTGAGAAGGTGATTGGCTGCAATCTGCCTACCCCCGAGGACCTGTACACCTCGAGGACCCTGAGGCGAGCGAGGAAGATTGTGGCCGATTCCTCCCACTCTGGACACTCTCTGTTCCAGCTACTCCCCTCCGGCAGAAGGCTGCGGTCCATCAGGACCAAAACCTCACGTCACAAAAACAGTTTCTTCCCATCTGTTGCTGGCCTCTTCAACAAGGCCAATGCTCAAAATGACTTTAACACTATATCTGCACAATGACACCTTGCAATATTTGCACTCTTACCCTATTTAAATTTTTGTAATTTTATATTGCATATTATAGCTATTGTATATTTTATATTTTATTTTATTCATATTTTTACATACTTTAGCTCCTTAGTATTAGTTAGACTTTGTACCTTTAGTATAGTTAGACTTGTACACCACTTATTTAAAATTTTGGATTCCTATATGTTGAATGTATGCACCTTCCTGCCAAAGTAAATTCCTTGTCTGTGCGAACTTTCATTGCGAATAAAACCCTTTCTGATTCTGATAGGCAGCTGTCAGATCGAGAGAAACTGCATCGGTTTAACGTCTCCAATTTACAAATGTGTTCTAGGTAGGCCTTGTCAACACTCCTGCCATTGTGAGCACGTGATGACACCTTCCTTTCAAAAACATCGCGTAAACATTTCAGTAGGGTTTTAATTCGTTGAAATAAGCTCACGGAAAAATGCACGCGGGCAGGTAACATACCTGTAGGCAGTGTTTTGCTTTAAGGGGCCATTGGGGAAGCTTCCACTCGTTCTGCCAGTGCCAATTTGGACACTGACGATGGAGTTGAGGTTGGAGCACTCGGAGGGATAGACACGATCGTCCACCTGGTACACGTTCGTGCTGCCACTCGCATATTCTGAATACGTGCTCAGAGGCCACCTCTTCTCTGGACTCTCGCTGTTGGTTCCTGTGTGATCGGACAGAGTGAATCCATCCATCGGTGGATTCCTTTTTTACATGCATTCGTAAAAAGTTGCACGTAAAGTTTCCAAAATGAATCCTCAAAGGAATACTCTATATACGTGGATCTAAATTGCACGTGAAAATTTGCACTTTAGATTCTAAATATGTATATACTACGGGTTTCGTTACCGTAACAATTTCAACTTGAAGATAGAGAATGAATTTCAATTTAAAGCTTTCGTGACTGCAGGGATTCATCTTCTTGGTTCTTTCGGTAAAGTCACGTAGAATGAAAATAATAAAATAATAAAAATACAACATAATAAAATTATTCTCACGACGTTACGGCCACAACGCAAGCAGCCGTCCTCAGGTGAAGAACAGGTCTGTCGAGAAGACAGACTCTGTCAGGTGAAGAACAGGTCTGTCGAGAAGACAGACTCTGTCTTCTCGACATACATGTTCTTCACCTGAGGGCGGCTGCTTGCGTTGTGGCCGAAACGTCGTGAGAATTATTTTATTATGTTTTATTTTTATCAATTTATTATTTCCATTCAACGTGACTTTACCGAAAGAACCAAGAAGATGATGGAGAATGACTCAGAGGTGCAAGGAAGAAGCACAGGCAAGACAGAAATGCAGCAGCAGCCAGGAAGTCAGCTGGCATCAAATTCAGACCTCGACTCCCCTTCTCTACCATCCCAGGTTAGCTCTACAGTCCTCTGATTATGAAGGTTTAATCAGTCAATTAATGAGTGTTTACATCCAGGAGGAAACAAGTACCCAGAGAAAACCTACGTAGAGCAAGACCATTCTATATAGATGCCTTCTCCTGGCCAGCGAGGGTACAGGACCACGACGTTAATGGGTCGGGTGTTTCACCATACGGAATGATTCACCAACACTCGCCTCCACTATTGTGGATTACAGACATGCAAAGCTACCAAGGCTTGTATAAAAAATAAAATTGTGGAAGAATCAGATATTGATGCCGCTACTTCTCGTATACTTAGCAAGCACTCGAATGTTTCATCTCATTCCCCCTGGTAATAAAGTTAACAATCATTTTAGTCGTGCATGAATGAAGTGACCGAGCCGTTTTCATGGCATGTCCATTGCGTTACCATCGGACTGTTTGACGATGATCGTGTAGTACTTGAGGTCACCGTTTGTGTTCTGGAACCAGCTGCAGCTGAATGAGATGGTTAGGCTGTTCGGTGTCACCTGGTTCTGCACTGTCGTGATGTTCACCGTCTCCGGAACGGGTGGAGGAGCTACCCACATGAGCATGACAGTTTTGGAAATGAGCATAGGTACACAGACTGTCGTAACTTAGAGCTATTTGTTAATCCACTACTGGACGAAGGCATAGACATTGCTTGATCATACTTTCCCATGCTGGTCAGTGTGGGATAACGAAGCAGGGGCTGGAGGAGCTAGCAACAGTTCAGATACGGATATTTACCATAGTCAGCAAATGCATGGGGTGGGGGGGGGGATAGCGCAGCACCCTCAATACGGTGACCACTGCTCCAACGTAACAAGTGAGGCTTAAACAAAAATCCATCGTAGCCGTTTTTGAACAGCCAGTCGTCAGGGCAAGTGCTATTAATGAGCAGCCATTTAAAGGATAGCACCGCTCGCAAGAGAGTTGATAAGGCCACTCCCAGAACTGGCCACCTTTTTCCCTCTGCAGTGCGGTACGTAAGGTGAACTTCTTTTGTACCGTACGTAGCCAATCATGCTAAATCGGAGGTGCAGAAAAAAAACAAATTCTGATGTTTAAACACTTAACCAGGTCGTCATTTGAGGTACAGTTGAGTAAAGCAAAGCCCAAACCTGAACTTAAGTTGTTGGGTGTGTACGATGACAACTTTGAACTGTTTATAAAAAAAAACACCATGCACAACACGATTGTTACTGGCATGTCAGAAAGTTAGGAAACGGTTAAGAATTTTAAATGACTGATACAGGTTGGTGTGGGTGGATGGGTGCTTGGACATGAACCCCCTGCTACCAGAACAGACCACCCGATTGTCTCCAATATGCATTGCACACATTTATGATTGATTTATTCACACATTTGGTACACAACTCAACAATCACAACCAATCATGTGCCAATCAAAATGTATGAACTCACCGCTTACGTCGGTCCGTGCTTTTCCTTGTAGAGTTTGACTGTGCACATATTCCGAGAAAGTGGTGATATTGACTAAGTATTCAGTATTCGGCTTCAGACGTCCAAGCATAGCAAATGTTAAATTTGTTCTTCCATTTCCCTGAGGCTCCGTAATTGTTTCATTCAAAGAATACTTTGTAATGACTGTGAAATTGTCATTGAAGACGCCTACGATCTGCAATGGTTTACTGCCGTTGATCACTTGCAGGTACAGCACGCTCCATACACCGTCGGGGAGAGACCAACTGCAGGATATATTCTCCGAGGAATACGTGAAGCAAGAAAAGTCTCTGACAGATGCTGGATCTGGGGGAGGGGGAAAAGTTGGTGAATGGGGTAGTTAGGGGGGAGGGGATGCAGGATTGGTGAAGATGTAACTCTTGCTGATATTACCAATGACTATTAATCAAACCCATTTAATTCAAACACAGTGGCACAAAAAAACTGACACTTGCAGGCTCTCAGTTATGAGCATGTGCGTGCATGTGAGACACGGTTGGTGCCTAAAATTGTCGACTCCATTGGCAATACGGGCGTGCCAACATTGGGCCCGATTCCCCTCGGTGTGCGTGCTTACCAGTCCACCTCTGCTCTGGGTCTTCTGGTTTTTCCCTCCAGATTTAAAAGTCATGAGTTTAGAGTATTTGGCTGCTATAAATTTCCACATGATGATAAGCCACTTCGTTTTTGCTATCATTTATGATCGCCAGGCCGCTTCTGAAAAGAGCTACATAGCTCAGTGGGCCTTACCTGGTACAATAAAACTAGTTTATCGTTGTGCGTGCTGATGTTACATCCCTGTATGATGATAGATAACCGGGCCTTTTCTCGTATGGCCCCCTGGCTGTGAGTTCACATCCCCTGGTCGTTCACGATGCTGACTCCCTAGCTTTATTTATATCGTGCCTTAAAAGGCACATATTTTAAAGAAAATATATATTTCGATTTAAAGCTTTCGTGACTGCAGGGATTCATCTTCTTGGTTCTTTCGGTAAAGTCACGTAGAAGGGAAGTAATAAAATAATACAAATAAATAAAATTAAAACATAATAAAATAATTCTCACGACGTTTCGGCCACACCGCAAGCAGCCGTCCTCAGTTGAAAACCAGGTCTGTCGAGGCGACAGCGTCTTGGAGTCGCGGCATCTCTTCAGAAAGGTGAGAGACTCGATTAGCTGAGCCTTCTTATCCCGGAGCTTGTTGAAGGATCTCAAAGTTATGTGGAAACCCTCCCCGTAGAGGCGGACTGCAGTCACGAAAGCTTTAAATCGAAATTTAACCGCCTCTACGGGGAGGGTTTCCACGTACCTTTGAGATCCTTCAACAAGCTCCGGGATAAGAAGGCTCAGCTAATCGAGTCTCTCACCTTTCTGAAGAGATGCCGCGACTCTAAGACGCTGTCGCCTCGACAGACCTGGTTTTCACCTGAGGACGGCTGCTTGCGTTGTGGCCGAAACGTCATGAGAATTATTTTATTGTTTTATTTGTATTTTTTTTTTTATTATTTTATTATTTCCCTTCCACGTGACTTTACCGAAAGAACCAAGAAGATGAATCCCTACAGTCACGAAAGCTTTAAATCGAAATTTAACCGCCTCTACGGGGAGGGTTTCCACATAACTTTGAGATCCTTCAAGGACGGCTGCTTGCGTTGTGGCCGAAACGTCGTGAGAATTATTTTATTTAGTTTTATTTTTATTTATTTTTTATTATCTTATTACTTCCCTTCTACGTGACTTTACCGAAAGAACCAAGAATAAAAATTATATTCCTTGAATCTTTTAGTTTGAGATTGGATTTTGTTGGGTTGAGCCTGCACGTGTGTGTGTTTTGTGCAGCCCCTTCTGACCTCCAGGTGCAAGGCGCCTTAGCAGTGTAAATAAATATCAAATTATTACGGGGATCAAAATTACGTCTGCCTACTTTAAATCACTTAGAATTACATCCTTCCACATGTTTTTGGCCTGCTTATACCAAAAGAGAATAGTGGCCTGTCAACAAGACCAATGTGAATCGTGTATGTGTATTTTAAATGCAGGGGCAATGGCAGCATTACATGGTGGTAAAACGTTTTCAATACCAAATTAAGTAATACCACGTGTATTAAACACACTGCTCTTGTGATATATAGTAGCATACACACATTACTGTCTAAATTAAAATAGTCCGATCAACAGATTGTATAGGTGCTTACAAGTTATGTCCATGACCACATTTGACCAATATGAGAAGTACCCATTGGTAGCCTCCACAGATACGGAGTAGTTCATTCCAGGAACCAGGCCAGTAAATGTTGTCAAGTTTGAGTAAATATGGAATGTTGTAACCAAGTTTCCACTCTCAGTCTCTCTCAAGTAGGCCCAGTAGGAGAACGAGTCTAGGAGATCGGTCGTTCCTGAGACTGTCATGGTCGTGGTAGTCTTGCTGGTGATGGTTAAAATGATGTCACTTGACACTGAAATGGCCACATGCAAGCAAGACATTTTAATAGCATGTTTTAGTTATTTTACAATGGCTGAAGCGAATAATGAGAAATACCAATTGCAAACAATGGCAGCATCATGTGGTGGTGAAACGTTTTGAATACTAAAGTAATACAACGTTCAATATACGCAATGCACTTGTGATATATAGTATCATACACAAATTACTGTCTATATTAATATAGTCTGAACAGTTGACCACAACGGTACTTACAAGTTATGTCCATTACCACATCTGACCAATATGAGACAGACCCATCATAAGCCTGCACAGACACAGAGTAGTTCCTTCCAGGAACCAGGTCAGTAAATGTTGTCCCGTTTGAGTAAATTTGGAATGTTGTAACCAAGTTTCCACTCGCAGTTTCTCTCA
Organism: Lampetra fluviatilis; assembly: GCF_964198595.1. NCBI lineage: Eukaryota > Metazoa > Chordata > Hyperoartia > Petromyzontiformes > Petromyzontidae > Lampetra > Lampetra fluviatilis. The sequence goes on along the minus strand of NC_136322.1, from coordinate 5,886,154 downwards.
AGTAGGCCCAGTAGGAGTACGAGTCTGGGAGATACGTCGTTACTGAGACTGTCATGGTCGTGGTAGTCTTGCTGGTGATGGTTAAAACGATGTCACTTGACACTGATATGGCCACATGCAAGCAAGACATTTTAATAGCATGTTTTAGATATTTTACAATGGTTGAAGCGAATAATGAGAAATACCAATTGCAAACAATGGCAGCAACATGTGGTGGTGAACCGTTTTGAATAATAAAGTAATACAACGTTTAATATACGCAAAGCACTTGTGATATATAGTAGCATACACAAATTACTGTCTATATTAATATAGTCTGAACAGTTGACCACAACGGTACTTACAAGTTATGTCCATTACTACATCTGACCAATATGAGACAGACCCATCAGAAGCCTCCACAGACACGGAGTAGTTCCTTCCAGGAACCAGGTCAGTAAATGTTATCACGTTTGAGTAAATTTGGAATGTTGTAACCAAGTTTCCACTCGCAGTTTCTCTCAAGTCGGCCCAGTAGGAGAACGAGTCTGGGAGATACGTCGTTACTGAGACTGTCATGGTCGTGGTAGTCTTGCTGGTGATGGTTAAAACGATGTAACTTGACACTGAAATGGCCACATGCAAGCAAACCATTTGAATGGCATGTTTGAGTTATTTTACAATGATTAAAGCAAATGAGAAAGACCAATTGCAAACAATGGCAGCATCATGTGGTGGTGAAACGTTTTCAATACTAAATTAAGTAATACAATGTGTAATATAGGCAATGCACTTGTGATATATAGTAGCATACACAGATTGCTGTCTATATTAATCTAGTCTGAACAGTTGACCACAACGGTACTTACAAGTTCTGTCCATTACCACACCTGACCAATATGAGAATGACCCATCAACAGCCTCCACAGACACAGAGTAGTTCCTTCCAGGAACCAGGTCAGTAAATGTTGTCACGTTTGAGTAAATCTGGAATGTTGTAACCAAGTGTCCACTCGCAGTCTCTCTCAAGTAGGCCCAGTAAGAGAACAAGTTTGGGAGATCAGTCATTCCTGAGACTGTCATCGTCGTGGTGGTCTTGCTGGTGATGGTTAAAACGATGTAACTTGACACTGAAATTGCCACATGCAAGCAAGACATTTTATTGGCATGTGTGGCACAATAGGAATGCAACACTTTTAATTATTTCCTCGTGCAGCAGTGGAATAAAGTGTAGTCTTGTGAATGTCCTCATGTGCTGTGGAGTACATCAATGCACGTGTGTACACCACCATGCGATACTGAGTCGGGTTTGTAGGTGGCTGACAGGGTCATTCAGTAACCTGACCTGTACAACAGTCACGTGGTTAATGGTGACTCGGTCGAGAATTTATGTGTGTAACACACGTGCTGTTGCATTTTACAGGTAAAGGACCCAAATGTTGATTTTGATGGTTAAATAAATAATAATAGGGTTTTTTCCCTTTTTCCTGGCGATAAAACTGAAACCTTTTGCAAGGAATCATGTTCACATTAACCACAATACTTGCAGTCAGAATGAAAACCAAAAACAACACTGATAATTTATGCATTGTCCTTGAAACTGATTGGTCCACACCAGAGACAGCTTTCGTTAGAGCCTAGTCTCATATGCACTTTTGGCGTCATCTGGTCGAACACCGTATGAGAATAGGCTCTAAGGAAAGCTATCTCTGGTGTGGACCAATCAATTTCAAGGAGAATGCATGCATGATCAGTGCTGTTTGAGTAATAAATAAATAAATAAATAAAACTCACCAAACAAGGACAAGAGGCCAATGTAAAGACATGCAGGAACCAACAGACAGTAAGTTGGAAACGGAAAAAGAAATTGAGCTTTCTATAGTTGACCAAAAACTGATCAGGACACAAAGTCACAATTGAATCCAGAATCTGAAGAATTCCACTCACATAAGACAGAAGGTGAACAACAGTAATTCGTAGTAACCAAGGAATATGTATCACCAACTGGTACAGAGAGCAGTGAGACAGATTCAGAGAGTGAATATCAGTTAACTTAAACAACTGAGGGACATATCTTGCTGAAGGCTTTAGAATACAGTGAAACCGATTTAGCTGTAAATAATGAAGAACAGCAATTGAATCCATCAAGTGAATCTCAAAGGGACTTAGAACAGAATGATGAAGAGGATGAGAATAGTCATCACAACAGGAGACGCCACCCTCAAATAGAGAGAAGACAGCCAAAGACACTCACCTATGACAAGTTGGGCTAACCTACCATCGTGAGAAGGAGCCCGGTAGCACAAGGGATAACTGTTGTTTGCTACTGGAGACCAACTACAACATGGGTGATTCAGACAAAATATGAGCGGTGATCATATGTTTGTTAAGTTGTTTAATATTTGTTTTGTAAGTGTTGTGTTTAATATGTTAAAAAGGGGTTACTGTTTTTTCTTCTTGGTTCTTTCGGTAAAGTCACGTAGAAGGGAAGTAATAAAATAATAAAAATTAAACATAATAAAATAATTCTCACGACGTTTCGGAGGCAACACAAGCTTTCGTCTTCAGGTGAAACCGTCACAGCAAAATATCTGAACCTTATATAAGGTACAGATATTTTGAGAATTATTTTATTATGTTTTATTTTTATTATTTTATTACTTCCCTTCTACGTGACTTTACCGAAAGAACCAAGAAGATGAATCCCTGCAGTCACGAAAGCTTTAAATCGAAATTTAAGGGGTTATTGCTTAAGATTAAACATTAAACAAAAGTGGCGAGCAAAAGGTTTCAAGCATTTTGGTAGGGCGATTATTAAGTACCGAAGAGCTGAATTCCACAGGGCAATGACAAGCTGGAAAGGATGTGTTTCTTAACAAATACTGGGGAAAGAATCCTAACCATTTCTGATGAGTAAAATGTGTAGCATAGTTTATTAATACCAGAGTATCTGGTAATTCCAAAAGCATAATACTACGCTGCGTATCCTGTCTCTTTGTGCACATAGAGTTGGAGCTGTAGTTAATACTGGTAAATTGATATAACCCTAATACTGTTTATTCTATAACCATGCCCATGCACCTCAAGTATGACTACTTGCAATGCTATTAAGAATAGAACACGTGTACAGAAGTAAGTTGTACAATGATGACAAGTAAAGTACGTATATAGTACTTTCAGTACAGATAATGGGTGTAAGATATCAATATAAGTAGATGGTATAGATAGACATACAACTTAGGATTAATGTAATATTCGAAAAGTCAAGTGTAAAGGTTTTGATTAAAGACAAAGATGAGTTTAAGGCAAACTGTTATTGAGTAATGGCGACTGGGTTGAGAATTTCTGTAACACGTGCTGAAGCATTTTACAGATTACCATAACAAATGTGTTTGCCCTCGATTTGGAGGACCTGCCCACGTCCTTAATTTCGAGTGTGCAACACATGTTTTTGTTATTTTACAATGATTAAGGCGAATAATGAAAAATAAATTAATCAATACATTTCTTGCCTGCAAAGAACATGAATAGCTTGGGCATGCAACAGCAAGACCACAGGGCACACAGACATATTGACCAAAACACTTCTGCTTAAGTAACCTTGCGAGCAGATGACGGAGGCATCTTCATAGTGGATGCAGTTGTTATCCCCCCAGGGAAGATGACTACAGTCGGAGAGCTGAGTCTCGTAACCAGAGCACCGAACATCGTCGAGCCAGATAGGGTCACTGCCCAATTCAAAGTAAGCATTTGACATGGCAACACCATTGAGGCCACAACCCAGTTGACGACACACGACCATGGCATCTTGCGGACTCCAGAAGTCGTCACAAACTGTTCCCCACTCGCCATTGTGGAACACCTCCACCCGGCCCCGACATGTGGTGTTACTCCCAGCCAGCCGAATTGTCATATCTAATTTAAACACACACACACAAAGTGATACAGTTATTTAACGTTTCGCCTACCATGCGGTGTACTAAATTGTCCCAATTCGAGGTAATGATTCCGTTTAATAATTAATGGATTTTTTTTTACAATGTTATTTGTGAATGTATTGAATAAACTCCTATTGGCTGTAGAGGTCACATGGAATAATTCCTGTACACACAATTTATACGAATGTAGAGGAGTAGTGTGATGACGTCATGTCATGAGCGCTGTAAGGAGACACCTTCGAGAACAGGGGCGGGTCCCAGTGAAGGGGAGGAGCGGCCCAAGTGGTACTTAAGGGGGACCCGGTGACGAAGGCGGGGTCGTTGTGGGAGCCCAGAGTGTGGATCGGCTGAAGAAGGTCTCACCCGCCCGTGACCGGATAGTGTTGGATTAACCCCCGTCCCAGCTCGAGTGAGAGAGCCCGAGACATAGCCGAGGTTAGGATGAGGAGAGCTTGGGAGTCCACGGGAAGGACCGAGTATAGAGAACACCTACCCCTGGTGTGAGCCGAGTGTTTAACCCATGTTAATAAATGGCGAACGCCCTTACAAGAAGTTCCGTCGCTGCGTGGTTCTACGACGCAACACGAATATAAAATAATCGTTTCTCAAACTCACTTTACAATGCATGCAGTGTGATGCAATAATCATTGCATGATCATGTGCCTATTAATTATGATGTCAGAATACGTGTGGCTGAATATTCGAGTTAAAGGCACTGCATCTTGATCGCTAGGCAACATGTTAAAACGAGTATCTACTGGCCATCATGATGAGGTATTGATATATGTTTACCCATATGACTGAGAGGAGTCGTATTAATTTGGATGAGTCTGACTATAGGTGGGAAGCTGACAACCTGGTGACCTGGTGTAGCCAGAACAACTTAGAGCTTAATGCTCTCAAGACAATGGAGATGCTTGTGGACTTCAGGAAGAATACAGCCACACTCACCCCCATCACGCTGCTACCACTGCCAAGAACAAGAGCATACTGCAGCGTATCATCCGCACTGCTGAGAAAGTGATTGGCTGCAATCTGCCTACCCTCGAAGACCTGTACACCTCGAGGACCCTGAGGCGAGCGAGGAAGATTGTGGCTGACTCCTCCCACCCTGGACACTCTCTGTTCCAGCTACTCCCCTCCGGCAGAAGGCTGCGGTCGATCAGGACCAAAACCTCACGCCACAAAAACAGTTTCTTCCCATCCTTTGCTGGCCTCTTCAACAAGGCCAGGGGCTCAAACTGACTTTAACGCTCAAACTGACTTCAGCACAATATCTGCACAATGACACCCTGCCATATTTGCACTATGTTACTCTATTTGCATATTTGTAATTTTATATTGTATATTAGAGCCATTGCATATTTTTGATTCTATTTTATTCAATTTATACATACTTTAGCTCCTTAGTATTAGTTAGACTTTGTACCTTTAGTATAGTTAGACTTGTAAACCACTTATTTAAGATTTAAGATTCCTATATGTTGAATGTATGCACCTTCCTGCCTAAGTAAATTCCTTGTCTGTTCGAACTTTCATGGCGAATCACAAGTTTCTGCCTCCAGGTCAATCAGCACCGGATCTCCTCAGGGCTGCGTCCTTTCCCCTCTGCTATTCACCCTGTACACCAACAGCTGCACCTCCAGTCACCAGTCCGTCAAACTCTTGAAGTTTGCGGACGACACCACCCTCATTGGGCTAATCTCTGATGGGGATGAGTCTGACTATAGGAGGGAAGCTGACAACCTGGTGACCTGGTGTAGCCAGAACAACCTGGAGCTTAATGCTCTTAAGACCGTGGAGATGGTTGTGGACTTCAGGAAGAATACAGCCCCACTCACCCCCATCACCCTGTGCGACTCCCCAGTCACCAATGTTGAGTCCTTCCGCTTCCTGGGCACTATTCTCTCCCAGGACCTCAAGTGGGAACTGAACATCAGCTCCCTTATCAAGAGAGCTCAACAGAGAATGTACTTCCTACGGCAGCTGAAGAAATTTAATCTGCCAAAGACAATGATGGTGCACTTCTATACAGCCATCATTGAGTCCATCCTCACCTCCTCCATCACCGTCTGGTACGCTGCTGCCACTGCCAAGGACAAGAGCAGACTGCAGCGTATCATCCGCACTGCTGAGAAGGTGATTGGCTGTAATCTACCAACCCTTGAGGACCTGCACACTTTGAGGACCCTGAGGCGAGCGAGGAAGTTTGCGGACGATTCCTCGCACCTTGGATACTCTCTGTTCCAGCTACTCCCCTCCGGCAGAAGGCTGCGGTCCATCAAGACCAAAACCTCACGTCATAAAAACAGTTTTTTCCCATCCGCTGTTGGCCTCCTCAACAAGGCCAAGGGCTTAAAATGACTTTTACACTTAAAATGACTGTCACACTTACTATAACATTTTATCTACATAATTACACCTTTACATACTTACAACGTGTAATCTTATTTGTATTTTTGTATTTTAAGATTGTTTAATACGGCTAATTAACATTTTACATTTCGCATTTCATAAGGTCTACTTATTCATAATTTTAAAGATTTTAGCCCTTTAGTATTACTTATACTTTGTAACGTTAGTATAGTTAGAGTGTATACCTTTTATATAAGTTAAGATTCCTACTTGTTCAATGTATGCACCGTCCCACCATAGTGAATTCCTTGTTTGTGCAAACTAACATGGCGATTAAAATTTTTGAAAAAAAAATAAAAAAATAAAACCCTTTCTGATTCTGATTGATGGTCAAGATTGTTGGCTTTCAGATGCGCGTCTGCAGCCGTCTGAAACGATCTTCCAATATTAGGAAGCCACTGGACCTATGCACTTTTACATGCAGGTTGAAGTCCTATTTCTTTAGAACTGCTCTTTGTGTGTTAGTTCGTTGTCCTTCCCTCGTAACTCTGATTAGCACGGTTGGCTACATATGGTGCAAATGAAGTTCAACATACATACAAGGGCAGGTGTGAAATTCTTCCATATGGCTAATTTAGATGCAGAGCAACAACTACAATTTCGCATTCAGGTTGTCAAGCCAGATAACCACGTCAGGAGCAGCGGAATATATCGCTGTGATGTCTCCTTCGTATTTGTTGATCGGGCATTGTGTCGTTATATGTTGTACTGTGTCTGTTCTTATTGACCACAATCGCACACTGGGCAGTTTTTTTTTCCATTTGTGAATCAGATCCGCATTTTCTGCCACGGTTTGTGCAGATACGGCTTAGAGTGGACCATGAGCTTTGTGGAACATCAAACTCATGGATATTCTGCATTAAGTCATTCACAGGGTATTTGTGAGTGATTTTGAACTCCATTCAGCTCTCCATGATTCACCGGGGTTGAACCTGCATTGTATATGGAGAAGCACATTGGTTCAAATGGGCTTGTGTGACTTCAAGTAATGACGAGGGACGTTAGTGATGTGCTGATGAATGGCAAGGCGACTTTCCTCGATGTGAAGGACTCCCTGCATGATTGCAGCTTTGCGGTGGATGGGTGGGGAAGGCATATATAGCAGCACGTGCAGCCAGGTTGTTGGGGACCACTTCAGGGTTCCAATGATACACCACATTGAGGTGTTCAGTTGAACAACAGCAAGTCGAGTGTGACAACTTCTGGTCCATTTGTGCACAGTACACGGTTACAGAGTACACAAAGGCCATAGTTGATGTCCTTAGCACTGGTGCTGATACTTCCCAGCTTGTGCTTGCCAGTTTATAGACCAGGTTGACCCTTGATAATTGTTTTTTACCCTTTTATCTGGCAAAAAAACTGACATTTTTTACAAGGAGTCATGTTTGCATTGACCACAATACATGCAGTCGGAATGCAAACAAAAAACATAACACATCTGGTCCAACACCATGTGAGCCTAGTCTCACATGGTGTTGGACCAGATGACACCAACAGGCGCACAACTCAAAGACAATGCACCATCAGAGTATGAGAGCTCGGGGTAAGAATTTACACCATTGGAACCTCATTTGCCAGTAGCAAAATATTATAGTTTTTTTACCCTTTTATCTGGCAACAAAACTGACACCTTTGATCTACGTTTCATTAACATCCTATTGTGACATATTGGAATGTTGTTTTTATTACTTAATCATCATGTAGGTGTGCCTTCAAAAGCTGCTGATTATAATGCTCTAACGTGTTCCGGTTGTATTTCAAATTCGTATAAATTGCTACATGATGGTATTTTTTAACTATTATTCTTAGTTATATATTTGAGGTTTAGGGACATAGACACAGTTGGCATCGGTCAATATATTTGTGTTAACCCAGAAGAAGTCGACATGTATCTTACCTATAAACGTCACAATTTTGTCTGTCTGTCTGTCCCTCTGTGTATGCTCGCTTGCGAGGGATTTGGCGCTTGGGCCGTGGGGTTTAGGATGAAAATGTTTTGCCGATGGGCACGCCCCCGGCCCCGCGGAGAACTTAGGTATTTCCGATTTTTCGTCCATCGCCTTTAAATCGGTTCGATTATCGATTTAGTGCGATTTTTCTTTATTTATTTATTTACTACTAGCGGAAGTACCCGGCTTTGCCCGGGTGAAAAATATATTTTTTAAAAACCTTACATATATATACACAGATACTAAGGTATTGTCAAAGCCCGGTGGGCTGTTTGTACATTTCTCCACCAACAAATATATAAGAGGCTTTCACAAGTCCAAAAAGTTGTAGAAAGTGTGGGGTAAATAGTTGATGTCAAAAGGTTTCCGAAAATTGCGGTCTCCCCCCCCCCCCTCAAAAAATATCTTTACCCCTCGTAGGTATATATACTAACAACACCTTACATACAACAGAGGAAGTGATATCTATTGACTCTGTAGTAGTATCTACTGACTGTACCGTAGTATCTACTGAGCCAGTAGTAGCTACTGACTGTGTAGTAGTATTTAGTGACTGTAATAACTACTGACCATAGTAGTATTTACTGGGCCTACAGTAGTATCTACCGACTATATACTCGTAACGACTAACTGTATAGTATCTGCTGACTCTATAGTTGTATCCACTGACTATAGTAGTAACTACAAAATCTATAGCAGTATCTACTCACTCTATAATAGTATCTACTGACTCTAGTAGCTACTCACCGTGGTAGTATGTACTGACTGTATAGTAGTATATACTGACTGTAGCAGTATTGACTGACTGTAGCGGTATATACTGACTGTTTTAGTATTTACTATAGCGGTATCTACCAACTCGATAGCAGTATCTACTATCGCTACAGCAGTGTATACTGACTGAGGTCGTACCTGCTATCACTACAGCAGTGCATACTGCTGTGTTGGTACCTGTTATGATGACAGCAGTGCATATTGTGGTGGAACCTGCTATGATTACAGCAGTGCATACTGCTGTGGTGGTATCTGCTATGATGAGAGGAGTACATATTGTGGTGGTGGTACCTGGTATGATAACAGCAGTGCACATTGACTGTACTCATCATTCACCCTCACCATTCACCACTCACAACTCACCCTTACCACTCATCCTCACCACTCACCACTCCCACTCACTATTCACCATTCACCCTCACAACTCACCACTCACCAACCTCCCTCACCAATCTCCCTCACCACTCACCCTCACCACTCACCCTCACCACTCACCCTCACCACTCACCAATCACCACTCACCCTCACCACTCACTCTCACCACTAACCCTCACCACTAACCCTCAGCACTCTCACTCACCACTCTCCCTAACCACTCACCACTCACTCTCACCATTCACCCTCACCATTCAGCCTCACCACTCACCCTCACCACTCACCCTCACCACTCACCGTCACAACCACCACTCACCCTCACCACTCAACTTCACCCTCACTACTCACCATTCATCCTCACCAATCACCACTGACCAATCACCACTCACCACTCTCCACTAACCCTCACCACTCAACCTCACCACTCACCCTCAAAACTAACCACTCTCTCACCACTCACCCTCACCACTCAGCACTCACCCTCACCACTCACCCTCACCACTCACCCTCACCACTCACCCTGACCACTCACCACTCATCCTCACCAATCATACCCTCACCAATCACCACTCACCCGCACTGCTCACCCTCACCACTCACGCTCACCCTCACCACTCACTCCTCACTAATCACCACTCATAACCGCCACTCACCCTCACCACTCACCACTCACCCTCAACACTCACCCTCACCACTCACCGTCACCACTCACCCTCACTACTCACCACTCATCCTCACCAATCACACCCTCAACAATCACCACTCACCCTCACAACTCACCCTCACCACTCACTCTCACCACTCACCCTCACAACAACCACTCACCCTCACCGCTCAGCACTCACCCTCACTACTCACCCTCACCACTCACCACTAATACTCACCAATCACACCCTCACCAATCACCACTCAACCTCACCACTTGCTACTCACCCTCACCACTCACCACTCACCCTCACCATTCACCCTCACCACTCTCCCTCACCACTCTCCCTCACCACTCACCAGTCACGCTCACCACTCACCCTCACTACTCACCACTCACCCTCAACACTCACCCTCACCTCTCACCACTCACCCTCACCACTCACCCTCACCACTCACCCTGACCACTCACCACTCATCCTCACCAATCACACCCTCAACAATCACCACTCACCCTCACCACTCACGCTCAACACTCACCCTCACCACTAACCCTCACCACTCACCCTCACCACTCACTAATCACCTCTCACAACCGTCACTCACCCTCACCACTCACTCTTACCACTCACCTTCATCACTCACCCTCACCACTCACCCTTACAACAACCACTCACCCTCACTACTCATCCTCACCAATCGCACCCTCACCAATCACCACTCACCCTCACTGCTCACCCTCACCACTCACCACTCAACCTCACCCTCACCACTCACGCTCACCCTCACCACTCACCTCTCACTAATCACCACTCACAACTGCCACTCACCCTCCCCACTCACCCTCACCACTCACCCTCACCAATCACCACTCACCCTCACCACTCACCCTCACCATTCACCCTCACCACTCACCCTCACCATTCACCCTCACCACTTTCCCTCATTATTCTCCCTCACCACTCACCCTCACCACTCACCAGTCACGCTCACCACTCACCCTCACTACTCACCACTCACCCTCAACACTCACCCTCACCGCTCACCACTCACCCTCAACACTCACCCTCAACACTCACCCTCACCGCTCACCACTCACCCTGACCACTCACCACTCATCCTCACCAATCACATCCTCACCAATCACCACTCACCCTCACTGCTCACCCTCACCGCTCACCCTCACCACTCACCCTCACCACTCATGCTCACCCTCACCACTCACCCCTCACTAATCACCACTCACAACCGCCACTCACCCTCACCACTAACCCTCACCACTCACCCTCACCACTCACTAATCACCTCTCACAACCGTCACTCACCCTCACCACTCACTCTTACCACTCACCCTCACCACGCACCCTCAGAACAACCACTCACCCTCACAACAACCACTCACCCTCACTACTCACCCTCACCACTCATCCTCACCAATCACACCCTCACCAATCACCACTCATCCTCACTGCTCACCACTAAACCTCACCACTCACGCTCACCCTCACCACTCACCTCTCACTAATCACCACTAACAACCGCCACTCACCCTCCCCACTCACCCTCACCACTCACCCTCACCAATCACCACTCACCCTCACCACTTACCACTCACCCTCACCACTCACTACTCACCCTCACCACTCTCCCTCACCACTCTCCCTCACCACTCTCCCTCACCACTCTCCCTCACCACTCACCCTCACCAATCACCACTCACCCTCACCACTTACCACTCACCCTCACTACTCACTACTCTCCCTCACCACTCTCCCTCACCACTCTCCCTCACCACTCTCCCTCACCACTCTCCCTCACCAGTCACGCTCACCACTCACGCTCACCACTCACCCTCACTACTCACCCTAACCACTCACCACTCACCCTCAACACTCACCCTCACCGCTCACCACTCACCCTCACCACTCACCCTGACCACTCACCACTCATCTTCACCAATCACACCCTCACCAATCACCACTCACCCTCACTGCTCACCCTCACCGCTCACCCTCACCACTCACCCTAACCACTCACGCTCACCCTCACCACTCACCCCTCACTAATCACCACTCACAACCGCCACTCACCCTCACCACTCACCACTCACCCTCACCACTCACCCTCACTACTCACCACTCATCCTCACCAATCACACCCTCAACAATCACCACTCACCCTCACCACTCACACTCAACACCCACCCTCACCACTCATGCTCACCACTAACCCTCACCACTCACCCTCACCACTCACTAATCACCTCTCACAACCGTCACTCACCCTCACCACTCACTCTTACCACTCACCCTCACCACTCACCCTCACAACAACCACTCACCCTCACAACAACCACTCACCCTCACTACTCACCCTCACCACTCATCCTCACCAATCACACCCTCACCAATCACCACTCACCCTCACTGCTCACCACTCAACCTCACCCTCACCACTCACGCTCACCCTCACCCCTCACTAATCACCACTAACAACCGCCACTCACCCTCCCCACTCACCCTCACCCTCACCAATCACCACTCACCCTCACCACTCAACCTCACCCTCACCACTCACCCTCACCACTTACCACTCAACCTCACCCTCACCACTCACCCTCACCACTTACCACTCACCCTCACCACTTACCACTCTCCCTCACCACTCCTCTCCCTCACCACTCCTCTCCCTCACCACTCCTCTCCCTCACCACTCCTCTCCCTCACCACTCCTCTCCCTCACCACTCCTCTCCCTCACCACTCCTCTCCCTCACCACTCCTCTCCCTCACCACTCCTCTCCCTCACCACTCCTCTCCCTCACCACTCCTCTCCCTCACCACATGTTAATGGCGATCCTAAAGAAATCTACAACCTTCGATGATTCCTTTGCGCTATTCAAAGAATCGATTCCTGGCGCATAGGAGATTTCCATTTTTAATTACAGAGTTTTATTTTCATTGTTATGTTATGCTTTAAAGTTTTCAGGAGTTTTTAATTATATTTTAGCCCCGGTCAACGCCGGATATTTCCCATTTGTAGCAGTTTATATCAACTCTATAACCAACTTATATTAAACGGAAATAAGGCGATTCTAAATGAATCTACAACCTTCGATTCCTTTTCGCGATTCAGAGAATCGATTCTTGGCGCGGTCGGTTTTAGAGTTTTAATTACACAGTTGTATTTTCATTGGTATGTTATTTTTTAAAAGTTTTCAGAAGATTTAAAATGTATTTTTCCCCCGGGCAACGCTGGGTATATCGAGTTTATACCACAAAGTCGTCGCCTGACAGAGTTTCGTGTCGAGGCCTAGTACCGTGCAGAGCCTCCGGCCTCGCCTAGATTGCCCACTCGGCTGAGGCTGGGTACTAGGGCCGTTACACCCCCCCCCGCGCAACAATAATACTGTCTAATCGCTATAATTTTATTATCTACCGACCCTATAATAGTAATTGCACACATTGGGGTGGGGGTGGAGTGAAGAGGACGTGAAACTTTGATGAATTTACCTCAGAGTCGCGTGTTAATGCGTGCGCATATTTTTTACAGGAATTAAAAATGGCGTCCACCCCGCAGCGAAGTTGTTGCTACCCATTGCCAGGGGCAACCGCCGTGGTCCGGCGACATTAAATAAATAAATAAAGATTTAAATAAATCATTAACGAGAAATCGCACTAAATCGATAATCGGTCCGATTTAAAGTTTAGAGACGAAAAATCGGAAATGCCTAAGTTTACCGCGGGGCCGGGGGCGTGCCCACCTGCAAAATTTAATCTCGGCGAACCCCACGGTCCGAGAGCTACATCCCCCGCAAGGGAGCGTACGCAGACGGACGGACGGACAGACAGATAGACAGACAGACAGATAGACAGACAGACAAAAAATGAATTATATAGGTTAGATTGCCGACCGGCGCGTGACGAAGCACGCCGTTGCGCATGCGCGAGACGCCGACCAGGACGTTTGCCCCTGGCAACGGGCAGCAATGCCGTCGCTGCGGGGTGGACGCCATTTTTAATTCCCGTTAAAAATATGTACACGCATTAACACGCGACGCTGAGGTAAATACATCAAAGTTTCACGTCCTCTTCACTCCCCCCCCCCACTCCAGTGTGTGCAATTACTATTATAGGGTCTGTAGATAATACAATTATAGCGATTAGACAATATTATTCTAGCGCGGGGAAGGGGCAGCCCCAGCACCCAGCCTCGGCCGGGTGGGCAATCTAGGCTAGGCCGGAGGCTCTGCACGGTACTAGGCCTCGACACCCCACACGTGTCAGGCGAGCACTTTGTGCTATAAACTCGATATACCCAGCGTTGCCCGGGGGAAAAATACATTTTAAATCTTCTGAAAACTTTAAAACATTACATATCAATGAAAATACAAATGTGTAATTAAAATTCACTCACCCCTCTCCCTCACCACTCACCCTCACCACTCACCCTCACCAATCATCCTCACTACTCACCACTCACCCTCACCACTCACCCTCACCACTCACAACTCACTCTCACCACTCACGCTAACCACTCAACCTCACCACTCACCCCTCTCCATCATCACTCACCCTCACCACTCACCCTCACCACTCTCCCTCACCAATCACCCTCACCACTCTCCCTCACCAATCACCCTCACCAATCATCCACACCACTTATCATTCACCCTCACCACTCACCCTCACCCACTCACCACTCACCCTTCTCCCTCACCACTCACCCTAACCACTCACTCCTCTCCCTCACCAATCACCCTAACCACTCACCCCTCTCCCTCACCACTCACGCTCACCACTCACCCTCACCAATCATCCTCACTTCTCACCACTCACCCTCACCACACACCCTCACCACTCACTCTCACAACTCACTCTCACCACTCACGCTCATCACTCACCCTCACCACTCACCCCTCTCCGTCACCACTCACCCTCACCACTCACCCCTCTCCCTCACCACTCACTACCACCACTCCTCCTCACCACTCACCCTCACCAATCACCCTCACCGCTCACCACTCACCCTCACCACTCACCCTCACCACTCAACACTCACTAATCACCACTCACAACCGCCACTCGCCCTCACCACTCACCCTCACCACTCATCCCTCACTAATCACCACTCACAACCGCCACTCGCCCTCACCACTCACCCTCACCAATCACCACTCACCCTCACTGCTCACCCTCACAGCTCACCACTCACCATCACCACTCGCCCTCACCACTCACCCTCACCACTCACCACTCACGCTCACCCTCACCACTCACCCCTCACTAAACACCACTCACAACCGCCACTCGCCCTCACCACTCACCACTCACCCTCACTCACCCTCACCAATCATCTTCACTATTCACGACTCACCACTCACTCTCACCACTCACGCTCACCCCTCTCCCTCACCACTCACCCCTCTCTTTCACCACTCACGATCACCACTGACCCTCACCCTCACCACTCACCCTCACCACTCCCCCTCACCACTCACCCTCACCAATCATCCTCACTACTCACCACTCGTCCTCACCACTCACCCTCACCACTCTCCACTCACTCTCACCACTCACGCTCACCCCTCTCCCTCACCACTCACCCCTCACCACTCACCTCTCTCCCTCACCACTCACGCTCACCACTGACCCTCACTACTCACCCTTACCAATCATCCTCACTACTCACCACTTATCCTCACCACTCACCCTCACCACTCACCCCTCTCCCTTACCACTCACCCTCACCACTCACCCCTCTCCCTCACCACTCACCCTCACCACTCACCCTCACCACTCGCCCTCACTACTCACCCTCACCGATCACCCTCACCGCTCACCACTCACCCTCACCACTCAACCTCACCACTCACCACTCTCCGTTCACCCTCACCACTCACCCCTCACTAATCACCACTCACAACCGCCACTCGCCCTCACCACTCACCCTCACCAATCACCACTCACCCTCATTGCTCACCCTCACCACTCACCCTCACCACTCGCCCTCACCACTCACTCTCACCACTCACTCTCACCACTCACGCTCATCACTCACCCTCACTACTCACCACTCACCCCTCTCCATCACCATTCACCATCACCACTCACCCCTCTCCCTCACCACTCACTACCACCACTCCTCACCATTCACCCTCAACAATCACCCTCACCGCTCACCACTCACCCTCACCACTCACCCTCACCACTCACCCTCAACACTCACGCTCACCCTCACCACTCATCCCTCACTCATCACCACTCACAACTGCCACTCGCCCTCACCACTCACCCTCACCAATCACCACTCACCCTCACTGCTCACCCTCACCGCTCACCACTCACCATCACCACTCGCCCTCACCACTCACCCTCACCACTCACCACTCACGCTCACCCTCACCACTCACCCCTCACTAAACACCACTCACAACCGCCACTCGCCCTCACCACTCACCCTCACTCACCCTCACCAATCATCTTCACTACTCACGACTCACCACTCACTCTCACCACTCACGCTCACCCCTCTCCCTCACCACTCACGATCACCACTGACCCTCACCCTCACCACTCACCACTCCCCCTCACCACTCACCCTCACCAATCATTCTCACTACTCACCACTCTTCCTCACCACTCACCCTCACCACTCCCCACTCACTCTCACCACTCACGCTCACCTCTCTCCCTCACCACTCACCCATCTCCCTCACCACTCACCCCTCTCCCTCACCACTCACGCTCACCATTGACCCTCACTACTCACCCTCACCAATCATCCTCACTACTCACCACTCATCCTCACCACTCACCCTCACCACGCACCCCTCTCCCTCACCACTCACCCTCACCACTCACCCCTCTCCCTCACCACTCACCCGCACCACTCACCCTTACCACTCACCACTCTCCGCTCACCCTCACCACTCACCCCTCACTAATCACCACTCACAACCGCCACTCGCCCTCACCACTCATCCTCACCAATCACCACTCACCCTCACTGCTCACCCTCACCACTCACCCTCACCACTCGCCCTCACCACTCACCCTCACCACTCACCACTCACGCTCACCCTCACCACTCACCCCTCACTAAACACCACTCACAACCGCCACTCGCCCTCACCACTCACCAATGACCCTCACTCACCCTCACCAATCAACTTCACTACTCACGACTCCCCACTCACCCTCACCACTCACCACTCACTCTCACCACTCACACTCACCCCTCTCCCTCACCACTCACCCCTCTCCCTCACCACTCACGCTCACAACTGACCCTCACCCTCACCACTCACCCCCACCACTCACCACTCACCCTCACCACTCCCCACTCACTCTCACCACTCACTCTCACCCCTCTCCCTCACCACTAACCCACAACACGCAACCTCACCACTCACTCTCACTACTCACCCTCACCACCACCACTCACCACTCACCCCTCTCCCTCGCCACTCACCAATCACCACTCACCCACAACACTCACCCTCACCACTCACTCTCACTATTCACCATCACCACCACCACTCACCCTCACCACTCACCCTCACACACTCACCATTCACCCTCACCACTCACTCTCACTACCCACCCTCACCACTCACACTCACCACTCACACTCACCACCTCACCACTCACCCCTCTCCCTCACCACTCACCTCTCTCCCTCACCACTCACGCTCACCACTGACCCTCACTACTCACCCTTACCAATCATCCTCACTACTCACCACTCATCCTCACCACTCACCCTCACCACTCACCCCTCTCCCTTACCACTCACCCTCACCACTCACCCCTCTCCCTCACCACTCACCCTCACCACTCACCCTCACCACTCGCCCTCACTACTCACCCTCACCGATCACCCTCACCGCTCACCACTCACCCTCACCACTCAACCTCACCACTCACCACTCTCCGTTCACCCTCACCACTCACCCCTCACTAATCACCACTCACAACCGCCACTCGCCCTCACCACTCACCCTCACCAATCACCACTCACCCTCATTGCTCACCCTCACCACTCACCCTCACCACTCGCCCTCACCACTCACTCTCACCACTCACTCTCACCACTCACGCTCATCACTCACCCTCACTACTCACCACTCACCCCTCTCCATCACCATTCACCATCACCACTCACCCCTCTCCCTCACCACTCACTACCACCACTCCTCACCATTCACCCTCAACAATCACCCTCACCGCTCACCACTCACCCTCACCACTCACCCTCACCACTCACCCTCAACACTCACGCTCACCCTCACCACTCATCCCTCACTCATCACCACTCACAACTGCCACTCGCCCTCACCACTCACCCTCACCAATCACCACTCACCCTCACTGCTCACCCTCACCGCTCACCACTCACCATCACCACTCGCCCTCACCACTCACCCTCACCACTCACCACTCACGCTCACCCTCACCACTCACCCCTCACTAAACACCACTCACAACCGCCACTCGCCCTCACCACTCACCCTCACTCACCCTCACCAATCATCTTCACTACTCACGACTCACCACTCACTCTCACCACTCACGCTCACCCCTCTCCCTCACCACTCACGATCACCACTGACCCTCACCCTCACCACTGACCACTCCCCCTCACCACTCACCCTCACCAATCATTCTCACTACTCACCACTCTTCCTCACCACTCACCCTCACCACTCCCCACTCACTCTCACCACTCACGCTCACCTCTCTCCCTCACCACTCACCCATCTCCCTCACCACTCACCCCTCTCCCTCACCACTCACGCTCACCATTGACCCTCACTACTCACCCTCACCAATCATCCTCACTACTCACCACTCATCCTCACCACTCACCCTCACCACGCACCCCTCTCCCTCACCACTCACCCTCACCACTCACCCCTCTCCCTCACCACTCACCCGCACCACTCACCCTTACCACTCACCACTCTCCGCTCACCCTCACCACTCACCCCTCACTAATCACCACTCACAACCGCCACTCGCCCTCACCACTCATCCTCACCAATCACCACTCACCCTCACTGCTCACCCTCACCACTCACCCTCACCACTCGCCCTCACCACTCACCCTCACCACTCACCACTCACGCTCACCCTCACCACTCACCCCTCACTAAACACCACT
The DNA here is from genome assembly GCF_964198595.1 of Lampetra fluviatilis. NCBI lineage: Eukaryota > Metazoa > Chordata > Hyperoartia > Petromyzontiformes > Petromyzontidae > Lampetra > Lampetra fluviatilis. Next base: position 5,866,916 of record NC_136322.1, on the reverse strand, counting down.
CACAACCGCCACTCGCCCTCACCACTCACCAATGACCCTCACTCACCCTCACCAATCAACTTCACTACTCACGACTCCCCACTCACCCTCACCACTCACCACTCACTCTCACCACTCACACTCACCCCTCTCCCTCACCACTCACCCCTCTCCCTCACCACTCACGCTCACAACTGACCCTCACCCTCACCACTCACCCCCACCACTCACCACTCACCCTCACCACTCCCCACTCACTCTCACCACTCACTCTCACCCCTCTCCCTCACCACTAACCCACAACACGCAACCTCACCACTCACTCTCACTACTCACCCTCACCACCACCACTCACCCTGACCACTCACACTCAACACTCACCCTCACCACCACCACTCACCCACAACAGTCAGCCTCACCACCACCACTCACCATTCACCCTCACCCTCACCACTCACACTCACCACTCACACTCACCACCTCACCACTCACCACTCACCCTCACTACTCACCACTCACCATCACCACTCACGCTCACCACTCACCCTCACCTCTCACCCCTCTCCCTCACCCTCACCACTCACCCTTCTTCCACATCACTCACGCTGATCATTCACCCTCACCACTCACCCCTCTCCCTCACTACTCACCCTCACCACTCACCCGTCTCTCTCACCACTCACCACTCACCCCTCTCCCTCACCACTCATGCTCACCACTCACCCTCACCCCTCTCCCTCACCCTCACCACTCACCCCTCACCACTCACCCCTCTCTCTCACCACTCATGCTCACCCCTGTCCCTCACCACTCACCATCACCACTCACCCCTCTACCTAACCACTCACGCTCACCACTCACCCTCACCACTCACCCTCACCACTCACTCCTCTCCCTGACCACTCACCATCACCACTCACCCCTCTCCCTAACCACTCACGCTCACCACTCACCATCACCAATCATCCTCACTACTCACCACTCACCCTCACCACTCACCCTCACCACTCACCACTCACTCTCACCACTCACGCTCACCACTCAACCTCACAACTCACCCCTCTTCCTCACCCTCACTACTCACCACTCACCCTCACCACTCACGCTCACCACTCACCCTCACCACTCACCCTCACCACTCACCCTTTTCCCTCATCATTTACGCTCACCATTCACCATAACCACTCACCCCTCTCCCTCACCACTCACCCTCACCCCTCTCCCTCACCACTCATGCTCACCACTCTCCCTCACCACTCACCTTCACCACTCACCCCTCTCCCTCACCACTCACCCCTCACCCTCACCACTCACCCCCACGACTCACCCTCACCACTCACCCTCACCAATCATCCTCACTTCTCACGATTCACCACTCACCCTCACCACTCCCCACTCACTCTCACCAATCACGCTCACCCCTCTCCCTCACCACTCACCCCTCTCCCTGACCACTCACGCTCACCACTGACCCTCACTACTCACCCTCACCAATCATCCTCACTACTCTGCCTCACCACTCACCCTCACCACTCACCACTCACCACTCACCCCTCTCCCTCGCCACTCACCAATCACCACTCACCCACAACACTCACCCTCACCACTCACTCTCACTATTCACCATCACCACCACCACTCACCCTCACCACTCACCCTCACACACTCACCATTCACCCTCACCACTCACTCTCACTACCCACCCTCACCACTCACACTCACCACTCACACTCACCACCTCACCACTCACCCCTCTCCCTCACCACTCACCACTCAACATCACTGCTCACGCTCACCACTCACCCTCACCACTCACCCCTCTCCCTCACCACTCACCCTCACCACTCACCCTTCTCCCACATCACTCACGCTCATCATTCACCCTCACCACTCACCCCTCTCCCTCACCACTCACCCTCACCACTCACCACTCACCCCTCTCCCTCACCACTCACCACTCACCCCTCTCCCTCACCTTCACCACTCACCCCTCTCCCTCAACACTCACCCCTCTCCCTCACCACTCACCCCTCTCTCTCACCACTCACGCTCACCCCTGTCCCTCACCACTCACCATCACCACTCACCCCTCTCACTAACCACTCACGCTCACCACTCACCCTCACCACTCACCCTCACCACTCACCCCTCTCCCTCACCACTCACCATCACCACTCACCCCTCTCCCTAACCACTCACGCTCACCACACACCCTCACCAATCATCCTCACTACTCACCACTCACCCTCACCACTCACCCTCACCACTCACCACTCACTCACACCACTCACGCTCACCACTCAACCACACCACTCACCACTCACCCCTTTCCCACACCCTCACTACTCACCACTCACCATCACCACTCACGCTCACAAATCACCCGCACCACTCACCACTCACCTTCACCACTCACCCTTCTCCCTCATCATTTACGCTCACCATTCACCCTCACCACTCACCCATCTCCCTCACCACTCACCCTTCTCCCTCACCACTCACGCTCACCACTCACCCTCACCACTCACCCACACCCCTCTCCCTCACCACCCACCATCACCACTCACTCCTCCCCCTAACCACTCACGCTCACCACTCACCCTCACCAATCATCCTCACTACTCACCACTCACCCTCCCCACTCACCACTGACTCTCACCACTCACGCTCACCACTCACCACTCACCCCTCTCCTTCACCACTCACCCTCACCACTCACCCCTCTCCGTCACCACTCACGCTCACCACTCACCCTCACCAATCATCGTCACTACTCAGTACTCACCCTCACCACTCACTCTCACCACTCACGCTCACCACTCACCCTCACCACTCACCACTCACCCCTCTCCGTCACCACTCACCCTCATCACTCACCCCTCTCACACACCACTCACCACCACCACTCTTTCTCACCCCTCTCCCTCACCACTCACCCTCACCACTCACCCTCACCACTCACCCTCACCACTCACCCTCACCACTCACCCTCACCAATCACCCTCACCGCTCATCAATCACCCTCACTACTCACTCTCACTACTCACCCTTCTCCCTCACCACTCACCCTAACCACTCACCCTTCTCCCTCACCACTCACGCTCACCCTCACCACTCACCCCTCACTAATCACCACTCACAACCGCCACTCGCCCTCACCACTCACCCTCACCAATCACCACTCTCCCTCACTGCTCACCCCTCACGCTCACCCTCACCACTCACCCCTCACTAATCACTACTCACCACTCACCCTCACCACTCACCACTCAATCTCACCACTCACGCTCACCCCTTTCCCTCACCACTCACCCCTCTCCCTCACCACTCACGCTCACCACTGACCCTCACCACTCACCCCCACCACTCACCCTCACCACTCACCCTCACCAATCATCCTCACTACTCACCACTCTTCCTCACCACTCACACTCACCCCTCTCCCTCACCACTCACCCTCACTACTCACCCTCACCACTCACCACTCAATCTCACCACTCACGCTCACCCCTTTCCCTCACCACTCACCCCTCTCCCTCACCACTCACGCTCACCACTGACCCTCACCACTCACCCCCACCACTCACCCTCACCACTCACCCTCACCAATCATCCTCACTACTCACCACTCTTCCTCACCACTCACACTCACCCCTCTCCCTCACCACTCACCCTCACTACTCACCCTCACCAATCATCCTCACTACTCACCACTCTGCCTCACCACTCACCCTCACCACTCACCCCTCTCTCTCACCACTCACCCTCACTGCTCACCCTCACCGCTCACCACTCACCCTCACCACTCACCCACACCACTCTTCCTCACCACACTTCCTCACCACTCTTCCTCACAACTCACCCTCACCACTCACCACTCTCGCTCACCACTCACCCTCACCACTCTCGCTCACCACTCACCCTCCCAACTCACCCTCACTACTCACTCTCACCATTCACCCTCACCACTCTCCCTCGGTTGTGAGTGGTGATTAGTGAGGGGTGAGTGGTGAGGGTGAGCGTGATTGGTGAGCGTGAGTGGTGAGGGTGAGTGGTGAGGGTGAGCAGTGAAGGTGAGTGGTGATTGGTGAGGTTGAGGGTGAGTGGTGAGGGTGAGTGGTGACGGAGAGGGGTGAGTGGTGAGGGTGAGTGGTTGTTATGAGGGTGAGTGGTGAGAGTGAGGGTGAGTGGCGGTTGTGAGTGGTGATTAGTGAGTGGTGAGGGTGAGCGTGAGTGGTGAGTAGTGAGGGTGAGTGGTGAGCGTGAGTTGTGAGTGGTGAGGGTGAGTGGTGAGGGTGAGTGGTGAGAAAGTGGTTAGTAGTTAGGATGAGTGGTGAGGGTGAGTAGTGAGGGTGAGTAGTGAGAGTTAGTGGAGAGTGGTGAGGGTGAGTGGTGATTGGTCAGTAGTGATTGGTGAGGATGAGTGGTGAGAAGTGAGGGTGAGGTTGAGTGGTGAGGGTGAGTGGTGTTGGTGAGTGGTGAGGGTTAGTGGTGAGGGTGATTAGTGAGGGTGAGTGGTGAGGGTGAGTGGAGAGGGAGAGGGTGAGTGGTGAGCGTGAGTGGTGAGGGTGAGTGGTGGTGGTGAGGGTGAGTGGTAAGCGTGAGTGGTGAGGGATAGGGTGAGTGGTAAGGGTGAGTGGTGAGCGTGAGTGGTGAGTATTGTCAAAGCCCACTGGGCTTTGACAATACCTTAGTATCTGTGTATATATGTAAGGTTATTAAGAAATATATTTTCCCCCGGGCAACGCCGGGTACTTCTGCTAGTTTAATATATTTCTATAAAGTATACGTAACTGTGTGGATCAATGCAATTAATTATAACGTATTTCTCTTTGGATTTAGAATTCATTTATTTTTTAAGTGGCTCAAAACAAATTATTTTTAAACGACATTGTGATTGTTTACAAATGTCTTCTAATAAAATTCCTAGATTCTATTTATGGTAAAGGCTGCTGCTCGTTAAAATGTGTTTCGTCTATGATGCTCACCCAAATGATTATCTGAATATGAACAATACATATACTTACAGGTTATATTCGTGACAATGTCTGATGGTTGGGAGTTGATGCCACTGTATACTGTTACAGAAGCGTTATAACTTCTAACAGGGACCAGATCAGTAAATGCTTGTGTTGTAACGGTGGAAGGCAAAATGAAGCTCTTCACTGCTGCTGCATTGTAGGTTTCATTTAAGTAGACCACGTAATAGTCCACGTCTGAAGTCGGAGCCACCCATGAGACTGTCATGGCTGTAGGACTGTTGACGATGACGGTAACATTGACTTGTGGAGGAACTGCAATGTCAAATAAACATGGTTAGGACAGATGAATTGCAAAGACTAATCCCGCATAATGCACGGGCATAATATGACTTTAAACCCCCCGCCCACCACCTACGCATTTCACAAGTAGTACTAATCGCATATCTGCATTTCCCATGAATATGATAAATTCCTCTTGCTATGCAAATTATTTTGTCAAGGCGCTCTCCCCCCTCCAACCCAGCTTAAATAGACGCTCCAAGCCTGGGGTGTGTCATTCAGACTGTCTTCTCGACAAACCTGTTCTTCACCTGAGGACGGCTGCTTGCGTTGTGGCCGAAACGTCGTGAGAATTATTTTATTATGTTTTTAATTTATTATTTCCATTCTACGTGACTTTACCGAAAGAACCAAGTAGACTACTTACATCATTAACTTAAGCCAATAAAGTGGCATGTAACACATTATATACAACGATCACCATATATTTTGTATATGCCCTCTTTCTTTTTTGATCCAACTATGTGGAGTGATTCGAAGACAAGGGTTGAAGGAGGAACCTTCTTTTTTAGTAACATTCATGGTCTCGCCTGTACACTCTCTACAGTCTCTTAGCCTAGCCTGTACACAACACTAGCCGTTGAACACTGACGGTGCTGACTGAGACAGCCACCAACTATCTGGCAGTACAACATTAGACAAAAGCAACGACGAGACGAGTTCACACCCAGAATCGGCAGCCTCGAGCTCCCGCTCTTGGCTACTTTTATCCTATCAGCGCGTTCTGGTGCTGCACTGACGACGCCTCCCTTCTCGAACCAACCAGCAGGTTTCAGGGGCCTTCAGATGCGGTCCTCCATGACCCTTGTTCCGGTTCCTCTGCCCTGCCAACACGCTGTGCTCCCGCTCACCGGCGTCTGTACTGTCTGTCCACTACAGTTGCTGCTGTCCACAAACCGGCGCTATTACACTACATATGTATTGATAAGAGAAGTACGAGTTTTTTGTTGCAACAAAATAAGAGTCCAGTATATGCCACACACCCCATCAAGGGTTGGGGGAGGTACAAAAATTATGTGGATTGAGGCCCTCAAAACTCCTGGGTCCATAGATGGGGAAGAGATTGGGCTCATTGACCTCCATACATGTGCACTACGAGAGGGAGTGTCGGTTATTATTAGATAGTGAGGGGAGAATAAGAGATCTGGGACGAAAGTAGGGGAATAATTAACATTAAAAGTGGACTTGTCCTCCTCAGCTGTCTGAGAGGGGGGAATGATGGTCATACCCCAAGCACCGCCTCGTCCCCCTGACCTCTCTGCATGCATACCCCACAAAAAGCTCCACGGGGGTGAGGACCGTCCAACTCTGAACTCTCACTCCTTACCCGTGCTTGTGACTAAATGTTCTGATCGCGCAAGGGCTAAGAGTTTTCCACGCCAGAGTTTGCATAAAGAAGGCCCATGATCCCTTCCAGTTTTCCAGAGTGGCCTACCCAGCCATAATGTCAAAAGTTTACAGTAATACGGACTAACATTTTGAAACACCGTTTAGTTTCAGGCCCCACAAGCCTGTTTCAAACGAGGTGCTGGGCTTTCTAATGAGGACATTGTTAAAGAGGTCTGTTTAATCCCAGCAGAGCCTCTGAGCTTTTGTCGCTATTATCGGAGGTCAGGTGAGGAGACACGACCTCATCACTGCGGTATGTATATGTGCTGAACTTCTTTTGCACCATACGTAGCCAATGGTGTTAAATCGGTTGGCTACGTTGGTCACGTGAATGTGACCAACGTGTGACTCGTGCATGCATCTATTTAAAATGCCGAAACAATGGCAGCATTGCACGGTGTAAGGCTTTAAATACCAAATTAAGTAATACAATGTGTAAGATACACAATGCATTTACATATAGTGATATAATAGCACGCAGATTACTGTCTATTAATATTGTCTGAGAAGATGACCGCATTGGTACTTACAAGTTCTGACGATGACCATATATGACCAAGATGAGAAGGACCCATTGGAACCCTCCACATACACGGAGTACTTCCTTCCAGGAACCAGTCCAGTAAATGTTGCCATGGTTGGGTAAATCGGGGATATTGTAACCAAGTTTCCACTCACAGTCTCTGTCAAGTTGGCCAAGTAGGAGAACGAGTATGGGAGAGAAGTCGTCATTGACAATGTCATGGTCGTGGTAGTCTTGCTAGTGATGGTTAAAACGATGTAACTTGGCACTGAAATGACAACATGCAAGCACGACATTTTAAGGATGTAATGTTTCAGGTGGTTTACAATGATTAAAGCTAATAATGAAAAAGGTCCATTGAAGACATAACAAACTCATTGTGTAAGTGGTGAAGACAGGTGAACATATTTTGATATTCTAATCGTTTTGTTATGGAATTGTATTATAAACTAACTTTTGCTATTTCTACGGATTAAATTTGATCAATTGCAACATTTCTCAGTTTGAATGCAAACAATTTGTAAGAAATTACTTTGTTTAAAAAAAATCTTCTACAATTTATCTATTTTGTTCCAAATGTATTTCATGAACAATTCATATCTTTTCCATCAGGGCCTAATGGGTTAAATTCTTCAAGTTCGTTTCAATCACTATATAACAGAAGATTAACATATATATTATTCCACGACTGAGCTATTCTTTTAAATATATTTAAATAAAACATGAAACAGCTTGTTGAGTAGGGCAGTCCAGACATCCTTCTCCCTGCTGCCGCGACCCTCAACAGGACAAGCGGATTGACAAATTAATGAATGAACAAACATGTAGTAAATATATCCTATGATGCATATTACAGGTTTTTGGATTAGATGGTGTAAATATGAATGTGTCGTTAAACTCGCCACCATACAGAAAATTTGGGTTATGGATCGTTCTCAGGAACCTAACCCTTCTGTAACCAGGGGACTGGCTGTACTAGTGTTGAGAGGTCCCAGACGACTCGGAGACGAAGGTTAAGGTTAAGGGCTTGCGCTGTAGGTTTATTAGAGTTAACTCCAAGAACACAAAGGGGTGAACAACTTTCCAGGGGTTAGGGGTCCCGGGCTAGGTCCCACTGGTTCCCATCACAGCCGGCTGCCCCCTGCTGCCTCATCTGCACCGAACCGTGGGTTCAGCCAACACGGCCGACCAAGGACCACAGCCACCTCCAGCCCTGGCTCAGTGCTATTTTCTCTTCCTATCCCCTTGCCCCTGGTCCCCCGTTCCATCCTACTCGGACCCTGGACTTCAGGTACGACCCTGCTTACGTCACAGGCTCCGCTTTAAGTACCCTTGCGGGACATGACATCATCCCACCCCCAGGCGCGTGTTTCTTGTCGACATGCCGAGCGGAAATGCTATTTTTCTGCCGGGCTAAAGCGGTGGAATTAAGTCGAATAGGGGCCGAGTTGCCCATATCTATGTGGTGTTCCAAAAGAGTAGTGTGTCCCAGATCAAATTTACTTTGGCTAAACACATCGGTGAACCTCTCGATGAGTTCGCGGAGTCACTAACGTTCCTCGGGGAACAACGAGGCATTCTCGTTGCACAACGTGGCGATCCATGATGCGTCAGAGCCACGCGCATCACGCCCGCCACGACCTCTCCATCCAGGGCATCGCTCTTGGGTGGAAAAGCCGGGGGCGCATACGCCAGGACGGCGCTGACCGGGACTTTGACCGGCGCTGGCCCTGAATTGAGGACTTGCAAAAAAAGGTCCTGGCCCCCCCGACACGGCTGTCAAGGCGCCCACTAATCCCTCCATCCTTGAAAAGTAACTCGACGGGGACAGGAGAATACCCGTCTCCGTGGAGCCCACTTTGAGCAGTTTGAGCAACCTAAGGGGTAGCAGGATTTGTGAGGCCGGCGACACGATCATTGCTGCTTTATTCAGGGTCTGCACGCTGGCGACCAAGGGAGACAGGATGGCAGGCGATTGCAGGAAATTCAACTGCCTCCCCGATGGCATTTCCACACAGCCCTCATCAACAAGAATTTGAATGGGCATTCTAGACAAGAAGTTGGTCCCCAAGAGGCATGGGACTGCCAAGGTCTTGGAGACCAAAATAGGCCCGGCCAACTCAATCTCGTCAACCCGAACCGATGCTATGATGTGACCCAAAATGCCCTAACTGCCACCATTCGCCACGGCACAAGCACGGGTGATGCGTCGCGACTCGCCTGGGGCCCGAGGCCCGATGCTGATGAGGGACCGGGAGGGGCCGGAGACGGCTGGTTGAAGGCTCCCAGGGCATTCTAGCAGCTCCGCTCAATGTGGCCCTGCTGACCACAGTGGAAGCAGGCCACAGTGGCAGCGTCCTGCTGATGGGAAGGACCCGGCCGCCCCAGCTGCTCCGGACGGCGACCACCCGCCCACCACCCGCGACGATCAGGCATTGCCAGGGCTGCGAGGGTGTCCTCTCCCTGAGAGACGGCTCCCCCCTTTGGTGCTGGGACCCCTGCGCACGCCGCCATCCGGAGCTGATGGCAGAGGGAGAGGTGCACCTGAATGTTCTCAGCCACTGCCAAGGACGTGATCTGGTGATCGTTGTTGATCGACAAGGCGATCCCCAGCTCACGTGCCAGGTCAAGGAGCCTTTCCAGGGCTAACGAGTCCAGTTCCCTGCCCTCCAGGTCAGGGTATGTGGCCTGCGCCAGGGCCAGGAGCGAACAGCAGAAGGCCAATGGCAGTTCCCCCTCCTTCCGCCGCCGTAGCGAGAACTTCAGCTGCGCACTGGATGGCGGCTCGAAGACGTTGCCCATCTGTATGTATGGCGCTGGAAGCGTAGCCTTATCGGTCGGTGGGATTGACTTGAAGGCCTCCAGATCCCTCTCGTCCAGCAGGTCGGAAGGGCCCGCAATGCCTCCTCCATTGGCCAGCCAACCAACATGTACACCGCGTCGAACCGGTCCTGGAAGGCTAACCAGTCACCCCCAACGAATGGCGCAATGTGGGGCATCCGGTGCAGCCCATGGCCGCGTGGAACGGCAAGGTGTGGAAACCCCACGGCCCCTTGCGGGCCACCCCGCAGGCGTGGCATGGCGCGGCGGCGTTGTGGTTCCGACGGGCCACGCCGGAGACGCGGCGAGGGGCGGCTGCATTGCGGCACCCATGGGACACACCGGAGACGCGAACAGAGGTGGCTGCATTGTGGCCCCCGTAGGCCACACTGGAGACGCGCCGAGGTGCGGTGGCATTGCGGCCCCCATGGGCCACACCGTAAATGTGGCGAGGTGAAGAGGCGCAGCAGTGCCCACGACCCACCTTACAGATGTGTCAGCATGTGTCAGCGTGCGCAGCTATGGCGGACCCCGCGACCACTCCCGCCGGCACGGCGAGGTGCGGAGACGCGGCTGGGGCAGTGGCAACCTCCGGCGATGCGGCGAAAGGCGGCGGTGTTGTGGCCCCCATGGGCCACGCCGTAGATGCGGCGAGGTGAGGAAGCGCAGCATCCCCCGTGAACCACCTTGCAGATACGAAGCCGTGGTGGCGCCCGCGGCCCACCCCGCAGGCACGGCGAGGTGTGAGGCCGCGGCATCGCCGGCGGCCAGTCCAATGCCCGTAGCAATGGGCAGAGCCGATGCGGCATCAGCAGCCCATCCCGGCGATGCGGCGAGGTGCGGAGCCACGGCGGCGGTGTAGTGAGCCATGACGGTGGCCGAGGCCCACTCCATGTGCGCGGCGAGTTGCGGAGCCACAGCGGCATCCATGGCAAAGCCCGCAAGCACGGCGAGGTACAGGGCCACGACGAAACCAGTGGCAAGGCTCGCCGGCACGGTGAGGTGCGGAGCCGTGGCAGCACCCGCGACAGCAGCTGTGGCTACCTACGGCGGCGTGGCGAGGTGCAGAACCGCGGCTGCGATGTACGAAGCCGCGGAGGCATCCATGGCCCACCCCCCATGTGCGGCGAGGCACGGAGCCGCGGCAGCACCTGCGGCAAAGCCCGCAAGCACGGCGGGGTTCAGGGCCGTGACGGCACCCTTGGCAGCAGCAGCGGCCACCGCCGGCGGCGCGGCTGTGTACGGAGCCGCAGCGGTGGTGAACGGAGCCATAGCGGCGTCTGCGACACGGCCCGCAGGCACGGTGAGGTGCGGGGACGTGATGGCACCCGTGGTCAAGCTCGCTGGCATGGCGAGGTGCGGAGCCGCGGCGGCACTCGCAGCCACTCCCGCATCCACGGCGACAGATGGAGCCGCGGCATCAGCAGCGGCCCACCCCGGCGGCGTGGTCCGGTCCATATACGCGGCCTAACCTGGGGCCCCCCCGGCGGGCGCAGTGTGGAGTGGAACTACAGCGTCACCGGCGGCCCCCCTCACAGGCGCGGTGTGAAGAGGGACCGTGTCTGTGCCCGTGGTGGAGAGCTGTGTCGCGGCTGGTACGGTGCCGACTTTGGACGTCGCAGCAACAATGACCCCCGCTTGTGTCGTCGCAGCGGAAATGGCGACCATCTCCCATGGCGCACCCGTCGGAAAAATGGCGCCAGATTCGAAAGTAGTGGGTAGTGGAATGACGCTCCCACCTCGGAAATAGTGGCAGAGAGCTGCATCATCGCCTGGAGGAGCAGCTACAGCTGCCCCCCGACGGCGCCCTCTCCCTCCGGCGGCGGCACACTGGCACCCCCGACCGCCGTCTCCTCCCGCTCTGTCCGAGTCTCCTCCCCGGGGGCCGTCACCGGGGCCCCAGACTCCGCAGTCGCTGCTGGAGCCACCTCCACGCCGTCTTCGTTATCCGATCGTACCATTGATAGGTTATTGCGCCGCGCGGCCGATTTTGACATGACCTTGACAGCGCAGGCACTCTGACACCAGTTGTTGTTTCCAGACGACTCAGAGACGATGGTTAAGATTAAGGGCTTCCGCCGTAGGTTTATTAGAGTTAACTCCAAGATCACAAAAGGGTGAACAACTTCCCAGGGGTTAAGGGTCCCGGGCTAGGTCCCACTGGTTCCCGTCACAGCCGGCTGCCCCGTGCTGCCTCTTCTGCGCCGGCCGTGGTTTCAGCCAACACGGCCGACCGAGGAGCAGAGCCACCTCCAGCCCTGGCGCTGTGCTATTTTCTCTTCCTATCTCCTTGCCCCTGGCCCCCCGTTCCAACCTACTCTGACCCTAGACTCCAGCTACGACCCCGCTTACGTCACGGGCTCGGCTTTAAGTACACTTGTGGGACATGACATCATCCCGCCCAAAGGCGCGCATGACGTTACTTCCCTTGACGTCATCGCCCACGGAGGCGGGCGTGACGATACGCCCGCAACTTGTCCTCTACACTAGTAACGAATTTACATGTTTGTTTAAGTGATAAACCTTAATAATTATCTGTCGGGTGGTGGCGGGTTGAACGACATTCTATTTACACAATATCACTCAAAACTTATGTTATGGATATTGGTCGTCAAAGTTTAAGTGTTAAAATGTCCTACTTTGTTCGTAATTAGGTAGTTTAAAAGTACATTATTGGATACAATTCATGCTGAAATAAAACTTCATACCTGTTCGAAATTGCTTAACATGGCAGGTCTATAATGTAATTACAATGAATGTACAATCCGGCAAGAACTCACAGGTCATTCTGGTAATGATGGTGGATGGTTGGTAGTAGATGCCACTGTACGCCGTTACAGAAGCATCATAACTTCTATCAGGAATCAGATCGGTAAATTCTTTTGTTGTAATGGTGGAGGACAAAATGACGCTCTTCATTGCTGTTGCGTTGTACGTTTCACTTAAGTAGACCACATAGTAGTCAACGTCTGAAATAGGAGCCACCCATGAGACCGTCATGGCTGTAGGACTAGGGCTGCTAAAGCTGATGGTGACATCGACTTTTGGAGGCACTGCAACAGCAAATAACAACGTTTGACAAGACTCGGTTCAAGTGCGTGCGTGTATATCGTTAACTAAAGTTACTAAAGTAACGTGCAACACGTCAGATACAATACCGTATTTCCAATTTGTGATATGGATAAAATATCAGTTAAATAAGGGAGGAGCCGGAGAAATGGAGATGATGTTGCTGCTGCAGGGAGGAGAACTGACGTTTCTTGGGGCTACAGAGAATGAATTTACATTTAATTGAAAAATTGCACTGGACTCAAGTATGTATTTTGAACTTCTTTCGCATCGTACGCAGCCAACTGGGCTAATCGGAGGTGTGGAGGAAGGACAACAATCAAAATACCAAAAGCCATTCTAAAGAAATCAGTTCATCAATCTGGCTGATTTTAAAGTGCATAGCTCCAGTGGCTTCCTAATATCCGAATGACGAGCATTCCAGACGGCTGCAGAAGCGCATCGGAATGTGCTGTGCAATGTGGTGGACCTCATTTAACAATCAGCCAAAAGCCACCGCTGTGTCGATGACTAGAGTTTGTGTGATGGTTTAGTTGTAGTTACTTACAGGTTCTACTCATGACTACATCTGATAGCTGGGACAGATCCGCGCTGTGAGCCTCTATGGAGACAGAGTAATTCCTCCCAGGAACCAGTTCATTGAACGTTGTTGGTCTGGAAGTTACATTATTGGTTTTGACTAAGGTTCCGTTTGCAGTCTCTCTCAAGTAGACCAGGAAGTAGTCCACGTCAGAGGCAAGGGTTGCCCACGACACCGTCATATTCGTCATGGTATTGGCAGTGATGGACAAAGTAGGTTTGGGGGGCACTGTGAAACGGTGACAGGCGTGGTTTACATTAATAACTTCAGCAGCAACGGAAGATGTGACGTTTTCATCCTACATTTTTTTCTCACACCACTGGATAGACTGAGGACAGGAGTGGTGGGAGAGGGGGGTTAAAGACACCTGCCCATTGTTTAACTGCTGCCATTTAAGATGGAATTGAACTGGTGACCTCTGGATTGTTAAGTCTCGTGGACTAAAGTATTACACCATGGCAGCACCCATGTCAAAATGTGGCCCCCTGTCACTGTTTTTATATTATTGTCCACGAACAAAAAAACTCCTGTTAGCCACTTCTGCACCCATATTAATAATAGTACAGCCTGTTCTCCTCAAACGCGGTGGTATTTTCGTTCTTGAAGAATAGCGCGTTAAGAAAAAATCGCGTTAATAAATAATATATAATATGGGGGGTAAAAATCAGTCAACTATAACATTTGAGATGCATGCGCAGCCCTAACAAAGACTTTGTTGCATGGTGAGCATCTATAAATATCTAGCATCATCCCAATGCCTTGTGCAATGCTACGCCGAGGCAGCCGTACGACCCATTATTTCTACTCACACGTGATGTATATCCGTTAACTCTATCGCGTTATATTCAATTCGCATCCACGTTATTAAAAACAAGTGTTCCCTAATACATTCATCCCGTTATATGCAATTCGCGTCATGAAAACAATCTGCGGCATTATAGAAGACTATTCCCTCTGCATCACCTTCCCTCCCAGTCTATATAATCCCGTGTATATCTATTTATGGATGATTACGGGGCAGGCATCATGATGGCGATGACTTGAGACATACTTACATGTTCTCTCCGTGAAAGTGACTGATATAGTATTTGTTGCCGGGATGTAGATTGTCACGAAAATAAAATAATTCCTTCCAGGCACCAGACCAGTAAATGTAACGCTCTGTGGTAATGTTGTCCTGGTCTGAGATTGGATATTTGGTCCGTCTTGACGCTCTTTTAAGGAGGCGATATAGTAGAACAGGTCAACAGAGGACATGTTCCATGACACTGTTATGGTGGTCGCATTCTTGGCAATGGTGCTGACATTGACATTGGCTGGCACTGTGAAAAAAAAATTGCAGGTTTTGATGACAAATTGTTACACCAACATTTTCCCTTTGACCATACCTCACAACGCTGGTCAGTGCGAGTCAGTGAATACTGGAGGGTGGGGGTGCATAGAAGTACAGTGATCCCTTGCTTAATGCACTGGATGCATCCCTGAAGAGTGCTGCGTTAAACTAAAGCCACGTCAAGTGAAGAATTATCGTTTAAATAATCACATTTACACTGTAAAATAATCAACTTGCAGGCCATCCCATGGGGGAACAAGTGATGGCATGACGCCACGCAACCATATCGTTCTGCGTACTATATCACTGCACTGTATGACTTATGGCGCAGCTCAGAAAGTAGTTCATCGTCGACCGCTCGGGAACTGGTTTACAACGGCGCGCATTCCGTGTTTTCAGAGTGTACATTCCACGTTATAACAGCGTGTGTTCTGCTTTACAATGGTGCGCGATTCACGTTACAATGGCGCACGTTCTGCGTTATAACGGTATGCGTTCCGCGTTATAATTGTGCACGTTCTGCTTTACAATGGCGTATGTTCCGCTTTACAATGGTGTGCGTTCTGCATTATAATAACGATGCAAATTCCACGTTATAATAATGGCACGTGTTCTGCGTTATGACGCACGTTCCGCATTATAATAATGGTGCACGTTCTATGTTATAATAATGGTGCGCGTTCTAATAATGGTGCACGTTCCGCGTTATAATAACGGCGCACGTTCCGCTTTACAACAGTGCACATTCCGCGTTTCAACGGCGCACGTTCCGCATTATAGCGGCGCGCTTTCCATGTTATAAAAATGGTGTGCATTTTGCGTTATAACAATGGTGTGCGTTATAATAATGAACATTCCGCTTTATAACGGCGTATGTTTTGCTTTATAATAACTGTGCACATTCCACGTTATAATAATGGCGCAAGATCCGCATTATAATAACTGTGCACATTCCACGTTATAATAATGGCGCAAGATCCGCATTATAATAACGGTGCACATTCCACATTATAATGGTTCACATTCCGCATTACAATGGCGCACGATCCGCGTCATAATACCGGTGCACCTTCCACATTATAATAACGGCATACATTCCATGTTCTAATAACGATGCATGTTCCGTGTTATAATAACGGCACATATTCCAGGTTATAATAACGGCGTGCGTTCTGCGTTATAATAACGGCGCACATCCGCGTTGTGTGACAACACATGTTAAGCAAGAACTTACTGTACAGTACAACAATCGTTTGCTGCACTGCAAACCCGTTGCAAAGGACATTTAAATAATCAACCCATACAATATCCATTAAACATAATGATCGTCATAATAATAACGAAATGTGTCGGACCTCGCATACAGTATGTGTTGAGGCAGCATAACGAAGGGCATTTGAGGTAAAAACTCGGTGAGCAAGTGATTGCAGAACAAATACGATGTGTAAAAACAACAGACGGAGCTTGCGACTGCTCTTTCTGTTTTTAGTTATGCTGTTGTACACTACAATACAATTGCAATTTATATAGCATCTAGATGCAACCGCATCTGCAAATGCTTCACTTGGAAAAACATTGTTTTAGCTCCGTGCTTGTGAAAACAAAGAGGGCTTTAAGTCTTGACTTGAACAAGGAAAGCAGCTCTCAACGCGTTAGGAGTTTCAAGGGAGAGAGACAATTCCAGACATTCGAGAGCAGAAGCGACCTCCACCGTGGAAATGAAGGTTGATGACTGTGGGCTTTGTAAGATGAAGGCCTTCATTGCTGGGGTGGTGAAAACGTCCCAAAAAGTTATAGTGAGATGTGAGAAGAGAGGAATGGAGGTACAAGAGCATGAAACCGTGTTTAAAAAAAGCAATCATTGCAATCTTAAAAGTGGATCTGAGATCTGACAGGAAGCCAGTAGAGTGAAAGTCGGAGTGCTGGTGTGATATGACGTTTTTTTTTATGTACGGGTGAGGAAGCTTTGCAGGGGCATTCTAAATCCATCAGCAACCGTCAAATAAGATACAATGTGGAGACCGCAAACGAGTGAATTGCAGTCGTCCTGGCGAACATCAATAATAATTGCGTGCATGGATCAAGGTCTCAGAAGCTGGTGGAGTAAGACGATGCCGTTTTGCCGTCGATGTTGTGCAGGTGCAGAGGTAGGAGCGGTCCTACAGAGCAGCGATAGTAGTTGTAATGGTAAGCGCTACGTTGCGCTTCGAGTCCGGAGACTCAAGTTGGATTCCCGCTTACGGCCACCAACACTATGACGAATATCTGAACCGGTCCCGGGCCTCCCGTAGGTCGACTCAAATGGATGTAAAAACATCGCCACGAGGGAGGCAAAGGAGGTATGGTGCTGGCCACCCGCCTGCTTCGTGTGCCACAGTGCCGGGCTACATAGGTGCTGCTATTCTCTTGACAGCACTTTCTCCAACAGTCTGACAATACTACAGAGAGGATCCTTGGGTCTTTGAGGTCGTACAGACCTGGGAAATGCGGTGCATGAATGAATGCTCAGGATGTAGAAGAACTTCCAACGTTGTTGCACCCTTGTTTTTCCCAACGTACAGCAAGTCCCCCGCTTCACGCGGGGGGTTGCGTTCCCGACATTTGCTTTGAGCTAGGAGTAATTTTCCCACAAGGAAAAACGGTGGTGAAGGTGGGCGAGGGGGGGTGCCAGTCCAGCCCCGTAAATTATGCTTGTATTAATTTGACAGTACGCGATTTTTACATTTCATTTTAAATGTGTTGTGTTAATATGAATACGCTTTGTGTGACAGTTGCTTATTTAAATATAGAGTGTGTGAGAGAGAGATATATCTTGACTTAAAGCTTTCGTGACTGCAGGAATTAATATTGTTTTGCTCTTTCGGTAAAGTCACGAAGATAGGTTCAAAGAAAATAACAGATGACGACCGCTTGTGTTGCGATCGAAACGTCGTAGTTTTTTTGTTATTTTTTGCTATTTTCTTTTAACTTACCGAAAGACCCAAAGAATATAGACAAAGAGATGGCGAGTGAAAAAGACAATGGAGTGAAATGATGCTTCGCATGCAAATGATGCCAAGACAATGACTGAGGAGGAAGAGGAAGGCACGTTCTGTACCACGTCGTGTTCATATATAAGTAAATATTTGTTTATATATATATATTTGGACGTATTGGCGGCACACCATTTGCAGCGTAATACACCGGTCCTTATAAAACAGTCCTGACGATGTCATTATTGTCAGAGCGTGTTTGTTTGCATGTTCGCCACAAGTACGTGTGCGTAATGCAGACTTCATTCCTTGCAAAAGCTATAATCTATCTGGTGTTTGAACATCTTAACTCCTCCTGTTTCATTCTTATAAAGCGTAAAACCTATTCTTATTTTTCATAGTTCCGACGATGTTGCTGTTTCCCCTTGAGTGAGCTGCAGGACTCTCCATCAGAAGTTGCACTCAGATTCAGCAGCCGCGTCCCCCATTCCGAACGTGCAGTGGTGATACCACGAGTCGTAATCTTTTGATGACACCATCCGCCAAATAAATTATTCCGAAAATTAATCGAGGAACCATCCGACCAAGTCTCTAAGGGCACGAAGAGTCCAGTCTTGCCTTTTTGGAGCACGGAGCAGTCGATTGTCATCAGGCTGGGCGCTGCTATATGGCAACCGACTTCGAAGCTTCCTGTTCAGCCCTGCTCACTTAATGTTCTGTCTTCCCACCGCTTTGGCATCGCGAGAAGTGATTTTGACACACCACCACGACCGGCGGTTTGCGAATCGCGGGAAATTAAATAATAATTGCCAAAAACGTGCTTATGTTACATACCGTGCACCGCCAGTGTACAGCCAATACGTTCATGTAAACAGAAATGATTGTTACACGTCCTCAAGCCCTTGCTCATGACATTGGGATGACATTGAATTGCAGATTTGAAAATACTTACAGGTTCTATCCATGACCAAATCAGATCGTTGGAAGCAATAAAGATTTCTCGTCTCCACATATGCATAGTAGTTTGTGTCAGGAATCAGATTGGTGAATGTGATGCTACCCGGAGACTGCACAGACGAGGACTGGGTTATGTTGTTATCGTCTTCCAAGCGAGCATAGTAGTACAAACTGGAGGAAGAAACCTCCCACGAGAAGCTCATGCTTGTCATTGTCTTGTCAGTGATGGTCACATTGGCTTTGGGTGGCACTGAGAAACAGCATTAGAAAGTGGATTAATAACATCAGCAACATGTTCACTGTTTTTCAACATATAGCATTATTCGGTACATTTCGATTTCCCAGTTTACATTTCGTTTCGCTTTGAAGTGCATTCATGTCTTTTTTGTTTTCGTTAACACGTTCTTACAATCGATTTCGTAAAGATATTTATTGGCCATGTATCGTGGTTCTGTACGTCACATTTCAGGGTGGTTCTGCAAAACGACCAGTGGGGAATAGCAAATGCATTTAGGGTGCAACAGAGTAAATCAAATCACTGAGAGTCCTCAACTTCGATTGGTCAACACTTGGAACAAAAGCAAAAAAATAAAGTGTTACATTGCCCTTTGCTTTATTTATCACGTGAATGTTTCTGGAACGTTGCTAGGCTGCATGATGTCATGTGTCATGAGAATTGATGTCAGATACATATTTTTGTACAGTACATCCATATTAAAGCCAGTTTATCTTAGGGGACAAGGAAGTTCAATTTAATGTCTCTGTAGTTGTTACAGTCTGTGTAGTCCTCCATATTAAAGCGGGGGGCTATCAGGACGGCGATCCAATCCTGTGGAACCCGTCCAGATGTCCAGAGTGTTGTAATGATGTCATATAGGGCAGTCTGCACACAAACGCCACCTTTCCTCAGCAGTTAGCTGAGGAAAGGTGGATCGCCTTCTGTACGTCCTCAACAGATGGCACCTCAGCCAGCCGTTCACAGGTTGTGACTACTACTTCCAATATTTGAGGCACGGTAGTCCCAGTAGGGTCATATCCACTTTCCCCGATTATGTTTTCTTGTTTGAGGGATTTCCCATCCCCCAACACCTCACAACATGGTCAGAAAACCTATAAATTTGTTCCTAGGGTCGGAGATGTCATCACAATTTGTTCCCCATATTACAAACTACTGGTTTGTAATATTTTCTTAAAGAAAACTAGTACCCCACGTGCCGCTTTTGGACATGACCCCTCCCTTTCCTCCAGCTAGCCAGGCAGCTAGCCACCAAACCTTTTATAATATATCATAGTATTATATGATGGTACGAATGATATGGGAGTAATGCAAATGTGCGTACACGTTTGCACAGACACGTCTAACAGCAGGGCCCCGGCCGTATGGTGTTCAGACAGCTGTGTATGCGTTTGTGGCGGTAGTGTACCGCAGGGGTCCCCAACCTCGGGTCGCGGACCGGTAGTTGTCCGCGGCCTGTTAGGAACCGGGCCGCACAGCAGGAGGTGAGTAGTGGGCGAGCGAGCGAAGCTTCATCTATATTTACAGCCGCTCCCCATCACTCACATTATCGTCTGAGCTCCGCCTCCCGACAGATCAGCGGCAGCATTAGATTCTCATAGGAGCGCGAACCCTACTGTAAACTACATGCGAGGGATCTAGGTTGCACGCTCCTTATGAGAAGTCAGAATCCGACACTTATACTGGTAGGAACCACCTGGTTCCACCAGCCTACATGGGATTATTGTGTCCGTCCGTCGTGCAGGGAGGGGCTTGGTGGGCAGGGAGAGGCTGGGTGGGGAGGGGAGGGGAGGGTGGGGAGGGGCCGGGTGGGGAGGGTGGAGCTGGGTGGGTCGGGAGGGGCTGGTTGGGGAGCGGTTCTACCCACTTTCACCTGCCTGGTGGTGTTACTCGATGACGATGGGAGGACTTCAAAGGGCCACTCGATTACCAAATGCAATTGAGGGGAATTTTTTAAATTTATAAATATCAACCGGCACATCCTTTTTACGTAACCATCTGTATGTCCCCCACCCCCACCCTGCCAGCTAGCCAGCCAGGAAGGAAGCCAGCCATCCAGCCCGAAAAACTTTTTTTTACAGATTGTGATAAGGAAATCAAAACTCAATATTGCAGTGCCATCTCGCAGCAGGTCACTCACATGTGCTGTCGTACACGGTGGAAGAGACGTTGCTTCCGCCAGTGCAGTTGACAGTTATGCTGATGTTGTAGTATCTGTTAGGCACCAGCCCCGTGAATGTGAAGTTGGAGGCACTCCCATAGACAGTGAAGGACGAGAATGTGAGTATGATTCGGTCGGTTAATTCTAAGACGTAGCTGGTGGCGTCCACGCCGTCCTCCGTCCACGTGACTGTGATCGTTGTTTCACTCCTCGCAATCACCTGCACTCCTTCAGTTATAATGAATGCACAAGTATCTTAATAAACAAAGCAATAACAATGGCAAATAACAGTCTTTTGTCAGTCCTCTGCTGCTTAAAGGCCACCACCCCTGTGTCACAGACATCTGAAAAATAATTTCATAGCTCAATGGATTCCTCCAGTATAAATACATATTCTGATGATTCTGGATTGGTGAAAGGGTCGGAGATAGAGCTTGGAGGGGGAAGGTTTGGCAGAAACAGTTCAGCTATCACTGTCAAACGGATGATATTCATGGCCAGAAATATAAATCGGGTCACAGGGTTCATAGCGCAGTGCACTAACCACTGTGCCACCACTCCCCACATCCGTGTCTAATCGTTGTAAGATGAAAAAAACCGCACTATAACCCCGGGGCCGGCCCAAGAAACGCTGGTGGGACTACGTCGATTTGCTGGCCTGAGAACGCCTGGGAATTCCCCAGGAAGAGCTAGAGTATGTGCATAGTAGTGTATAGTAGTGTATAGGAGTGTATCGTAGTGCAGTGTATAGTAGTGTATAGTAATGCAGTATATAGTAGTGCTGAAGTATGTCGCCAGGGAAAGGGAAGTCTGGCCCGCTACTACTCAAGACGCTACCGCCACGACCCTCACCACGACAAGCGGACTGAGAAACGAACGAATGCACTGGAACCAATTTTTTACAAGTTCTGGCCATCTGTCGTCTCCAACGCTGTGTCCTCAGCCAGCAGTGGACGTCAGGGATTTGTCATTGATATATCGTTGCGTGAGTAAAATGTTGCGTCCATGAACCCTCCTCCAACCGACACGGCCAATTTAATGAAGTTGCCACGGTGCGTTGGAGAGCCAATGTCGCAATATTTCACTATTGGATATTGTTCGCCGATTCGCTGATAGTTACAGCCACCATCATTAGGCCGTTTACACAATTCCTGAAACTGCCTGATTATGCTGATTACATCAGCGAACCGGCAAAGCACCCACTCGTTTAAATGCTTATACAACATGCGACAAAAACATTTTTATGGGCCGCGTTGGGTGGTAGACGGCTTTTACGACACAAATTTGGTCACATAATTGCATAGCCCACTCTAAAAATATATGATGAATCGTATTGACTTGCGGAAACCAACGTGTTAGGTTAATACATTTCAACAATACGACGATCAGCATTGCATCAGTTGTCCACAAATATTTAATTAAATGTGCATCGTTTGTGTGATGCCATTGACATTTTCTTGGTTCTTTCGGAAAAATCACGTAGATAGAAAATAAAAATAATAAATTAAAAATAAATTGAAAATAATAAAAGCAAAAAACCACGACGTTTCGATCGCAACACAAGCGGTCTTCATCAGGCAGAGAGGAAAAAAACTTTGTGTTGCGATCGAAACGACGTGGGTTTTTTGCTATTATTATTCTCAATTTATTTTATTTTTTAATTTTTATTTTTATTTTCTATCTACGTGACTTTACCAAAATAACCAAGAATATGAATTCCTGCAGTCAAAAAAGTTTTAAGTCTAAATTTATGCCATTTATTGTTCAATTTCAGTTCGACGTCAGCCATGAGGAGTCTAACCTTTGATCTTTACAATCGATGAAGCAGATGTTGTCAGTTACACAATTGATAATCAAGTTAATCAATTATCACAAAACCGCGAACATTTTGCAAAGCACGAATAATAATAATAATACATATTCGTTTTGACATTAACTTTAAATGCTATGCACACCAATAGCGATAGAACAGTTTAACAAAGCAGATTAGACACTAATCTTGGACCTTACCTGAAACGATATCTCATGGTTTTCCACACCACGACAACCTTAGGACAACTCAATTTTTTCACGAAGGCAATGCTTCCTCCATCATAAATACAAGGAGTTCATTGAAAATGTTAAACTGCATCTCGCACCATTAAGGAATCGCTCGCGCTGTGTTCTTGTCTTCAGGTCTCCTTGTTTCTCTCTTGTGCTCATGTTCTTGTCTAGCTGCGTCTGGATCTCTCAGGGTCTCAGTGTCTCTTTATCTCTGTGTTTATCTCTGCGTGCCTCTGTCTCCCTTATTTGCCTCCGATTATTCCCATGTCTGCTGTTTTCATTCTTTGCCTGCCCTCTCTGTGTTCATCTCTCACCCATTATGTCGTTGTCCCTCTGCGTCTGTCTGTCTCGTTTACCCTATGCCTGTCTCTCTAGGCCTGTCTCAAAGGCGGCTGGGTACGGTGATAGCCTCATCACCGACCCCATCATGTGCCATTCCGGCCTTCATAGGCGCTGCTACTCGCTAACAGCACTTTCCCCAACAGTTTGTTAAGTTAATACGGGGAATCTTTGTTTCTGCGTCTGAGTGCCCATCTCCTTGCCTCTCTCATTGTCTCCATGTCAGTGGCGTATTAGCTACATCAGCTCAGGGGGTGCGGAAATCGATCAGGTGGGGCCCCAAATAGTGTGATTGTCTCTTCGCACGGTGGCACATAGAGGCTATTCGATATCGTAGCTCCTTTTGTCCTAACCACATCGTAATTACACTCACGTTGTCTCAAATATTTAACGCCGTAGGGGCGCTCCGTTTTTGCAAAATGCATTCACTGCAGCTCCGTAGTGCCTCTTTACAATATAATTGTCGCGTATCTAATGAAATAAATATCCCAGAAACGGAGTTCTAATGTGAAAGCATTTTCATGGAAATATATAGAAACCGCAATTGACATTGTTATCGAAAACAAATCTCATTGTGGTTGTCAAGAGGGCCCCAACTCATAGCTTTGGCTACCAGGGGGCCAAGGCGACCCCTGCCCCCCACGCTAGGCGCAATGGTGGCTAGGATATATTAACTTCCTCACCTGCTATTGTGAGGTCGTGGGTTTCATCCCGACCATGACGCCTGTATATTTGGAGTTTGAATTATCTTTTCTCGTGGGCGTGTGTATTTTTGAACCTGGTCCTCCGGTTTTTCCCTCCACATTTAGGATCAACATTAATGCATTTAGAGTATTTTGCTGCTGCTTTAAATTTACACGTTCAGCTATAATTTGTGATAGCCAGGTCACTTCTGAAAAAGAGCGATATAGCTCAATGGGCCTTACCTGGTAAATAACAAACAGTTTTTCGCTTATAGTTACGCTACTGCTCTGTGCGTGTCCTATCTGTTTGGCTAGCATATTGTCTGTGTTTGTGTTCTATCTCTTTGGCTCGTCTGTGTGTATGTTATCTGTTTGGCTCGCAACTTTTATCTGTGTGTGTGTCCTATCTGTTTGGCTAGCATCTTGTCTGAACGTGTCTCTGTATATCTCCATTTCTAGGATCCTCCTCCGCGTTTTCCCCAAAATGTATTTTGTTTCGCTGACCGTGAGCACAGGAAATGGCGAGGCTATGTTTTACAGGGCAATCAATGGTTGCAGGGCTTACCTGATATCTGACAACCATTTGCAACTCTTGCAACCTAGGGCAACAACAACAACCGCACAATTAAAATTTTGCATGCATCATTGTAACGTCAGCTTGTTAATCACGAATTTACTCACCAATACTGTCTTATTCATAATAACGTTTTTTTGGGGTAAGATCACGTAAGCATAAATGTGTCGTTAACCCGCCACCACCCAACACAGCCAATTAGTAAGGTTTGCCGCAAAAAGTTTGGCAAAAAATCACATCGATGCTGTAATCACCAACGAAATTTCACAGTACTCTAATTGTAAATGTTATGGATTTATCCTCCAACACACCAGTGTGCTTAAGTAGTAACTAATAGGCACGTTTTGCGTAAGTGTCAAACTTTACTAATTGGCTATGTCAAGCGGTGGGAGGTTAACGACGCATTTATACTTATGGGATCTCACCCAAAAAACATTGATTATGAACAATACTGTAATTTCCATCAGATTTATTGCCATTGTTTATCATCGGCACCATGCTACAACAATTAAGCATCTACACCATTGGAACCTCATTTGCCAGTAACAAAATGTGATAATTGTTTTTTTACCCGTTTATCTGGCAACAAAACTGACACCTTTTATTTTTATAAGGAGCCATGTTTGCATTGACCACAATACCTGCAGTCGGAATGCAAACAAATAACATAACTCTGATAATGTATGCACTGTCCTTGATTGGTCCACACCCGACTGCAGGTATTGTGGTCAAGGAAAACACGACTCCTTGTAAAAAAGGTGTCAGTTTTGTTGCCAGATAAAAGGGTAAAAAAACTATTATCAATTAAGCATCTAATTAGAACTTTGCTGACCAGTGCAACTCTTCGTGTCAGAGCAGCCAACGGCAACGGATACCACCGAGCTACTTCCGATATCTCTTCAAGCGATCTCTCTTTTACACAGCAGGGGGAAGCACTTTCACACCCGCCCTGCCACAGAGCACCATTTGTGATGGGAGCAGAGTACAATAAATCAGGTACGGACCTATTCTTTGGGTATTTCGGCAAAGTCACGTAGATAGGTTTCTTCCTGATGACGAACGCTTGTGTTGCAATCGAAACATCGTAGTTTTTTGTTATTTTTAGTTTTTTTCTTTGAACTTATCTACGTGACTTTACTGAAAGACCCAAAGAATTTGAATTCCTGCAGTCACGAAAGCTTTAAGTCAAGATATGGACCTGTCTGAGGCTGAATAATTTGGTTTATTGTGATCCTTCCAGATCTGGCTGCGGACTTTAAGGTCAGATTTTTTTTTCCAATTCTACAATACATTTTTGTTTCTCAAGGAATGTGCTTTTGTACTCGGAGGGCTAAAGTGGTTCTAAAAGTGGTGAGAGTTCAGTGGTAAGGTTATTACCATGAACAGTGTGGTGGTATTGTAGTGCAGTCGATGAAGCACCTCTCGGTTAGCACGGTTGGCTATGTACGGTGTGCAATAAGTTCACCATATATACCTAACAGAGAATTGAATGGGGCGGTCGTCGTTAAAAGTGAAATAAATGGTGCTGAGAGCGATATGAATCTGTGTTGCAAATCAGAATAAGAATATTTATGTGTACTGGACGAATCCGATGAAATCTAAAGCTCTTTTTCACAGATGTTGGGTGGTGAAGGGTTAAAGTAAAAACAAACTGGCGTTATATCTACATGGCGACCAATCTAAAACCCAAAATAAACTAATTATGACCTAATATTTCATCATGGAAGGCGTACGTATATCAGAATCAGATCCGAATATTAATTAATTCTGGATGAATCCAATAAACTTTACAGATCTTTTTCACAGATGTCCAGTAGGGGCGGGTCAGAATGTTACAACACCAAACAATACCAAAAACCACGATAGGAGTGTAAAGCATAGTAAAGGTAATCAAATAACTTTGAATTTTTTTTACAAATAAAAATGAACTTTTCTTATTTTACCAGGAAAAGACCACTGGGATATTAGTTTCTTTTTCAAAAGCGACCTGTCCAGAAATGATAGCTCAACGAAGTGGCTTATCATATGGATATTTACAGTAGCACAATAATCTAAATAATCTAAACGCATGTTTATAAAAGTGGAGGGGAAAGCCGTAAGACCCATATAAAAATAAAATCCACATGACCATGGGAAGAAAATTCAAACTTCAAATATGCATGCATCAGGGTGGGAATTGAACCGACAGGAGGAAAATAACGTCACACCACCCAAACGACCGTGGCGCTGTAATAGAGTAATAGAGCGATGAAGTCGAACACCCGACAAAATTAACGATCCGAGATTTGCCCACATATGGAATAAAGTGGGCGTGGTGTTAGTCGAAGGGGCGTGTCAATAGACACATATTGTCGTTGTGGCTCGTCAATCGAGGCTAATTGTGATCGATTCTGCTGAGTCTATCTAGCACCCAGCCCAAAGTTGCTTGGGCAGCCATCCTGAAATTGTACGATATTATCTTAAACTAGCAGGAAGTACCCGGCTTTGTGCGGGGGGGGGGGGGAATCTTTTTCAAAACGTGCCTATTCTTAAAAAACATAATACATACGTACTCAAATACTAAGCTATTGTGAAAAAACGGCATTCCATTAGTCTGTCTATTTGCAGAAGTGCTGAATTAAAAATTAATATAAAGTGGGGGGTAAATAGTTGATCTAAAAGGTTTCAAAAAATTGTAGACACACCCCCCCCCCACCCGCTAAAAAAATATTTTACCCCCCTGTATATACAATAGAGTCAGTCGTATCTAGTGACTCTTTAGTAGTATATATTGAGTATATTAGTATCTACTGACTCTATCGTAGTATCTGCTGACTCTGTAGTTGTATTTACTGACTTTACAATAGTATCTACTGAGTAAAGTAGTATATACTGACTATAGCAGGATCTACTGACTGTATAGTATCTAGTGACTGTAGTAGTATCTCCTGACTCTACAGTAGTATCTACCGACTCTATAATAGGATATACTGAATGTATAGTAGTATCCACTGACTATAGTAGTAACTGCTAACCCTATAGTAGTATCTGCTGACTCTATATTAGTATTCACCGACTCTCTAGTAGCATATACCGACTCTATAGTAGCTACCGACTCTATAGTAGTATCTACAGACTCTATAGTAGTACCTACTGACTCTACAGTAGTATCTAATGACTATATTAGTACTCTATAGTAGTGTCTATTGCTTATAGTAGTAACTACTAATTATATAGTAGTATCTGCTGACTCTATAGCAGTATCTAATGAGTCTATAATCGTATCTACTGACTCTGCAGCAATAAATACTAACTATAGTGGTATCTACTGACTGTAGTAGTATGTTCTGAATCTATAGTAGTATCCACTGACTGTAGCAGCAACTACTAACTCTGTAGTAGTATCTGCTGACTCTACAGCAGTATCTGCTGACTCTATAGTCGTATCTACTGACTGTCGTATAAACTACTGTTGTATCTACTGAGTCTACAGTAGTATATATTTACTGAAGTAGTGTTGTGTATATGCCCCCCTTTTTAATTTTTAAAATTATTTTTTTAAGAATTATTCTGCCAACATAGATAATATCGTTTTTTTTAATAGACACGGGGCAACGTGGAACGAACACGCCCCCACACTTCCACAGATGCGCGCATACCTCATTTCAAAGGAAAGAGGGCATGAAAGAGAGCAATCAAGATCATAAAAACTCCCCGAATTTCACACAAAAGGAACAAGGGAGGGGGGAATTGCAGACGGGGGGGGGGGGGGGTCAGGAGGACATCCTTTTGTTAAAAAAAACCCTTTGATAAATACAAAACCAGGCCACGAAAAATATAATGATATTCTTAACAAAGGAAACAACATTGACGATAAAAAAAACACAGACGGGTTTTGAACCATGTTAGATAAACAATTACCAACTTAGCCATGAAGATTAAGCAAACAGTATCTATCCTCACTCCAATTGGAAAACAGACTACAGTCTGCACCAGAATCGCGACCCATCATTGTTAATTAAATACTGATATTATTTACCTTTAAAGAATTTCTACACGGCCGGGCCGAAGCATCGAAGAATAATTATGGCATCTATTTCGCTCCAAAACAAAGATCCCTAGCCGGGATATCAGATTAAATAATCACAAGAAGTCAAATAATAAGTATGGAATTAAAGTGGAAGAGGAATCAAGGGCGGAGAAGGCTCTCGGGATTAGCCAAACGCAACACCCCATGGGAAGCGAGCAACACGACCGTCTTTGTCTTTCCGAGAGGATCTCCACACGCAGGCACAAAAGCGAGGAAATGACACCAATAAAACTCCCGGGCAATGGCTCAAAGGAAATTAACACGCTCTCGGAAATAAATAAATAAATAAGCGCATGCGCCGGGTGCTTTCACCGTGGAACAACCGTCTTTGTCTTCCCACAACACGGACAGCAAAAATTGCACACGCGAGGAAATAACATTTCCATGAGAGAGCGGGTCACGATGAAACATCGGGAACACGGTTTCGGCATAACTTGGGCATAATGGAAATAAGTCGCATTTCAACTTCCAAACCAAAACAACTTAAGCTGTACACTATGGGAACCTCATTTGCCAGTAAAAATATGATAATTGGTTCTTTACCCTTCTATCTGGCAACAAAACTGACACCTTTTTACAAGGAGTCATGTTTGCATAGACCGCAATACCTGCAGTCATAATACAAACAAAGAACATAACTCTGATAATGTGCACATTATCAGATAGAAGCGTAAAGAACCAATTATCAACTTAAGCTGTGTGAGACAAAAGAGATGATCTCCGAGCAAGGGAGGGAATAATTAAGCTCGCTTAACGCGTAGGTTTTCGCGACAAATATTATTCAGTAACAAAAACATGGATTCGAATTTTTTTTTTTATATATAACTCGACGCGAACCATCGGTCTGGCTAATGAATAACTTAGGTGGCGCCGGACGAGGCCCCCACCCCACCCCTTTCTTCCAGAACGACACACAGCTGTGTCTTCAAAGCTAATAAACACACGGACGGACACGCACACGACACACACAACGGACGCAGATGGTTCCGCCCCACAGGAAGGTTTTATGACACAGCCTTTGAACAACTCGGGAAACCGAGTGGAATTTTCCAATATAAACCGAAGGAAAATCCATCCAAAGCAGATCGTCCGGGCCACGGGCCCCACCACAGATCGTCCGGGCCACGGGCCCCACCACAGATCGTCCGGGCCACGGGCCCCACCACAGATCGTCAGGGGCTCTGAGCCCCACATCGTCCGGGCCACGGGCCCCACCAAAGAGATTGTCCGGGCCACGGGCCCCATCTCATCTCAACGCCGACAACGAAGAAGTTTTCGTCATCCAGAATGACGAGGTTCGCGGGGTAGCGACGCGCAGCTACAAGCCGAGGTCTGCACCACCTGAGAAGAATCGCTACCCTGAGTCGCCGAGCTGCGAGTGAAGCCAACAAAGACGCCAACGTCCACCCTGCCACGAACGAAGCATCGCTCCTCGTCAGAGTGATGACCAGCGAACAACCCGCAGGAAAGGCGGAGACCGACAAGCGAGCGCCACCGAGCGCCAAGCGAGCGCCACCGAGCGCCAAGCGAGCGCCACCGAGCGCCAAGCGAGCGCCACCGAGCGCCAAGCGAGCGCCAAGCGAGCGCCACCGAGCGCCAAGCGAGCGCCACCGAGCGCCACCGTGCGCCACCGTGCGCCACCGTGCGTCACCGTGCGCCACCGAGCGCCAAGCGAGCGCCACCGAGCGCCAAGCGAGCGCCACCGAGCGCCAAGCGAGCGCCACCGAGCGACAACGAGCGACACCGAGCGACACCCAGATCGACCAGCATCAACCAAAACCGACTCGTCATCCCGCCGTGGAGAAAGAGAGTCAAAGTCTTCCGAACGAGCGACGCCGCTCACCTCACAGCGGAGAAAGTCTCAGCTGCAGCTCGCACAGACAGCAGAGAGGTCGTATCGCTCCCCACATACAGACTCAAGGAAACACAGAGAAAATCTTGTCAAACCGGTTTCTCCTGTCATAGAGTCTCGCCGAAGAATTAATTAAAACAGAGCCAGATTCGCTCTCCCGCACACATGCCCTCACCCACCAGTATATACATATACTTTTGCCTCTGGGATACAATAAGTGCTTTTTATTACCGCAAAATGAAGTGTGTCATGCTTCTTTCAAACTCGGCCAGTCGCCGATTGTGATCGATACAAAAACGAACTAATGAGATGCCTGGTTGTTAGGAGGGTTTTTAGTCATTCAGTTCGTTAAATGCATAAGAGTTTTGAGTTATTCAATTTAGTTAAATGCATAGTCTCGTAAATGCATAAGAGTTTTGAGTTATTCAATTTAGTTAAATGCATAGTCTCGCAAATGCATAAGTGTTTATTCATGCATTTTAGTCAAATGCATAGTCTCGCAAATGCATAAGTGTTTATTCATTCATTTTAGTCAAATGCATAGTCTCGTAATTGCATAAGAATTTTAGTTATTCATATTAATCGAATGCATGATATCGCAAATGCATAAGAGTTTGGTTATTCATGGATTATTGACGCATGTTTGACCTGCATGATAGAATGTCACATGCTTGTTAGAATAAAATTGCTTAACACCAACTGTTCGAGTGCTTCTTTCCAAGTCCATGCAAAACTATCTTATTCTTGATAACTGTATCCTGTGATGAGATCTGAACTGGTGACCTAAAATAATATAAAAACACTAAGATAATCGGTAAACGTTTAATCGATGATAATCGTGTTATCCTGATTGATAACTCTGGATAAACGAAGCTGAGCCTAATTATCACAACTGCACACATTAACATCATCGCAAGCATCCGCATAAATTACTACGATTATCTCCGTGATTATCATAATTTATGCATAGAATTACTCACACCATCATAATTTATGCATATTAATACACACATTGACATAATTAATGCGATTTGCGCATTTTTCAGAAAATTATTAATTTTCATTATTTTCATCAAAATTTCATAATCCGACAAATACAACAGTAGTATATACCGACTCTACAGTAGTATCTATTGACTCTATAGTAGTATCAACTGAGTCTATAGTAGTATCTACCGACTCTACAGTAGTATATATTGACTCTATAGTAGTATCTACCGACTCTACAGTAGTAACTACTGACTCTATAGTCATATCTAACGACTCCACAGCAGTATGTACCGACTCTATCGTCTGTAATAGTATCTAGTGACTCTACAATATTATGTACTGACTGAAGTAGTTTCTACCGACTCTACAGTAGTAACTACTTACTCCATAGTTATATCTATCGACTCCACAGTAGTATGTACTGCCTCTATCGTCTGTGGAAGTATCTAGCGACTCTACAATAGTATGTACTAACTGTAGTAGTTTCTGCCGACTCTATAATAGTATCTACCGACTCTATTGAAGTATCTACTAACTCTACAGTAATATCTACAACCTCTATAGCAGTATCTCCTAACTCTACAATAGTATCTACTGATTTTATAGTAGTATCTACTAGCTCTACAGTAGTATCTACTGATTCTATAGTAGTATCAACCGACTCTTCAGGAGTAACTGCAAACATTGGGGTTGGGGGGGGGGGAAGAGGACATCACACTGTTCAGATTTTACCTCAGTTTTGTGCTCCTGTGTCTTTACACTATTTTATCATTTTTCTTTACACGCTTTTGTTTATTTACACGCTTTTATTTAACTCTGTCTGTTGTATCCTGAAATCTTGTAAGTCAATTTTTACCCACTTCCCAACGCGGTATCGACTGCAAACTTGGTATACTTATGTCATACTGATGACAAAACTCTATTCTATCATTTAAAAAAAAACATGTATTTTAAAACATTATTTTACACGCTTTTTATAAACTCACTCTGTTGTCGTATCCTCAAATCTTGTAACTTAATTTTAACCCACTTCCCAATGTCGTATCGACTGCAAACTTGGTCTACGTATGTTTCAGCTTCATGTTATGTTTCGGCTTGGGTCTACCGTATTTCCCCGCATATAACCCGCGGGGTATACCACTTTTTACAAACAAAACAAGACCCTGCGGGGTATATGGAGGTGCGGGCTATCCCAAAAATATTTTACAAGTGTGACATGTCATAACTCATGTTTTCATGGTAGGACTATCCACTATGCAACACTTACCTTTGACTAAAGCACTGCTGAATAAATCACTCACACTAATATTGCACATGTTATCACGTTTTAAATTATTCGAAGTGTTTGTACAATAAAACGACAATGTTTGAAGTGGGCGTACTTTGTTTACTGGCAATTGGAGAGCTGGGGAGAGAGAGAGAGGTGGGGGTGCGAGGCAATGGCGTTACCGTAGTGCCGCTATTGTCTGCGCACTGCACAATCTACCAGTGCTAAAACTGTACTTACTACCAGTTATGTGTTACTTATTTATTGGATATTAGCGGAAGTACCCGGCGTTGCTCGGGCGAAAAAAGCAGATACACACATGGACTTACACACAGACATTGACCCACACACATAGAAACACATCGACTTAAATCAAGGAAAGTATCATTAGCAGGCCAGCCTAAATGTTTCTAACTGGCGAAGATGTTCCATTAGGGGGGTGCACGATTCGCAAGCATAGAGAAGGGAGGGAATTACCACGGCCGAGAACATCTTGAGCTTCATGAGGAGCGAAAGACCAGGTAGCTTCCACACAGCGTAACGCAGCCGATGAAAAGATAATGGTGCTCGACTGATTTGGAGTGAGACCTGTGCTGTTAAACCGGAGCCGGTGATGAGCACACTGGCCAGGTATGGGAATCTCGTCAATCTCTCCACAACTACCACATCACCAATTGTGAGTTGTGGGGGTGGATTGTTCGATGGTACAAAATACCCAGGTAGGTGCTTAGTTTTGGTGGGGCTGATGGTAAGGCCCCACCTCTTAGTGGCAAGCGCCAGGTTCAGCCGCAGTCAGCAGCAATCACCAGAGCATCGGCATACATAACATGGTTGAGCAATAGGGAGGCATCCCTTGACCGCACCCAGGCATCGATCAGCCTCCCATTGTATCTGTACCATATGGTAATTCCTCGGGAACAGCCATTGAAGGCTTCACGAACTACGTGGTCAAACGATATGTTGAATAATGTGGAGCCAGAGGACATCCCTGTCACACCCTAAGGTGTAGAGGGAATGGCTCTGACTGACGGCCATGTAGTTAGACGCGGGGCCGCTCACCATCATGAAGGTCCTTAAGGATCATGAGCAAAGTTTGAGGGACTCCGAAAGCATGAAGAACAACCCAGAGGCCAGGCCTACTGATGGTATCATAGGCCTTGAGCAGGTCAATAAAGCACATACATTCACTCACACGCACACATGGACCTACAGACACGCAAAGAAATGGACTTACACTGACTGACATGGAGCCATGCACACAAAGCGACTAACACAGACAGCCATGGACTGACACACACAGACATATCCACTCACACACACAAATACATGGACTTAGACACTTACATAGTGACACACACATTGCCCTACACACACATAGACATATGGACTGTGACACACAGACATCTACTTTAGATACACCCACATTGATTAACACACACACATCGACTGACACACAGACACACAAACGCACATTGACTTACACACTCAGATGGAGCCATGCACACACATCGACTCACACACACGCATTGACTTTCACACATCGAGTGAATACACACACGTATGGACTAACACACACATGTGGACTAACACACACACAGAGACAGATACGCACACAAATGGACTGACACACACACATAAACACTTGTACGTACACACACACGGGGCGTTGTCCGTTTGAAAAAGACAGACACACACATGGACTTACACACAGACATGGACCCACACACATAGAAACCCATCGACTTACACGCACACAAACACATATGGACTCACACACACAGACATCGACTTTAGGCACATGCATGTAGTTTCTGCACACGAACATAATATTAATAGAGTATTAGGCAACTTATTAGTTTCATAATAGTAAATAATGAAGCAGAGTTGTTATGTGCACACAAACATTATCATTGTAATATTTGTAAACGTTTTTGTTTAATAATAGTAAACAATAAACCTGAGTTGTTAGCGAAAGATTTAATAAAATTGTACTTTACATTGGCGTGGTGACGCCTCGTCCCGTGCAGAGCCTGCGGCCTCGCCTAGATTGGCAAGCCGGAGGAGGTGAGACATTGCCAGGCTGCGAGCTGGGCCGCTACCCCCCCCCCCCCACCATCCTCCCACCCTCGCCAGAATAATACTATGTAAGCGCTTTAAGAATATTAAATTAATATCTAAGGACTTTATATCAGTAACTGCACGCATTGGGGTGAGGAGGGGGGAAGAGTACATCACACTATGAAGAGAAATCGACAGCGTGATGTATATATTTATTCCATGTTAAACGCGTAAAATAAAATGTCCCCCGTGAGGTGGAGTGAACGCGCATCACTTGGCAGGGTCCGCCCCCCCATTGCAATTGGCGTCAGTAGGTACGGTCGACTGCGCGCAATAAGTAAATAATTATTAATAATAAAACGGCACAAATTTGTTAATTAAACTACTTTAACGTTTACGGATGGGAAAATAGAATAGCCTATTCCCACTGCGGGGCTTAGGGCGTGCCGCCCGTCAATTTCTTTTTCTTTGTGAAGGCCACCGTCCGAGAGCCAAATCCCCCGCAAGCGCGAGCGCGGGGAGACTTTCATATATAACTAACGGAAGTACCCGGCGTTGCTCGGGTGAAAAATATATTTCTTAAAAACCTTACATATATATACACAGATACTAAGGTATTGTCAAAGCCCGGTGGGCCATTTGTACATTTTTCCACCAACAAACATATATAAGAGGCTTGCACAAGTCCAAAAAGTTGTAGAAAGTGTGGGGTAAATAGTTGATGTAAAAGGTTTCCGAAAATTGTTGACCCCCCCCCCCCGCTCAAAAAAAATCTTTACCCCTCGTAGGTATATATACCTACACACCTTACATACAACAGAGGAAGTAGTATCTATTGACTCTGTAGAAGTATCTACTGACTGTACCGTAGTATCTACTGAGTCAGTAGTACTAGTGACTGGTAACTACTGACCATAGTAGTATTTGCTGGGCCTGCAGTAGTATCTACCGACTATATAGTAGTAACGACTAACTGTATAGTATCTGCTGACTCTATAGTAGTATCCACTGACTATAGTAGTAACTACTAACTCTATAGCAGTATCTACACACTCTATAATAGTATCTACTGACTCTAGTAGCTACTCACCGTGGTAGTATGTACTGACTGTATAGTAGTATATACTGACTTTAGCAGTATTGACTGACTGTAGTGGTATATACTGACTGTTTTAGTATCTACTAACACTATAGCAGTATCTACCAACTCGATAGCAGTATCTACTATCACTACAGCAGTGTATACCGACTGAGGTGGTAGCTGCTATCACTACAGCAGTGCATACTGACTGGTGGTACCTGCTATTATTACAGCAGTACATACTGCTGTGTTTGTACCTGCTATGATTACAGCAGTGCATATTGTGTTGGTACCTGCTATGATTACAGCAGTGCATATTGTGATGGTACATGCTATGATTACAGCAGTGCATACTGCTGTGGTGATATCTGCTATGATTAAAGCAGTGCATACTAAATGTGGTGGTAGCTTCTATGATTACAGCAGTGCATACTGATTGTGGTGGTACATGCTATGATTGCAGCAGTGCATACTGCTGTGGTGGTACATACTATGATTACAGCAGTGTATACTGCTGTGGTGGTACCTATAATTACTGCAGTGCATAATGTGGTGGTACATGCTATGATGAGAGGAGTACATATTGTGGTGGTGGTACCTGCTATGATGACAGCAGTACATACCGAGTGTGGTGGCACCTGCTATGACGACAGCAGTGCATACTGACTGTGGTGGTACCTGCTATGATGACAGCAGTGCATACTGTGGTGGTGGTACCTGCTCTGATGAGAGCAGTACATACTGTGGTGGTGGTACCTGCTATGATTACAGCAGTGCATATTGACTGTACTCACCACTCACCCTCACCACTCACCACTCATCCTCACCACTCACCACTTACTACTCACCAC
Organism: Lampetra fluviatilis; assembly: GCF_964198595.1. NCBI lineage: Eukaryota > Metazoa > Chordata > Hyperoartia > Petromyzontiformes > Petromyzontidae > Lampetra > Lampetra fluviatilis. The sequence goes on along the minus strand of NC_136322.1, from coordinate 5,829,989 downwards.
TCACGCTCACCAATCAGCCTCACCACTCACAAATCACCACTCACCCTCACCACTCACCACGCACCCTCACCACTAACCCTCATCACTCTCCCTCACCACTCACCCTCACTACTCCACAATCTCCTCACCACTCACTCTCACCATTCACCCTCACCATTCAGCCTCACCACTCACCCTCACCACTCACCATCACAACAACCACTCACCCTCACCACTCACCCTCACCACTCAACCTCACCCTCACTACTCACCACTCATCCTCACCAATCACTACTGACCAATCACCACTCACCCTCACCACTCTCCACTAACTCTCACCACTCAACCTCACCACTCACCCTCACCACTCATCCTAACCACTAACCACTCTCTCACCACTCACCCTCACCACTCACCCTCACCACTCAGCACTAACCCTCACAACTAACCCTCACCACTCACGCTCACCACTCACCCTCACTACTCACCACTCACGCTCACCCTCACCACTCACTAATCACCACTCACAACCGCCACTCACCCTCACCACTCACTCTCACCACTGAGGAAGAGTGGTGAGCGGTGAAGGTGAGCAGTGAGGGTGAGTGGTGATTGGTGAGGGTGAGTGGTAAGGGAGAGGGGTGAGTGGTGAGGGTGAGGCAGAGTGGTGAGGAGTGAGGATGATTGGTGAGGGTGAGTAGTGAGGGTGAGTGGTGAGCGTGAGGGGTGAGGGAGAGGGGTGAGTGGTGAGGGAGATGGGTGAGCGTGAGTGGTGAGGGTGAGTGGTGGTGGTGAGGGTGAGTGGTGAGGGCGAGTGGCGGTTGTGAGTGGTGATTAGTGAGGGGTGAGTGGTGAGGGTGAATGGTGAGGGTGAGGGTGAGTCATGAGTAGTGGGGATGATTGGTGAGGGAGAGTGGTGAGGGTGAACGCGAGTGGTGAGAGAGAGGGGTGAGTGGTGAGGGTGAGTCGTGAGGGAGAGGGTGAGTGGTGTGTGGTGACGATGAGTGGTGAGGGCGAGTGGCCGTTGTGGGTGGTGATTAGTGAGGGTTCAGTGGTGAGGGTGAGCATGAGTGGTGAGTGGTGAGGGTGAGTGGTAAGGGTGAGTGGTGAGGGTGAGTGGTGAGCGGTGAGAGTGAGCTGTGAGGGTGATTGGTGAGGGTGAGTGGTGAGGGCGAGTGGCGGTTATGAGTGGTGATTAGTGAGGGGTGAGTGGTGAGGGTGAATGGTGAGGGTGAGTTGTGACGGTGAGTGGGGATGGTGAGTGGTGAGGGTGAGTGGTGAGCGATGACGGTGATTGGTGAGGGTGATTGGTGAGTGGTGAGGGTGAGTGGTGACGGAGAGGGGTGAGTGGTGAGTGGTGAAGGTGAGTGATGAGCGTGAGTGGTGAGAGTGAGTGGTGAGGGTGAGTGGTCAGGGTGAGTGGTGAGTAGTGAAGATGATTGAAGAGGGTGAGTGGTGAGCGTGAGTGTTGAGGGAGAGGGGTGAGTGGTTAGGGTGATTGGTGAGGGAGAGGGGTGAGTGGTTAGGGTGAGTGGTGAGGGAGAAGGGTGAGTGGTGAGGGTGAGTGGTGAGCGTGAGTGGTGAGGGTGAGTGGTGGTGGTGAGGGTGAGTGATGATGGCGAGTGGCGGTTGTGAGTGGTGATTAGTGAGGGGTGAGTGGTGAGGGTGAATGGTAAGGGTGAGTTGTGACGGTGAGTGGGGAGGGTGAGTGGTGAGGGTGAGTGGTGAGGGTGATTGGTGAGGGTGATTGGTGAGTGGTGAGGGTGAGTGGTGAGGGAGAAGGGTGAGTGGTGATGGTGAGTGGTGAGCGTGAGTGGTGTGGGTGAGTGGTGGTGGTGAGGGTGAGTGGTGAGGGCGAGTGGCGGGTTGTGAGTGGTGATTAGTGAGGGGTGAGTGGTGAGGGTGAATGGTAAGGGTGAGTTGTGACGGTGAGTGGGGAGGGTGAGTGGTGAGGGTGAGTGGTGAGTGGTGAGGGTGATTGGTGAGGGTGATTGGTGAGTTGTGAGGGTGAGTGGTGATGGAGAGGGGTGAGTGGTGAGGGTGAGTGATGAGCATGAGTGTTGAGAGTGAGTGGTGAGGGTGAGTGGTCAGGGTGAGTGGTGAGTAGTGAGGATGATTGGAGAGGGTGAATGGTGAGCGTGAGTGGTGAGGGAGAGGGGTGAGTGTTTAGGGTGATTGGTGATGGTGAATAGTGAAGGTGAGTGGTGAGGGAGAGGGGTGAGTGATGAGGGTGAGTGGTGACGGAGAGGGGTGAGTGGTGAGTGGTGAGCGTGAGTGGTGAGGGTGAGTGGTTAGTGAGAAGTGAGGATGATTGGTGAGGGTGAGTGGTGAGCGTGAGTGGTGAGGGAGAGGGGTGAGTGGTTAGGGTGATTGGTGAGGGAGGGGGTGAGTGGTTAGGGTGAGTGGTGATGGAGCAGGGTGAGTGGTGAGGGTGAGTGGTGAGCGTGAGTGGTAAGGGTGAGTGGTGGTGGTGAGGGTGAGTGGTGAGGATGATTGGTGAGGGTGAGTGGTGAGGGTGAGTGGTGAGGGAGAGGGGTGAGTGATGAGGGTGAGTGGTGACGGAGAGGGGTGAGTGGTGAGCGTGAGTGGTGAGAGTGAGTGGTGAGGGTGAGTGGTTAGTGAGTAGTGAGGATGATTGGTGAGGGTGAGTGGTGAGCGTGAGTGGTGAGGGAGAGGGGTGAGTAGTTAGGGTGATTGGTGAGGAAGAGTGGTGAGTGGTTAGGGTGAGTGGTGATGGAGAAGGGTGAATGGTGAGGGTGAGTGGTGAGCGTGAGTGGTGAGGTGAGTGATGGTGGTGAGGGTGAGTGGTGAGGAGGATTGGTGAGGGTGATTGGTGAGGGAGAGTGGTGAGGGTGATTGGTGAGGGAGAGTGGTGAGGGTGAGGGGTGAGTGGTAAGGGTGAGTGGTGAGGGTGAGTGGTGACGGAGAGGGGTTAGTGGTGAGGGTGAGTTGTGAAGGAGAGGGGTGAGTGGTGAGTGGTGAGGTTGAGTGGTGAGCGTAAGTAGTGAGAGTGAGTGGTGAGTGGTGAGTGGTGAGGGTGAGTGGTGAGTAGTGAGGATGATTGGTGAGGATGAGTGGTGAGGGTGAGTGGTGAGCGTGAGTAGTTAGGGAGAGGGGTGAGGGGTGAGTGGTGATGGTGAGTGGTGAGGGAGAGGGGTGAGTGGTGAGGGTTAGTGGTGAGGGTGAGTGGTGAGCGTGAGTGGTGAGGGAGAGGGGTGAGTGGTGAGGGAGAGGGGTGAGTGGTGAGGGTGAGTGGTGAGGGAGAGGGGTGAGTGGTGAGGGTGAGAGGTGGTGGTGAGGGTGAGTAGTGATAGTGAGTGGTGAGGGTGAATGGTGAGTGGTGAGAGGTGAGTGGTGAGGGTGAGGGTGAGTGGTGAGGGTGAGTGGTGGTGTTGAGAGTTAGTGTTGTGGGTGAGTGGTGGTGGTGAGGGTGAGTAGTGGGAGTGAATGGTGAGTGGTGAGGGTGAGTGTTGTGGGTGAGTGGTGAGTAGTGAGGGTGAGTGGTGAGGGTGAGTGGTGGTGGTGAGGATGAGTGGTGAGAGAGTGGTGAGGGAGAGTGGTGAGGGAGAGTGGTGAGGGTGAGTAGTCGTGGTGAGCGTGAGTAGTCGTGGTGAGGGTGAGTGGTGAGTGTGAGTGGTGAGGGTGAGTGTTGTGGGTGAGTGATGAGTGGTGAGGGTGAGTGGTGAGTGTGAGTGGTCAAGGTGAGTGGTGGTGGTGAGGATCAGTGGTGAGAGAGTAGTGAGGGAGAGTGGTGAGGGAGAGTGGTGAGGGTGAGTAGTCGTGGTGAGGGTGAGTAGTCGTGGTGAGGGTGAGTGGTGAGTATGAGTGGTGAGTGATGGTGAGTGGTGTGAGTGGTGAGGGAGAGTGGTGAGGGTGTATATATTTTTGCCTATGATGACAGCAGTACATGCTGACGTTTTGTATGTTAAATGTAAAAGCTAAATGTGTGAATGTGAGTGTCTGTGGGAAATGTTAAGCAAACTTGGCGACACGCAGATTTTAAAACGGGAATAGGGCGATTCTAAAGTAATCTACAACCTTCGATGATTTCTTTGCGCGATTTAAAGAATCGATTCCTGGCGTGTTGGGGTTTACATTTTTAATTACAGAGTTGTATTTTCATTGTTATGTTATGCTTTAAAGTTTTCAGGAGTTTTTAATTATATTTTTTCCCCGGTCAACTTCGGATATTTCCCATTCGTAGCAGTTTATATCAACTCTATAACCAACTTATGTTAAACGGGAATAAGCCGATTCTAAATGAATCTACATCCTTCAATTCTTTTGCGCGATTCAGAGAATCCATTCTTGGCGCGGTCAGGTTTAAAATTGTAATTACACAGTTGTATTTTCATTGGTATGTTATGTTTTAAAGTTTTCAGAAGATTTTAAATGTATTTTCCCCCCGGGCAACGCTGGGTATATCGAGTTTATAGCACAAAGTCTTCACCTGACAAGTGTGGGGTGTCGAGGCCTAGTACCGTGCAGAGCCTCCGGCCTCGCCTAGATTGTCCACCCGGCCGAGGCTGAGTGCTGGGGCCGCTACCCCCCCACCCCCCGCGCTAGAATAATACTGTCTAATCGCTATAATCTTATTATCTACAGACCCTATAATAGTAATTGCGCACACTGGAGTGGGGGGGGGCGAGTGAAGAGGACGTGAAACTTTGATGAATTTACCTCAGCGTCGCGTGTTAACGCGTGTGCATATTTTTAACGGGAATAAAAAATGGCGTCCACCCCGCAGCGACAGCGTTGCTGCCCGTTGCCAGGGGCAAACGTCCTGGTCGGCGTTTCGCGCATGCGCAACGGCGTGCTTCATCACGTGTCGGTCGGCAATAGTAAATAAATAAATAAAGAGAAATCGCACTAAATCGATAATCGGACCGATTTAAAGGCAACGGACGAAAAATCGGAAATGCCTATGTTCACCGCGGGACACGGGACGTGCCTCCCGGCAAATTTTTTTCGTCCTAAACCCCACGACCCGAGCGCCAAATCCCTCGCAAGCGAGCGTACACAGACAGACATATAAGCAGACAGATATCGCAGAGATACAGAGAAAGAGCAAACATAGGCACAAAGAGAAACTACGCCTCTGTGTCGAGGCCTTAAATAAATAAAGAGGGGCGGGAGCTGGGAGAGAGGGAGGGGTTAGAGAAATTAGCATGTCCATGAGTGGAAACGGTTAGTGGCAAGGTGTAAAAAGCTTGAGAGAGGGGGGCAGGGGCGGAGAGAGAGGGGTTAGAGAAATTAGCATGTCAATGAGTAGCACGATGAGTGGTACGGTATGAAAGCTTGAAAAAATTAGGAGGCAGGGAGAGAGACACACTAAATTAACTAACCTATTCTTGGTTCTTTCGGTAAAGTCAAGTAGAAGGGAAAACAATAAAATAATGCAATAATAATTGTTTAATATTTTATTATTTTATTATTTCTCTTCTACGTGAATTTACCGAAATAACCAAGAATATAAGGTTTGTCACGTCAACAAAACGCGCCAATTAGTGTTCTAGCGTAAACCAACAACATTTACAAATCAAGTACTACGTTTCACTGGTGATTACAACCAGCCTCGTCAGGCGATAGCCATACTTGTCATGAATCCATCCTGTGTCGGTCTTAAATATATTCGTATTTTTAATATTTTATTTTATACCTACGTGACTTTACTGAAAGAACCAAAGATTATGGATTCCTGCAGTCACGAAATCGTCAAATCAAGATTATATTGGTAAAGGTGATGTCACCTCTGTGGGCTTAGCAAGTGCAAAGACGAGAGAGAGGTTAAAGTAGTTACATAAGTTACAATGGTGCATGTTAACCAGTTAATTTACCGGACCTATTATTGGTTTGGGTTATTCACAGTTAATCAACATACATAATGTATGTACATTATATTAATCTAACATTATGCAGAGAAATATGCAGTACCTATTATCGGCTGCTCAAAGTTCATCACATACAACATCGGGTTTAACATGACATTTATATTTATGCGATCTAACGCAAAACCCTTTTATTGTGGATAATATTGGTCGCGAAAGCCTACTACTCCATGTTAATTATGTACACGTCTCAGCTTGGTATCGTTTAGTGAGGGTAGAACGGCCTGGGCTGGATCCTCGGTCCCAGGCCGCTCCCCCTGGTCCTAACCAGACGCCGCTCTGCATTGCCTATGGTGTGGCTACACAGTCTTGTTCTTTTTTTAATCTAACGACTCAAAAGGTGAGTGATGGAGAAGATGTGGCGGTAATGGAAACAGGATTGGTTTTAACACCCGACCTAATAAAGGGCCGTCCATTAATGACGTCAAGCGATTTTGGACGACTTTTTTACCTCCCCCCCCCATCATCACAAGGCGTCACAAAAAGTCAGACCCCCCTCAAATATGACGTCACAAAGCTCCGTCCCCCCACAAAAAAATAAAACATACTTCAAATCGCTTTAAACTATTGTCATTATAGTGCGCTGCACTCTGATATTGTAGGAAAAAACATTTATTAAAAAAGTCTAATTAAGTAGAACGTGTTGTCCATATTTATTTAAAGTTGCGCATTTTGATGTGACGTCACATTTCTCAAACCTCCCTTCCCCTTCGTCACACATCGTCACAAATGTCTGACCCCACCCCTAGGTGCGTGACGTCATTTCTGGACGGCCCCTAACTCTTAGATGCATATCTAAGAGTTATTTTAAGCTACAGGTGACAGGTGGAGATCATATCAAACGAACAATGCCATGGCTTTGCAGGATATTGTAGGCTGGAGGAAAATAAGAAACAATTTGGGAGGTTCCATTGTTTGAGAAAGTATAGAGGTGTGTCTCCATGGATGGGGAGGCGACCCCGATGGTGGAACTCGGCTCGCTGGCTGAGCGGCATGGAGCGTTGCTCTTCATCGACGAGTGCCACGTTGATGGTGCATTAGAGTGGGGGAGAAGACTAGTCGAGTGAGGGATTCAACCAGCAGTGGAAAGATTGGGTGGTGGTGCATTATAGTGGGGGAGAAGGCTAGTGGAGTGAGGGATTCATCCAGCAGTGGAGAGACCCTGGCTGACGATGCCGATGGTGTCTTAGAGGGGGGAGGTTGGGGGAGTTGAGGAATTCATCCAGCAGTGGATGCCTATACAGAACTAAATTGATAGGTTCTGGAGAGCTGAGGAGTTAAAAGTAAACCCTTACCGCCAATTGGTAAGATAAAAAAGCCGACATCAGAATCCATTCCTCTTCATTCATGTAAAAAAGGGTAATCGATATAAATAAAGATTGGGGGAGAAGATTAGCGGAGTGAGGTATTCATCCAGCAGTGGACGTATAAAAAACAAGCTCTAGCGTATTTCCCGACAAGGTAGAAAGCTGAAATGTTGTGCACGGGTAGCTTTTAGGACACAAACAACGGGGGAAATCTGAGTTGTGTCATTTTAAGGCATTCAATTCTGGATTTTAAGTGCCCCATGAACATGTTTGTGTGCGTGGTGTCATTCAAAAACCGTTCAAAATATAACATGGCGGATTTTTTTCTTTGACAGATCGTTAAAAAAGGAAATACAATTAAAGCGAGAACCATTGGAGTTCTGTATTTGATTGTTCTGGAGATTTTTAAGATTCAAGCGGGTTTAATGGAAAATTCCGCATTTTATGATGTTCACATCTGAATAATTTTAAAACGATAGAAGATATGAGAGCTTCCCCTCAGATAATTAAGATCTATACTTTTCTGTTCTTTCTAATACGAAAATAATGGAATATTTATATTGAGCTGTCTCCGATGGGTACGTCTTTAAGTATTAGAAGTTGAATCAACCTGTCAACAATTTATTTAGTGGAAAATACACATTTTTGGAGTAGTTAGTGTCTAATCGTAGATACAAAATAAATCACAGGTTAATTATTATATTTATTGAAAACCTTTGCCTTGCAAAGACGGGCTTTATGAACTAGTAAGAATGTAATAAACAAACATCAACAATACCTGATGTTTCGATGTAAAGCTTTCGTGACTGCAGGGATTCATCTTCTTGGTTCTTTTTGTAAAGTCACGTAGAATGTAAATAATAAAATAATAAAAATAAAACATAATAAAATAATTCTCACGACGTTCTCCACCTGAGGACGGCTGCTTGCGTTGTGGCCGAAACGTCATGAGAATTATTTTATTATGTATTATTGTTATTATGTTATTATTTACATTCTACGTGACTTTACCGAAAGAACCAAGAAGATGAATACCAGATGTATAGGAATTTGCACGTTAATCGCTATTGTCGATGCATTGCCAATATATCCATGGATTGAGTGATTATGTGACACACTCCCCCTTCATTTGATTGGCTAATATCAGCAAGTTCCGTGATTCAATCGCAGTCTGCTTTTATTGTACCACAGCGCCCCTTAAATAAAATAAAAGATTTAAGTTAAAATTGCTTTAGTGCATCCATTCTCCAGCTTGGTCAGGCAGTAAAACCACAGCAAAAACAGTCCCAGACCACACCAAGACAACACACATTCGCTCAAGTAAATTGTACGCTAAAATTAAACGATCAATACATTTAAAAGAATCAAATTTACAAATCGCATTTGCAAACGTGACTGCTGTGTCCAGGGCACTAATCTTCTGCTCCAGAATATTATTTTGAAGGACGAAGTGTGATGCTAATGAGCGATAATGAGTCATTCTCCACGTGGGATAAGAGGAAACCGGAGCACCCGGAAAAAACCACCACACCTTACGCGAGGGGGCAACGCTCTATCCCCCCCCCCCCACTGTACAGATGGAACCAGATTAGGAGTACTCCACCTGCTGTGCTGCCTTCTGCTGGGACAGCCAGCAGTATAATCACCTCGTCGATGCCCACTCACAGGTACAAGGTTAGGGAGTGTGGAACAGATGGAGATTAGTCCACACACTTTGCGGCATTACTGCCTTCTACTTGCAGAGCCAGGGGGTACGGCTCCTCGACACCCACCCACAGGTAGAATCGTAGGGAGTGTGGAACAAATGGAGATTAGTCCACATACTTTGCTGCTATACTGCCTTCTCCCGATAGAGCCAGGGTATAAGCACCTCGTTGACTCCCACGGATGCGACAGAAGTTCAATGTCCAACAAACGACTAAAAGGGATGCCCATTTGTTAGTCGAAACGACGACAGCCCACAAATCCTCAAACTGTCACGCAAACTATGGCATCCGTTGCTGACCCTTATCGTCCCCAAATCCAATTGGGTTTCAGTCCCCCCCCCGCCGCCCTCCAACTCGACCTCAAACCTATGAAACGAATCATATTCCAGCCCTTTCGCCCCGATGCCCCACAAGCAGTGTCCAACTTACCGTGCCAAGCGTCAGCATCAGCAGCAGCAGCTGCGATGATCCGGACAGAAGCCGGGACGGCGGGGCCAAGCGGCCCATGTCCACGCTTTCCCGGTGCTGGAAGGGAAGAAGGACCACTGGATAATCGGCTGTGGCAAGTTTCTCCTTGGTCTAGGATTTTTATACTACTCAACCTTCTATTTTTGCCTTCTACTCTCTCATATTTGTTTAAACAAAAAAAATAACGTTCGGCAATGTGGACTCACTCCAGACGCCCAGTTTTGCCTCTGTCAAACATCGGGTATTTTACGTGGAGCCAACACATGGAGTTAAAAGTAATATTTTTTTTAAATGATATACTACAGATAAATAATTGATGGGTATAAACTTGCCTGTTGCCGTTTTCTCGCCAGCCCGATGTCACCACGTATGTCGTGAGACAGCGATTTCGCTCAAAGGTGCGTTTCGTTGGCCAGACGAGGGGTTAAGTGGACACACTGGAGGCGTACTCTGTAGCGAGTAATGATGATATTGGTCTGGACACAACCCGCAAGTGATGAATGCACCGTCAAGCATCAATGAGCCTTCAGCATCCAAGCGAGCCAACAAGGGCAGCATATTTCCTTGTTGTGTACTTTGCATAGCACGTGATGATGATCTTGCTGTTTTCTCCGACATGTCACCGACAGACGACAGCAAAACGATGGACCGGAATTGGAGAATGTTACACAAGTTGTAGACATAATTATTGTCCGAAATGAAATGGTTTGTTTTGGGTTAGATCGCGTAAGTATAAATGTATCGTTAACCCGCGACCAGTGGATGCAGCCAATTAGTAATGGTTTGCAACGTAAACAAAACGTGCAAATTCGTGACTACTTCAGCCCACCGGTGTGTTGGAGAGTAAATCCAAAGCATTTGCAATTGGAGTACTGTGACGTTTCCCTGGAAATTACATACAGCAGTATCATCGGATGATTTTGCCACAATTCTGGCAAACCATACTAATTGGCTGCGTTGGGTGTTGGCGGGTCAACGACACACTTGTACTTACGCGATCTAACCCATAGCAACGTTTATAATGAACTAGCAGTAAATACCTGGCGTTGCCCGGACGAAAAAGGCAGACACACACATGGACTTACAAACAGACATCGACCCACACACATAGAAATACATGGACTTACATGCACACACACACATGGACTCACACAGATATCGACTTTAGACACATAGATGTAGTTAAACACACAAATCGACTGACACACACATAGAGTTACACACACATATTGGCTCACACATACATACATAGACTGAACAACAACAAGAACCGCCATTCACCACTAAGTGGCGGTGACGTCACCACAACGCTTGTGCCAGGCTATATGCACCTTGAGGTCACGTGAAGTGTCTAACGCCCGCTGGCAGGAGGTCACGGGGCTGACCCAGATGGCACAGGTCGACTGACTGAGACGACTGGCAGATGCACCATCTGTGCCCCCTACTGTGGCAACTTGCTGTGCTTTAGCCACCCGGCGCTCCGCTCATTGTTGTGATCATCGCCCCTCCGCCCTCCGTAGTTGTTGGAGGGCGACTGCCTCCAACTGCCCAATAGCGTCCTTCAGGAGCCCTCCTCCACAGAGGCCAAAAATGACGCTAAAAGGCGTCATCTGGTCCAACACCATGTGAGACTAGGCTTTAAGAAAAGCCGTCTCGGGTATGGACCAATCAATTTCAAGGACAGTGAACATCATTATCAGAGTTGTTTCTTTTTGTTTGCATTTTGACTGCAAGTGTTGTGATTATTGCAAACATTATCCCTTGTATAAAGGTGTCAGTTTTGGTGCCAGATAATAGGATAAAAACCTATTACTATATCTTGCTACTGGCAAAGAAGGTATAATAATGTAAAAGTCCACTAAGCTCCACGTCTTTCTGTACCACATCACTCCATCTCTTCTCTAGCCCGGGCCTCGCCCGTTTAGCCCCCTCGATCCAGCCGAACAAAAGATGTTTAGGCATGCGGTGGCTGGGCATATGGGCTACGTGACTCAGGCAATGCAGCCTTGCCTGCCAGAGGAGCTCACCAATGGGACTCTGTCCACATCTTTCAAGGATTTGTGAGCTTCTCACACAATGCAGCCTGGTTAAACCCAGGATGGATCGTAGGCAGGCCACCGTAAATGTTAATAACTGGTGAAGATGTTACATTAGGGGGGTCCAAGTTTGGCAAGCGTACAGAAGGGAGGTAATGACCGTGACTGAGAAGACCTGACGCTTCGTGTGGAGTGATAGACCAGTGATAGCTTCCACACATCATTACGCAACTGATGAAAAGATAATGTGGCTTGACTAATTCGAAGTGAGACCTCTGCTGTTAAACCGGAGCTGGTCATTAGCACACTGCCAAGGTATGGGAAACTCTCCACTATCTCCACAACTGGCCCATCACCAATTGGGAGTTGCGGGGGTGGAGTGTCCGATGGTACAAAATACCCAGGCGGGTGCTTAGTTTTGGTGGGGCTGATGATAAGGCCCCACCTCTTGGTGGCAAACTCCAGGTTCAGTAGCAGCACCTCGAACTCCTCCTCTGAGTGAGCAGCAATTAGCAGATCATCGGCATACATAAAGTGGTTGAGCAATAGGGAGCCTTGACCGCATCCGGGCATCGATCAGCCTCCCATTGTATCTATACCAGATGGTAATTCCTCCGAACTACGTGGTACAAATCTACGTAAATAATGTGGGAGCAGACATCCCTGTTGCACGCGAAGGTATGAAGGGAATGTCTCTAACTGACGGCCATGTAGTTTGACGCGGGCCGCTGACCATCGTGAGCAAAGGGTGAGGGACTCTGAAAGCATGAAGAACAACCCAGAGGTTAAGCCTACTGATTATATAGGCCTTGACCAGGTCAATAAAGCACACAGATTCACTCACATGCACAAATGGACCCACAGACAGGCAAAGAAATGGACTTACACTGACTCACATGGAGCCACGCACATAAAGCGACTAACACACACGCCCATGGACTGACACACACAGACATATAGACTCACACACGCAAACACATGGACTTACACGCACACATTTGGACTCACACACGCATAGACATCAACTTTAGATACACACACACATGCAGATACACACATATATCGACGTACACACAGACATCGACTCACACACAGACATACGTGGACTCACACACACATTGACGTAAACACACATATGTACTTACACACACACATATCGACTAAGACACGCACACATGGACTCAAACACACACATACATAGACTGACACATACATTGCCCGACACACACATACACATATGGACTGTGACACACAGACATCTACTTTAGATACACACACATGGATTATCACACATCGACTCACACACGCATTGACTTACACACACACATCGAGTGACACACACATGTTTGGACTTACACACACATGTGGACTAACACACACACATATGGACTGACACACACATAGACATCGACGTACTCATACACATCGACTGACACACATAGACGCACAAATGCACATTGACTTACACACTCAGATGGAGCCATGCACACACGTCGATGAACACGCACACATGGACTAACACACACACAGAGACTGATATGCACACAAATATACTGGCACGCACACTTGGACTGACACACACACACCGGGCATTGTCCGTTCGAAAAAGACAGACACACATGGACTTAAATATACGCATGGACCAACACGCACACACATATGAACTCGAACACTCACACATGGACTCACACACAAACATCGACGTGCACAGCAATCCCCGATGATGGCACACCTATCAGCATCGCAGTAGTATGTATGAATAAATAGCGTGACGTGAGCAATGGAAACAATGGAAATTCATCGAAGAAATAAGCTGAAATAAGTGTAAATTTAAGAGCAGCGGTACGCACAGGTAAGTTAGATTATAGACTTGCAGTACGCCGACTCAATGACATAAGCATAGCTACGGTTGACATTAAAAGCTGGCAATACAGGCAGCAGCTGAAAAATCAGGATACAGTCGACATGAAAGGCTGGCAGTACACTGATTGAAGTAAAGAAACAGGCACCAGATTATAGACTGGCATACACTCATGATGGCCAAATGGCAAATATCAGTGTAGATAATGGAGTGCAAGTGCACTGACGTTAATTATTGAGCAGGCAGCAGGCCACAGCACAGACTGGCAGTACACCATCGCAGCGTAAAAAAAGACAGCAAAAAAAGGGAATATTTAGCAACCTAATAATGAAAAATACATTTACTGCACACAAACATTATTATTGTAATATCTGCCAACGTATTTGTTTGATAATAGTAAACAATAACACTACAAAAATGCTATCTAATCGCTGTAATAATATTAATATCTACGGACTTTATAGCAGTAACTGCACGCATTGTGTTGGGGGGGAGGAAGAGGACATGACACCGTGAATAAATAGCCGCAGCGTTACGTGTATATTTATTGCATGTTAAACACGTGAAAGAAAATGTACCCCGTGAGCTCGACCGAACGCGCATCACTTGGGAGGGTCCGCCCCCACCCAAATGGTGTGAGTTGATACGGCCGATGTCGCGCAATCAATAAATATAGTTAAATCCCAAGACATTGCTAATTTAACTAATTTAAAGGTGACGGACGTGAAAAAGGAATAGCCTATTCCCACCGCGGGGCTGAGGGCGTGCTGGCTGGCAAATTATTTCGGTCATCAACCCCACCGTTCGAGAGCCAAGTCCCTCGCAAGCGCGCACAGATACTTTTATTATAAGAAAATAAAGAAGAAAAGATAGCCCTGTGATCCATGCGGCTCTTGAATCGGGTGCAACCTTAACAAACAAAAACATGAACAAGAAACATATTAAAGTGACTATACGCAACAGAGAAATCCAGGAAAACATAGCAAAGTCTTCCAGAAAAAGCACTGTATATCAATGCTGTGTGCAAAAATCCCTGTGGGATGCAAGTCAAACCATAACAACCATAAGACAATTAGATTAAAGTCATCAGTCTAACTCTGTACTACAACAAACAAATATGGCTAAACCAAAACGTTTTCGAAATCAACAAAATAAAGCTATACATATATAAAAAAAAAGATGCGATCTAACCCAAAAGAACCCCTCTATTATGGATAATATCAGTTTCCAAATCCTACATGTTAAATAATCATATATGTTCATGCGTAGTAGTAGCAGTAGGCTTTCAAAACCAATAACCATAATCAAGCTTTTTTTAGGTTAAACCAAACAAAATACATGTGTCGATAAACTCGCCACCACCCGACACACCCAAATAGAAAATTACTTGCCAATTCTGGCAAATCGCCTGATGCAGCTGGTTGTAATTTTCAGCGAAACGTCACCAGTATGGTATTCGAATTGTAAATGTTGTGGGAACACTCTCAAACGCACACACGTTGTGCTGAAGTAGTAAATAACTGACACGTTATGTTTGCATGACAAACTCCTTACTAATCACCTGCGTCACATGGTGGTGGGTTTAACAACATATTGGTATCTTCTTGGTTCTTTCGGTAAAGTCACGTAGAAGGGAAGTAATAAAATAATAAAAATAAAACATAATAAAATTATTCTCACGACGTTTCGGCCACAACGCAAGTGGCCGTCCTCAGGTGAAAAGCAGGTCTGTCGAGGCGACAGCGTTTGAATGAAACAGCACACGCGCTTGGAGCATGTATATAAGCTGGGTTGGAAGGGGGGAAGAAAGGGGGAGCCTTGAAAAAAGAATATGCATATCAAGAGGAATTTAGCATATTTATGGGAAATGCAGGTATGTGATTAGTACTGCATATGCCCGTGCATTATGCAGGATTAGCAGCATCAAAGGGAGGGGATAGGGGTAGCATTAATGAAGGGAAGGAGTGTTAATAGTATGTAGCTGCAGTAACTAAAACCACCACGTAAACAACTAAAGTATCAACTACATATTATCATCTGTATACTAAATGTACTCTACAATAAGCTGAGTTACTAACAATACGTAATACATTACAATTCTACGTCGTAAATATATATATATATGCTTCCATCTAAACTTTATTCTCTTACATCACACGAGTCTACACCGTACTATATACTGCCATAGACAAACCCAACATTAAATTATATACTGTATTGCTATAAACCACCTTATACATTGTAATATAACACTATGTATTATTCTACCCACCTTAATGTATATCACACTGCTGTATATTCACTATACAATTACGATACTATATATTACTTTGTACATTGTATTAAGCATATAAATGTTATACTATTTGTTATTATACATTGTACCATTGACCGTCGTGTGAAAGATACTAAGAGGAAGAGTAGTGGGAGGAAACTTGCAGCGGAGCAAAGAATCCATTCCCTGCGGAGAATACAATGCCGGTGAGTGGAACGCGGTCTGAACGCGGTCTGACCGCGTTCCACTCTGACCGCGTTCCACTCACCGGCATTGTATTCTCCGCAGGGAATGGATTCTTTGCTCCGCTGCAAGTTTCCTCCCACTACTCTTCCTCTTAGTATCTTTCACACGACGGTCAATGGTACAGTGTATAATAACAAATAGTATAACATTTATATGCTTAATACAATGTACAAAGTAATATATAGTATCGTAATTGTATAGTGAATATACAGCAGTGTGATATACATTCAGGTGGGTAGAATAATACATAGTCTTATATTATAATTTACAAGGTATAGGGTGGTTTATAGCAATACAGTATATAATTTAATGTTGGGTTTGTCTATGGCAGTATATAGTACGGTGTAGACTCGTGTGATGCAAGAGAATAAAGTTTAGATGGAAGCATATTATATATATTTTTTTTACGACGTAGAATTGTAATGTATTACTTACTGTTAGTAACTCAGCTTATTGTAGAGTATATTTAGTATACTGATGATAATATGTAGTTTATACTTTAGTTGTTTACGTGGTGGTTTTAGTTACTGCAGCTACATACTATTAACACTCCTTCCCTTCATTAATGCTACCCCTATCCCCTCCCTTTGATGCTGCTAATCCTGCATAATACACGGGCATAAATAGTACTATTCACATACCTGCATTTCCCATATCACATACCTGCATTTCCCTTATCCCCCTCCCTTTGATGCTGCTAATCCTGCATAATGCACGGGCATAAATAGTACTATTCACATACTTGCATTTCCCATATCACATACCTGCATTTCCCTTATCCCCTCCCTTTGATGCTGCTAATCCTGCATAATGCACGGCCATAAATAGTACTATTCACATACTTGCATTTCCCATATCACATACCTGCATTTCCCTTATCCCCTCCCTTTGATGCTGCTAATCCTGCATAATGCACGGGCATATGCAGTACTAATCACATACCTGCATTTCCCATAAATATGCTAAGTTCCTCTGGATATGCATATTCATTTGTTAAGGCTCCCCCATTCTTCCCCCCCTTCCAACTCAGCTTATATACATGCTCCAAGCACGTGTGCTGTTTCATTCAGACGCTGTCGCCTCGACAGACCTGGTTTCCACCTGAGGTCGGCTACTTGCGTTGTGGCCGAAACGTCGTGAGAATTATTTTATTATGTTTTATTTTTATTATTTTATTACTTCCCTTCTACGTGACTTTACCGAAAGAACCAAGAAGATGAAAACAGTATATGTTAACATATTTTAACACAAGCATGATCTGTGGGGAATGCAGACTTGAGGGTGCCTTGGTGTCTTTTTGGTGTTTGGACTTCTTAACTTCCTGCTTGCATTATTGCGGGAAAGGTTAAAGCCAATGCTATGCTTACAATCATGATCAGTTTGACGTGTATGCTTTTGTGACCATTATTATTATCTTCTTTCACGTGTAAAAGTCTCCGCGCACGCCTTTGGGGGATTTGGCTCACGAATGGTGAGGTTATAAAAAAATTGCCGGGTGGCACGCCCAAGCCCGGCGGTGGGAATAGGTTATTCTGTTTTCCCATTCGTCAACTTTAACTAAATTTAATTAGCGATTAGCGATAATTAGCGATTTAGTGCCATTCTTATTTTAAGTATTTACTTATTGTGCGGGTTTGACCGTACCAACTGACGACAATTGCATGGGGGGGGCGGACCCTGCCAAGTGATGCGCGTTCGGTCGAGTTCACGGGGGACCTTTTATTTTACGCGTTTTACACGGAACAAATATATACATCACGCTGCGGATTTCTCTTCACAGTGTGATGTCCCCCCCCCCCACCCCAATGCGTGCAGTTACTGCTATAAAGTCCTTACATATTCATATTATTACAACGCTTAAATAGTATTCTTGTAGATCAGCCCGTGGAGATGGTGGGGGGTGGGGGCAATGTAGGCGACGCCGCGGGCTCTGCACAGGACTAGGCCTCATCACGCCAATGTAAAGTACTATTTCATTGAATCTTTCGCTAACAACTCAGCTGCACTGTCTACTATTATGAAACTAATACGTTTGCTAATCTTTACATAACAATGTTTGTGTGCAGATAACAACTCAGGTTCATTGTTTACTCTTATGAGACTAATACGTTGCAAAATATTACAATAATAATGTTTGTGTGCACAAATGTAATATTTCATTATTAAGTTGATAAATTTCTTCTTTTTAACTGCGTTTTTATTACGCTGCGACAGTGTACTGCCAGTCTGTGATGTGGCCTGCTGATTAATTAACATCAGTGCACTGCCACTCTATTATCTACACTGTTAATTTTGCTTTTGCCCATTATTAGTGTATGCTAGTCTATAATCTGTTGCCTGCTTCTTTACCTCAGTGTACTGCCAGCCTTTCATGTCGACTGTATCCTGCTTTTTCAGCTGCTGCCCGTATTGCAAGCATTTTAGGTCGACTGTAGCTATGCTTATGTCATTTAGTCGGCGAACTGCTAGTCTATAATCTCGACTGTAGCCTGCTTCTCTATTTACCTGTGTGTACTGCTGCTCTTAAATTTACACATATTTCAACATTTCTTCTATGCATTTCTATTGTTTCGATTGCTCACATCACGCTATTTACTCATACGTTTTTCTGCGATGCTGATAACTGTGCCATCATCGGGGAGTGCTGTGCACGTCCATGTGTGTGTGTGTGAGTCGATGTGTGCGTGTTTCAGTCGATATGTGTGTGCGTGTAGGTCCATGCGTGTTTTTAAGTCCATGTGTGTGTCTGTTTTTTTCGAACGGACAACGAACGACCGTAGAGAAGTGTTTGTGTGTCAATCCAAGTGTACGTGTCAGTCTATTTGATTGCATATCAGTCGCTGTGTGTGTGTTATTCCATATGTGTGTGTTCGTTGACGTGTGTGCATGGCTCCATCTGAGTGTGTAAGTCAATGTGCGTTTGTGTGTCTATGTGTGTCAGTCCATGTGTGTGTGTGCATCCTTGTGTATGTGTGTGTCAGTCCATATGTGTGTGTTTGTTAGTCCACATGTGTGTGTAAATCCATACATGTGTAATAAAGGACTCGATCCTGGGTCTGTCTCCGTTGTCCTTTATTCGGGTTCTTACACTTGTCCCACACGGCCCTCGCTCAGAGCTCTCCCCTTGGCAGCTCCATAGCTGCGCTCGCTCCCGTAGCCTCCACACCTCTGCAACTCCGCTGCAGATCCCCTGTGCAGTCCTCCGGCTGCCCTCACTGCAGCTCCACCGCTGCCCGTCGTTCCTCCGCGCTTGGTCACCGCTGGCCGACGGTGCCAAGTTTTACTCTGCGTGTGTGTGGCGATCTCGCCACTCCTCGACCTCCGCCCTGCGTGGCCTCACTCTAACTCTATCTCCCACACTCTCCCGTCTCTTCCGGTATCTCTCCCTTAAGACCTCACCCCTTTCTCCCACGTGACCTAACTCCTCCCCCCCATGACGTCATATCCGCGAGGTCGTTTACGCCCGCATTACACCACCCTCCCCCGTAGAGAAAATCCAGCCGACCTCGGCTGAACAATAACGAGACAAGTAATGCGAGCGAACACAATCATCACACATTCAAGGACAACGAAGCATACAATAAATATAACAACAACAACACAACAGTAAAATTCAACGAAATGTAAGCGCGTTCGGGTCGCCGGTCCGTCCCGGACAGGCGGCGGCCCTCCTGCAGACCGGGAACGTGACGGGGTTTTAGGAGCGACAGGATGAAGTCTTCCTGTCGCTATTGGAGGCCCGTCAACGTCCCGGTCCCGTGTCCCTGAAGGCCCAGCGTCGGGGGTGCGTCGCGATCGTGTCTGCGACGGGGTCGGAAGGGCGGCGGGGCTCGGAGTCCCCGCAGCCGTGGTAGGCACACCCCGAGCAGAGTCTCCTGTCTCCAGCAATGTCACGGCCGGCTTGTCTGTAAAAGGCACGACAGGCGCTCTTGCAAGGTCAACAGGCACAGGCAAGGATGAGTCGGCAGCCACAGACCCCGGCAAGGCAACATCGGGAGATGACGCATCGTCTCGAGGGGCCACATATGGTTTCAAGCGCGACGTGTGAACGAACCAACGCCGAGATCCAAACCGAACACGCGCAGACTGTGGGCTGGGAACCTCGATGAGGCGGACCGGCCCTTGCCATGGTTTGTGTAATTTAGGAGAGGTACCTGGCCGCACCTGTGGGCAATGGAGCCAGGCCATGTCCCCCGCCTTCCAGGGGCACTCCCCCTTCGAGCGTCGAGCACACCGCTCGTTCCGGGCCTGGGCTTTGGCAGTAGCCATGCGGGCCCCCTCCCGTGCCTCAGTAACCCGGCGAACGGTATCCCGAATGTAATCAGGAAGAGGCTTAGCAGGTCCCCTCACTCCAGTTCCCAACTGCACATCCATTGGCGGCACGTTCTCGCGACCGTACATAAGGAAAAACGGCGAATATCTTGTAGCCGCATGCGGCGTCATTCGGTATGCCGAAAGTACCCCAGGGATATGCAAATCCCAATCTGATTGCTTTTCACTCACGGTGTGACACAACATGGCGGACAATGTCCGATTTAGCCGTTCGACCATACCATCCGTTTGCAGATGGTAGGGAGATGTCCGTATCTTTTTAGTTCCAAGAGCCGCGCACACCTCCCCCAACAATTTAGAAGAAAAATTACGGCCTTGGTCTGTGACCAAGGCCATCATTTTCCGGCGCCCCCTTGTCCATAATGTACCCGAATAGAAAGGCGTCTGTGATAGACGCCGCTGACTGGTCAGGCAAAGGCCAGGCCATCGGCCAGCGGGAGAGGTACTCCACCCCAACTAGCAAGTATTTATTTCCCTTAGCGGATGGCGGGAAGGGTCCCAAAATGTCCAACGCCACCAATTTGTTAACTCTAGACACCTGAATAGACTGTATGGGCGGCACATATGGTTGCTTAGGTGGTTTTCGCCGGGCACAATCGGGACACGCGCGAACGTGACCGACGACATCCGTTGTCATGCCGTGCCAAAAATAGTCTCGCTGCAGCGTCAATAGGGTCTTCTGCACCCCCAGATGTAAAAGCGTGTCCCCATGCAGAGTCCTAATCAACTCGTACCGCAAGGATGCCGGTACAACCAGACGCCAGCGTTCCTGTAACCCTTCCCTCCACATCAGCAGACCATCGCGGAGAGCGGTTTCTGGCATATCCCCCGTACCCAGTCCCCCACTCTTCTTCGCAGTCCGATTCCGTAACGAGACCAATGAACCATCCAACATTTGTTCCCGAATCCACACAGCCCTTGGAAGATTCAGAATCCCATCAGCCGGTCCCGGCTGCTTTGGAGCTTCAGGCACGTCGACCTCCAACGCAACAGGCTGAGGGGGTTGCTGAATCGGCGCACATCTATGCGTCCCCGACGCGCACGCGCAAGGGGATCGCTGCGGTAACCTAGAAAGCGCGTCCGCATTCGCGTGACGCACCCCCTTCCGATGGTGAATTTGGAAGGAAAATTATTGCAGCGTGTCCAACCACCGCGCCAACTGGCCAGATGGTTGGTCCATCTTAAGAGCATACTTCAAGGCCGCATGATCCGTGAGAACAATAAACGAACGACCGTAGAGATACGGTCGAAATTGGCGGAGAAAGAAAACAATAGCCAAAAGTTCCCTGTGTGTGACGCAGTAGCGAGTTTCTGCGGGAGACAAAACCCGGCTACCATACGCCACCACGCATTCCACACCACCTTTTGATTGAGACAACACGGCCCCAATGCCCGTGTCACTCGCATCCGTATCCAGAATGAAGGGGTGATCGGCGGTCCCCAAGCAAATTTTCTTCCTTTACCCGTAAAGAGGTGCAAGGGCCTCGCGATCGTCGCGAAATCCGGAACAAACCTCCGATAGTATGAGGCAAACCCCACAAAGCGACGTACATCCCCCACCGTGGCCGGGGTTGGCCAGTCACGGACGCATGCTGTCTTGTCCGGATCCGTGGCCACCCCGTCCGCACTTACGATATGCCCCAAATAGCGCAAGGACCGTTGCAGTAGGTGACATTTCTTAGGCTTAAATTTCAAATTTGCGGAACGCATCCTGGCGAACACCGCCTCCAACCGCAGTAAATGCTCATCAAATGTGCGGCTGAAGACGATAATATCATCTAAATATATCAGACATGTCTCCCACTGCAACCCCGTTAACACCAACTCCATCAACCCTTGAAATGTGGCAGGGGCAGCATTCAGCCCCATCGGAAGACAATTAAATTGGAATAACCCCTGCGGCGTACGGAAAGCAGTCTTCTCCCGCGAGGGCTCGTCAAGGGGAAGCTGCCAGAATCCCGAAGAGAGATCCAGCGTTGAAAAGAACTTCGCCCCCGACAAGGCATCGAGGGAGTCGTCCATACGCGGCAGGGGGTACGCATCTGCCACAGACACTTTATTCAATTTCCGAAAGTCGACACAAAATCGCAATTTGCCATCCTTCTTTTTAACCAAAACAACAGGCGCGCCCCATGGGCTGTTAGATGGAGATATTATGTCCGCAGCCAACATGTCATCCACTGCCCCTCGAACCTGATCTCGCTCCGCCGGCCTCATCCGATGCGAGTTCAACCGAATAGGGGCAGCGTCCCCTGTGTCAATATGATGTTAAAGCAACGAGGTGCTTCCCAAGACCAACTCGTCGGAGCTAAACACATCAGAATAACTCAACAATAATTTGCGAAGCGCACAACGTTGTTCACCGGAAAGGGAAGAATTTTCCCCACACAATTCGGCGATCCAACGATTATCAGCGGCACCAGGACCTCAAACACCACCAACCACGACCTGGCTGCCCAGATGATCTTGTGCCGTAAACGCCGTAGTGGCATGTTCCACAACCGTACCAGCCGGCACACACACATTTTCGGTACTTGCATTAAGCACCTGCAGAAACGGCTGCTGGTCAGGCCGGACAATAGTTTGCGCCCCAACAAGCGCCGCTCCGCCCGTTATAGTGGCGGACGGCGACAGCAAAATCCCAATTGCACCCTGACGACCAGGTACAGGCTTCCGATATTGCAAGGGGATAAGCATCTGTGAGCCAGGTGGAATATCAACAGATACCTCGGACAGCGCCTGCACCTGAGTGACCGGAGCAGGTCGCCCCCAGGGCGATGGTAGAAATGTAATTTTTCGCCCACCCGGTAATTCAATGCAGTTTTGATTAATTCGAATTAGAATGGGCATCTTGGCCAGGAAGTCAGTTCCCAACAAGCAAGGAACCGCGAGGGACCTCGAAATTAACACAATTCCCGAGGCCGACACTCCCCCGATAGATATTGTAGCGTCCACCTGGCCCACAATGCCCATGCTACCCCCGTTGGCAGCGACGCAGGAATCGTAAACCGGACGCACGACCTCAGGTGGGATGTTCAACAGATGGAAAATGACATCCGATATAATGGTCGCGGACGCCCCTGAATCCACTAGCACACGTACGTCCACCCCTTGTATAGAACCAGGTACAGTGGACGAACCAGTAGCGGCCGCGACGACCCGCCATGCCAATTTACGCCACTGCGTTACCGAGTGACGTGGCCCAGTCGATGGCCTCCCCCCGTTATTAACAACACCCGGATCGCACGACAACGGTGATGAGTGAGGTGTCAAGCCTTGCCGGGTG
Organism: Lampetra fluviatilis; assembly: GCF_964198595.1. NCBI lineage: Eukaryota > Metazoa > Chordata > Hyperoartia > Petromyzontiformes > Petromyzontidae > Lampetra > Lampetra fluviatilis. The sequence goes on along the minus strand of NC_136322.1, from coordinate 5,806,605 downwards.
TCTGGTGCGCACCGACTTGCCTGTCCTGGAGGATCCTTCCGTGGCACGTCCGCTGACGAGGCCTCCTGCTGGTTCGGACCCGGGATGCGGGCCCAGCAGTCCCTGGCGTAATGGCCTTTACGGCCGCAGCGGAAGCAGTCGATGTTGTTGCGCCGCGCCGCAGGCACCCCGTCCCGATGCTCCCGTGGCGGTGGCGCAGATCGCGGCCCCGGCGTACTGCGGGCCGACCACTGAGCAGAGGCGGCTGTCAGCTCCTGCGGGCCCCCCCCCCGTCAGGAACGTACACCGCCTTCTTGGGATCCCAACCCGCGGCACCTCCATCGACGATGGGCCCCCCCATCCACGCCGTAACTTGCTTCCAACGGCGCAGGTTGAACTGGGCATCAAGACATTTAGCGGCCACCCGGGACGTGAGCTTTTTGTGGCCACACACCGGCATAGGAATCCCCAAATCCCGGGACAGCTTGAGCATCTTACCCAAGATGAGAGGTTCGAGCAGGTCAGGCTCCGTCTCCGGGTATGCAGCCATGGCCAACTCCAATACCGCACCCCTGTATGCCACCAGCGACTCCTCGGGTGCTCGCTGACGTTGAACAAACCGGCGATGAGCATCATCCGGTGGCTCATATGCATCTGCCATCTCGTCGAAAACTCCTCTTAATGTTTTCTTCTTCTCGGCCTTTATAGAGCGAAAGAATCTCACCGACTCGTCATCGAGAAGAGTCGGTAAAACCTCCAATGCCTCAGCGTCCGTCCACCTTGCTGAGCGTACCGCCGCCAGAAAGCACTCCAATCGCCCCCGATGGAGAATTCTTTAACGGTCGTGAGATGACAACTGCGACTCCTTGTTGCACCGTCCTCAGCCGATGACTCACCCGGCGGCATATTCAAAATGGCGTCGCATCGCAACGCGTTCAAGATGGCGGCCTCTCGCCGCGGAGAGCGCAAGATGGCGGCTTCCCGCCGTTCTTCTCCTGCCACGCCCAAGATGGCGTCTTCTTGCCGCGTGGCCAATGGCGCCGACAGCGGAGGCAAGGCAGCGACCTGCGGACCTCCATCGGCTCTCCCCAACGCCGTCCTCGGCGTGACGAGCTCGCACAATTGCGCGAGCACGATTTTCAGTGTCTCCAGCTGCGCCGCCATCTGCCTCCATCGCCAATCGGCGTCCTCTGGTGTAGACGGGTCCACCGACGTGGCGACATCTTGGACTCCCGGACCCGCACTAGTTCCCGCACGGATCTCCTCCTCCATCGCAGGCAGGTCGACCGCCCGAGGAAGGTCGTTGTCGTCGGATGATGTAGCAGATGATGGCGCAGGAATATTCTTTCTTCTGAGCTGTTTTGACATGCCGTTTCACTTCTGACACCAGTGTAATAAAGGACTCGATCCTGGGTCTGTCTCCGTTGTCCTTTATTCGGGTTCTTACACTTGTCCCACACGGCCCTCGCTCAGAGCTCTCCCCTTGGCAGCTCCATAGCTGCCCTCGCTCCCGTAGCCTCCACACCTCTGCAACTCCGCTGCAGATCCCCTGTGCAGTCCTCCGGCTGCCCTCACTGCAGCTCCACCGCTGCCCGTCATTCCTCCGCGCTTGGTCACCGCTGGCCGACGGTGCCAAGTCTTACTCTGCGTGTGTGTGGCGATCTCGCCACTCCTCGACCTCCGCCCTGCGTGGCCTCACTCTAACTCTATCTCCCACACTCTCCCGTCTCTTCCGGTATCTCTCCCTTAAGACCTCACCCCTCTCTCCCACGTGACCTAACTCCTCCCCCCCATGACGTCATATCCGCGAGGCCGTTTACGCCCGCATTACACATGTGTGCGTGTCACTCGATGTGTGTGTGTAACTCAATGCATGTGTGTGAGTCGATATGTGTGTGTTCATCCATGTGTGTGTTTTTAAAGTAGATGTCTGTGTGTGAGAGTCTGTATGTGTGTGTTAGGCAATGTGTGTGTCAGTCTATGTATGTGTGTGTGAGTCTATGTGTGTGTGTGTGTAAGTCGATGTGTGCATGGGTCCATGTGTATATGTGTGTGTTTTAGTCGATGTGTGTGTGTAAGTACATATGTGTGTTTACGTCAATGTGTGTGTGAGACCAGGTATGTCTGTGTATGAGTTGATGTGTGTGTGTGAATCGCTGTATGTGTGTCTGGCAAAAAACAACCCCGTACCTCCTCGCGGTGCCGGATGGGCAACACTGTCGTGGACAGCGCTGTGGGGGGAGGGCCAATGCCCATTGGCTAAACGGGGGCTCTGGACGGGTGCGAGGGGCTCATAACCCCTCCACTCTCAATTAATTACCACTAAACCACGACTTAAACATAAATATGTGACTAATAAGCTTGTGCCGGAGGCCTCGGGGGGACAGGCGTCTATGACGTATCCTGGCCAAACTCCAATTGGCGGAGCCAGGAGATTGAATCTTCACCCTCGGAGCTCCTCTAGAAACAGCGAAAAGCCACTGCGTGTGGCCACGTGGAATGTTCGAACACTTACTGCGGAGGAGAGGCTGCCACTCCTTTGTCGGGAGCTGGACCGGTACCACCTGGATCTCTGTGGCATTCAGGAGGTCCGGTGGACCGGTTCTGGCTCCTGTCACCATGAGGGGTGGACAGTCCGCTACTCGCGGCTGGATTCTGCCAAACAACAGGGTGTGGCTCTTCTTCTGAACAAAAGAATGAAGGGGGCGTGGGAGCGTGGTAGTGAGGTGTGGGAAGCTGTAAGCCCCAGGCTACTTTATGCTCGCCTTCCTGTCAACCGGAGGTGAGGAGTGGTGGTCGTGGTTACTTATGCCCCCACCGAAGACGAACATCCGTGGAGGGATGCAGGGAAAGCCGATGAGTCAGATGCCTTCTATAACCTCCTGTCACAGATGCTGGCTAAAGTGGCCACTCGGTACAGAGTCATCTTGTTGGGTGACTTCAATGCCCCAGATGGTCATGATGCTGGCAACTGGTCTGGAGTGATTGTAAGGCATGGGTCAGATCAGCTCAATGACAACGGTAGGAGGCTGCTAAATTTTTGTGCAGCCCATGGGCTTGTAATTACCAACACGCTCTTCTGACATCGGCGCATCCACATAACATCATGGATGCATTCCGGGTCCAAGCAAGAACATCTGCTGGACTACATAGTGACGGACCAGTAGATGCGAGCCCATGTCCTTGACACCAGGACCTACCGTGGAGCTGATCTACCCTCTGACCATCGACTAGTCATCTGTAAGATGCGCCTGCCATTCTTCCACTACGGTGGTGGGTGTACACTCAGGACTCCATTCCAACCAAAAGTGGCCTGGTCTCAGTTAGCTGATGAAAGTTGCAAGCAAGAATTTCATCATCGCTTGCAGCTGGGGTTGGCATCGTCCCCCACTCCTCCCGATGTCGAGGGTAAATGGGCGAGGTTTAGGACTGTGACTCATGTAGCTGCAATGGCTGCTTTGAGTACGTGGTCCAGACCTCCCCAGAAACCCTGCCTGACAGAGGAGGTGTTCAGGTTAGTTGAGAAAAAGCGACAGGCCCACTCTCATCGGCTACAGTATCCCACGTCAGAGAATGAGGAGGTTTACTGCAGCCTTCACTCGGAGGTTCGGAGAGCCGTAAGGTGCTGCAAAGATGGGTGGTGGTCGCGGGTTGCTGAGGAGATGGAGTCTGCAATAATGACCATATACACTCTCCACAACACCACAGCCCAGTCCCGCAGCATGGAATCCGCTCAAATCTAAATTATGTTAACAGCAGCTTGTATCGACGAACATTTAACATACAAACATCTGCCAAAAACATATGTAATGCCTCCTAAATGCCCTAGTTCCTGATAATACTTAAACGAAACAACACGTTTCACAAGGCTATCACTATCTGAAGCCCCGGTGGTTTCCACGAGATTAATCTCGAACAGTCGGCACGATGGTTGCCACGATGCCAATCTCCAACAATCTCTGAGGCAGCGACCTGATCGTGGGCCTCGCTCCCCCTTATATACTTGCTCGGCCATACCCTGGTAACTTCCAGCATTTTCCCCCTGGTAGATTCTTCCAGCAGACTCTACTATATTCTACTTCCCTTCTCGAACCTTCCCTCACCTGTTTCCACCCATTTCCATTTAACCCACTATAACCCTTGCCACATACAGAATACCCTACAAAAGTATGAAAATTAAGAATTGGTTTTACTCTTTTGTGAGGTGTTACGATTTTTAAACACCAAATAGAGCATACCTTTATGCAGGAAATAATGTCTGCATTAACCATACTTACTTGTGCTGAACATATAAATAAACTATAATATGTGCACTGTCTTTGAAACTGATTGGCCTACACCATAGTATTTTTACAGCCTAGTCTCAGTGTCAGACCAGAAAACGCCAAAAAATGAACAATATTTTGATACTTGCATTGCCTTTGTATTGTGCACCTTTTGGCGTTCTCTGGTCTGACACTTCGGTGATCGCTTATCTTCAATGGCTAGTCAAAAGCCGTTGCTGCTGGATTGTGTATGCTCCTTGACAAGTCAAGTTGGGCACGATTGTGTATTATTAATCAGATAATGGGCTAAATTGCTGCCAAATCAAGGCACTTGTTGTCGTTAAACCCGCCACTACCCTACACAGACGATTAGTAAGGTTTGTCACTTAGACATAACATGCCAATTCGTTACTAGTACAGCACACCGGTGTGTTGGAGAGCAAAGCCACAGCATTTACAATCTAAGTGCGACGTTTTGCCAGCAATCACAACTAGCTTCATCAGGTGACGGTCAGATTTGTGGAGAAATCCGCCTATTTCGTTCCTTAGAGGCGTATATGTGAAGGCACCACTTGTGAACACTTCTTGAGGGATGTTGGGGGGGGGGATTAATGAATGCATATAAATGACAATAGGTATCCATTGCCGGTTGGAAGATGACCAGGCATTAGGTTGCCAACATTATTCAGAACAGTAAATTGCTAAAAACTAATATTAGACCATTGGAACCTCCTTTGCCAGTAGCAAAATATGATAATTATTTTTGTTAGTTTTGTTGGCAGATGAAAGGGTAAAAAAATAATTGTCAACAAATATTAGTTTCAGTGAAGCAAAAGCCTTAAGAGAATTGAGAGCAAATAAAGATATCCAAATTCTTGCTCCTAATAAGGGCCGATCAACTGTTGTGATGTTCCGTGAGGATTATAATAATTAAATCTAAAGATTTTCTCAATGAAGGTACCGACCTTCAAATTAAACGAAACCAAACCAACAACACCTTGGGACGTAAAACAACGGCAATCATTGCCAAGTCATCAATTCCAAAGGAAAATCAATACCTGATCAAACCAAGAGCCTCAAAACCACGAAGACTTTATTGGCTACCAATGATTCACAAACCTGATGTGCTCTCAAGACCCATAGTTAGGAGAATAGGCTCTGCCACATACAACCTAGCACAATACTTAACAAAACAAAAACAGCCCTACATCAGTAGGACCCGTTCATTCATAAAAAAAATCTGAACATCTCGTAGATATCATTAAAGATATTATGCTTGACCCAAATTATATTCTCAAATTTTGATGTGACTTCTCTATTCACGAAGGTTCCAGTCAATGAGCCAATTGAATTACTTGAAACTCTAACAAACACAGGTTTAGCCAAAGATATCCCACGACTAGCTTGAACACTGTCTAAAGAACGCATATTTCTTGTGGAAAGATGATTTCTACAAGCAAAAGGAAGGAGCAGCAATGGGCTCTCCTTGATCTCCTGTGATAGCGCATTTGTACATGGAAGATTTTGAAATAAAATCAATAGCTTTAAGCACACTAAAACCCTCTACTTGGTTTAAATATGTGGATGACACATTGGTGGTCTGGCCACACGGCAAAATACATTTAACGAATTTCTAAATCATCTCAACTCAGATTAATTCTCCAAAAAAAATGTTACGCATACAATAAAAGGAAAAAAGTCAACATCTGAAAATGTTGCTTCTGCCTCTACATGAATGTAATAGATGCAGGCATTGGCTCGATAAGGTCCATCATGTATTTATCGGATACAAATGGTTGACTGAAGCTGCTTGCTGCCTCACGGTTCATGTTGAAAAAGAGCAGTGCTCGGTTTCAAGTTCCACATTTTACAAAACATTTGCTCGCAATTACTAATCTCCATTTATTATTTAACGTGAGCACAGTTGGTCACGTATGGTGCGAAATAAGTTGAACATAAATTTTAACTTTCAACTTCCGTGACTGCAGGAATTCATAGTATTGGTTCTTTCGGTAAAGTAACGTAATCAGAAAAAAAAAATCTAAAAAATAATAATTAAAAAATAATAATATACGATTGTAAATAAAATTAAATTGAAAACAATAAAAGCAAAAAACCAACGACATTTCGATCGCAACAGAAGCTGTCTTCATCGGGTGGAGAGAAAATTGTTAATAATTATTTTTATTTTATTTTTTAAAATTTAGATTTTTTTTTCTATTTACGTGACTTTACCGAAAGAACCAAGAATAAGTTTAATTTACATTGTAGCGCATTTAAACTCTGCAGGGTGCTTTAAACCTCATCTTTCAGCATTTGTTTAAGGCACTGCACCAAAGTCGAGTGATAATGATGACAAGGGTCAGTGTGCAAGGCCGATCAATGGGTGACCTAACGGGAAGGCACACGGGGTCACGAAAGGGCGACAGTGGTGGGAAGGAGTGGAGTGGCGAGGGGAGGGTAGAGGAAGGGAATGATGGGCAGTGGGTGAATCCACTCGCTGTAGCAACGGCGCCCTAACTGAAGACGACAGTCGTAACGCCTTTGCGAGAGCCATGAGCTATAACAATAAAACAATGTCTTTAGAAATGCTTTTGTTTGTTTTGTTTGTTTTGTTTGTTTTGTTGTCCTCCAATTAGCATGGCCGGCTACGTGCGATGCGAAGCGCAAAGGTCTTAACGCTGCGACACCAATCCCCTCCATACACATAGATCCACCATGCAGATTTTAACAACTTGCTGGGGCACGTGGTGTCAGCGAGCACCTTTGATGATCGCAACCGCCTTTGTCTCACCAGTGACGATGATTTTACAGATCACACCAGGTACTCATTTATGGCTGAATCGACCTAGAGTCTCAGGACCGGTTAAGATAATCGTCACTGGTGTTGGCCGATGAGTGGGAATCGAACTCTGGCCGCTGGGTTCGTAGGTCAGCGCGCTAACCGCTATACTACCGCTCCCCACACCATACACAAGACAAAAATCCCCTGTATAGCCTTAACATACTATAGGGGGCAAGTGCTGTTGTCTCCCCAGTAACGATGTTAAGATAATCGTCACCGCACACACACACACGTAAATACACAATACCGTAAAGACAAATTAGTCCACATGAGAAATCGGCGGAAGAATTTGTATAAGCTTGAGTAACTCTTCTTGGTTCTTTCGGTAAAGTCACGTAGAAGGGAAATAATAAAATAATATAAATAACACATAATAAAATAATCATAAAAATTTGATTTGTATTATTTCATTATTTCCCTTCTACGTGACTTTACCGAAAGAACCAAGAAGATGAATCCCTGCAGTCACAAAAGCTTTAAATCGAAACTTGAGTAACTCGTCTTGTGACATTTTTGGGGGTGTTTGGGACGACGGAACGCAAAAAAACCGGTTCACAATTTGGAAAGCTTTTACAATCGGTGTCCTCTTACGAGAGGACGAAGGCGCAGGCCGGCAACTTCCCGCTCAGACTACTGGCAAAACAGGACTGCCCCCCCCCCCCCCGCTGCGAAGAGGGTTATAGAGCAGTTTCTGTTCTCCTATAACGCGGTTGTAGTTGTGTTTCTGAACACAGCTTTATTAAAGACTCGTATAACTAAAGAATATATAATATAGGGGGGTAAAGCACAGTCCACGATAATGCATGAGGTGTGTAACACAGTCCGAACAAAGACCGAGGTGCGTGGTGGGTAATGTTTAGAAGAATCCAGCAGCATCCAAGTTCCTCTTGCGATTCTATGCCGAGGCAGTCGAACGTACGATCGCTTGTTCCTATTGGCACTGCGACGTAGTTCCGTTTTCTCGATCGCATAATATATCCGAATCGCATCCGCGTTATAAAAACATGCATTCTCTGACACAGTCATTGCCTAAGCCTATCCTTATGTTTTCATCATTCTGAAACTGGAAAAAGGTTTCATATATATATATAACTACTCAACCCAAGCTTTTAATAATTTGATACTTGTGTAGAGGTGCGAGACACACTCTATTCGGTAACCTGCCGGGCACTATGTAATCAGAGGGAAATGCAGTGTTACCGCTCTGGGACCAAGGGCTGGGGTCAGGGAAAGGCGGGAGCAGATCGTAAACACACTTACCCTCCAGACCAATGGCCAAGGGTCAGTTAGGATAAAAGAGGATCGAAAACACAGATTCTAGAGAACCAATCAGAGGGTCCCACGAGGGAGCAGTTTTCCTCAAGACGAAGACTCAAGCCAGCTCAAGATGGCTAGGACCCTGGACCAAGCCTTCTAGCTCTTCAAGAGCTAAGGCTCAGTGTTAACAGTGGTCAAGGGCAGAATAGGTCCTGGCAGGCAGGACCCTGGCTCCCCAGCCTTCCAGCTCTTGTAAGAGCTGAGGCTCGGCGCGACCTGTGGTCAGGGGACCCACCGAGCCAGCGGTGGGTCAAGCTAGCCTCCCCTAGGTTCCAGCCGGAGGACGCTAGGGTAGCGGGTAGATGGAGAATAGTCCCCACCAGGTAGGAGGCTGTACCTCCCTAGGCTAGCATCCAGACCCGTATGTAGGTCCCGCTAGGTACGGAGGCTGTACCTCCTTAGGCTACGGGTGAGGGAACCGCATATCCCTCTGTGTGTATAGGGACTGTGTCCTAAGAAAGACAATAAGCCAGTGTGTGCCTTCAGAAGTTTATTTATCTGTTATTTACAACACAACACTTGCATTGCCTTTGCACTGTTCGCCTTTTGCCGTTGTTTTCTGGTAAAGCACTCATGAGTCAATGCCATACATAATGGTGTCTCTGTAGGCCCATCAGTTTCAAAGATAACGCGTATATTATAGTCAGAGCATGTTTGTTTGCATGTTTGGGCACAATTACATGTGGTTCATGCAGACTTGATGTCTTGCAAGAGGATTTTGGTGTATGAACATTTTAACACCTTCTGTTATAATTGCCAGAAAGGGTAAAACTTATTCTTATGTTTTTCATTGTGCCCTAAATATTACAAAGTCCTCCACGTTGCCCACTGCTTGACAGACCACTGTGATGGCAAACCGGTTATTGTCCATAACCATAATTTGTGGGGTTTTTAAGGTAAAGACAATATGTGTCGCTAAAGCGCCACCACCACCCGACATACCCAATTAGATGGGTTTTCACGTAAACAAAAGGGGACAATTTGCTCCTAGTTTTATACCAAACCGGTTGTGTGCTGGAGAGTAAACCCACAACACATTTTACATGGGGGTTTACTCTCCATCACCCATTTATATTCACGCCATTTAACCCCTCAAACAAACCTTAATGGTTAATATTGGTGGCGAAAGCGTATGAATACGTGTTAATCATTGTCCATATCGCCGATCTTACCAATAAACATTTTCCAACGGCCATCGAAGAGACCCATTCACGGTGCCTCTCAAAACCAGAACTCACCAGTTGCTTTCACTCACCTTCATTCGAGCTCCCTCTTGATGGGAGAATAATCACTTTCCTCAGTGAGCGCTCTCCGACCCAGAGAAGATTGGTTCCGGATACAACCAAATTTTAAAATGTGGTTTGTAACTTTGATCCTTACCCGTGTATCGATAGTTCAATGTTATTGTGTAGTGTTATTGAGGGGCTACTGCTGTGTGTTGTGGTCTTAGTTTAGTTAAGGACTATTGTTGTTTTTCTACCTTGCCCAAACTTGCATTTGATTCTTCAAAAATCGGCAGGAATGTATGAACTTATGCAATGTTCCAAAATTAGATTTCTTATTTCTTGTTTATTTTGCATTTCACACTTCCTGGTAGACATATATGCGTTCCCTGCATGCCGAAAGTTGAAAAACACGATGACAAAGCCAAACAGCAGCAGAATGAGAGGCAGGGAAACAGAATACAAGATGTTTTGATCAGATGGGCATGCTGATAATTACAAGAGCTGAGGATGGTCTTGTGAATTCGCAGTATAGTTTGCTTCCCAGGAATTAACCTAACTCATGAAGCAGACGGGGAACAAATTAATGACAGACCATAAAGGAAATAACCCTCGCGTGGGCAAGGAGTGACTCAGGGAAATTTCTGAGAGATATTCACGGAAGGGGTCTTACATCATCACCTCCAAAGGACAGAGCAGAACAGGATACGTAAGAGAGCACTCGTGGCAAAACACCATAAACCACTGCCCACCCGAGGACAAATACAGGGCAAACAGACAAGAATGTCCCTTGCTGTTGCAAAGACTGTTGAAACAGCAAGGGACATTCTTGTCTCTTGTGCTTGGAGAGTTTAAACGTTCAAAATGACAAATACGCTATATGAATAATCTTAACCATCGTGGTACTACATGGTAATCTATTGTTGCATGACAATAGAGCACAGAGTCACGAAGTTTTGAATACGACTAGTTGCATGTTTTATTAACATCCACTTATCCGTACATTAGTGCCTTGAGATCTGGGTTAAGCATATACACTTGATAACGAACGGTTATGAAAAAATACCTAAGATAAAATCACATTCACGTTGTTGTCGTGAATTTTAATAATCTCCAGAAGGAGGTGTGGCAATTTTTTTATTATTTTATATTCGTGTGGGGACACAGATATGAGAATGAAGAATATTTCCTGCTGATGCATTGTGTTACATTCTTCACAATGACATGAGTGACTATCGAGCTGTGTAAAAAAAACAGAAAATAAAAAGTATTTTTTAAACATCCATGGAACAATAAAGTTACAGATACATTAAACATATTCTAGGTGATTATTGCACTGCAATGCAAACAGACAAATTATATCCTTGTTGGTTTAATAACGTTTCAATAACGAATTATTAGGAATCGCTGCCTTCTAAACGAAAGGGCTGCCTGAGAATGCTTTACATTTCTTATGAAGAAAAATTCTAAAACACCACGCAATCCGGTGGCATTCGAAGTTGCAGACAAATAAAGGGGACCCATGTCCCTGATTTGTTTAGTATGCCTCTTCAGCCAACTTGCTGGGGGAGATAAATGGCCTCGTCTGACATTTCGCCCCTGGCATCAAAACACCTTTCGGGGGGGGGGGTGTCCTTGCTATAAATTCTGAATCACGTCATGTTGAAACTGGTCTACTTTACTTGATAAATGCTGTTAGGATGCTATCGATCAAATAGAGCTTAAATTCAAAACAAACAAATTAAACTGTACGTTGTAGAACTACTCGAAGTGCGTTTATATGTTACTGCTCGATAGACCATTCTAGCGAAAAAGTAATGAACCTCCCTGCTGGAAGTGGTGGCATAACAACCATCCCTAGCCCTCGAGGGAACCGTGAGCATTTAAGCCACACGCTCAAGGGCAGGGAGCAGGGAGTTTGAGGCTAAATTGTCGCCCACTCCCACTGAGGGGACGGGGGGAGGGGGACGGACGTTCCATTTAATCTGACAGTGAGTTATGTAGCCGGCAGCAGTGCACCTGCACTGAGGCCCAAGGGCCAAAGTGGCTGAGGTACCAGGTGACGAAGACGGGGGGGGGGGGGGGACCCTTTAAAATACTTGTGCCATGTCCCCTCACAATCGTCTTAGAACACTTCAGCGCGGCATTCCAGATGTTACACCAGTCGTGGTAAATGGACGTTTTTGGTGCGAACACGAAAATATTCTACTGACATCCAAAGAAGTGGAGGAAGGTGCATTAGCCATAGCGTAGATACGTAGGGCTGGTCAGCCTTATTATTCCAGATGTAATGTGTGCACATACGTATGTTAAACTTCTTTCACGCCGTACGTAGCCAACCGTGCTAATCGGAGGTGGTTGGAGGATTCATTAATCACGAATTAATAATGAATCCTCTGAACAAATCGCATTTAAAATATGTCGGATCGCGGAAGCTAAGGTTTGAGCCTGGCTCGTGCTCGTACATGGGTGACCATAGGCGGCGTATAATACGTTATGGACTTGGAACTATGCGATGACCAGCCGACTACAGTCCAGTGCAGCAACATCCATTGTTGTATTGTACTTTTATGTGTCTCGCCTTCAACAACCCACATTTACCAGAATAGTGCAATCTGGTCAAATACCCCCCCCCCCTCCCAGCCATCAATGTGCATGGCTTAACCTTTGTATTTTGCTTTTGAGATTTTACAAGATCAGGTGCATTCTATGTTGTATGTGGAATGACAATTGAGCCTGCATGTGGTGTGAAGGGGCTAGTGGCCACGGGAGGTAATGACGGGTAATAGTTGTGAGTGCGAAGGGACTGGTGGCTACGGGAATGTTCGAAAAGGGAGCGTGGTCAGGTAACGGAAGAAAACGGTTGAATCTGCCGGTAGAGCGAGCGTCCAGAGTCGGCGAGAATGATCGAGAAGGGGGGCGTGGTCTCAGTTGGTATAGAAGGGAGATGCGTGCGAGACTCGGGGCTGTTGCCATCTCAAGAGAAGTGTCAAGTCGTAATTACAACCGGTGCCAGAAGTGGGGTGTCATCATGCAATGGCATGGTTGCAAGGAGAACTCACCGACAACGACTTCATATGGGGAAGAGACCCCCTTCCAGCAAACACCAGTTGGTGGGGACCCGGTGAATAACCCCACCGGTGAAGAGGGAGCAATGTGGTAACGAGGAGAGGGGGCCGGCCAACAGAAACAAATAAGCGAGGAATTTGACGAGGTAACGGGATGGCTGGATCGGCTGTTAGCAGTGTTCTCACAGCTCACTGTATAGCTTGCCGCAGCTGCGGCGAGAGGAGGAATGGCGAAGAGCACGGTGGGCGTCACTTCAGTGAAAACCGCTCAACCGATGGCCGCCATTTCACAAGGTAACCAAATGGCGGCTGAAGAAAATACAGCTCCGGAGGCGTTGGAAAGAGTAACTGACTGCCCGCGGTGGATGATGCCTCTAAAATAATTTGTAGCAGCAGGAGGCAACTGGGGTGCCTTCCCCCAAAGGTTCGAGGGAGCGTATCAAGCCATCGGATGGTCGGAAGAGCAAACACTGAGAGCCCTGCCTACCGCCCTTGAAAACGACGCCCTTGCAGTGTTCCGAGCTGTGCCGGAGGAGTAAAGGGCTTCGCTACAAGAGGTGTATGGTGAAATGGCGACTGTTTTTGATTCCCCATTGAATACGCAGAGAAAGTTCCTGCAGCAAAAGTGGGAGAACGCCGAGACGTCCATCGCTTACCACAGCATGTTGATATCACTGGGCCAGGTAGCGTATCTATGGCTGGACGAGGCGGCACTGGAATTTCTAGTGATGGAGCAGTGACTGCTGATCAGCGGGAGTGGAATGCCAATTCTCCGGAGTCGGTGGATGGCAGAGTGGGCCACAGGGCTTGCTGGAGCTGCCATCTGCAGTGGCGATTTCTGCGGCGGAGACCACGTGGTTGCTGGCCGCCATTTCGCCTACGGAGGGCATGGCGGGGCTGGTGGGTGCCATTTGCCGTGGGCTGCGGGGCTCGACGGAGCTGCCACCTTCAGCGGTGATTCCTGCGGCGGTGACCACGAGGTTGCCGGGTGCCATTTTTTTCCACGGAAAGCATGGCGTGGCCAGTGGGTGCCATTTGGCGTGGGCAGCAGGGGGCGTCGGAGCTGTCGCCTGCAGTGGTGATTCCTGCGGTGGAGACCATGGAGGGCATGGCGTGGCTGGCGGACACCATTTGGAGTGGGACGCAGGACGATGCTAAGGCGGCGATGCGAGGAGCTGCGTACAGACCACTATGGCTGCCGCCCGTTCAAGAGTTCGTGGTGGCTGGAGGCGATTGGATAGCCTTCCGTCATTGCTTCAAAGCAGCTTGGTTGTCCATCGGATGGACGAAATGGGAGGCTCTGCGAGCCCTACTGATGGCCCTCGACGACGATGCGTTGACGGTGTTCCAGGCCATCCCGGAAGGTGATCGATCAACTCTCAGGCAGGCATAAGCCCAAATTGCAGCAGTCTTTGACCCGCCATACAACACCAAAAGTAGATTTTGCAAAGGAAGCGGTGGAGGCCCAGTAGCATCTCGCTTGTCATAGCACTTTGCTGGCATCGGTGCAAGAGGAGTATCTGCACATGAACCGGACGGCGCTCAAATCCTTAGCAGTAGGAAGGTTGGTGTCATTGGTGCAGGAGTTGAGGGTTGTCCTGACCTACATGCCAGGAAGTGGAGATGGTGGCTGTGGTGTACAGCTATGGGCAGCGTGGGAGGGTCACTACAGAAGGCCGATGGGTCGGAGTTGGCAAGAAGGGCAGACTTTTCTGCCCTGGAGTCACACGGCCGCCTGCGGTCGGCCGGGCCACATCGCAAGAGAATGTCGGGATGTTAACCCAACGTCGATAGCACTAATGACAGCCTTCATCATACTTGCCTCTGCTCCTCAAGCCCCACAGGATCCAAGTCTCTGATTCCGGAATATATTCCGAGGTCGCCGTGTGTGAGGGATTGGAGGCTGGAGCCCGGTCATGTGCTGCTATGTTGAATCCAGGGAGGAGCCGCAAAATTTAGGCCAATTTTTTTTTGTTCCTCAGAGCCCCACAAAAGTACAGGATCCTGCCCAAGGCGGGGGACCGGTGTCAAGGACTAGGTTCAAGTGAGCAATGTCCAGTAAAGCAGACTCTTGTCCTGTTGATCGGGGAAAAATGGCATGTTAAAGGTTAATGGGCACTGAAAAGGGGTTGTGTAGTGCTGCGTGCTGATGGGGTTTTTTTTGCTTGTGCCATGCGCCGAGTGTCACGGCGGTTGTGTTATCGGTTCATGGAGGTGCTCAGGTGGAGCTATTGTTGGGTTGTTGGTTCGCGGGAGTGTCGTGACTTTTTTTGGTTGTTGTATTCTTTTTATTGGTGTTTTGTGATGTTCCTCAGTTGTGGGAGTTGCTCTGCCTGTCCACCCGGTTGCATTGCTGTGTATCAGCTGGGAATGCTTTATCAAAGGGGGGAGGGTGATTTAGTGTCATAACGCCGGCTGGTGGACAGCAGCAGCAATTGCTGTGGACAGATAGTACACACGCTGGTGAGAGTGTGCACGGGGTGTAGGCAGAGGGTGGAACTATGGTAAGGGTCACGGAGTACCCCATCTGAAGGCCCCTTGAACCTGCTTGCGGGTTCGAGAAGGGAGGCGCGGTCAGGGTGGAGCCAGGCCACGCTGGTAGCATAAAATGAGCTGAGAGTGGAGGCTCAGGGCTGTCGGTTCTGGGAATAGACTCGTCTTTTTGTTGCTGTCGTCTCGTCACCATCGTCGCTAATGATCTCCACTAGATATTGCGCTACAAAGGATAGCAGTTGGCTATCTCAGTCAGCGCCATCAGTGTAAGATGGCTAGTGTTGTGTACAGGCTAGGTTATGCTACTGTGGAGAGTGTGTGGACGAGACCATGGAAGTTGTTAATAAAGAACATGCCCCATAAAAATTGTTGACACTAGACATGCATACGTTTAAATGTGTCTATGGAGACCATCCATCGAGGAGATAGAGCTAGAAAAGTAGTTTTTTTTTTTCGCAGGATGGTGAGGAATTGAGCAATGGCGACACCTTACCGAAAGCTTCAACTACTGGTTGACAAAAGGCAAAACATGGTGACAAACGCGTGACCGTGCCCACGATTAACCCTATGCTTTTACCTTTGTGGTTTTTGTTTCAACAGGAGACGTTGCTTGGGAAAGTGATGTTCTACTCCAACAACGATGTAACGATCAGCGTCAGAGTGTTCGAGAGGGTGGAATGCAGTGTGGGCGGCAACATCAGCAACGCTGTCAAAGTTTGGACAACGTGTAGCTGCAACGCTTTAAGTAGTCAGTGGGTCCGCAAGCAAAGCCACAAGAAGAGCCATTTAATTTTCGAAATGTGTCCAAAACTCTATACACTTGATAATCGATTATCCTGGCACGCAATTATATTCTGCTTACAACATTATTCGGCGTGTCCCAGTGTGCAATATTCCATACAGTACATGAAACACTACATACAACTTGTGTGTGTGTTTGGGGAGTTGTGGCATGCATTAACCACATGTACTTGTGTGGTGAACATGCAATCAGACATGCTCTGATAAGATATGCATTGTCTTTGAAACTGATTGGCCTACACCAGAGACATCAGCCTTCATTCTGGCCTAGTCTCATTGTAATGTAGCAACTCGGCGGGAGACGACTTCACGGGTAGCACACTCTTTATTTCACCAAACTCGTTCACAGGTGACTAACAACCACTTAGTATCCCGGGTGACAAACACCCACTTAACTACTCTGGCAACTAACGCCCACTGAGCTACTCGGGTGACCAACACCCACTTAGCTACTCTGGCGACTAACGCCCACTGAGCTACTCGGGTGACCAACACCCACTTAGCTACTCTGGCGACTAACGCCCACTGAGCTACTCGGGTGACCAACACCCACTTAGCTACTCTGGCGACTAACGCCCACTGAGCTACTCTGGACACTCCCTGCCCGGGGTGTCCGTCTTGACTGTGGGTCCCCAGCCCGACCCACGTGGGCGTCGGACCACGGGTCCCACAGTCTCGCCTCCGAGCCACACAGGGCCCCGGTCCCTACAAGGACGGCGGGACTAGGGGTCTCGGGGCACTAGGTCTTCAACTCCGTCTTCGATCTTCAACTGGATAACTCTCCCCGAGTGCTCTCGCGCGTCCCCCTTTATACCCCACCTGCGGACGTCGCTGCGAGCACCCATCCTATTCGACCAATCACTGGGCGCTGGCTACGATCCTGTTTTCCCACATCTCAGCGTGCCTCACCACCCACGCCGCGCCGCCTCGTCATCTGTCACTCCCGGCGCGCGCGTCCATACCACGCCCACAACGCGTGCCCAACCCCGCACCCTGTGTCGCCACGTGATCCATCACTGTCACAGTCGGCGCACGTCAACACCACCACTACATCATCACCAGTGTCAGAACAGAGAACGCATAAGGCGAACAGTACAAAGGCATTCATCGCTTGGGGCAAGCAACTTTATCATGGGACCTTTTTGCCATTATCAAGTATGAAAAATAAGAATAAGTTTTACCTTTTCTGAGACAAGGCCATAAAGAAGACTTTCTCTGGTGTAGGCCAATCAGTTTCAAAGACAATGCGGATATTATCAGATCATGTTTGTTGCATGTTCACCTTAAGTACGTGTGATTCCTTGCAAAATTTATATATTTGGTATTTTTGAACATCGTAACACTTGTTTTATTCACAGAAAGGGGAAAAAAAACTATATTAGCTTATTTCGCGTAATGTTAATTATGTTAAGAATGGCACGCGGTAAAGTTGACGAATAAACCTTGTTTATTTTGTACAACATTTGTTCAGGCTCTTGGGCCTTCGATCTTTACACGGTTGGAGTCCATATCAATGTTAACTTCACAAACCCTGTTCAGATTTCAAAGATGGTGATGGCTGGAAATTACTACTATTGGGCGTATGCACTGGAGGTTGGAGTCCTTTTTTTCTTGCTCCTTGAGTCTCTCCTTCTATTCTGACTTACCTTGCTTTCGTTGGTTGGTGTCACGTCATCAAGGGGTACACATTTTTCGAATTTTCACACTGCAGTACGTAATCTTCCCCCAACCCCCCACGCATTATAGAATGGTCCATGGAAGTGGATATATCGTGAGAATGTCTCTGAGATACCTTCAAAAAAATCTGGTCCACACCGCACCCTGAAAAGCGGAGTGCTCGAATTTAGGCAAATACAATATAGAACCACATTTTGTCGAGTGGAGAGGTCTTCATAATTGATCATCATCAAGAAAATTAAAGATTCATTAAGCAACAAGTCACGTCAAAGGGCGATATATATTTGTATTTTTAAAAATTAATTTTAAAGACCTCGTGGTCCAAGAAGATCACAGATCTTATCAGCAGGAAACATTAAGCATTGAGTAACATAAGACACCCAAAGTTGCTTTGAATGTTGGTGATTTCATAACTATGTTATGTTTTATTTTTACTATGTTGTATTTTACCAGGTAAAGCCTAATGAGCTGTCTAGTTCTTTTTCCGAAGAGAACTGGCTACCACAAATGATAGCTCAATGCATTTGTGTATCACACGGAAATTTATAGCAACAAATACTCTAAACGCATGCTTCTAAATGTGGAAGGAAAATCCGGAGGACCCGGAAAAAAATACACACAACCACGGGGAGAGAGAAATGCAAACTCCAAATATACAGGTGTCAGGGTCGATATTGAACCCACAACCACCTGTATACCAGGCGAGGAAGTTAACATCTCGGCCACCATGGTGCCATACCAGCAAAATATCAACCGCTATTTCAGATGAGCACTCAGCACTACGCTTGATACAACAGTGCGTGCAGACAGTGTGAATTTAATACTCCGTCTGACCAACGTGAATGCGCGCAAACCATACCACAACGTGGGCATGGTTCGAAGTGAGACGACGGTTCGTTGATGGACGGAAGTCACGGATGAGAAATTCTGAAGGCGTTGCAGACACCAGTGTAATACCACTCATACCTCGTGTGTTAAAACAAGAAGTGATCCTTTGTAAGGCTGCATGACGACTACAACCACTCTACAATGGCAGCAGTTGGCCTCTCTGATTCCCATCTGTGTTCACGGATGAATGGCCATCACAGCTCGCAGTGGCTCTCAGTGACACTCACAATATCACGCACGGACATTCCTCGGTTACGCTCGGCCAAGCACGGTTCATAGTTGCACATCAGGGTCACCTCCTGACATTGAACTCGCAAGTACCGAACGAAATGAACGCTGCACAACACGTAAGGACGTACCGTGCATATTCGTTTGGCACACACGTTTTGTCGGCAAGCCGATCACAAAAGCTGCAATTCACAGTAAAATTAAGTAGCATACGCACTCTGTCATACCTAAAAGCGATGACTTAAATTAAAACCCGAGTTTGGTTGTATTACCAACTGTACAAACTAAATTAGAACCAAACTTTGTTTTTATTTTACCAGATAAGGCCTACTGAGCTATGTCGCCTTTTCAGAAGTGACCTGGCCACAAATGATATCTCAACGCAGCGAAATACTCCAAACGCTTATTTCTGAACATGGAGGGAAAACCCGGAGAACCCGGAGAAAAATTCACGAGATCCAGTAGAATCACGCAAACTCAAAATATACAGCAGGTATTGTTAGGGTTAGGATCGGACCACAAAACCTCCTGCATACCAGACGGGAGATATAACATCTATCCACCACGGCTGAGCCCACTATCCCTAGCTCAATTGTTTCTTCACAGCCTAAGGATGTTAACGCTCGCCGATTGTGAGCGCTGCTGTTATTATCGCAAATTAAATACTTGCCGAGGGAAATTGAACACTGGAGTGTTTGCTTGATCCATGCGTGTACACGATTTGGTCTTGTTGTGTTCTCAGGTGGCGTACAGCATAGACAATACCATTTGGGATAGTTACATTGATTGCACGGATGATAACTATATACTACAAGGGGACACTGATGCTGAAAGTATCAACTTTTTAATATTCTTGCCAAATACAAATCTTTCATCCATAATCTATCAAATATCCTGAGTTGTTTTGTTAAATGTTGGTTAATGAGAAGACTGAATGTTGAAAGATTGAAGCGTGATTATTTAACTGTCACAAATTGTGACTATTCAAAGCCCCAACATCCACCCAGGTTAATCCTGCTGGTGTATTAATCATGAACACACACACCATGGGCTTAAAAGGCAAGACGTGAAAATATCCCCATAATGTCACTCACACAGAGTGGGTGTTGCCAAATAAATGCACTGGGCGGGAGCGGGGAGATAGGAGCTGGGAGAGGTGGCGAAGCAGACGCCCAAACGTCAGAGGCCAAGCTCGGGTGACTAGACCAGTGATGGGCAACCCAGACGAGTTGGTAGGCCCAGTTGCGTAGTAACTACATTATTAGTGGCGTAGTAGCTACATTTTCAGTGGCATAATGACTACATGATTAGTGGCATAGTAGCTGCATTAATAGTGGCATAGTGACCACATTAGTGGCGTAGTAGCTGCCTTATCAGTGGCGTAGTAACCACATTATCAGTGGCATGGTGACTACATTATCAGTGGCGTAGTAGCCACATTATCAATGGCGTAGTAATTGCATTATCAGTGGCATGGTGACTACATTATTAGTGACGTAGTAGCCATATTATCAGTGGCGTAGGAGCTCCATCATCAGTGGCATAGTAACCACATTAGTGGTGTATTGGCTGCATTATCAGTGGCATAGTAACTACATTATCAGTGGCGTTGTAGCTACATTACACTATGTAACACGATTTTTGTTCCTGGGTAGTGTTGTTTTCTAATTGCTTATGCCTAAAAAGTATAGAAAATGGCTATTATTCGCCACAAACTTTGCTTTTGCTACAATGCTGTGGACTCTCATGAAATTGTCTTTTTCGAGACCAAGGTGCTCTGCAAACCTTCTGGCTACCATCAAAGGTTTGTACACAAAGCCATTCAGATATACAAACACAGACATAATTTCAACCGTGATGATAGGTACAAAGTTAGTAATCATTGGAAAGATGTTATCAACCATGCAAAAAAAAAGACTTAATTACACATTTTGGACCATCTTATCTGACAGGCACTATTTTACTTTACTTTACCGAGTGTTAACATCCCCAGTGTTTAACAGTACTCTCTTTATTGTTCAGCCAGCACTGGTATAAACATGGGCATTTTCGTTCTTTTCTATCATGTGTATCAACAGGTGCTTGTGCATACACATGTCCACGTACACTTGCACCCCACACTCTCTTTTGGCCTCCCCTCCCCCTCTCCGTCCAATACGTTGGCGTGTGCAACAATAGTTGCTTGCGCACAACCACGTCCACGTCGCCGACTCTCGTGTACCACTTCGTGCATTCTTTTGACCCCTCCCCCTCCCGATACGTTCTACGTAGCACTTCGTGCCTTCTTTTAGCCCCGCCCCCCTCCCTACCAATACATTCCATACATTCTACCACATTCTGATGAGCCCCCCCCCTCTCCTCCCCCCTCAACTTGCATTTAAGGGATTACATCTTGAATCCTTGCCTCACTTGATGCAGCAACTCTGGCTGTGACGGTCCCACCTGATGACGGAGACTTGTGTTGCCTCCGAAACGTCGTAATTTTTATTGTTTTATTTTTTATTAATTTCATTTTTTACCTACGTGACTTTACCGAAAGAACTAAGAGTATGAATCCTTGCAGTCACGAAAGCTTCAAATCTGGAATTAAGAGGTAGGGAGTTGTTTTGCAGTCACCTGCACATCCACAATGTACCAACAACAATATGAAGACCAAGACGACACAGACTGCGTAACATTTTAATTTCTTACCTCTGTTTTGGCTGGGCATAGACAAATATTCTTGGGTGACTCGCCCTGGTGTGCACAGCGTTATGGCACTCGAAACCAGAAGGTGAGCATTCTCGAGGAACTCTTCGCCTTCTTATTCGTCCACACATAGCCACTTTCCAGCGTGCCCTCCTCCAGACTGTCCCGTTCATGCCCTGTGCCTCCCCCTTCCTAGTTAACGTGCACCCTTGGCCCTAGCACCCTGAATCGCTACCGATAGGGGAGGGGGCGTACGAGATTTGCTAGTGACAATCACGGGACCTCGACTCTCCCCTTCCACCCTTTCCCCGCCTCCCTCAACCGCCTTCTAACTTTCAATCAACTTTTGAATTGCTACCAGGTGAGAAGCGGTCATTCCCATGGGCTTGGGAGCAGCCATTTGCATTCTTCTCCTGGGGAAAGCCACTTATTCGATCAACATTCAACCTCGGACATTAGGAAAACACATATTCAGGCCTCCAACTTGGACTAACTTGGCCTAAAAACCTTTGTCCGAGGTGTGGGGGATGGCGTTCCTAACATTAACAGAGAGTGAGAGAGGCCTTCAGAATGTCGAGTGAATCCCCTCTTGCTGTTGAAGCAAATGCGGACGATCTTGTTGATTGTCATATTCTTGAACCAATCAGATTTAGAGTTTGCCATGTTGGGCGTATTTTTAGACACGCCGGAGACCCCGCACTGGCCTAGACGCCTACGGTAGCATTTTTCATGTGGCGTGATCAGAGGGCCAGTTAGCTAACTGAAGTAAAACTAGCTAGCACGTAAGGTAGCATCATCTAAGATTTATTAATAAAAATCTAAAAGTCATTTAAACGTTAAAACGTTTAGATTTTTAGATGTGATTTCGATGTTTGTTTGTGGGGAAGCCTGTTGAATCCTGATTGTGTCATTTGTGTTTTACAGAATTTTTGCTTGCTTGGTGGTCGTATGAGTAAATGTGACTGGTTGTTGTGAGTGTGTTCTTGTTTCTTTGGTAATGACATTGATTTGGGCTATGCGATGTCTATTTGTGATGCAGCATCCTGTCATACTGCATAATAGTGGTACATCCTTAATGGTTTCAGTCACCATGAATTTATGTCTCTGCAATTAGTATATTGTAACTCTCATAGATGTTGAGCCTCGTGTTAAATCACTTTATTCCACTCGATAAATGTTACTGTCACTGCGAATATGGGGTGGTTACGTCGAATGACGATTGCCTATAGCCCTAGTGTCATGGTGAGGTTGTTCGAAGGTGGTTTAATTGCAGGAGGATACCACTGAAGGCCTAGGTGTAAAATACACGGCCCGCTACTGCTCAAGTGGCTGAAATCAAGTGCACCACTCGAGTGTGGCTAAGGCCTTGTAGTCTTTTTGTCTGCCAAAAAGTGAGCAGTAGCGCTCTAGAAATGTTCACTCACAGCTGCCAAGTTCAAGAGTATTTCCAGGGAGGTCTCCAAGGTACTCCTGGCCGCTCTGGGACTCTCATTCACTGCGCTACCCATTGGCCCGAGAACAACTTGTCCCCACTTCGGTTAAGCTCCGTCCTCTCTCCCCCTCTTGCCTTCTCTCGCCGTTTCAAACATAAAGCATATGTTATTATCAGAGCATGTTTGTATGTTTTGCCACAAGTATGTGTGGGTAATGCACGACTTGATGCCTTGCAACAGGTGTCTATTTGGTGTTTTAACATTTTCACACCCGTTAAAATGCCAGAAAGGGTAACGCCTATTATAGTCTTCTTCATATACCTCAACCCACCACGTTTATATTGCACCGTGTGTATATGTGCACGTGTTTGATGTATCGGTGTGTTTTGTATGAGCAAGTGCTTTTTGCACTAAATGGACTATATTAAAAAAAACACAAGTTTCTTACAATAGTTTTGCGGTAGGTTATATACTTTATTTGAAGTTGGTTCAAGAATAACGAGCACTGTTTATTCCATGGAAGTAGTCGTAAAATAATAACAGATGACTGATTTGAAATATTCGAGCAATGAGTTGCATCCTGTGGAAACTCGTGCGTCAAATGACATCGCCTGATGAGAACCCGTCTGCTTACACAAAAAAATCCTTTGCCCATTGTGGGGGGGGGGGGGGGGATTACTGTCTTGAATAGAATGGCAATCTGCAAGCTCGTATATGGAACAATTGGAGTTTGGTTTACAGTTCTGTTTATCTTTCCTATACTTTCCACTCCTATTGTGTTTTTTGCATTGCTTGTTGTAACGTTCTTACCCGCCCCCTATTGGACGTCTGTGAAAAAGTGCCTTATATATTATCGGATTCCTCCTGTAGTATAGAGTTTCCGATTATGTAATACGACACTCCCTCCTTTCCTCTCATGTTACCCACATCAACCCAAGCATTAAACAGGAAGTATTGCAAATGTAAAATATTATTAACATTGTCGAGTGTTTACATATTCTTTTAACGATTTTTTTTTATTTAAAAAAATGTGTAGAGGAGGTTTCCTGTATTTCTAAGATTACATCAAACTACGTCTCATGTACTGTTTATAACGGACTCGTAGAGTGAATTTTCTGATTAACAACAATTTTCTAGTAGCTAGAACTCACAAAAAGGAAATTGATGCGGATGTCAATAAAGTTTGAGGACATGAAAGCAGATGATCCTGATTATAGCCAAATACCCGTCATAAAGAAGTATAAAATTCAGACATTAAGTCACAATTTTAATGGGACAAATTCATGCCTATAAAATTAAGGTGTTTCATTTACTTCCCTTTACTATTACATTTTATAGAACTAAACCTACAGGTTAATTTTGAACCAGCTGTATTATATCGATACATATTAATTGCATGGTAAATACAAGTAAAGTACATGATGATCCTTAAACTAAACTATTTTATTTTGCCAGACAAGGCCCACTGAGCGAAATATATATTTTTAAGAAGCGATCTGGTTATCACAAATTATAGCTCAACGTAATGGCTTATCACGTGGACATTTGTAGCAGGCAAATACTCTAAATGTGTGATGGCGATTCTAAATGTGGAGGGCAAAATCGGAGGACTCGGAAAAAAATCCACGTAACCACGGAAAAAACACGCAAGGGTCGGGATCGATCTCACGACCACCTGTATACCCGGTAAGGTATTTAACATCTCCCCACCGTGGCGCGCCATTGATGTTACAAGAGTACCATTACACATCCAATGGATAATATGTATGAGTTTTAACGCGAAATTTGCAGAAGATTTGGGTTTAGCATTTCTCGTGATTGTGAAAAATGATCGATTACTTGCAAGTTTAATTATTACTGATCCTCCCATCCTGCGTGTCCATGACTCGGTCGTCACCATGTGGCGACAAATGAGTCTGACATGAAACCGATAATCTTAACAAAGAATAATAACAGATTAACGCACTCTATAGATTCACCCCCGTATAGACTATGTAGGTAAGTAATACATATATTTCATCGCCCGATGTGTTATATTTGGCATTATCCATGGATTTGTTTTGTCCAGGCCACCTGTCCTCTACCTTTACCCAGATTCAAGACCCGAGGCAGACGATCCATGGCTTTGATCTTCCACGAAGAATATGGGCACAAACCCAAATCGAATCCACCCAAACAATGGCAGAAGTGGTTACTTAAAGCACAATTGAAAATAAATATCTTCGGTAGTGTGTGCCTGGGATCACCCAGAGTAGGCCACAGAAGGAATGACTCTTTAATGCCCAATTCACAAATACGAATGGGGGAGCATCATCAGAGCAGTACAATCCACTACATCTGACACAATCATCTGGCTCAACCACCTCAACGTACATTTTTTGTTGTTACTCTACACCTACATCAGCCATTCGAAGAAGACACTTCTAGATTTCCACAGACCATTAAACTTGCATCAGTACCCTTAGACCAGTACAGATACTCCATACACTCACAGATCTATAGGCGCAGCTGCAAAAAGGCAGAGTAGTGTTTGCAAGAGCAATTTTTCTTCTCGAAGTGCAATGCCTGCCCGCTGGGGAGCATTATGACAATATCACACCTGATAAATGTGTACCTGGTACGAATGAATTAACCTTGAGAACGAGGTCAACTTTACCTTGGCATGAACCCAGCATAGGAAAGGTCTTATTCATGTTTTCAGAGGATCTGTTTTTTATATCTAACAGAATGAGGTGGAGAGTGACTTGAATGGCTATTTCTTATTGACGTATATATTGTCGGGGGCGAGATAGGTCGGATCGGAACTGGCCACGGTCTTGGCATCATCTTCTCCCGTCTTCGACAGTGCACCTGAGTGGTGGTCCTCTTGGTGTTCACTTAAATAAGATGAAAATAAAACGTTTGAACACGATTAACCAATCCACATGTAACATAATAATAACCTCTTTTTATGTGCCACTCACGAGTATAGATACAATCTAAACGAAATAGAAAGCTGATAATAATATCAATGACTACTCCCGATATTCCAATAAAATTAAGAACTATGATAATAGCAAATAATAATAACGTGCATTAAAAATCGAAAACATCAGAAATTGTATTTTTAATTAAAGTTATTTTAACAATTTTCTGTGATTTTGACCGAGGCAGTGACCTGACGTAAATTAATTTGTTGTCCTTAGAAAGGCAACAGAGATGATGAAATCCGATACAAATATAGTCGAACCAACGCCGCTAACTCGCTATTCAGAAACATTTTATTGGGGAATTTAAACCGTGGCCTAGATTCTGCTGGTAAATCAGAATGAAGGATATGCTTAAATATAACGTTAAACTATCAAATATGAAGCAAAACGCTCGATTGTAGATGCGTTTGTTGAGCCAGCAAAACTTAACCCACTTTTCATCTAGGAAACTGGAGAGCAGCGCAGACTGTTACGAACTTAACATTACAAACAATAGCACATTTAATAATTACATTTAAAAGACAACATATATACTACTAAAAAGTGAGAATTAAAATTACTTTGTAAAACTGATCAGTGCTCCTCAAAGTCATGCTCTTTTAGGCTCCTAAACATTAGGGCATGTAAAACATACTTTTTCACTTTTTTTAAAATAGTTCTACGTCTGGGCGTTTTGAAAGTAATTTAACTTCAATATGGATTTGAAGCTTTCATGACTGCAGGAATCCATACTCTTTGGTTCTTTCGGTAAAGTCACGTAGGTATAAAATAGAAAATAATCACGACGTTTTGGGCACAACACAAGCGTCCGTCATCAGGTGGGAAAGCAGTCTGCTGCTGAGGCAGACTGTTTTAAAAAGCATGGTCTGCTACCGAAAGAACCAAACAGTATTTACTTCAATAGTGACGTATTTTTCACTTGTTTTTTTTGTGCATTTTGGAAGAGTGAGATATAAAAGGCCTGCTACCAAATCGAGTTGAATTCGATTTAGATTTTTCAATCGACCAAGCCTGAATCAGAATGTGATACGAGAAACATCAGGTCACATTTTGATTGTAGCTTCAAGAAATTTGTATTTGCTATTCATTTTTTAAACTGTAAATGATTCTTCTTATACACATATAATTATGTTACCCATATAATTATGCATTGCATGAACTAGATGCTTACACCCATGGTAAGCATGATTGTCACTCGTGTAGAATTGGATTACCTATACTCATAGCAAATTATGTGTCAATTGATGCAATTGTTGTTTATCCACGTACCCATTGTCCAGATCTTCATAAATGCAGTCATCAGCAGCCATGTATTCATTTTCGACCTTGTGACTTGCATCACAAACATCCTTTTTCATGCCACCTGGTACATCCGGAAGCTCGCCCCATTTTCTTTCGCTTTAGGAAAAACATGGCATAAAAATGGATCAGTGAGCATTTTTTTATTACCACATGCAGGCAATCTGCAAGAAGTATTGTTATCAGAAAGGTAGCTAAAACTGATGCTACCGGCCTCAAAGCACAACCGCACTAACCATTGTGCTTGTCACTCCATGCCCGTTGAGTTTACATGTTTGTGCATTTTTACCTTAGGAATATAATCACAGTACTTCATTATTCACTTCAGAAGAAAATTGCACCGTGTTCTTATTTTGTCGAGAGGTGTCAACAAAGACAGTTAATATAAATGGAAGCTCCTGGCCTCCAACTGTGACTTGCAGAATTAAAGTTTTCTAGACCATTTAAGTGTTTCCAATATTGATATCTAAAAAAATCCCATTTTTTTGGAAGCCACTGGAGCTATGCTCTTTTAAATAATCTACATTGACAAACTAATTTCGTTTAGAACTGCTTTTTGTGTTAAGTTTGTTGTCCTAACCCTGCACTTCGTCCTCAGATCTTGTGGGGTCGGGGGAATAATGTCCGAGTTCCCTCACTAACTTCTTACTCATTTTCAGCCCTGACTACAACCACTCTAAGACACATCCAATGCTAAATATCTCAAGCACAATCCTTTATTTGCATCCCACACCTCCGATGAGCACGGTTGGCTACGTACGGTGTGAAAGAAGTTAAACATACACAGGGCATGTTCTCCTATAAACACGGGAGTTGTGTTCATGAAGAACACCGTGTTATAGAAAAATCGCGTTATAATAAAACATTCTTGCGGAGGGAGCTGGTAGTAACATTGGGTTTTTCGGTCAATGGCCAGGGTCAACGGCAGCGTGGTGTATTCCGCAAATATGCCCGACTGTGAGGGCAGGCACAAGCCGGCATGAGTAGGTTAAACGTTGAGTGTTATAAGGGCACCACGGGGTGACCAGCCCCTCCCCACACAGCCCCTCCCCACCCAGCCCCACCCAGCCCCTCCCCACCCTCCCCACCCAGCCCCTCCCCACCCTGCCCTCTCCCCCCAGCCCCACCCCTCCCATTTTTGGATGCACGACGGACGAACAAAATAATCCCCTGTGGGCTGGTGTAACCAGGAGGTTACTACCAGTATAATATAATATAGGGGTAAAGCACATTCCGCGATAACACTTGAGATGTGTACGCAGGCTGAACAAAGACTGATGTGCGTGGGTGGCATCTAGAAGCATCCAGCAGCATCCATATGCCTTGGGTGAGCCAGCGCCTTCACACCTGAAGACACCGCCACATTAATAATTCCACCGCTAATGCTAGAAATAATTTAACAATGCGAGCGATATTAATAACTTCACCTTCCTCTGTAATTAATGACTGCGGGTCACTGCAAGTTGGCAAATGCTGAGGATTCTTGATATTTTGTAGGAATTGGGGAACGTCGGTGCTTATTGTCACTCCCGCTTCCAAGCTGCCTTTATTTCATCTTGATTTTCTTTATTCTTTGATTCTTAAGTAAACAGTTATTTTTATTAGGTTGCATTTTTTATGTATAATCACCATTCAGCTGCGTGGCCTTCCTGTTGGTATCGGCACATGCAGCCTATTCTTGTCACGAGCCATACAGATATCCATACATTACACTAACATCACACATGAATATACTCACCTTCACATATGCACTGTAGTTTAAAGCATACATTAAATACACTTCACATTATAACACATACTGTACTTTCATATCACACATTCAATATCACCTGCACTCATGCATTAAACACACACTTTTGCACCAGAAAGCATATGCATTAACTATTGCTTACGCATTAAACACACACTAACGCCTGTATCCTTACATTCAACCAGACTTAACATATACTGTATGTACACATGAACACTTATACATTCCTTACAAAACACGTTGGATTTCCCCATATCTATATATATAAAATCGCAAATCTGTCTGTCTGTCTGTGTGTGTGTCTGTGTGTCGCCGGACCATACGCAGTTTCATTGGACGAAATGTGAGGGATTTGCGAGACACGATTGGTCCGTTTGGTTTTCCACGGCGGTTGCCCCTGGCAACGGGTAGCGACGCATTCGCTGCGGGGTGGACGCCATTTTTAATTCACGTTAAAAATATGCGCAAGCAATAACACGCGACTCTGAGGTAAATTCATCAAAGTTTCACGTCCTCTTCACTCCCCCCCCACCCCAATGTGTGCAATTACTATTATAGGGTCGGTATATAATAAAATTATAGCGATTAGACAGTATTATTGTAGCGCGGGGGGGGGGGGGGGTAACGGCCCCAGTACCCAGCCTCAGCCGGATGGGCAATCTAGGCGAGGCCGGAGGCTCTGCACGGTACTAGGCCTCGACACCCACCACGCGACTCTGAGGTAAATTCATCAAAGTTTCACGTCCTCTTCACTCCCCCCCCACCACAATGTGTGCAATTACTATTATAGGGTCGGTAGATAATAAAATTATAGCGATTAGACAGTATTATTGTAGCGCGGGGGGGGGGGGGGGTAACGGCCCCTGTACCCAGCCTCAGCCGGGTGGGCAATTTAGGCGAGGCCGGAGGCTCTGCACGGTACAAGGCCTCGACACCCCACCACACTATAGGCCGTACATATTACTGCACAGCGGCCCAGGAGATCGTGGCTGGGGGGGGGGCAGGGGTAGCAGCCCATCTGTGTATATATGTAAGGTTATTAAGAAATATATTTTTCACCCGGGCAACGCTGGGTACTTATGCTAGTAGCCTATACAAGCTGTTAGATGGCGTTCTATCAGCGTGTGCTTATACACATAAAGATTATAGCAAACTCCTTAACACTGGTACACATACATTAACATTTTGTTTTTTTTCATACACAACACTCATGCACTTACATATTGAAACAATCACATGGACACTAAATGACATGTCAACACATGCACATATCTCATAACACATTCACAGACGCACGCAGGGAGTGTAGGGTTTTATGTTCCTCTTTATTTTCTACCGACTTGTCGCTATCCCGGGCGCTGTTGCCGCTGTCGACTGGGGCTATGGTTCTGGGTTGGTTGTGGTGTCTGTGACTGTGGTTGCAGCTGTTGATGCAGCTATTCTTTTTCATCTGTTTCTCCATGGGCACTGGTTTGGCCGGTGCATCTGTGGCCAGCCCAGCTGTGATATTCACTTTGGGAGGCAATCACAGCGGCTCATCTCCGAGTGAGGTGGCCCTGCGATTGTCTGCCTCGTTGGCCTGGCCTGTTATGACATTGACCCTTAGCATCTGCTGTCAGCGATTTGGCTGGCGTGCATACTGCTACGTTGCCGGTGGTGCCTGCCATTTGACGCCATACAGCACGTGTTGGGGCTTTTTGTGGTCTGCACTACGTCTGCCTCTCTCACCTATCCAGCCCGGGCTTCGGTTCTGAATTGGCTGTGGTGACTGCCAGCTTACCACGTTGGCTGACCATCATTATGTGGCTGCCTGGCTTTGTTTGAGCCGTCTGGCACCGTCGGGGATAAGGTAAAGTTATGGCACGTGTGTAGCTGCTGCCTCCACCACGAGTGCCGTCTCCACCCAGGCTTTGGCCTTCAGGCTGTTTGCTCATCGTGCTGATGGCCTGCTGCTCTAGCTGCTACATCTGTGTTGGCGTTTGCAGGGACCATATCGGGACGAAGCCTGCAAGTGGTTAAGCTAGGGCCCTGTTTTTGTATGGCCGTAACATTGCCTGCTTTAGCTGTGTTGCTTGCTGCAGCCATCATTCTGCGGCCTGCCTAGGCCTAGATGCGGCATTGGATGCCATTGGCCCCAGTGACTCCCCCTACAGTGACGTACTGGTCAACTCAGATTTGCTTGGTTGTCATGCTTCGTCAATCAACAAAGTCACAGGTGTTGCATCACGTGGCTGTCATTTCTGCCACCCATTGTCCTATCTGGGTTGTTTGCTGGGTAGCCACAGCAATTTCTTCAGACTTTAGAACTCTGTGGTGTTATGTTTTTTTTGGGTCTGTGTCGGTTATCCACTTTCTGCTGCTTGTGACCCACCCCGGCATTGTTTTGTATGGCTGTGGCCCTTTCTCTTTTGGATTTCACACTGGCTGTGCGAATTTCTGCCTTATCTGTTTACAAACATCGCTAGTAGATTGATGTACATGATGACAGCAGTCTGATATTACGAAGCCTCTGTACCCTAGATATATATTATGGAGTTTGCACTGTTTTTCGATCTCGTGATGCACCGTTGTTCTGTCATTCCCTGGTTATTCTCAGGCGATCACCCTATGTTCATAATGGGGCTGGTGATAGCAAAATCATCAGTTTACTCACAAATCAGGTCACAACATCGGATCTGTTTTGTCATAGCCCTACCATTTCCATTGGTATGTCTTCCATTCATTGCCCGTTGGGGCCTGCATTAATTAATGTACGTTCTATCCCAAGTAAGGCGTTTGTAGTAAACACACTTTTCACAGACCACTGTCTTGACTACCTATGTCTGACTGAGGCCTGATAAAGGCCTCTTGACTTTTTTCACAGAACGAGGCAACTCCATCTGGTTTCTCTTTTTGTGAGAAACCACAGTCATCAGATACAGGTGGTGGCCTGGCTTAATTTAATGCAAATTCTGCAATTGTAAAACCTGTCCCATTGCCAATGTTCCAGTCATTTGAGCACCTAGCATTAGATTGTAGCCAATCTGTACCCAGCTCAGCATTACTAATATTACTCTATTGCCCTCCAAGGTTTATTTCCGCATTCCATTCAGAGTCCTCTGTGTTCCTCTCAGTCGTGTGTGCTCATTCTGAACAAATTCCCATAATTGGTGACAAAAATGTTCACGTTGATACACCATCCAGACCTCATGCCAGGGACTTTTTGGCCTTCGTTGACTGTTTTTCATCCAGCATGTCAAAAAGCCAACACAGTCTGGTGGATGTACTTTAGATTTGGTTTGTTCCCTTGGGCTTTCACTATCTGAACTGACTGTGATGGAACTAGGAATATCAGACCACTCTTTGGTCCTCTTTGATAAATCTCTAACCCCGCCTGGCCCGTCGATTAAAAATATAATATATTACCTACCATAACAACATTGCCTTGGCGAAATCCGCCTACATTGCTGGTAGCATTGCAAATAGTGATGACAATCCTTAGACCTTATTTTACTGTATCAATCAACTTTTATAACAGGAACCAAATGTAATCTCCCACTCCTCTGCTGATTTCTGCATCCAAATTCAACAGGTTTCTTATTATACTTATTTTCGCTCTCTTCCTTCTCTTTCCTACTTACCTCCAGCTCAGTTGAAGGGGACATTGTTGAATGAGTTTCCCGCAATTTCTACTGTGGAAGCCATCTCCATATTTGCTGTCTTTCGACCTACCAGCTGTCCACCGGATCCCTTTCTTTCGAGGCTATTACAGGACCATTCTGTTATACTGAGGCCGTTTATCCTTGGTCTTTTGAATATGTAACTCGGCACAGTTCCTGACATTTTTAAGATAGCTGCGGTCACCCCACTTTAAAAAATGCTGGGTCTTGATCCTGAGATACCGGAAAATGTTCGCCCAATATTAAACCTTCTGCATTTGTCTAAAATTCTAGAAAGAGCTGTGGCCACTCGTTTACATCTGCACCTGGCCTCAAACGATAAATTTGACCACTTTCAATCGGGGTTCAGAACAGCTCATAGCACTGAGACTACTCTGTCAAAGGTGGTCAATTATTTACTTTGTCAACAGATAAAGGCTTTGTCAGCCTCCTCATTTTGCTATATTTGAGCGCCCCCCAACAACCACAGCCTGCGGTGCCCCCCAACAACCACAACCTGCGGCGGCCCCCAACAGTCTGGTCAAGTAAATCCTTATGATCCACTCGCACAACGTGCTGTGGGCCTTAATCCAGCAGTGGATGTAAGCACCAATAAAACGACAGTACTAATATAATTAGAACCGTGTGCATTGTTTGTCAGATTTAATTCTTAAAAAACTCAACTTCAACTACCTATTAACTTAATGTCTTAAGACACGATCAGATGTATGGCTGATAGTGAATTACATAAAAAATTAAAAAACAACGCGAACCGCTTTGCTGTACTTACAACTTTCACTCTACATACAGTGAGGGAAAAAAGTATTTGATCCCCTGCTGATTTTGTACGTTTGCCCACTGACAAATAAATGATCAGTCTATAATTGTAATGGTATGTTTATTTGAACAGTGAGAGACAGAATAACAACAAAATCCAGAAAAACGCATGTCAAAAATGTTATAAATTGATTTGCATTTTAATGAGGGAAATAAGTATTTGACCCCCTCTCAATCAGAAAGATTTCCGGCTCCCAGGTGTCTTTTATACAGGTAACGAACTGAGACTAGGAGCACACTCTTAAAAGGAGTGCTCCTAATCTCAGCTTGTTACCTTGTAGGACTTGAAATATCACGCGCCACGCGTTCTGTTGCTAGGCAAGCGAGCAGAGTACAGTGGGAGCATCTGAGGACACAGTTGTTGTTGTCGTGGCATTAAGGGGGGGGGGGGGTCGTTAAGATACGCGACAGGTGTTAAGGGTGACTGAGGATGCAGGCCGGTGATTGGTCAGGAGGGTGAGTGGCTAATGACCGGCGCCGGCCTGGCGGCAATAACATGGTCACGTGAGGCTGGGGGCCTGGGGGCGAGTAGCAAAGCGGGGGACGAGAATATTGATTGGGACTGATTGGTGCAGGGATAAAGGGGACAGCGTAACAGAGAGAAGGGATTCTTGGTTGGGATTGGAGCTGGAGTGGTTGGTGCTCGGGGGAGAGACGGAGCAGCATTGAGCAGGAATAGATACGATAAGGATAGAGAGAACACAGTGTACGGGTAGCAGTGGATAGAGAGAACACAGTGTATGGTAGCAGTGGATAGAGAGAACACAGTGTACGGTAGCAGTGGATAGAGAGAACACAGTGTACGGTAGCAGTGGATAGAGAGAACAGTGTACGGTAGCAGTGGATAGAGAGAACACAGTGTACGGTAGCAGTGGATAGGGGGAATACAGTTTACGGTAGGAACGGGGAGACATGGAGTGTTGTTAATGGCGGGTTGTGCATCGGAGCGAACGGAGAGACACGGAGCGATGATGAGGAGGAGGTGTGAACTCTATGCGCGAATAAACGAGACGAGAAAGACAACGAGAGTACGAGTCCTACACCTGTATAAAATACACCTGTTCACATAAGCAATCAATCAATCAGATTCCAAACTCTCCACCATGGCCAAGACCAAAGAGCTCTCCAAAGACGTCAGGGACAAGATTGTAGACCTACACAAGGCTGTAATGGGCTACAAGACCATTGCCAAGCAGCTTGGTGAGAAGGTGACAACAGTTGGTGCGATTATTCGCAAATGGAAGAAACACAAAATAACTGTCAATCTCCCTCGGCCTGGGGCTCCATGCAAGATCTCACCTCGTGGAATTTCAATGATCATGAGAACGGTGAGGAATCAGCCCAGAACTACACGGGAGGTTCTTGTCAATAATCTCAAGGCAGCTGGGACCATAGTCACCAATTAAACAGATGGTAACACACTACGCCGTGAAGGACTGAAATCCTGCAGCGTCCGCAAGATCCCCCTGCTCAAGAAAGCACATATACATGGCCGTCTGAAGTTTGCCAATGAACATCTGAATGATTCAGAGGACAACTAGGTGAAAGTGTTGTGGTCAGATGAGACCAAAATGGAGCTCTTTGGCATCAACTCAACTCGCTGTGTTTGGAGGAGGAGGAATAGCGCCTATGACCCCAAGAACACCATCCCCACCGTCAAAAATGGAGGTGACATTATGCTTTGGGAGTGTTTTTCTGCTAAGGGGACAGAACAACTTCACCGCATCAAAGGGACGATGGACGGGGCCATGTACCGTCAAATCTTGGGTGAGAACCTCCTTCCCTCAGCCAGGGCATTGAAAATGGGTCGTGGATGGGTATTCCAGCATGACAATGACCCAAAACACACAGTCAAGACAACAAAGGAGTGGCTCAAGAACAAGCACATTAAGGTCCTGGAGTGGCCTAGCCAGTCTCTATACCTTAATCCAATAGAAAAATCTGTGGAGGGAGCTGAAGGTTCAAGTTGCTAAACGTCAGCCTCGAAACCTTAATGACTTGGAGAAGACCTGCAAAGAGGAGTGGGACAAAATCCCTGCTGAGATGTGTGCAAAGCTGGTGGCCAACTACAAGAAACGTCTGACTTCTGTAATTGCCAACAAGGGTTTGCCACCAAGTACTAAGTCATGTTTTGCAGAGGGGTCAAATACTTAATTCCCTCATTAAAATGCAAATCAATTTATTACATTTTTGACATGCGTTTTTCTGGATTTTTTTGTTGTTATTCTGTCTTTCACTGTTCAAATAAACCTACCATTAAAATTATAGACTGATCATTTCTTTGTCAGTGGGCAAACGTACAAAATCAGCAGAGGATCAAATACTTTTTTCCCTCACTGTATGCATCCCCAGAACTATGAGACATGGTGATGGACAGCTATTTTAATGAATGAGACAAGCAGATTAGAGGAATTAATACTTGCCCAGTTTGCTGTGTGGAATCGGGTTTCTTGAAACAATTCCTGTAGAAAGAGGCGCATTTTGAGAACATATTTAACCAATAGACAGACTACAAGGTGGACAGACACACAGATGAATGGAATGGCAGAAGCAACGATAGGTCGAAGACCTAACGGAGTGCCCGGATTTTAATCTGGGCAGATGCCTGTGTTTAAAACTGTGCTCAACCCAGTCAATAATGACTGCACAGAAACCCAAGTCATGAATTTGCTTCTGCACTTAATTTGGATAAATTCCAGCTCTGTAAATAACGCAACAGTCAAAATCTGTCCTAAAAGTAAAAAAATATACACGTAATATATACTAGATGATATCTTGGTCAATGATGTTCTTTATAACACACTAGCGGAAGTACCCGGCTTTGCCCGGGTGAAAAATATATTTCTTAAAAAAACTTTATATATATACACAGATACTAAGGTATTGTCAAAGCCCGGTGGGCTGTTTGTACATTTCTCCACCAACAAATATATAAGAGGCTTTCACAAGTCCAAAAAGTTGTAGAAAGTGTGGGGTAAATAGTTGATGTCAAAAGGTTTCCGAAAATTGTGGTCTCCCCCCCCCCCCTCAAAAATATCTTTACCCCTCGTAGGTATATATACTAACAACACCTTACATACAACAGAGGAAGTGGTATCTATTGACTCTGTAGTAGTATCTACTGACTGTACCGTAGTATCTACTGAGCCAATAGTAGCTACTGACTGTGTAGTAGTATTTAGTGAGTGGAATAACTACTGACCATAGTATTTACTGGGCCTACAGTAGTATCTACCGACTATATACTCGTAACGACTAACTGTATAGTATCTGCTGACTCTATAGTTGTATCCACGGACTATAGTAGTAACTACAAAATCTATAGCAGTATCTACTCACTCTATAATAGTATCTACTGACTCTAGTAGCTACTCAACGTGGTAGTATGTACTGACTGTATAGTAGTATGTACTGACTGTAGCAGTATTGACTGACTGTAGCGGTATATACTGACTGTTTTAGTATTTACTATAGCGGTATCTACCAACTCGATAGCAGTATCTACTATCGCCACAGCAGTGTATACCGACTGAGGTCGTACCTGCTATCACTACAGCAGTGTATACTTCTGTGTTGGTACCTGCTATGACGACAGCAGTACATACTGTGGTGGTACCTGCTATGGTGACAGCAGTACATTCTGTGGTGGTGGTACCTGCTATGATTACAGCAGTGCATATTGACTGTACTCATCATTCACCCTCACCATTCACCACTCACAACTCACCCTTACCACTCATCCTCACTACTCACCACTCCCACTCACTATTCACCATTCACCCTCACAACTCACCACTCACCAATCTCCCTCACCAATCTCCCTCACCACTCACCCTCACCACTCACCGTCACAACCACCACTCAACCTCACCACACAACCTCACCGTCACTACTCACCATTCATCCTCACCAATCACCACTGACCAATCACCACTCACCACTCTCCACTAACCCTCACCACTCAACCTCACCACTCACCCTCAAAACTAACCACTCTCTCACCACTCACCCTCACCACTCAGCACTCACCCTCACCACTCACCCTCACCACTCACGCTCACCACTCACCCCTCACCACTCACCCTGACCACTCACCACTCATCCTCACCAATCACACCCTCACCAATCACCACTCACCCGCACTGCTCACCCTCAACACTCACGCTCACCCTCACCACTCACCCCTCACAAATCACCACTCATAACCGCCACTCACCATCACCACTCAACACTCACCCTCACCACTCACCCTCACCACTCACCCTCACTACTCACCACTCATCCTCACCAATCACACCCTCAACAACCACCACTCACCCTCACCACTCACGCTCACCACTCACCCTCACAACTCACTCTTACCACTCACCACTCACCCTCACAACAACCACTCACCCTCACCGCTCACCACTCACCCTCACTACCCACCTCACCACTCACCACTCATCCTCACCAATCACACCCTCACCAATTACCACTCACCCTCACTGCTCACCCTCACCGCTCACTACTCACCCTCACCACTCAACCTCAACCTCACCCCTCACTAATCACCACTCAAAACCGCCACTCACCCTCCCCACTCACCCTCACTACTCACCACTCATCCTCACCAATCACACCCTCACCAATCACCATTCACCCTCACCACTTGCCACTCACCCTCACCACTCACCACTCACCCTCACCATTCACCCTCACCACTCTCCCTCAACACTCTCCCTCACCACTCATCCTCACCAATCACACCCTCACCAATCACCACTCACCACTCACCCACAACACTCACCCTCACCTCTCACCACTCACCCTCACTACTCACCCTCACTACTCACCACTCATCCTCACCAATCACACCCTCAACAATCACCACTCACCCTCACCACTCACGCTCACCACTCACCCTCACCACTCTCACCACTCACCCTCACAACAAACACTCACCCTCACCGCTCACCACACACCATCACTACTCACCTCACCACTCACCACTCATCCTCACCAATCACACCCTCACCAATCACCACTCACCCTCACCACTTGTCACTCACCCTCACCACTCACCACTCACCCTCACCATTCACCCTCACCACTCTCCCTCACCACTCTCCCTCACCACTCATCCTCACCAATCACACCCTCACCAATCACCACTCACCAATCACCCTCAACACTCACCCTCACCGCTCACCACTCACCCTCACTACTCACCCTCACCACTCACCACTCATCCTCACCAATCACACCCTCACCACTCTCCCTCACCACTCTCCCTCACCACTCATCCTCACCAATCACACACTCACCAATCACCACTCACCACTCACCCTCAACACTCACCCTCACCACTCACCACTAACCCTCACCATTCACCCTCACCACTCTCCCTCACCACTCTCCCTCACCACTCATCCTCACCAATCACACCCTCACCAATCACCACTCACCACTCACCCTCAACACTCACCCTCACCACTCACCACTCACCCTCACCATTCACCCTCACCACTCTCCCTCACCACTCATCCTCACCAATCACACCCTCACCAATCACCACTCACCACTCACCCTCAACACTCACCCTCACCACTCACCACTCACCCTCACCATTCACCCTCACCACTCTCCCTCACCACTCTCCCTCACCACTCATCCTCACCAATCACACCCTCACCAATCACCACTCACCACTCACCCTCAACATTCACCTTCACCACTCACCACTCACCCTCACCATTCACCCTCACCACTCTCCCTCACCACTCTCCCTCACCACTCATCCTCACCAATCACACCCTCACCAATCACCACTCACCACTCACCCTCAAAACTCACCCTCACCACTCACCACTCACCCTCACCATTCACCCTCACCACTCTCCCTCACCACTCTCCCTCACCACTCATCCTCACCAATCACACCCTCACCAATCACCACTCACCATCAACACTCGCCCTCACCACTCACCACTCACCCTCACCATTCACCCTCACCACTCTCCCTCGCCACTCTCCCTCACCACTCATTCTCACCAATCACACCCTCACCAATCACCACTCACCCTCAACACTCACCCTCACCACTCACCACTCACCCTCACCATTCACCCTCACCACTCTCCCTCACCACTCTCCCTCACCACTCATCTTCACCAATCACACCCTCACCAATCACCACTCACCACTCACCCTCAACACTCACCCTCAACACTCACCACTCACCCTCACCATTCACCCTCACCACTCTCCCTCACCACTCTCCCTCACCACTCATCCTCACCAATCACACCCTCACCAATCACCACTCACCCTCAACACTCACCCTCACTACTCACCACTCACCCTCACCATTCACCCTCACCACTCTCCCTCACCACTCTCCCTGACCACTCATCCTCACTAATCACACCCTCACCAATCACCACTCACCCTCACCACTTGCCACTCACCCTCACCACTCACCATTCACCCTCACCATTCACCCTCACCACTCTCCCTCACCACTCTTCCTCACCACTCATCCTCACCAATCACACCCTCACCAATCACCACTCACCACTCACCCTCAACACTCACCCTCACCACTCACCACTCACCCTCACCATTCACCCTCACCACTCTCCCTCTCCACTCTCCCTCACCACTCATCCTCACCAATCACACCCTCACCAATCAACACTCACCCTCACCACTTGCCACTCACCCTCACCACTCACCACTCACCCTCACCATTCACCCTCATCACTCTCCCTCACCACTCTCCCTCACCACTCATCCTCACCAATCACACCCTCACCAATCACCACTCACCACTCACCCTCAACACTAACCCTCACCACTCACCACTCACCCTCACCATTCACCCTCACCACTCTCCCTCACCACTCTCCCTCACCACTCATCCTCACCAATCACACCCTCACCAATCACCACTCACCACTCACCCTCAACACTCACCCTCACCACTTACCACTCACCCTCACCATTCACCCTCACCACTCTCCCTCACCACTCTCCCTCACCACTCATCCTCACCAATCACACCCTCACCAATCACCACTCACCACTCAACCTCAACGCTCGCCCTCACCACTCACCACTCACCCTCACCATTCACCCTCACCACTCTCCCTCACCACTCTCCCTCACCACTCATCCTCACCAATCACACCCTCACCAATCACCACTCACCACTCACCCTCAACACTCACCCTCACCACTCACCCTCACCATTCACCCTCACCACTCTCCCTCACCACTCTCCCTCACCACTCATCCTCACCAATCACACCCTCACCAATCACCACTCACCACTCACCCTCAACACTCACCCTCAACACTCACCACTCACCCTCACCATTCAC
This sequence comes from Lampetra fluviatilis, assembly GCF_964198595.1. Taxonomy (NCBI): domain Eukaryota; kingdom Metazoa; phylum Chordata; class Hyperoartia; order Petromyzontiformes; family Petromyzontidae; genus Lampetra; species Lampetra fluviatilis. The sequence goes on along the minus strand of NC_136322.1, from coordinate 5,765,843 downwards.
CCTCACCACTCTCCCTCACCACTCTCCCTCACCACTCATCCTCACCAATCACACCCTCACCAATCACCACTCACCACTCACCCTCAACACTCACCCTCAACACTCACCACTCACCCTCACCATTCACCCTCACCACTCTCCCTCACCACTCTCCCTCACCACTCATCCTCACCAATCACACCCTCACCAATCACCACTCACCCTCAACACTCACCCTCACCACTCACCACTCACCCTCACCATTCACCCTCACCACTCTCCCTCACCACTCTCCCTCACCACTCATCCTCACCAATCACACCCTCACCAATCACCACTCACCCTCACCACTTGCCACTCACCCTCACCACTCACCACTCACCCTCACCATTCACCCTCACCACTCTCCCTCACCACTCTCCCTCACCACTCATCCTCACCAATCACACCCTCACCAATCACCACTCACCACTCACCCTCAACACTAACCCTCACCACTCACCCTCACCATTCACCCTCACCACTCTCCCTCACCACTCTCCCTCACCACTCATCCTCACCAATCACACCCTCACCAATCACCACTCACCACTCACCCTCAACACTCACCCTCACCACTCACCACTCACCCTCACCATTCACCCTCACCACTCTCCCTCAACACTCTCCCTCACCACTCATCCTCACCAATCACACCCTCACCAATCACCACTCACCACTCAACCTCAACACTCGCCCTCACCACTCACCACTCACCCTCACCATTCACCCTCATCACTCTCCCTCACCACTCTCCCTCACCACTCATCCTCACCAATCACACCCTCACCAATCACCACTCACCACTCACCCTCAACACTCACCCTCACCACTCACCACTCACCCTCACCATTCACCCTCACCACTCGTCCTCACCACTCTCCCTCACCACTCATCCTCACCAATCACACCCTCACCAATCACCACTCACCACTCACCCTCAACACTCACCCTCACCACTCACCACTCACCCTCACCATTCACCCTCACCACTCTCCCTCACCACTCTCCCTCACCACTCACCCTCACCAATCACACCCTCACCAATCACCACTCACCACTCACCCTCAACACTCACCCTCACCACTCACCCTCACCATTCACCCTCACCACTCTCCCTCACCACTCTCCCTCACCACTCATCCTCACCAATCACACCCTCAGCAATCACCACTCACCACTCACCCTCAACACTCACCCTCACCACTCACCACTCACCCTCACCATTCACCCTCACCACTCTCCCTCACCACTCTCCCTCACCACTCATCCTCACCAATCACACCCTCACCAATCACCACTCACCACTCACCCTCAACACTCACCCTCACCACTCACCCTCACCATTGCCCCTCACCACTCTTCCTCACCACTCTCCCTCACCACTCATCCACACCAATCACACCCTCACCAATCACCACTCACCACTCACCCTCAACTCTCACCCTCACCACTCACTACTCACCCTCACCATTCACCCTCACCACTCTCCCTCACCACTCTCCCTCACCACTCATCCTCACCAATTACACCCTCACCAATCACCACTCACCCTCACCACTTGCCACTCACCCTCACCACTCACCATTCACCCTCACCATTCACCCTCACCACTCTCCCTCACCACTCTCCCTCACCATTCATCCTCACCAATCACACCCTCACCAATCACCACTCACCACTCACCCTCAACACTCACCCTCACCACTCACCACTCACCCTCACCATTCACCCTCACCACTCTCCCTCACCACTCTCCCTCACCACTCATCCTCACCAATCACACCCTCGCCAATCACCACTCACCCTCACCACTTGCCACTCACCCTCACCACTCACCACTCACCCTCAAAATTCACCCTCACCACTCTCCCTCACCACTCTCCCTCACCACTCATCCTCACCAATCACACCCTCACCAATCACCACTCACCCTCAACACTCACCCTCGCCACTCACCCTCACTATTCACCCTCACCACTCTCCCTCACCACTCTCCCTCACCACTCATCCTCACCAATCACAACCTTACCAATCACCACTCACCCTCACCACTTGCCACTCACCCTCACCTCTCACCACTCACCCTCACCATTCACCCTCACCACTCTCCCTCACCACTCTCCCTCACCACTCATCCTCACCAATCACACCCTCACCTATCACCACTCACCCTCACCACTTGCCACTCACCCTCACCACTCACCACTCACCCTCACCATTCACCTTCAACACTCTCCCTCACCACTCTCCCTCACCACTCATTCTCACCAATCACACCCTCACCAATCAACACTCACCACTCACCCTCAACACTCACCCTCACCACTCACCACTCACCCTCACCATTCACCACTCACCACTCTCCCTCACCACTCTCCCTCACCACTCATCCTCACCAATCACACCCTCACCAATCACCCTCAACACTCACCCTCACCACTCACCCTCACCATTCCCCCTCACCACTCTTCCTCACCACTCTCCCTCACCACTCATCCACACCAATCACACCCTCACCAATCACCACTCACCACTCACCCTCAACTCTCACCCTCACCACTCACTACTCACCCTCACCATTCACCCTCACCACTCTCCCTCACCACTCTCCCTCACCACTCATCCTCACCAATTACACCCTCACCAATCACCACTCACCCTCACCACTTGCCACTCACCCTCACCACTCACCATTCACCCTCACCATTCACCCTCACCACTCTCCCTCACCACTCTCCCTCACCATTCATCCTCACCAATCACACCCTCACCAATCACCACTCACCACTCACCCTCAACACTCACCCTCACCACTCACCACTCACCCTCACCATTCACCCTCACCACTCTCCCTCACCACTCTCCCTCACCACTCCTCCTCACCAATCACACCCTCGCCAATCACCACTCACCCTCACCACTTGCCACTCACCCTCACCACTCACCACTCACCCTCAAAATTCACCCTCACCACTCTCCCTCACCACTCTCCCTCACCACTCATCCTCACCAATCACACCCTCACCAATCACCACTCACCCTCAACACTCACCCTCGCCACTCACCCTCACTATTCACCCTCACCACTCTCCCTCACCACTCTCCCTCACCACTCATCCTCACCAATCACAACCTTACCAATCACCACTCACCCTCACCACTTGCCACTCACCCTCACCTCTCACCACTCACCCTCACCATTCACCCTCACCACTCTCCCTCACCACTCTCCCTCACCACTCATCCTCACCAATCACACCCTCACTATCACCACTCACCCTCACCACTTGCCACTCACCCTCACCACTCACCACTCACCCTCACCATTCACCTTCAACACTCTCCCTCACCACTCTCCCTCACCACTCATTCTCACACAATCACACCCTACACCAATCAACACTCACCACTCACCCTCAACACTCACCCTCACCACTCACCACTCACCCTCACCATTCACCACTCACCACTCTCCCTCACCACTCTCCCTCACCACTCATCCTCACCAATCACACCCTCACCAATCACCACTCACCACTCACCCTCACCACTCACCACTCACCCTCACCATTCATTCACCCTCACCACTCTCCCTCACCACTCTCCCTCACCACTCATCCTCACCAATCACAACCCTCACCAATCACCACTCACCCTCACCACTTACCACTCACCCTCACCACTCACCACTCACCCTCACCATTCACCCTCACCACTCTCCGTCACCACTCTCCCTCACCACTCATCCTACCAATCACACCCTCACTAATCACCACTCACCCTCAACACTCACCCTCACCACTCACCACTCACCCTCACCATTCACCCTCACCACTCTCCCTCACCACTCTCCCTCACCACTCATCCTCACCAATCACACCCTCACCAATCACCACTCACCCTCACCATTCACCATCACCACTCTCCCTCACCACTCTCCCTCACCACTCATCCTCACCAATCACACCCTCACCAATCACCACTCACCACTCACCCTCAACCACTCACCCTCACCACTCACTCACTCACCCTCACCATTCACCCTCACCACTCTCCTTCACCACTCTACCTCACCACTCATCCTCACCAATCACACCCTCACCAATCACCACTCACCCTCACCACTTGCCACTCACCCTCACCATTCACCCTCACCACTCTCCCTCACCACTCATCCTCACCAATCACACCCTCACCAATCACCACTCACCCTCACCACTTGCCACTCACCCTCACCATTCACCCTCACCACTCTCCTCACCACTCTCCCTCACCACTCATCCTCACTAATCACACCCTCACCAATCACCACTCACCCTCAACACTCACCCTCACCACTCACCACTCACCCTCTCAATTCACCCTCACCACTCTCCCTCACCACTCACCACTCACCCTCACCATTCACCCTCACCACTCTCCCTCACCACTCACCCTCACCACTCACCACTCACCCTCACCATTCACCTCACCACTCTCCCTCACCACTCTCCCTCACCACTCATCCTCACCAATCACCACTCACCACTCACCTTCACCACTCACCACTCACCCTCACCATTCATTCACCCTCACCACTCTCCCTCACCACTCTCCCTCACCACTCATCCTCACCAATCACACCCTCACCAATCACCACTCACCCTCACCACTTGCCACTCACCCTCACCACTCACCACTCACCCTCACCATTCACCCTCACCACTCTCCCTCACCACTCTCCCTCACCACTCATCCTCACCAATCACACCCTCACCAATCACCACTCACCCTCAACACTCACCCTCACCACTCACCACTCACCCTCACTATTCACCCTCACCACTCTCCCTCACCACTCTCCCTCACCACTCATCGTCACCAATCACAACCTCACCAATCACCACTCACCCTCACCACTTGCCATTCACCCTCACCACTCACCACTCACCCTCACCATTCACCCTCACCACTGTCCCTCACCACTCTCCCTCACCACTCATCCTCACCAATCACACCCTCACCAATCACCACTCACTCTCACCACTTGCCACTCACCCTCACCACTCACCACTCACCCTCACCATTCACCCTCAACACTCTCCCTCACCACTCTCCCTCACCACTCATCCTCACCAATCACACCCTCACCAATCAACACTCACCACTCACCCTCAACACTCACCCTCACCACTCACCACTCACCCTCACCATTCACCCTCAACACTCTCCCTCACCACTCTCCCTCACCACTCATCCTCACCAATCACACCCTCACCAATCAACACTCACCACTCTCCCTCACCACTCTCCCTCACCACTCATCCTCACCAATCACACCCTCACCAATCACCACTCACCACTCACCCTCACCACTCACCACTCACCCTCACCATTCATTCACCCTCACCACTCTCCCTCACCACTCTCCCTCACCACTCATCCTCACCAATCACACCCTCACCAATCACCACTCACCCTCACCACTTGCCACTCACCCTCACCACTCACCACTCACCCTCACCATTCACCCTCACCACTCTCCCTCACCACTCTCCCTCACCACTCATCCTCACAAATCACACCCTCACCAATCACCACTCACCCTCAACACTCACCCTCACCACTCACCACTCACCCTCACTATTCACCCTCACCACTCTCCCTCACCACTCTCCCTCACCACTCATCCTCACCAATCACAACCTCACCAATCACCACTCACCCTCACCACTTGCCACTCACCCTCACCACTCACCACTCACCCTCACCATTCACCCTCACCACTCTCTCTCACCACTCTCCCTCACCACTCATCCTCACCAATCACACCCTCACCAATCACCACTCACCCTCACCACTTGCCACTCACCCTCACCACTCACCACTCACCCTCACCATTCACCCTCAACACTCTCCCTCACCACTCTCCCTCACCACTCATCCTCACCAATCACACCCTCACCAATCAACACTCACCACTCACCCTCAACACTCACCCTCACCACTCACCACTCACCCTCACCATTCACCACTCACCACTCTCCCTCACCACTCTCCCTCACCACTCATCCTCACCAATCACACCCTCACCAATCACCACTCACCACTCACCCTCACCACTCACCACTCACCCTCACCATTCATTCACCCTCACCACTCTCCCTCACCACTCTCCCTCACCACTCATCCTCACCAATCACACCCTCACCAATCACCACTCACCCTCACCACTTGCCACTCACCCTCACCACTCACCACTCACCCTCACCATTCACCCTCCCCACTCTCCCTCACCACTCTCCCTCACCACTCATCCTCACCAATCACACCCTCACCAATCACCAATCACCCTCACCATTCACCATCACCACTCTCCCTCACCACTCTCCCTCACCACTCATCCTCACCAATCACACCCTCACCAATCACCACTCACCCTCAACACTCACCACTCACCCTCACCATTCACCCTCACCACTCTCCCTCACCACTCTCCCTCACCACTCATCCTCACCAATCACACCCTCACCAATCACCACTCACCCTCACCACTTGCCACTCACCCTCCCCATTCACCCTCACCACTCTCCCTCACCATTCTCCCTCACCACTCATCCTCACCAATCACACCCTCACCAATCACCTCTCACCCTCACCACTTGCCACTCACCCTCACCACTCACCACTCACCCTCACCATTCACCCTCACCACTCTCCCTCACCACTCTCCCTCACCACTCATCCTCACTAATCACACCCTCACCAATCACCACTCACCACTCACCCTCAACACTCACCCTCACCACTCACCCTCACAATTCACCCTCACCACTCTCCCTCACCACTCACCACTCACCCTCACCATTCACCCTCACCACTCTCCCTCACCACTCACCCTTACCACTCACCACTCACCCTCACCATTCACCTCACCACTCTCCCTCACCACTCTCCCTCACCACTCATCCTCACCAATCACACCCTCACCAATCACCACTCACCACTCACCCTCACCACTCACCCTCACCATTCATTCACCCTCACCACTCTCCCTCACCACTCTCCCTCACCACTCATTCTCACCAATCACACCCTCACCAATCACCACTCACCCTCACCACTTGCCACTCACCCTCACCACTCACCACTCACTCTCACCATTCACCCTCACCACTCTCCCTCACCACTCTCCCTCACCACTCATCCTCACCAATCACATCCACACAAATCACCACTCACCCTCAACACTCACCCTCACCACTCACCACTCACCCTCACCATTCACCCTCACGACTCTCCCTCACCACTCATCCTCACCAATCACACCCTCACCAATCACCCCTCACCATTCACACCTCACCACTCTCCCTCACCACTCTCCCTCACCACTCATCCTCACTAATCACACCCTCACCAATCACCACTCACCCTCAACACTCACCCTCACCACTCACCTTCACCATTCACCCTCACCACTCTCCCTCACCACTCTCCCTCACCACTCATCCTCACCAATCACACCCTCACCAATCACCACTCACCCTCAACACTCACCCTCACCACTCACCCTCACAATTCACCCTCACCACTTGCCACTCACCCTCACCATTCACCCTCACCACTCTCCCTCACCACTCTCCCTCACCACTCATCCTCACCAATCACACCCTCACCAATCACCACTCACCCTCACCACTCACCCTCACCATTCACCCTCACCACTCTCCCTCACCACTCTCCCTCACCACTCATCCTCACTAATCACACCCTCACCAATCACCACTCACCCTCAACACTCACCCTCACCACTCACCCTCACAATTCACCCTCACCACTCTCCCTCACCACTCACCACTCACCCTCACCATTCAACCTCACCACTCTCCCTCACCACTCTCCCTCACCACTCATCCTCACCAATCACACCCTCACCAATCACCACTCACCCTCACTCACCCTCACCACTCACCCTCGCCATTCACCCTCACCACTCTCCCTCACCATTCTCCCTCACCACTCATCCTCACCAATCACACCCTCACCAATCACCACTCACCCTCACCACTTGCCACTCACCCTCACCACTCACCACTCACCCTCACCCTCACCACTCTCCCTCACCACTCTCCCTCACCACTCATCCTCACCAATCACACCCTCACCAATCATCACTCACCACTCACCCTCAACACTCCTCCCCACCACTCACCACTCATCCTCACCATTCACCCTCACCACTCTCCCTCACCACTCTCCCTCACCACTCATCCTCACTAATCACACCCTCACCAATCACCACTCACCACTCACCCTCAAAACTCACCCTCACCACTCACCACTCACCCTCACCATTCACCCTCACCACTCTCCCTCACCACTCTTTCTCACCACTCATCCTCACCAATCACACCCTCACCAATCACCACTCACCCTCACCATTCACCCTCACCACTCTCCCTCACCACTCTCCCTCACCACTCATCCTCACCAATCACACCCTCACCAATCACCACTCACCCTCACCACTTGCCACTCACCCTCACCACTCACCACTCACCCTGACCATTCACCCTCACCACTCTCCCTCACCACTCTCCCTCACCACTCATCCTCACCAATCACACCCTCACCAATCACTACTCACCACTCACCCTCAACACTCACCACTCACCACTCACCCTCAAAATTCACCCTCACCACTCTCCCTCACCACTCTCCCTCACCACTCATCCTCACCAATCACACCCTCACCAATCACCACTCACCCTCAACACTCACCCTCACCACTCACCACTCACCCTCACTATTCACCCTCACCACTCTCCCTCACCACTCTCCCTCACCACTCATCCTCACCAATCACAACCTCACCAATCACCACTCACCCTCACCACTTGCCACTCACCCTCACCACTCACCACTCACCCTCAACATTCACCCTCACCACTCTCCCTCACCACTCTCCCTCACCACTCATCCTCACCAATCACACCCTCACCAATCACCACTCACCCTCACCACTTGCCACTCACCCTCACCACTCACCACTCACCATTCACCCTCAACACTCTCCCTCACCACTCTCCCTCACCACTCATCCTCACCAATCACACCCTCACCAATCAACACTCACCACTCACCCTCAACACTCACCCTCACCACTCACCCTCACCATTCACCACTCACCACTCTCCCTCACCACTCTCCCTCACCACTCATCCTCACCAATCACACCCTCACCAATCACCACTCACCACTCACCCTCACCACTCACCACTCACCCTCACCATTCATTCACCCTCACCACTCTCCCTCACCACTCTCCCTCACCACTCATCCTCACCAATCACACCCTCACCAATCACCACTCACCCTCACCACTTGCCACTCACCCTCACCACTCACCACTCACCCTCACCATTCACCCTCACCACTCTCCCTCACCACTCTCCCTCACCACTCATCCTCACCAATCACACCCTCACCAATCACCACTCACCCTCAACACTCACCCTCACCACTCACCACTCACCCTCACCATTCACCCTCACCACTCTCCCTCACCACTCTCCCTCACCACTCATCCTCACCAATCACACCCTCACCAATCACCACTCACCCTCACCATTCACCATCACCACTCTCCCTCACCACTCTGCCTCACCACTCATCCTCACCAATCACACCCTCACCAATCACCACTCACCACTCACCCTCAACACTCACCCTCACCACTCACCACTCACCCTCACCATTCACCCTCACCACTCTCCCTCACCACTCTCCCTCACCACTCATCCTCACCAATCACACTCACCAATCACCACTCACCCTCACCACTTGCCACTCACCCTCACCATTCACCCTCACCACTCTCCCTCACCACTCTCCCTCACCACTCATCCTCACCAATCACACCCTCACCAATCACCACTCACCCTCACCACTTGCCACTCACCCTCACCACTCACCACTCACCCTCACCATTCACCCTCACCACTCTCCCTCACCACTCTCCCTCACCACTCATCCTCACTAATCACACCCTCACCAATCACCACTCACCCTCAACACTCACCCTCACCACTCACCACTCACCCTCACAATTCACCCTCACCACTCTCCCTCACCACTCACCACTCACCCTCACCATTCACCCTCACCACTCTCCCTCACCACTCACCCTCACCACTCACCACTCACCCTCACCATTCACCTCACCACTCTCCCTCACCACTCTCCCTCACCACTCATCCTCACCAATCACACCCTCACCAATCAACACTCACCACTCACCCTCAACACTCACCCTCACCACTCACCCTCACCATTCACCACTCACCACTCTCCCTCACCACTCTCCCTCACCACTCATCTTCACCAATCACACCCTCACCAATCACCACTCACCCTCACCACTTGCCACTCACCCTCACCACTCACCACTCACCATTCACCCTCAACACTGTCCCTCACCACTCTCCCTCACCACTCATCCTCACCAATCACACCCTCACCAATCAACACTCACCACTCACCCTCAACACTCACCCTCACCACTCACCCTCACCATTCACCACTCACCACTCTCCCTCACCACTCTCCCTCACCACTCATCCTCACCAATCACACCCTCACCAATCACCACTCACCACTCACCCTCACCACTCACCACTCACCCTCACCATTCATTCACCCTCACCACTCTCCCTCACCACTCTCCCTCACCACTCATCCTCACCAATCACACCCTCACCAATCACCACTCACCCTCACCACTTGCCACTCACCCTCACCACTCACCACTCACCCTCACCATTCACCCTCACCACTCTCCCTCACCACTCTCCCTCACCACTCATCCTCACCAATCACACCCTCACCAATCACCACTCACCCTCAACACTCACCCTCACCACTCACCACTCACCCTCACCATTCACCCTCACCACTCTCCCTCACCACTCTCCCTCACCACTCATCCTCACCAATCACACCCTCACCAATCACCACTCACCCTCACCATTCACCATCACCACTCTCCCTCACCACTCTCCCTCACCACTCATCCTCACCAATCACACCCTCACCAATCACCACTCACCACTCACCCTCAACACTCACCCTCACCACTCACCACTCACCCTCACCATTCACCCTCACCACTCTCCCTCACCACTCTCCCTCACCACTCATCCTCACCAATCACACCCTCACCAATCAACACTCACCACTCACCCTCAACACTCACCCTCACCACTCACCCTCACCATTCACCACTCACCACTCTCCCTCACCACTCTCCCTCACCACTCATCCTCACCAATCACACCCTCACCAATCACCACTCACCACTCACCCTCACCACTCACCACTCACCCTCACCATTCATTCACCCTCACCACTCTCCCTCACCACTCTCCCTCACCACTCATCCTCACCAATCACACCCTCACCAATCACCACTCACCCTCACCACTTGCCACTCACCCTCACCACTCACCACTCACCCTCACCATTCACCCTCACCACTCTCCCTCACCACTCTCCCTCACCACTCATCCTCACCAATCACACCCTCACCAATCACCACTCACTCTCACCATTCACCATCACCACTCTCCCTCACCACTCTCCCTCACCACTCATCCTCACCAATCACACCCTCACCAATCACCACTCACCACTCACCCTCAACACTCACCCTCACCACTCACCACTCACCCTCACCATTCACCCTCACCACTCTCCCTCACCACTCTCCCTCACCACTCATCCTCACCAATCACACCCTCACCAATCACCACTCACCCTCACCACTTGCCACTCACCCTCACCATTCACCCTCACCACTCTCCCTCACCACTCTCCCTCACCACTCATCCTCACCAATCACACCCTCACCAATCACCACTCACCCTCACCACTTGCCACTCACCCTCACCACTCACCACTCACCCTCACCATTCACCCTCACCACTCTCCCTCACCACTCTCCCTCACCACTCATCCTCACTAATCACACCCTCACCAATCACAACTCACCCTCAACACTCACCCTCACCACTCACCACTCACCCTCACAATTCACCCTCACCACTCTCCCTCACCACTCACCACTCACCCTCACCATTCACCCTCACCACTCTCCCTCACCACTCACCCTCACCACTCACCACTCACCCTCACAATTCACCCTCACCACTCTCCCTCACCACTCACCACTCACCCTCACCATTCACCCTCACCACTCTCCCTCACCACTCACCCTCACCACTCACCACTCACCCTCACCATTCACCTCACCACTCTCCCTCACCACTCTCCCTCACCACTCTCCCTCACCACTCATCCTCACTAATCACACCCTCACCAATCACCACTCACCCTCAACACTCACCCTCACCACTCACCACTCACCCTCACAATTCACCCTCACCACTCTCCCTCACCACTCACCACTCACCCTCACCATTCACCCTCACCACTCACCACTCACCCTCACCATTCACCACTCACCACTCTCCCTCACCACTCTCCCTCACCACTCATCCTCACCAATCACACCCTCACCAATCACCACTCACCACTCACCCTCACCACTCACCACTCACCCTCACCATTCATTCACCCTCACCACTCTCCCTCACCACTCTCCCTCACCACTCATCCTCACCAATCACACCCTCACCAATCACCACTCACCCGCACCTCTTGCCACTCACCCTCACCACTCACCACTCACCCTCACCATTCACCCTCACCACTCTCCCTCACCACTCTCCCTCACCACTCATCCTCACCAATCACACCCTCACCAATCACCACTCACCCTCAACACTCACCCTCACCACTCACCACTCACCCTCACCATTCACCCTCACCACTCTCCCTCACCACTCTCCCTCACCACTCATCCTCACCAATCACACCCTCACCAATCACCACTCACCCTCACCATTCACCATCACCACTCTCCCTCACCACTCTCCCTCACCACTCATCCTCACCAATCACACCCTCACCAATCACCACTCACCACTCACCCTCAACACTCACCCTCACCACTCACCCTCACCATTCACCCTCACCACTCTCCCTCACCACTCTCCCTCACCACTCATCCTCACTAATCACACCCTCACCAATCACCACTCACACTCAACACTCACCCTCACCACTCACCACTCACCCTCACAATTCACCCTCACCACTCTCCCTCACCACTCACCACTCACCCTCACCATTCACCCTCACCACTCTCCCTCACCACTCACCCTCACCACTCACCACTCACCCTCACAATTCACCCTCACCACTCTCCCTCACCACTCACCACTCACCCTCACCATTCACCCTCACCACTCTCCCTCACCACTCACCCTCACCACTCACCACTCACCCTCACCATTCACCTCACCACTCTCCCTCACCACTCTCCCTCACCACTCTCCCTCACCACTCATCCTCACTAATCACACCCTCACCAATCACCACTCACCCTCAACACTCACCCTCACCACTCACCACTCACCCTCACAATTCACCCTCACCACTCTCCCTCACCACTCACCACTCACCCTCACCATTCACCCTCACCACTCACCACTCACCCTCACCAATCACCACTCACCACTCTCCCTCACCACTCTCCCTCACCACTCATCCTCACCAATCACACCCTCACCAATCACCACTCACCACTCACCCTCACCACTCACCACTCACCCTCACCATTCATTCACCCTCACCACTCTCCCTCACCACTCTCCCTCACCACTCATCCTCACCAATCACACCCTCACCAATCACCACTCACCCTCACCTCTTGCCACTCACCCTCACCACTCACCACTCACCCTCACCATTCACCCTCACCACTCTCCCTCACCACTCTCCCTCACCACTCATCCTCACCAATCACACCCTCACCAATCACCACTCACCCTCAACACTCACCCTCACCACTCACCACTCACCCTCACCATTCACCCTCACCACTCTCCCTCACCACTCTCCCTCACCACTCATCCTCACCAATCACACCCTCACCAATCACCACTCACCCTCACCATTCACCATCACCACTCTCCCTCACCACTCTCCCTCACCACTCATCCTCACCAATCACACCCTCACCAATCACCACTCACCACTCACCCTCAACACTCACCCTCACCACTCACCCTCACCATTCACCCTCACCACTCTCCCTCACCACTCTCCCTCACCACTCATCCTCACCAATCACACCCTCACCAATCACCACTCACCCTCACCACTTGCCACTCACCCTCACCATTCACCCTCACCACTCTCCCTCACCACTCTCCCTCACCACTCATCCTCACCAATCACCCCCTCACCAATCACCACTCACCCTCACCACTTGCCACTCACCCTCACCACTCACCACTCACCCTCACCATTCACCCTCACCACTCTCCCTCACCACTCTCCCTCACCACTCATCCTCACTAATCACACCCTCACCAATCACCACTCACCCTCAACACTCACCCTCACCACTCACCACTCACCCTCACAATTCACCATCACCACTCTCCCTCACCACTCACCACTCACCCTCACCATTCACCCTCACCACTCTCCCTCACCACTCACCCTCACCACTCACCACTCACCCTCACCATTCACCTCACCACTCTCCCTCACCACTCTCCCTCACCACTCATCCTCACCAATCACACCCTCACCAATCACCACTCACCACTCACCCTCACCACTCACCACTCACCCTCACCATTCATTCACCCTCACCACTCTCCCTCACCACTCTTCCTCACGACTCATCCTCACCAATCACACCCTCACCAATCACCATTCACCCTCACCACTTGCCACTCACCCTCACCACTCACCACTCACCCTCACCATTCACCCTCACCACTCTCCCTCACCACTCTCCCTCACCACTCATCCTCACCAATCACACCCTCACCAATCACCACTCACCCTCAACACTCACCCTCACCACTCACCCTCACTATTCACCCTCACCACTCTCCCTCACCACTCTCCCTCACCACTCATCCTCACCAATCACAACCTCACCAATCACCACTCACCCTCAACACTCACCCTCACCACTCACCACTCACCCTCACAATTCACCCTCACCACTCTCCCTCACCACTCACCACTCACCCTCACCATTCACCCTCACCACTTGCCACTCACCCTCACCACTCACCACTCACCCTCACCATTCACCCCCACCACTCTCCCTCACCACTCTCCCTCACCACTCATCCTCACCAATCACACCCTCACCAATCACCACTCACCCTCAACACTCACCCTCACCACTCACCCTCACTATTCACCCTCACCACTCTCCCTCACCACTCTCCCTCACCACTCATCCTCACCAATCACAACCTCACCTATCACCACTCACCCTCACCACTTTCCACTCACCCTCACCACTCACCCTCACCATTCACCCTCACCACTCTCCCTCACCACTCTCCCTCACCACTCATCCTCACCAATCACACCCTCACCAATCACCACTCACCCTCACCACTTGCCACTCACCCTCACCACTCACCCTCACCATTCACCCTCAACACTCTCCCTCACCACTCTCCCTCACCACTCATCCTCACCAATCACACCCTCACCAATCAACACTCACCACTCACCCTCAACACTCACCCTCACCATTCACCACTCACCACTCTCCCTCACCACTCTCCCTCACCACTCATCCTCACCAATCACACCCTCACCAATCACCACTCACCACTCACCCTCACCACTCACCCTCACCATTCATTCACCCTCACCACTCTCCCTCACCACTCTCCCTCACCACTCATCCTCACCAATCACACCCTCACCAGTCACCACTCACCCTCACCACTTGCCACTCACCCTCACCACTCACCACTCACCCTCACCATTCACCCTCCCCACTCTCCCTCACCACTCTCCCTCACCACTCATCCTCACCAATCACACCCTCACCAATCACCACTCACCCTCAACACTCACCCTCACCACTCACCACTCACCCTCACCATTCACCCTCACCACTCTCCCTCACCACTCTCCCTCACCACTCATCCTCACCAATCACACCCTCACCAATCACCAATCACCCTCACCATTCACCATCACCACTCTCCCTCACCACTCTCCCTCACCACTCATCCTCACCAATCACACCGTCACCAATCACCACTCACCCTCAACACTCACCCTCACCACTCACCACTCACCCTCACCATTCACCCTCACCACTCTCCCTCACCACTCTCCCTCACCACTCATCCTCACCAATCACACCCTCACCAATCACCACTCACCCTCACCATTTGCCACTCACCCTCACCATTCACCCTCACCACTCTCCCTCACCACTCTCCCTCACCACTCATCCTCACCAATCACACCCTCACCAATCACCACTCACCCTCACCACTTGCCACTCACCCTCACCACTCACCCTCACCATTCACCCTCACCACTCTCCCTCACCACTCTCCCTCACCACTCATCCTCACTAATCACACCCTCACCAATCACCACTCACCACTCACCCTCAACACTCACCCTCACCACTCACCACTCACCCTCACAATTCACCCTCACCACTCTCCCTCACCACTCACCACTCACCCTCACCATTCACCCTCACCACTCTCCCTCACCACTCACCCTCACCACTCACCACTCACCCTCACCATTCACCTCACCACTCTCCCTCACCACTCTCCCTCACCACTTATCCTCACCAATCACACCCTCACCAATCACCACTCACCACTCACCCTCACCACTCACCCTCACCATTCATTCACCCTCACCACTCTCCCTCACCACTCTCCCTCACCACTCATCCTCACCAATCACACCCTCACCAATCACCACTCACCCTCACCACTTGTCACTCACCCTCACCACTCACCACTCACTCTCACCAATCACCCTCACCACTCTCCCTCACCACTCTCCCTCACCACTCATCCTCACCAATCACACCCTCACAAATCACCACTCACCCTCAACACTCACCCTCACCACTCACCATTCACCTTCACCACTCTCCCTCACCACTCATCCTCACCAATCACACCCTCACCAATCACCCCTCACCATTCACCCTCACCACTCTCCCTCACCACTCTCCCTCACCACTCATCCTCACTAATCACACCCTCACCAATCACCACTCACCACTCACCCTCAACACTCACCCTCACCACTCACCCTCACCATTCACCCTCACCACTCTCCCTCACCACTCTCCCTCACCACTCATCCTCACCAATCACACCCTCACCAATCACCACTCACCCTCACCACTTGCCACTCACCCTCACCATTCACCCTCACCACTCTCCCTCACCACTCTTCCTCACCACTCATCCTCACCAATCACACCCTCACCAATCACCACTCACCCTCACCACTCACCCTCACCATTCACCCTCACCACTCTCCCTCACCACTCTCCCTCACCACTCATCCTCACTAATCACACCCTCACCAATCACCACTCACCACTCACCCTCAACACTCACCCTCACCACTCACCCTCACAATTCACCCTCACCACTCTCCCTCACCACTCACCACTCACCCTCACCATTCACCCTCACCACTCTCCCTCACCACTCTCCCTCACCACTCATCCTCACCAATCACACCCTCACCAATCACCACTCACCCTCACTCACCCTCACCACTCACCCTCGCCATTCACCCTCACCACTCTCCCTCACCATTCTCCCTCACCACTCATCCTCACCAAGCACACCCTCACCAATCACCACTCACCCTCACCACTTGCCACTCACCCTCACCACTCACCACTCACCACTCACCCTCACCCTCACCACTCTCCCTCACCACTCTCCCTCACCACTCATCCTCACTAATCACACCCTCACCAATCACCACTCACCACTTACCCTCAACACTCACCCTCACCACTCACCCTCACAATTCACCCTCACCACTCTCCCTCACCACTCACCACTCACCCTCACCATTCACCCTCACCACTCTCCCTCACCACTCTCCCTCACCACTCATCCTCACCAATCACACCCTCACCAATCACCACTCACCCTCACTCACCCTCACCACTCACCCTCGCCATTCACCCTCACCACTCTCCCTCACCATTCTCCCTCACCACTCATCCTCACCAAGCACACCCTCACCAATCACCACTCACCCTCACCACTTGCCACTCACCCTCACCACTCACCACTCACCCTCACCCTCACCACTCTCCCTCACCACTCTCCCTCACCACTCATCCTCACCAATCACACCCTCACCAATCACCACTCACCACTCACCCTCAACACTCACCCTCACCACTCACCCTCACCATTCACCCTCACCACTCACCCTCACCATTCACCATCACCACTCTCCCTCACCACTCTCCCTCACCACTCATCCTCACCAATCACACCCTCACCAATCACCACTCACCACTCACCCTCAACACTCCTCCCCACCACTCACCACTCACCCTCACCATTCACCCTCACCACTCTCCCTCACCACTCTCCCTCACCACTCATCCTCACCAATCACACCCTCACCAATCACCACTCACCACTCACCCTCAAAACTCACCCTCACCACTCACCACTCACCCTCACCATTCACCCTCACCACTCTCGCTCACCACTCTCCCTCACCACTCATCCTCACCAATCACACCCTCACCAATCACCACTCACCCTCACCATTCACCCTCACCACTCTCCCTCACCACTCTCCCTCACCACTCATCCTCACCAATCACACCCTCACCAATCACCACTCACCCTCACCACTTGCCACTCACCCTCACCACTCACCACTCACCCTCACCATTCACCCTCACCACTCTCCCTCACCACTCTCCCTCACCACTCATCCTAACCAATCACACCCTCACCAATCACCACTCACCACTCACCCTCAACACTCACCCTCACCATTCACCCTCACCATTCACCCTCACCACTCTCCCTCACCACTCTCCCTCACCACTCATCCTCACCAATCACACCCTCACCAATCACCACTCACCACTCACCCTCACCACTCACCCTCACCATTCATTCACCCTCATCACTCTCCCTCACCACTCTCCCTCACCACTCATCCTCACTAATCACACCCTCACCAATCACCACTCACCCTCACCACTTGCCACTCACCTTCACCACTCACCACTCACCCTCACCATTCCCCCTCACCACTCTCCCTCACCTCTCTCCCTCACCACTCATCCTCACCAATCACACCCTCACCAATCACCACTCACCACTCACCCTCAACACTCAACCTCACCACTCACCACTCACCCTCACCATTCACCCTCACCACTCTCCCTCACCACTCATCCTCACCAATCACACCCTCACCAATCACCACTCACCACTCACCCTCACCATTCACCCTCACCACTCTCCCTCACCACTCTCCCTCACCACTCATCCTCACTAATCACACCCTCACCAATCACCACTCACCACTCACCCTCAACACTCACCCTCACCACTCACCACTCACCCTCACCATTCACCTTTACCACTCTCCCTCACCACTCTCCCTCACCACTCATCCTCACCAATCACACCCTCACCAATCACCACTCACCCTCACCACTTGCCACTCACCCTCACCACTCACCCTCACCATTCACCCTCACCACTCTCCCTCACCACTCTCCCTCACCACTCATCCTCACCAATCACACCCTCACCAATCACCACTCACCACTCACCCTCAACACTCACCCTCACCACTCACCCTCACCATTCACCCTCACCACTCTCCCTCACCACTCTCCCTCACCACTCATCCTCACCAATCACACCCTCACCAATCACCACTCACCCTCAACACTCACCCTCACCACTCACCCTCACCACTCTCCCTCACCATTCTCCCTCACCACTCATCCTCACCAAGCACACCCTCACCAATCACCACTCACCCTCACCACTTGCCACTCACCCTCACCACTCACCACTCACCCTCACCCTCACCACTCTCCCTCACCACTCTCCCTCACCACTCATCCTCACTAATCACACCCTCACCAATCACCACTCACCACTTACCCTCAACACTCACCCTCACCACTCACCCTCACAATTCACCCTCACCACTCTCCCTCACCACTCACCACTCACCCTCACCATTCACCCTCACCACTCTCCCTCACCACTCTCCCTCACCACTCATCCTCACCAATCACACCCTCACCAATCACCACTCACCCTCACTCACCCTCACCACTCACCCTCGCCATTCACCCTCACCACTCTCCCTCACCATTCTCCCTCACCACTCATCCTCACCAAGCACACCCTCACCAATCACCACTCACCCTCACCACTTGCCACTCACCCTCACCACTAACCACTCACCCTCACCCTCACCACTCTCCCTCACCACTCTCCCTCACCACTCATCCTCACCAATCACACCCTCACCAATCACCACTCACCACTCACCCTCAACACTCACCCTCACCACTCACCCTCACCATTCACCCTCACCACTCACCCTCACCATTCACCATCACCACTCTCCCTCACCACTCTCCCTCACCACTCATCCTCACCAATCACACCCTCACCAATCACCACTCACCACTCACCCTCAACACTCCTCCCCACCACTCACCACTCACCCTCACCATTCACCCTCACCACTCTCCCTCACCACTCTCCCTCACCACTCATCCTCACCAATCACACCCTCACCAATCACCACTCACCACTCACCCTCAAAACTCACCCTCACCACTCACCACTCACCCTCACCATTCACCCTCACCACTCTCCCTCACCACTCTCCCTCACCACTCATCCTCACCAATCACACCCTCACCAATCACCACTCACCCTCACCATTCACCCTCACCACTCTCCCTCACCACTCTCCCTCACCACTCATCCTCACCAATCACACCCTCACCAATCACCACTCACCCTCACCACTTGCCACTCACCCTCACCACTCACCACTCACCCTCACCATTCACCCTCACCACTCTCCCTCACCACTCTCCCTCACCACTCATCCTCACCAATCACACCCTCACCAATCACCACTCACCACTCACCCTCAACACTCACCCTCACCATTCACCCTCACCATTCACCCTCACCACTCTCCCTCACCACTCTCCCTCACCACTCATCCTCACCAATCACACCCTCACCAATCACCACTCACCACTCACCCTCACCACTCACCCTCACCATTCATTCACCCTCACCACTCTCCCTCACCACTCTCCCTCACCACTCATCCTCACCAATCACACCCTCACCAATCACCACTCACCCTCACCACTTGCCACTCACCTTCACCACTCACCACTCACCCTCACCATTCACCCTCACCACTCTCCCTCACCTCTCTCCCTCACCACTCATCCTCACCAATCACACCCTCACCAATCACCACTCACCACTCACCCTCAACACTCACCCTCACCACTCACCACTCACCCTCACCATTCACCCTCACCACTCTCCCTCACCACTCATCCTCACCAATCACACCCTCACCAATCACCACTCACCACTCACCCTCACCATTCACCCTCACCACTCTCCCTCACCACTCTCCCTCACCACTCATCCTCACCAATCACACCCTCACCAATCACCACTCACCACTCACCCTCAACACTCACCCTCACCACTCACCACTCACCCTCACCATTCACCTTAACCACTCTCCCTCACCACTCTCCCTCACCACTCATCCTCACCAATCACACCCTCACCAATCACCACTCACCCTCACCACTTGCCACTCACCCTCACCACTCACCACTCACCCTCACCATTCACCCTCACCACTCTCCCTCACCACTCTCCCTCACCACTCATCCTCACCAATCACACCCTCACCAATCACCACTCACCACTCACCCTCACCACTCTCCCTCACCACTCTCCCTCACCACTCATCTTCACCAATCACACCTTCACCAATCACCACTCACCACTCACCCTCAACACTCACCCTCACCACTCACCCTCACCATTCACCCTCACCACTCTCCCTCACCACTCTCCCTCACCACTCATCCTCACCAATCACACCCTCACCAATCACCACTCACCCTCAACACTCACCCTCACCACTCACCCTCACCACCCTCACCACTCTCCCTCACCACTCTCCCTCACCACTCATCCTTACCAATCACACCCTCACCAATCACCACTCACCACTCACCCTCAACACTCACCCTCACCGCTCACCCTCACCACTCAACCTCCCCTCACCACTCACTAATCACCACTCACAATCGCCACTCACAACCGCCACTCACCCTCACCACTCATCCTCACCAATCACACCCTCACCAATCACCACTCACCCTCACCACCTGCCACTCACCCTCACCACTCACCACTCACCCTCACCATTCACCTTCACCACTCTCCCTCACCACTCTCCCTCACCACTCATCCTCACCAATCACACCCTCACCAATCACCACTCACCACTCACCCTCAACACTCACCCTCACCATTCACCCTCACCATTCACCCTCACCACTCTCCCTCACCACTCTCCCTCACCACTCATCCTCACCAATCACACCCTCACCAATCACCACTCACCACTCACCCTCACCACTCACCCTCACCATTCATTCACCCTCACCACTCTCCCTCACCACTCTCCCTCACCACTCATCCTCACCAATCACACCCTCACCAATCACCACTCACCCTCACCACTTGCCACTCACCTTCACCACTCACCACTCACCCTCACCATTCACCCTCACCACTCTCCCTCACCTCTCTCCCTCACCACTCATCCTCACCAATCACACCCTCACCAATCACCACTCACCACTCACCCTCAACACTCACCCTCACCACTCACCCTCACCATTCACCCTCACCACTCTCCCTCACCACTCATCCTCACCAATCACACCCTCACCAATCACCACTCACCACTCACCCTCACCATTCACCCTCACCACTCTCCCTCACCACTCTCCCTCACCACTCATCCTCACCAATCACACCCTCACCAATCACCACTCACCACTCACCCTCAACACTGACCCTCACCACTCACCACTCACCCTCACCATTCACCTTAACCACTCTCCCTCACCACTCTCCCTCACCACTCATCCTCACCAATCACACCCTCACCAATCACCACTCACCCTCACCACTTGCCACTCACCCTCACCACTCACCACTCACCCTCACCATTCACCCTCACCACTCTCCCTCACCACTCTCCCTCACCACTCATCCTCACCAATCACACCCTCACCAATCACCACTCACCACTCACCCTCACCACTCTCCCTCACCACTCTCCCTCACCACTCATCCTCACCAATCACTCCCTCACCAATCACCACTCACCCTCAACACTCACCCTCACCACTCACCCTCACCACCCTCACCACTCTCCCTCACCACTCTCCCTCACCACTAATCCTCACCAATCACACCCTCACCAATCACCACTCACCACTCACCCTCAACACTCACCCTCACCGCTCACCCTCACCACTCAACCTCCCCTCACCACTCACTAATCACCACTCACAATCGCCACTCACAACCGCCACTCACCCTCACCACTCACCCTCACCACTCACCCTCACTACTCATCCTCACCAATCACACCCTCACCATTATATTTTTCCCCAGTCAACGCCAAGTATTTCCCATTCATAGCAGTTCATATCAACTCTATAACCAACTTATATTAAACAGGAAGCGCGATCCTAAAGTAATCTATAACCTTCGATTAGTCCTTTGTGCGATTCAAATAATCGATTCCTGGCATGTTGGGGGTTTACATTGTGAATGACAGAGTTTTATTTTCATTGGTATGTTATGTTTTAATGTTTTCAGGAGTTTTTAATTACATTTTTGCCCCGGTCAACGCAGGATATTTCCAGTTCGTAGCAGTTTATATCGACTTTAACCAACTTATAGTAAATGGGAATCGTCCGAATCTAAAGGAATCTACAACCTTCGATTCCTTTGCGCGATTCAGAGAATCGATTCTTGGCGCGTCGGGTTTGAAAGTAATTACACAGTTCTATTTTCATTGGTATGTAATGTTTTAAAGTTCAGAAGATTTTAAATGTATTTTATCCCCGGGCAACGCCGGGTATATCGAGTTTATACCACAAAGTCGTCGCTTGACACGGGTGGGGTGTCGAGGCCTAGTACCGTGCAGAGCCTCCGGCCTCGCCTAGATTGCCTACCCAGCTGAGGCCGGGTACTGGGGCCGTTACCCCCCCCCCCCGCGCTACAATAATACTGTCTAATCGCTATAATTTTATTATCTACCGACCCTATAATAGTAATTGCACACATTGGGGTGGGGGGTTGAGTGAAGAGGACGTGAAACTTTGATGAATTTACCTCGGAATCGCGTGTTAATGCGTGCGCATATTTTTAACGGGAATTAAAAATGGCGTCCACCCCGCAGCGAATGCGTTGCTACCCGTTGCCAGGGGCAACCGCCGTGGGCCGCGCTGGTCGGAAATAGTAAATAAATAAATAAAGCGTTAAATAAATAAATAAAGAGCAATCGCACTATATCGATAATCGGTCCGATTTAAAGTTTAGAGACGAAAAATCGGAAATGCCTAAGTTTACCGCGGGGCCGGGGGCGTGCCCACCTGCAAAATGTAATCTCGCCGAACCCCACGGTCCGAGAGTTACATCCCCCGCAAGGGAGCGTACGCAGACGGACAGACGGACAGACAGACAGACAGACAAAAAATGAATTATATAGGTTAGATAGGTGAAGAAGGGCCCATTGCCCAAACGTTATCGATTTTTTCCCTTTTAGGGCGCCTATGGCGCCGCCCAACAACATAGTACAGTATGTGGTTGTGCGAGGGAGCCTGTGGGTGTTGTGCGGGGGAGCCTGTGGCGCCCCCGCACAACACCCATCTCCTCACTCTAACTCACTCGTCTCCTCACTCACCCATCTCCTCACTCACCCATCTCCTCACTGTCACTCACCCGTCTCCTCACTCTCAATCACCCTTCTCCTCACTCTCACTCACCCTTCTCCTCACTCTCACTCACCCTTCTCCTCACCCTTCTCCTCACTCTCACCCACCGTCTCCTCACTCTCACTCACCCGTCTCCTCACTCTCACTCACCCGTCTCCTCACTCTCACTCTCTTGTATCGCGGTCACGTGACGCACTTCAACCAATCCGGGGGCGTACGTGTTTTGGAGGGGCGCACCTATGGTTGGCTGCTTGCTCGCGGTCACGTGACGCACTTCAACCAATCCGTGCCACGTTAATCACAGTCACAGAGTGACATAATAACAGAGATGGGTGTTTATATATACGTATGTTTTTTATCTATGCCTATGAAATACTGGCAATGCAGTATCACAAACATACAATTAAAATAATTGGTTTGAATGCCATGCGATGAATATTACACTTTCCGTTGCAGGGTGAGTTGGAATATGCTGCCCCCTGTTGTATGTCTAGATGTATGTTGAAATTACTTCGCACCTTACGTAGACAACCGTGCTAATCAGAGGTGCGGGGGAAGGCCTTTTGGTGTCATCTGGTCCAACCCATGTGAGACTAGGCTCTAAGGAAAGCTGTCTTGGGTGTGGACCAATCAACTTCAAGGACAGTGCATATATTATCAGAGTTATGTTTTTTGTTTGCATTATGGATGCAGGTATTGTGGTCTATGCAAACATGACTCCTTGTAAAAAAGGTGTCAGTTTTGTTGCCAGATAGAAGGGTAAAAAAACAATTATCAGACGAAGGGTTGTTCATGTACATCTGTGACCAAAGTTGATATCGCGGTGAATGTGAGGTTGGCAGCTGTGCTGTGTGTATGTGTGTGTGTGCTCAGAACGTACAGCTGCTTCCGGCGTATGTAGAGTAAGACCCCTCCAACAATGATCACAAACGCTCCCAGCACACCTCCCACCACAGGGCCAATGATGCTTCCCGAGCCTGAGAGGAAGGGGAAAGGAGAGAAGGGCGACATCAGTGATGTGTCAACACCAATAGGCTATACATATTTCTCCAAAAGAGGGTTTTTTCGGTTATATTGTGTAAATATAAATGCGTTGCTAAACGCAACACCACCCAACACAGCCAATCACGCAAACAAATGTGCCAATTAGTTACTCGTTCAGCACTAACCGGTTGTGTGTTTGAGAGTAAACCCATAACATTTACAATTCAAGTACATCATTACAACCAGCCTCATCAGGCAACAGTCATAATTGACAAACTTTACGAATTGGCTGTGTCAGGTTTTGGCGGGTTTAACGACACTTATATTTACGTGATCTAACCCACTCGTCGGCATAGACCTAATCCCTGATCCTGACTCACCCACCTACTCTACATGGTCCTGACTCACCCACCTACTCTACCTGGTCCTGACTCACCCACCTACTCTACCTGGTCCTGGATCACTCACTACTCTCTTCTACCCCCGCCCCCCTTCACTGGAATAAACTCCTCCCTCAACATTAAGCAATAATCTTCGCTCACTCGTTTCTTCTCCTCCTCCAAAACTCACGCAATGTTCCCTAGCTCACCGCACGACTCCTTAATCTTCCCCTCATAACCACCACCATTCCTGATTCCTCTTCATTTTCTCATGATAATACTCCCCGCTCATTCCCTCATTCATTCAATAAATTAATTAATTCATTAATCATTCGCCGTCATCAATTTTGCCTTAACATTATTCGCGCAATCATCACAGATTTGCTCATAGCTTCCTCTCGTCTTTTTTATTCACCTCATCTTCACCATTACATTAATATGGACCATTCCTAATTCTCCATACAGCGCTATATAAATTACGTTAAGACAAAATAAGCTTCTTGCTCCTGGCCCTGCTGGTTACCACTCATTGTCCGGCATCCCTGCCCACTGCTCAGGTTTCTCAGTTTTTGCAAAACGCTTCAGAATAGCGACAACAGCCTTTCTGGAACTGGAACCGTGCCGGCCCAAACAATAAATTACAGAGCTTCGAGGGAACAATTAAATGTAAAAATGCATATTGTAGATGGTCAATATTTTGTGGATACTGATGAATGCAGTGTTCAATGAACCTGGTTTCCTCAGTTTAATTCCCAGTGACAATTCATTTCAGGGGTGACTGATGTCTGAACCGGTCCTGGCCTCTACCCCCCTGCACCAACGTGCACCGACCAGTGGGGTGAAACGTGGCCAAGCAACTCCCATGTGTGGTGAAACGAGGTTAAGATAGCATTGGGAGCCCTTCAGCAATGAACATATCAAGCTTGATCCAATGTCATTTGGTTTTCTGGAGACTTTGCAATTGTGACTGGTTTATAATGGAGATGTAAGATGGTCTGAACCGAGTCCCAGTTTTCTTAGGACCATTAAAGCGCTTGCCACAAAATAACCTAGATATCGCGCTGATCTCATCAAGAAGCATAAAGCATCATCACAAAAATTCCGGTCATCCTCACAGCAGCAGCTTTTGGTTAAATGTCTAACTAAGATGGTCAGCGCATCATGCGGTGCTTCCAGATGCACTTCTGCGGTCATCCGGAACACCTTAGGATCTGTGCACTTTTAAATCATTAAATGAAAACTCATTTCTTTGGAACTGATTTTTATGTTTAGTTTATTTTCCTACCCCTGCACCTCCAATTATCACAGTTGGCTATGTATGTTGAAAAATAATGTCAACATATATACACATTGGTTAGCTACTACCTTACCAACACTTACTTCACCTGGAATGGTACTTTCAACAAACAAAATGAAGGTACCCCATGGGTTCCCCCTTATCACCAGTGATAGCGAATGTTTTCATGGAGAAATTTGACACAGATACCATCCAGACATCCACCCTACGTCCTTCCTTGTGGAAGAGATGTGTAGATGACACTTTCGTCATTTGGCCACATGGCCTGCCAACATTGAACCAATTTCTCAACCACATGAATTCCATACACCCATCCATCAATTTCACCATGGAAGTGAATAAGGATGGTAAGCTACCATTCCTTGATATTTTGTTTGAGAAGAGGTCTGACAACTCGTTGGGACATTCTGTCTACAGGAAAGCCACCCACACAGATTCCTATCTAAAACCTGATTCCCACCACCAGCCTGCCCAGAAGAATTCCCTCATCAAAACACTACACCATAGCGCCCACTGCATCTCCGACCAAAACCACCTAGCTAGTGAAATGTAACACGTACACCAAGCCCTCAAGACGAATGGGTACTCGGACTGCATTATTCGCAAAGCTGTTTCTCCAACCATGGAGAAACAATCTCATGAAGCCAATCAAAACCATCACTTTACGATACATAGCAGGTGTTACCAAAAATATTTCCAAAATCTTAAACAAACACAAGCTCCAGGTCCGATTCAATACAGTACACAAAATCCGTGATCTAATCCCATCTGTGAAGGAGGTCATTCCTGACATGCAATACCCTGGAGTCTACAAACTAAGTTGTACCTGCGGTAGCAGTTGCATTGGGGAAACGAAACGACATGTCTCGGACCGTGTTCACGAATACAAGGCAGATCTGAAACACGGCAGAACCAATAACTCTGCCATAGCTGACCATTGTTATACTGCTGTGGGCTCGCATGATATTGTTATTTCCGAGACCAAGGTACTCTGCAAACCTTCGGGCAACTATCAAAGGTTTGTTCATGAAGCCATACAGATATATAAACATAGACAATACTTCAACCGAGAAGATGGATGCAAATTGAACAATTATTGGAAATGTTGTATATATAGGCCTTCTCACAATTGATATTAAGAATAATCCTGCCAATATATTTTTTATTAATAATCAATGGGGGTGTAGCATGAGGCACACAAACATTTAACAACCACCCTCACCCCTCAGAGCAGCTGCCTTCCACAAGCCACACCAGGTGAGGAAGTAGCCATAAAAGGTAATTTTAAAAAACCCGGTGCAAAAAGGGGAGAGGGGGGTTGCTAATGAGATTCTGGGGAAATCTCTACACAGCTTCAAAGACAGCCTCAAAAGCACCTACAAACAACAGGCGCCATGAGAACCAAACAACGTTTTTATTGTTTTTTTGTTGTTTCTCTTAATACAATAGTAAAAGTTCGGAACTTGACTTTACGTGACTTTACCGAAAGAACCAAAAAGTATGGATTTCTGCAATCATGAAAGCTTCAAATCTAGATAGACCAAATAATACTTGGGAAGTATTAGACCGAGGGTCATCCAGAAGAGATACAAGACAAAATAGGTCAATCACACATGACCAAGATCAAATGTATCCCATAGAGCCTTCCAACCGCATTTGTCTTCCAGAAGCACGTGGTAGCAATAAATCACAAATGCAGGGAGGGTGCCTCCACTTGAGAAATCAAAGGAATTCCAAACCACGATGGAAGTACTGTAAACACTGCTCCAAACATACCTTGAGTCACTTACAGTGTCAGAACTGCAAAAAGTGGTATGGTATCAAGGCCACAGCGCCCCTATTTGAGAGAGACAAAAATGTAACACCCCACCCGTGAAGGAAGAGAGGGGAGAACGCAACCGGACAGGGGGACCCCCCCCCCCTTCTTCCAGATTAATTATTTCAGAGGGTTAGAGGACTGAAAGGACGCACTTGGGGGCAATTTGGAGCATCTGTTTTCATTGATGGCAGGGTGGCATGAAGGGGACAGGAACCAGGCCTTTGTGAGACTTCACATATTGCTTAAATCAGAACAGACCTGTTCTTCACCTGAGGACGGCTGCTTGCTGTGTGGCCGAAACGTCGTGAAAATTATTTTATTATTTTGTATATTTTTTTATTTCCCTTCTACGTGACTTTACCGAAAGAACCAAGAAAATGAATCCCTGCAGTCACGAAAGCTTTAAATCGAAATTCAATGGATAAGCATTTGCTCGACAGACAGGCACACTCCCGTACAACATTGTTCCAAGACATTTTGTTAATTGCATAATCTTACCAATGAATTCATTGAGATCTACTTTTGCTTTCAGGACATGTTTCTTTATTGCTGTTTGTATGAATATTGTCACATTAATTTTTAAGGACTTTTTCCCTTCGCCGTGTATGCTCGCTTTACTCTAAGGAATTAACCGATTGTTCTGTTACCCAGTTTAACAAACGTAATCATAGAGGGTTAAATGTACGGATCAATGAGGAGGACATTTCCAGGAGTACTGTGTTGACATTCCTATCATAATAGTTCGAATATTAGAGTGTTATGTTTTTGTTTAGAGATTAAAGTTGCTTAATACGGAAGAATCTGAGTGGTGCCTTCCTAAGTTCATGCATAATAATCTTAATCAGTAAAAGTTAAAGCAAGAATCATTGTATTATCCTGATTGATAATACAACCCTCGACAACGAGGCTGAGCCTAATTACCATAACTGCATACATTAGCATTATTACATACACTTGCATAACTTAATACAATTACACCTTCCAAATTAGCTTAACATAATTACGTTAATCAGCATAATTTTGGATAATTACAAATTTTTTTTCATTTAGTTTGTATTATGTTTTAGTATTTCAAGACCCAATATATACAGCAGAAGGATGTTATTAACCAGGTAATGCCTTAACTGCTTGTGGTTGTTTCCATCATACCTGCCGTTTACTATATAAATAAAAATACCCGTGTCCCACACTCAGCTTCCCACTTCTAGCCCCGCCCACTTCCCCCCCCAGTGTCACGTCCTTTCTCCCCCTAACGCTCACGCAGCCCCCGCTTCTCTAACTCCCCCCCCCCCCTCTCTCTCCCCCCTTGCCTCCTCCCATTTTTTACCTAGATAACATCTTGCACGGCAGCTCTCTCGCCTACTTCAGCATTTTCTTGCTGTGGTTGTTCCACTTGTTGAAGATTGCTTTGTTGCGATCGAAACGTCGTGATTTGTTTCATTTTATTTTATTTCTACCTACGAAAGAACCAAATGGTATACATACACATGTGCACGAGCTGCATATGCTCTTATGCTGAATGGCAGTAAATGGGAATACTTACTCCCGATGCCACCCACTAATGTCATGAGTGGTAGAGAGAAGCGTGTGTCCGTATAGATGGCTACCCCTCCAGCGCGGACGGAGCGTACGCTTGGAAGGTACGTGTAGACGCGGAAACTGATCCTGAATGGTGACAATGGACAAGGTGGAAGAACAACACGAGAATGGGGGCAGGAGTTTACACAACTGATAGGTGGGAAAATATGGATCCATGGGTGGTGTATACAAGAGGTGAATGAGAGGTCATACCTTCCCCATATGCCTATTATAAGGCTTGTCATTGCAACTTTAAAACATGGCACTTGTGCCAGGCTAGATGCACTCTTTAGCAGCAGAGCAGCGTAGCAAATGCTCTCATAGGCAGCTGTCAGATGGAGGGAAACTGCACCGGTTTAACGTCTCCAATTTACAAATGTGTTCTACATAGGTCTCGTCAAGGCTCCTGCCATTGTGACCACGTGATGTCACCATCCTTATGGGAACATCGAGTAAACATTTCAGCAGGGTTTTCATTCTTTGAAATAAGCTCACAGAAAAACTCACGCAGGCGAGGGACATACCTGTAGGCAGTGTTTGGCTTTAATGGGCCATCGGAGAAGCTGCCACTCGTTCTGCCGGTACCAATTTGGACACTAGCTACAGAGTTGGGGTTGGAGCACTCGGAGGGGTAGACACGATCGTCCACCTGGTACACGTTCGTGCTGCCACTCGAATATTCTGAGTACGTGCTCAGAGGCCACCTCTTCTCTGGGCTCTCGCTGTTGGTTCCTGTGTGATCGGACAGAGTGAATCAATTAATCGGTGGATTCCTTTTTGACATTCTTAAAAGTTCTACGCAAAGTTTATAAAATGAATCCTCAATGGTATACTAAATTGCACGTGAAAATTTGTACTTTAGATTCAAAATGTGTATATACTACGTTTTCATAACTAACAATTTCAACTAGAAGATGGAGAATTACTCATAGAGGTGCAAGGAGTAAGCACAGATAAGATGGAATTGCAGCAGCAGCCAGGAAGTCAGCTGGCATCAAATTTAGACTCAGACTCCCACCCTCTACCACCCCAGGTTAGCTCTACAGTCCTCTGATTATTAAGGTTTAATCTGTCAGTTAATAAGTGTTCACATCCAGGAGGAAACCAGAGTACCCAGAGAAAATCTACATTGGGCAAGACCGTTCCATACAGATGTCTTCTCCTGGCCAGTAAGGGTACGGGACCACGACGTTAATGGGTAGGGCGTTTCACCACACGGAGTGATTCACTAACCCTCGCCTCCACTGTTGTGGATTACAGGCATGCATAGCTACCAAGGCCTGGATACAAATA
Organism: Lampetra fluviatilis; assembly: GCF_964198595.1. Classification (NCBI taxonomy): domain Eukaryota; kingdom Metazoa; phylum Chordata; class Hyperoartia; order Petromyzontiformes; family Petromyzontidae; genus Lampetra; species Lampetra fluviatilis. Next base: position 5,733,459 of record NC_136322.1, on the reverse strand, counting down.
ATAATAATTTGGAAGATACTTATCGTATACTTAGCAAGCACTCGAATGTATCATCTCATTCCCACTGGTAATGAAGTTAACAATAATTTTAGACGTGCATGAATGAAGTGACCGAGCCGTATTTATGGCATGTCCATTGCGTTGCCATCGGATTGCTTGACGATAACCGTGTAGTACTTGAGGTCGCCGTTTGTGTTCTGGAACCAGCTGCAGCTGAAGGAGATGGTTAGGCTGCTCGGTGTCACCTGGTTCTGCACCGTCGTGATGTTCACCGGCTCCAGAGCGGGTGGAGGAGCTACCCATATGAGCATGGCAGTTTTAGAAATTTGCACAATTACACAGACTGTCGTTATTTAGAGCCATTTGGTAATCCACTATTGAATGAAGGCATGGACATTGCTTGATCATACTTTTCCATGCTGGTCAGTGTGGAATAGCGAAGCAGGGGCTGGAGGAGCTCGCAACAGTTCAGATACTGATATTTACCATAACCAGAAAATGCATGGGGGAGGGGGGGGTAGCTATATTCGTAGCGCAGCACCCTCAATACGGTGTCCACTGCTCCAACCTAACAAGTGAGGCTTAAACAAAAATCCATCGTAGCCGTTTTTGAACAGCCAGTCGTCAGGGCAAGTGCTCTTAATGAGCAGCCATTTAAAGGATGGCACTGCTCACAACGGAGTTGATAAGGCCACTCCCAGAACCACAGAACCAGCCACTTTTTTTCCCTCTCCAGTGCTGTACGTAAGGTGCAGTTCTTTTGCACCATACGTAGCCAATCATGCTAAATCGGAGGTGCAGTAAAAATACACATTCTGATGTTTAAACAATTAACCAGGTGGTCATTTGAGGTACAGTTGAGTAACGCGATGCCCAGAACTGAACTTAAGTTGTTGGGTGTAGGATGACAACTTTGAACTCTTTAGAAAAATACCGCGTACAAAATGGTTGTTACTGGCAGGTCAGAAAGTTAGGACACAGTTAAGAAATTTAAATTACTGATACAGGTTAGTTTGGGTGGATGGGTGCCTGGACATGCTACCAGACCAGACCACCCAGTTGTCTCCAAAATGCATTGCACCCATTTATGACGGGGAGACAGATGGATTTGCTCAAACATTTGGTACAAAACAACAATCACAACCACTCATGTTCCAAAAAAATGTATGAACTCACCGCTGACGGTCTTTGCTTTTCCTTGTAGAGTTTTACTGAACAGTTTTCCTGAATAGGTGGTGATATTGACTAAGTATTCAGTGTTCAGCTGCAGACGTCCAAGCATGGCAAATGTTAAATTTGTTCTTCCATTTCCCCGAGGCTCCGTAATTATTTCATTAAAATATATGGTAATGACATCGAGACTGTTGTTGAAGATGCCTATGGACTGCAATAGCTCATTGTCGTTGATCACTTGCAGGAACAGCATGCTCCATACACCATCGGGGAGAGACCAACTGCAGGATATATTCTCCGTGGAATATGGGAAGCAAGAAAAGTCTCTGACAGCTGCTGGATCTGGGGGAAAAAGGTTGGTGAATGGGGTAGTTGGGGGGGGAAGGGGATGAAGGATTGCTGAAGATGAAACTTACTGCTGATAGTATCAATTAACATTAATCAAACCCATTTGATTCATAACACAGTCGCAAAAAAAATTGAGACATTGCAGGGGCTCAGTTATGCGCATGTGCGTGCATGTGAAACACATATGGCGCCTGAAATTGTCGACTACATTGGCAATGCGTCCGTGCCAACATTGGCCCTGATTCTCCTCGGTGCTCCTCTCCATTTATTATCATGCGTTTAGAGTATTTGGCTGCTATAAGTTTCCACATGATGATAAGCCACTTCGTTTATCTATCAATTATGATCGCCAGGTCGCTTCTGAAAAAGTGCTACAAAGCTCAGTGGGCTTTAAATGGTACAATTAAACTAGTTTATCGTTGTGCGTGCCGGGGTTACATCTCTGTATGATGAGAGATAACGGGGCCTTTTCTCGTGTGGCCCCCTGGCTGTAGAGTTCACATCCCCTGGACGTTCACTATGCTGACTCCCTAGCTTTATTTAAATTGTGCCTTAATACGCACTTATTTTAAACAACATTTTCTATTCCTTGAATCTTTAAGTTTGAGGTTTGATTTTATTGAGTTGAGCCTGCACGTGTGTGTTGTTTGTACATCGCCTTCTGACCTCTAGGAGCAAGGCGCGTTAGCAGTGTAAATTAATATTATTAAATAATTATGACCAGGCTCAAGGATTACATCTGCCTACTTTAAAACAGCCCAAATCAAATCCTGACGTGTTTTTGACCTACTTATACCAAAAAAGAATAGTGGCCTGTCAATATGACCAGTGTGAATCGTGTATGTCTATTTTAAAAACAGGGGCAATGGCAGCATTACATGGTGGTGAAACATTTTCCATACCAAATAATGTAATACAGTATTTTATACGCAATGTACTTGTGATATATAGTAGCATACACACTACTATTTAAATTAATATAGTGCGATCAACAGACTGTATAGGTACTTACAAGTTCTGTCCATTACCACATCTGACCAATATGAGACAGACCCATCGGAAGCCTGCACAGACACGGAGTAGTTCATTCCAGGAACCAGGCCAGTAAATGTTGACGAGTTTGAGTAAATCGGGAGTGTTGTAACCAAGTTTCCACTCGCAGTCTCTCTCAAGTAGGCCCAGTAGGAGAACGAGTCTGGGAGATAAGTCGTTCCTGAGACTGTCATGGTCGTGGTAGTCTTGCTAGTGATGGTCAAAAAGATGTAACTTGACACTGAAATGGCCACATGCAAGCAAGACATTTAATGGCATGTTTAGTTATTTTACAATAGTTAACGCGAATAATGAGAAAGACCAAGAGCAAACAATGTCAGCATTATGTGGTGGTGAAACGTTTAGAATACTAAATAAAGTAATACAACGTGTAATATATGCAATGCACTTGCAATATGTCGTAGCATACACTGATTACTGTCTATATTAATCTAGTCTGAACAATTGACCACAACGGAACTTACAGGTTCTGTCCATTAACACATCTGACCAATATGAGACAGACCCATCGGAAGCCTGCACAGATACAGAGTAGTTCCTTCCAGGAACCAAGCCAGTAAATGTTGTCACGTTTGAGTAAATCTGGAATGTTGTAACCAAGTTTCCACTCGCAGTCTCTCTCAAGTAGGCCCAGTAGGAGAACGAGTCTGGGAGATAAGTCGTTCCTGAGACTGTCATGGTCGTGGTAGTCTTCCTCGTGATGGTTAAAACGATGTAACTTGACCCTGAAATGGCCACATGCAAGCAAGACATTTTAATGGCATGTGTGGGACAATAGGAATGGAACACTTTTAATTATTTCCTCGTGCAGCAATGGAGTAAAGTGTGGTTTTGTGAAGGCCCCTATGTGCTGTGCAGTACATAAATGCAGTGCGTACACCAGCATGTGATACTGAGTCGGGCCTGTAGGTGGCTGGCAGGGTTTTTGAGTAACCAGACCTGAACACCAGTCGCGTGCTTAATGGTGACACGGTTGTGAAATTTCTGTGTGTAACACACGTGCTGTTGCATTTTACAGGTAAAGGACCCAAATGTTGGTTTTGATGGTTATAGACATGTTCTAGTCTTTAAGCTTGGCTTTGAATTGGTAGATTGTGATATATTCAATAGGAGGGGGTTTAGGACTGTACACTGTAAAGGATGACATAATGTAGTTAACACTGGTAATTATTTAACCCTAATACTGTTTATTCTATAGCCATGCCCATGCACCCATAGTATGACTAATTGCAATGCTATTAAGAATGGAACACATTTGCAATTGTAAGTTGTACAATGGTGACAAATACAGTACGTATACAGTACATATGCAGTGCAGATAATGGGTGTAAGATATCAGTATAAGTGGATGGTATGGATAGACAGTCAGCTTAGGATTAAAGTATTATTCGAATAGTGAAGTTTAAAGGTTATGATTATAGACAAAGATAATTTATCAGCAGTGAAATGGATTTAAGGGGAACTGTTATTGAGTAACCTGAAACTATACACCAGTCACTTGGTTAATGGCGACTTGGTTGTGTTGTATATATGCCTTTTTCCAAAATTCATATTAAGTCTAATTCGGCCAATATATACATATTTTTTAATCAACCGCGGTGTAGCACGAGGCACAAACAAAAATTGTAACAACCCCCTTACGAGCAGCTGCCCCTCTTCACACTCGAGGCCAGAGAGCCAGAGAGGGAGGAGAGGGAGGGGAGGGAGCTCCGGGAGCTCCGGCAGTACATATGTAATGCGGGCGTAAACGGCCTTGCGGATATGACGTCACGGGTGGGAGGAGTTAGGTCACGTGGGAGAGAGGGGTGAGGTCTTAAGGGAGAGATACCGGAAGAGACGGGAGAGTGTTGGGGACAGAGACACAGTGAGGCCACGCAGGGCGGAGGTTGGAGAGTGGCGAGATCGCCACACACACAGTAAGACTCGGCACCGTCGGCCAGCGGTGACCGAGCACGGAGGAACAGGGAGCAGTGGTGGAGCTGAAGTGAGAGCAGCCGTAGGGCTGCACCAGGGACCAGCAGCGGAGCTGCAGGAGCGCGGAAGGCTACGGGAGCGAAGGCAGCTGTGGAGCTGCCAAGCGGGGAGGCTCTGAGCGAGGGCCGTGTGGGACAAGTGTAAAGAACCCAAATAAAGGACAACGGAGACAGACCCAGTAATCGAGTCCTTTATTACAATGGTGTCAGAAGTGAAACGGCATGTCAAAACAGCTCAGAAGAAAGAATATTCCTGCACCATCATCTGCTACATCATCCGACGACGACGACCTTCCTCAGGCGGTGGACCTGCCTGCGATGGAGGAGGAGATCCGTGCGGGAGCGAGTACGGGTCCGGGAGTCCAAGACGTCGCCGCGTCGGTGGACCCGTCGGCGCCGGAGGATGCGGACTTGAGATGGAAACAGATGGCGGCGCAGCTGTAGACACTGAAAATCGTGCTGGCGCAATTGTGCGAGCTCGTCACGCCGAGGACGGCTGTGGGGAGAGCCGATGGTGGTCTGCAGGCTGCCGCCTTGCCTGCGCTGTCGGAGCCATCGGCCACGCGGCACGAAGACACCATCTTGGGCGTTGCAGGAGAAGAATGGCGGGAAGCCGCCATCTTGCGCTCACCGCGGCGGGAGGCCGCCATCTTGAACACGTTGTGATGCGACGCCATTTTGAATATGCCGCGTGATGAGTCATCGGCTGAGAACGGCGCTACAAGGAGTCGCAGTCGTCATCTCACAACTGTTAAGGAATTCTCCATCGGTGGCGATTGGAGTGCTTTCGCCTGCAGATTTTTGGCGGCGGTACGCTCTGCAAGGTGGACTGACCCTGAGGCATTGGAGGTTCTGCCGACTCTTCTCGACGACGAGTCGGTGAGATTCTTCCGCTCAATAAAAGCCGAGAAGAAGAAGACGTTGAGAGGAGTTTTCGACGAGATGGCAGATGCATATGAGCCACCGGATGATGCTCATCGCCGGTTTGTTCAACGCCAGCTAGCACCCGAGGAGTCGCCGGTGGCATACAGGGGTGCTGTATTGGAGTTGGCCATGGCTGCATACCCGGAGACGGAGCCTGACCTGCTCGAACCTCTCATTTTGGGAAAAATGCTGGAGCTGTCCCGGGATTTGGGGATTCCTATGCCGGTGTGTGGCCACGAAAAGCTGACATCCCGGGCGGCCGCTAAATGTCTGGATGCCCAGTTCAACCTGCGCCGTTGGAAACAAGTCACGGCATGGACGGGGGGGCCCATCGTCGAAGGAGGTGCCGTGGGTTGGGATCCCAAGAGAGCAGTGTACATTCCTGACGGGGGGGGGGCCCGCAGGAGCTGACAGCCGCCTCTGCTCAGTGGTCGGCCCGCAGCAGGCCGGGGCCGCGCTCTGCGCCGCCGACACGGGAGCGTCGGGATTGGGGGCCTACGGCGCGGCGCAACGACATTGACTGCTTCCGCTGCGGTCGTAAGGGCCATTACGCTAGGGACTGCTGGGCCTGTGTCCCAGGTCCGCCCCAGCAGGAGGCCTCGACAGCGGACGTGCCACGGAAGGATCCTCCAGGACAGGCAAGTCGGTGCGCACCAGACACCCGGCAAGGCTTGACACCTCACTCATCACCGTTGTTGTGCGATCCGGGTGTTGTTAATAACGGGGGGAGGCCATCTACTGGGCCACGTCGCTCGGTAACGCAGTGGCGTAAATTGGCACGGCGGGTCGTTGCGGCCGCTACTGGTTCGTCCACTGTACCGGGTTCTATACAAGGGGTGGACGTGCGTATTTTAGTGGATTCCAGAGTGTCCGCGACCATTATATCGGATGTAATTTTCCATCTGTTGGGCATCCCACCAGAGGCTGTGCGTCCGGTTTACGATTCCTGTGTCGCTGCGAACGGGGGTAGCATGGGCATTGTGGGCCAGGTGGACGCTCAAATATCTATCGGGGGAGTGTTGGCCTCGGGAATTCTGTTAATTTCGAGGTCCCTTGCAGTTCCTTGTTTGTTGGGAACTGATTTTCTGGCCAAGATGCCCATTCTAATCAGAATTAATGAAAACTGCATTGAATTACCGGGTGGGCGAAAAATTTCATTTCTACCGTCGCCCTGGGGGCGACCTGCTCCGGTTGCCCAGGTGCAGGCGCTGTCCGAGGTATCTGTTGATATTCCACCTGGCTCACAGATGCTTATCCCCTTGCGATATCGGAAGCCTGTGCCTGGGCGTCAAGGTGCAATTGGGGTTTTGTTGTCGCCGTCCGCCACCATAACGGGCGGATCGGCGCTCGTCGGGGCGCAAACTATTGTCCGGTCGGACCAGCAGCCGTTTCTACAGGTGCTTAATGCAAGTACCGAAAATGTGTGTGTGCCGGCTGGTACGGTTGTGGCACTTGCCACTACGGCGTTTACGGCACAGGATTATTTGAGCAGCCAGGTCATGGTTGGTGGTGTTTCAGGGCCTGGGGCCTCAGATAATCGCTGGATCGCCGAATTGTGTGGGGAGAATGCTTCCCTTTCCGGGGAACAACATTGCGCGCTTCGTAAATTATTGTTGAGTTATTCTGACGTGTTTAGCTCCGACGATTTGGACTTGGGACGCACCTCGTTGCTTTACCATCATATTGACACAGGGGACGCTGCCCCTATTCAGTTGAACTCGCATCGGATGAGTCCGGCGGAGCGAGATCAGGTTCGAGGGGCAGTGGATGACATGTTGGCTGCAGACATAATATCTCCATCTAACAGCCCATGGGGCGCGCCTGTTGTTTTGGTTAAAAAGGACGGCAAATTGCGATTTTGTGTGGATTTTCGGAAATTAAATAAAGTGTCTGTGGCAGATGCGTACCCCCTGCCGCGTATGGATGACTCCCTCGATGCCTTGTCGGGGGCGAAGTTCTTTTCAACGCTAGATCTCTCTTCGGGATTCTGGCAGCTTCCCCTTGACGAGCCCTCGCGGGAGAAGACTGCTTTCCGTACGCCGCAGGGGTTATTCCAATGTAATTGTCTGCCGATGGGGTTGAATGCTGCCCCTGCCACATTTCAAAGGTTAATGGAGCTGGTGTTAACGGGGTTGCAGTGGGAGACATGTCTGATATATTTAGACGATATTATCGTCTTCAGCCGCACATTTGACGAGCATTTATTGCGGTTGGAGGCTGTGTTCGCCAGGATGCGTTCCGCTAATTTGAAACTTAAGCCTAAGAAATGCCACCTACTGCAACGGTCCGTGCGCTATTTGGGGCATATCGTTAGTGCGGACGGGGTGGCCACGGATCCGGACAAAACAGCGTGCGTCCGTGACTGGCGAACCCCGGCCACGGTGGGGGATGTACATCGGTTTTTGTTGTTTGCCTCATATTATCCGAATTTTGCAACGATCGCGAGGCCCTTGCATCTCCTTACGGGTAAAGCACGAAAATTTGCTTGGGGACCGCCAGAAGAGGCGGCGTTTCAGGACCTGCGCGATCGATTGGCTACGGCGCCGACGTTGGATTATCCTGATTTCGATCACCCCTTCATTCTGGATACGGACGCGAGTGACACGGGCATTGGGGCCGTGTTGTCTCAGTCCAAAGGTGGTGTGGAGCGCGTGGTGGCGTACGGTAGCCGGGTTTTGTCTCCCGCAGAAACCCGCTACTGCGTCACACGCAGGGAACTTTTGGCAATTGTTTTCTTTCTCCGCCAATTTCGACCGTATCTATACGGTCGTTCGTTTATTGTACGCACGGATCATGCGGCCTTGCAGTATGCTCTCAAGATGGACCAACCATCCGGCCAATTGGCGCGGTGGTTGGACACACTGCAAGAATTTTTCTTCCAAATTCACCATCGGAAGGGGGTGTGTCACTCGAATGCGGACGCGCTTTCTAAGTTGCCGCAGCGATTGCCTTGCGCGTGCGCGTCTGGGACGCATAGATGTGCGCCAATTCAGCATCCCCCTCAGCCTGTTGCGTTGGCGGTCGAGGTGCCTCAAGCTCCAAAGGAGCCAGGACTGGCTGATGGGATTTTGAATCTTCCAAGGGCTGTGTGGATTTGGGAACAAATGTTGGATGATTCATTGGTCACGTTACGGAATCGGCCTGCGAAGAAGAGTGGGGGACTGGGTACGGGGGGTATGCCGGAAACCGCTCTCCGCGATGGTCTGCTGATGTGGAGGGAAGGGTTACAGGAACGCTGGCGTCTGGTTGTACCGGCATCCTAGCGGTACGAATTGATTAGGACTCTGCATTGCGACACGCTTTTACATCTGGGGGTGCAGAAGACCCTATTGACGTTGCAGCGAGACTACTTTTGGCACGGCATGACAACGGATGTCGTCGGTCACTTTCGCGCGTGTCCCGATTGTGCCCGGCGAAAACCACCTAAACAACCATATGTGCCGCCGATACAGTCTATTCAGGTGTCTCGAGTTAACGAATTGGTGGCGTTGGACATTTTGGGACCCTTCCCGCCATCCACTAAAGGTAATAAATACTTGCTGGTTGGGGTGGAGTACCTCTCCCGCTGGCCGATGGCCTGGCCGTTGCCTGACCAGTCAGCGGCGTCTATCACAGACGCCTTTCTATTTGGGTACGTTATGGACAAGGGGGCGCCGGAGAGGCTCCTCACAGACCAAGGCCGGAATTTTTATTCTAAATTGTTGGGGGAAGTGTGTGCGGCTCTTGGAACTAAAAAGATACGGACATCTCCTTACCAACCACAAACGGATGGTATGGTCCAATGGCTGAATCGGACTTTGTCCGCCATGTTGTGTCACACGGTGAGTGAAAAACAATCAGATTGGGATTTGCATATCCCTGGGGTACTTTCGGCATACCGGATGACGCCGCATGCGGCTACAGGATATTCGCCGTTTTTCCTTATGTACGGTCGCGAAAACGTGCCGCCGATGGATGTGCAGTTGAGACCTGGAGTGAGGGGACCCGCTAAGCCTCTTCCTGATTACATCCAAGACACCGTTTGCCGTGTTACAGAGGCGCGGGAAGGGGCCCGCATGGCTACGGCCAAAGCCCAGGCCCGGAACGAGCGGTGTGCTCGACGCTCTAAGGGGGAGTGCCCCTGGAAGGTGGGGGACATGGCCTGGCTTCATTGCCCGCAGGTGCGGCCAGGTACCTCTCCTAAATTACATAAACCATGGCAAGGGCCGGTTCGCCTCATCGAGGTTCCCAACCCACAGTCTGCGCGTGTTCGGTTTGGATCTCGGCGTTGGTTCGTTCACACGTCTCGCTTGAAACCATATGTGGCCCCTCGACCTGATGCGTCATCTCCTGATGTTGCCTTGCCGGGGTCTGTGGCTGCCGACTCACCCTTGCCTGTGCCTGTTGACCTTGCAAGAGCGCCTGTCGTGCCTTTTACAGACAAGCCGGCCGTGACACTACAGGAGGCAGGGGACTCTGCTCGGGGTGTGCCTACCACGGCTGCGGGGACTCCGAGCCCCGCCGCCCTTCCGACCCCGCCGCAGACACGATTGCTAGACACCCCCGATGCTGGGCCTTCAGGGACACGGGACCGGGACGTTGACGGGCCTCCAATAGCGACAGGAGGACTTCATCCTGTCGCTCCTAAAACCCCGTCACGTTCCCGGTCTGCAGGAGGGCCGCCGCCCATCTGGGACAGACCGGCGACCCGCACGCGGTCAAAGTCTCTTACATTTCGTTGAATTTTACTGTTGTGTTCTTGTTCTTCTTGTTATATTTATTGTATGCTTCGTTGTCCTTGCATGTGTGATGGTTGTGTTCGCTCGCATTACTCGTTGTCGTCATTGTTCAGCAGAGGTCGGCTGGATTTTCTCTACGGGGGAGGGTGGTGTAATGCGGGCGTAAACGGCCTTGCGGATATGATGTCACGGGGGGGAGGAGTTAGGTCACGTGGGAGAGAGGGGTGAGGTCTTAAGGGAGAGATACCGGAAGAGACGGGAGAGTGTTGGGGACAGAGACACAGTGAGGCCACGCAGGGCGGAGGTTGGAGAGTGGCGAGATCGCCACACACACAGTAACACTCGGCACCGTCGGCCAGGGGTGACCGAGCACGGAGGAACAGGGGGGGTCAATAGATGCGGAGTCGATAGGGTTCATTAGCCCACACACATGCGGACTACAAGAGGTAGCGTCGGTTATTATTATATGGTGAGGGGAGAATAAAAGATCCGGGACAAAAGTTGGGGGAGCCTCCACATGCCAAGTGGAGTTGTCATAACAAAAGTCCTGCAGGGTGGTGACTGAATCCCAAAAGGGGGGAAGGAGGGGGGAAGGAGGGCACCGTCGGCCAGGGGTGACCGTGCACGGAGGAACAGGGAGCAGCGGTGGAGCTGCAGTGAGAGCAGCCGGAGGGCTGCACCAGGGACCTGCAGCGGAGCTGCAGGAGCGCGGAAGGCTACGGGAGCGAAGGCAGCTGTGGAGCTGCCAAGCGGGGAGGCTCTGAGCGAGGGCCGTGTGGGACAAGTGTAAAGAACCCAAATAAAGGACAACGGAGACAGACCCAGTGATCGAGTCCTTTATTACACATATATTAAAATTGAAACGATACAGAGAAGATTAGCATGGCCCCTGCGCAAGGATGACACGCAAATTCGTGAAGCGTTCCATATTTGTGTTTCTTGTTGGTGTCTATGAACACGTAACACACAATGGGACTAATGTTACACGGGAAAACCTCGTTATATATTTGATTAAAAATCGGAGCACATAAGCAAAAAAAATAGAAGTAAAAAAAATGTACGGAAAAAATACTGAGCATCTTTCCCGTTTGATCGTTTAAAAAAAACCATAAAAGAAAAGAAAAAAACACCGCGATGGAAGGTGGGGGCGCTGAGGGGGCGCACCGGGGGCCATCTCGAGCAAACTTCCTTTTTTCTTGGTTCTTTCGGTAAAGTCACGTAGAAGGGAAGTAATAAAATAATAAAAATAAAACATAATAAAACAATTCTCACGACGTTTCGGCCACAACGCAAGCAGCCATCCTCAGGCGAAGAATGAAACACCCCAAGCTTGGAGCGTATATTTAAGCTGGGTTAGAGGGGGGGGAGGTGGGAAGAAGAGCGCCTAAACAAAATAATTTGCATATCAAGAGGAATTCAGCATATGGAAAATGCGTAGGAGGTGGGCGGGGGGGGTTCCAAATCAATACTATGCCCGTGCATTATGCAGGATTAGCAGCATCAAAGGGGGGGGGGGAAGGGGGGGAGCATTAACAAAGGAAAGGAATGTTAATAGTATGTAGCTGTAGTTACTAAACAACCACGTAAAAAACTACAGTATAAACTGCATGACAAACTAAAGTATAAACTACATAGCATCATCAGTAAACTTACTATACTCTACAATAAGCTGAGTTACTAACAGTAAGTAATACATGAAAAAATTCTACGTTGTAAAAAATTATATAATATGCTTCCATCTAAACTTTATTCTCTTACATCACACGCGTCTATACCGTACTATATACTTCCATAGGCAAAACCAACATTAAATTACATACTGTATTGCTATAAACCACCCTATACCTTATACATTTTTAATATAACACTATGTATTATTCTACCCACCCTAATGTGTATCAAAATGGTTTATTACGTCCTTCCAGTGATTGCTAAGCCAGAATCCATCTTCTCGGTTAAAATTGTCTCTGTGTTTGTAAATGTGGATCGCCTCATGTACGAATCTCTCATGATAGCCAGATGGCTTGCAGAGAACCTCTGTCTTGGAGAAGTCAATGTCATGTGAGCCCACTGAGTTGTAACAGTGATCTGCCACGGCTGAGGTGTTTGTCCTACAGTGTTTCAGGTCAGCTTTATGTTCACGGATGCGGTCCGAGACATGTCGTTTGGTTTCCCCAATGTAACTGCTACCACAGAGGCAACTTAGTTTGTAGACACCAGGGTACTGTATGTCTGGAACCACATCTTTTACAGACGGTACCAGATCACGGATTTTATGTACTGTGTTGAATCGGACCTGGATCTTGTGTTTAATCAGGATTTTGGAGATCTTTTTTGTGACCCCAGCAATGTAGGGTAAGGTGATGGTCTTGAAAGGCTCCTCAACAGGATCCTTCTTGGTGGTTGGAGTGATGGCTTTGCGGATTGTGTAGTCGGAGTAACCATTAGCCTTAAGAGCTTGGCGTACGTGTTTGAGTTCACTGGAAATGTGTTCATGGTCGGAGATGCATTGGGCTCTATGATATAGAGTCTTGATGAGGGAATTCTTCTGGGATGGATGGTGGTGGGAATCCGGTTTTAGATAAGCATCCGTGTGGGTGGCTTTCCTGTAGACAGAGTGGCTCATTGAACCATCAGGTCTCCTTTTGATTAGGACATCCAAAAAGGGTAGCTTGCCATCATTTTCGACTTCCATGGTGAATCTGATGGCTGGGTGTATGGAATTGATATGGTCGAGAAATTGGTCTAGAGCAGGCCGGCCATGTGGCCAGATGACAAAAGTGTCGTCTACGTACCTCTTCCATAAGGTCGGGCGTAGAGTGGCAGTCTGGATGGCGTCCGTCTCAAATTTCTCCATGAAGATGTTGGCTACAACCGGAGATAAGGGGGAGCCCATTGGGGTGCCCTCAATTTGCTTGTAGAAGGTTCCATTCCAGGTGAAGTATGTATTGGTTAAGCAGTGTCTCACCAGGGGGGGTACCCCAGCATTCAGTCCTTGATGAACCAAGTCTTCAATGATTGCGATGGTGTCAGGCACAGGCACCTTGGTGAACAAGGAAACCACATCAAAACTGACAAGCAGGTCGTCTGGGGACAGGGCAATCCCCTTGATTGTTGATACCAGGTCAGCTTAACCAATACATACTTCACCTGGAATGGAACCTTCTACAAGCAAATTGAGGGCACCCCAATGGGCTCCCCCTTATCTCCGGTTGTAGCCAACATCTTCATGGAGAAATTTGAGACGGACGCCATCCAGACTGCCACTCTACGCCCGACCTTATGGAAGAGGTACGTAGACGACACTTTTGTCATCTGGCCACATGGCCGGCCTGCTCTAGACCAATTTCTCGACCATATCAATTCCATACACCCAGCCATCAGATTCACCATGGAAGTCGAAAATGATGGCAAGCTACCCTTTTTGGATGTCCTAATCAAAAGGAGACCTGATGGTTCAATGAGCCACTCTGTCTACAGGAAAGCCACCCACACGGATGCTTATCTAAAACCGGATTCCCACCACCATCCATCCCAGAAGAATTCCCTCATCAAGACTCTATATCATAGAGCCCAATGCATCTCCGACCATGAACACATTTCCAGTGAACTCAAACACGTACGCCAAGCTCTTAAGGCTAATGGTTACTCCGACTACACAATCCGCAAAGCCATCACTCCAACCACCAAGAAGGATCCTGTTGAGGAGCCTTTCAAGACCATCACCTTACCCTACATTGCTGGGGTCACAAAAAAGATCTCCAAAATCCTGATTAAACACAAGATCCAGGTCCGATTCAACACAGTACATAAAATCCGTGATCTGGTACCGTCTGTAAAAGATGTGGTTCCAGACATACAGTACCCTGGTGTCTACAAACTAAGTTGCCTCTGTGGTAGCAGTTACATTGGGGAAACCAAACGACATGTCTCGGACCGCATCCGTGAACATAAAGCTGACCTGAAACACTGTAGGACAAACACCTCAGCCGTGGCAGATCACTGTTACAACTCAGTGGGCTCACATGACATTGACTTCTCCAAGACAGAGGTTCTCTGCAAGCCATCTGGCTATCATGAGAGATTCGTACATGAGGCGATCCACATTTACAAACACAGAGACAATTTTAACCGAGAAGATGGATTCTGGCTTAGCAATCACTGGAAGGACGTAATAAACCATTTTGATACACATTAGGGTGGGTAGAATAATACATAGTGTTATATTAAAAATGTATAAGGTATAGGGTGGTTTATAGCAATACAGTATGTAATTTAATGTTGGTTTTGCCTATGGAAGTATATAGTACGGTATAGACGCGTGTGATGTAAGAGAATAAAGTTTAGATGGAAGCATATTATATAATTTTTTACAACGTAGAATTTTTTCATGTATTACTTACTGTTAGTAACTCAGCTTATTGTAGAGTATAGTAAGTTTACTGATGATGCTATGTAGTTTATACTTTAGTTTGTCATGCAGTTTATACTGTAGTTTTTTACGTGGTTGTTTAGTAACTACAGCTACATACTATTAACATTCCTTTCCTTTGTTAATGCTCCCCCCCTTCCCCCCCCCCCCTTTGATGCTGCTAATCCTGCATAATGCACGGGCATAGTATTGATTTGGAACCCTCCCCGCCCACCTCCTACGCATTTTCCATATGCTGAATTCCTCTTGATATGCAAATTATTTTGTTTAGGCGCTCTTCTTCCCACCTCCCCCCCCTCTAACCCAGCTTAAATATACGCTCCAAGCTTGGGGTGTTTCATTCTTCGCCTGAGGATGGCTGCTTGCGTTGTGGCCGAAACGTCGTGAGAATTGTTTTATTATGTTTTATTTTTTATTATTTTATTACTTCCCTTCTACGTGACTTTACCGAAAGAACCAAGAAGATGAATCCCTGCTGTCACGAAAGCTTTAAATCGAAATACAAACTTCCTTTGTTGGCGGGATGGCTCGAGGAAGCAAATTATCACCCCCAATAAAGTAGAACAAACACACACACACACGGACACACATACCACTTCCCCTCCCCAACAGCAAAGCGACATCAAAGGAAATTCGGGTCCTTTGCGAGAAGACGCGCGAAGAGGGGAGGGAATTTCACGTTTTTTTGTTTAAGCCCGAACACAGATCGTGCAGTCTCAGTATTCTCGCGACGGAGGCTTGCGAGGGAGGATCGCAAGGGGCAGGCTCCGGGGCATGGCCTCGAGACCAACCATGGGTGTCGCCTCGCCGAGTGAAGGGACATGTGTTGTTAAGAGCTGAGTTCGGCATGAGCCAACAGAGTATCGCTGAAAGTTTTATTCTACAATTATCCTGATGTGTTGAGTCGCTCGCAAAGTCAAAGATTGTGATAAGTTGGATTACACTAAGCTTTCCCAGTCGGCGAAGAGGTGTGCGAATACAATTACAAGTTTTGAGAGTGAATTCCAGCAGCTGCAGCTGAAGTTGCGCTAATGAGCAATCAACCAGGAGGAAGGGCGGAAAGCGCCAAGCATCGACCAAGCGAGCATCGCACAGGACCAGCAACAAAGGACACGCTGAAAGCGCAATCGTACATCGCCAGATAGCACGGAGTAAGAGAGAGAGCGCACCACCAGCGTCACCAAACAAGAGTGTCGGCACCGGTAACCAGCGGACGAGCGACGAGAGCCATCGTGCATCGCCAGAGAGAACGGAGCAGTGGAAAGAGCCTGAGCCAGCGCAGCCCTGAAGTAAGGGCGGGTGTCCGTGTGAAGCTGGCAGCTGCACGATCAAAGAGAGAGCACGGAGCAGTGGAAAGAGCCCGACCTGCCGCTCGTGAGCAAGAGTGTCAGCGCCAGCGAGAGCGGCGTGTGTTCGACCACATACACCGACCTGCACCAGCTGGGAACCAAGGCATCCAGCAGTGGAGAGCAACATTGCTGCTGCCTCAAAGAGAATGAGCAAGAGTGAGGAACGGCGGCCCAGCGGACGAACTGTGCGCGCTGACGACGGAATCATCGCGCACCGCCGACGGCGAGCGTCGTGCCGACTCGTCATCCAGCTGCGGAGAGAGCCGGAAGTAACGGCAAACCCACCCGGGCGAGAGAGCGAGAAAGAGCAAGCAGCTGTTCGTATGCCCCTCCCCCACCCTCACAAGCTCGCAACGCAGCGCCCGGCGTCTGCTTAATACAAATATTTATCAAGGGACAAACCAACACACACACACATCAAACCAACCCGAGCCAATCATAAGAAGACTAATTATAAGAGTGCATGAACCATTAGCTGATCGTGAAGACATTGGTGCTCATTGAGTGATAATAATACAGTCGTTTATACGTACATTAGTCGTTATATTATTATTATTATATCTTTTTTAATCGCGTAAAATTACCAATAGATTCATCGATGCAAACTAAACTTTTGAAAACGTGTTACGAATCTACACGCTCACAGGGAGAATATTGTGTTAAAACCTTTCTTTTGATCACAGACTCTTGCTCACGAATTAATTTAAGCTTAGCCAAAAGATAGGCATCTCGCGTAAGCGGGCACACACACCGCCGCACACCATTGTTCCAAGACATTTAGTTAATTATATTATCTTGCCAATGCATCTATTGACGTATACTTTTGCCTCCGGGATATAATAATTTGCTTTTTATTGCCTTTCGTATGAATATCGTCGTATGCATGTTTTAAGGACTTTCCCTATCACCGTATATGCTCGCGTTACTCGGTGGAATTAATCAATTGTTCGGTTGCCCAGTTTAACAACGTAATCATTGATGGTTAAATGTACGGATAAATGAGGGAAATTTCCCCTGTGATACTGTGGATAATTCCAAGCATGAGAGTTCGCATATTAGAGTGTAACGTTTTTGTTTAGAAGAGTCTGAGTGCTTCTTTCCTGAGTTAATGCGTAATAATCTTAATTATAAGAACTGTATCCTGCGTTGACATTGGAATTTGGAGACCTGACATAATCACACTAAGACATAATCAGTAAATGTAAAAGCAACTCATTGTATTGTCCCGATTGATAGTACGACCCTAGACAACGAAGCTAAGCCTAATTATCATAACCGTACATATTAGCATAAGCGCATACATTCCCATAAAATAATATGATAATCTCCATTAATAGCATAATGTATTCGCATATTTGCAACAAAATAGCGTGCTTTACGATAATTACGCATTTTTTCAATATTCATTTAAAAATTTTAACCCGACATATACAACAGTTGGATACTTCTGTGTGTAACACACGTGCTGTTGCATTTTACAGATTATCACAATTTTGCCCTCGATTTGGAACACCTGCCCACGTCCTTCATTTCGAGTGTACAACATATTTTGGAGAGCCTGGCAGGATAGTTTCCCAGAGTTCACTGACAGGGATCAACTCTTCCAACGAGATCGACCAAGCAATTGTACGGGCACCATGTGTAAATACACTCGTGCAAGGATTTGAACGGCCTTCACATCATGGCACTGGAACAGCTGAAGAATAAGGTCAATGCTGCCTTGGATCAGCTGCAGAGAGCCCAGCTCACGGAAACATGTAGATGTTTGAGGTGTTTCCATGATTATAAGACTGTTGAAGATAATAGCAGACATGCTTTAATTCGTATGGCAGAAATAGTACTCGATGAAGTTGAAGGCCAAGAAGAAGATTTTGAAGCCTGTGCTTGTGTTCAAAACCTGCTGTCTTTCATTGAGACAATAGAGGATAAAGACAAAGACAGCAAGGGAACAGGTGAAACACTTCCACAATCAAAACAATCTGAAGATATGGATGGTGAAATACAAGAGTCACAAGAAGATTCCAGAAAAACCCTTGAGGAAAAGAAAACCTCAAGTGAAGGTTGAACAAAACCAGAGCAGCATTGGAACTCGTACGAATGGCCAGACCAGGAAATGTGTCAGAAGTCACAATACAGAGATAATTCAGGATCTGTAGGCAGATTGGTGGAGAGCAGAAAAACAAGTTATCTTACACCAATCTGATGCACCAGATCGACGCAGGAATCCGTAAGGGCCATGCTGAGTCTGACATCATTGAGGTTGTTATCAGAGCAATCAGTCCTGGTCTGAATTTGAGGGACATGCTAGAAATAAAACAAGATTTGACTATTTACAAGTTAAAAACCATTTTGAAGGGACACTGTAGAGAACAAAGCATTATTTGATTAACATCTCTCAGGAGCCAAGAGAATCTGCACGAAACTTTTTGTTTGAAGCTATCGAATTAATGGACTCTGACGAGCAGAAGACAGATTGGAAGAACTTCCTGGCCAAGGTAGTGCATGCTTATAACTGTACTCGTAGTGAAGCAACATAATTCTAACCTTTTTATCTCCTGTTTGGGAGGTCTCCAAAACTACCAGTGGATCTTATTTTTGGTTTCGAACACCAGGGAGAGGGAGGATCCTAAAAGCAATATGTGGAAAAGTGGAGAGAGCGGATGGTGGAAGCTTACAGAATAGCATACAACTTTGCAACAAAAAAACTCACTAAAGGGAAGGGCCAGTATGACGAGAAAATCCATTAGGCAGAGCTACAGCAAGGCAATCATGTCCTGGTGAGAAACATGAGTTAGAAAGGGGGACCAGGTAAAATTTGCTCCTTATGAGAGGACAAGGTGTTTATTGGTATTGGGAGAAAAAGTAATGACAGCCCAGTTTATGAGGTCTAACCTTAGAATGGTGAAGGGAGAACCAAAATGATTCATCGGAATTTGCATCTGCCTTGTTACTTCCTTACAATTGAGCAGCCGTCACAAAATCAACGGAGTAAGAAAGCAATCAAGAAAACTCACCAAACAAGGACAAGATGCCCATGCAAAGAAACGCAGGAACCAACAGACAATGAATTGGTAACGGATAAAGAATTTGAGTTTACTATAGTTGACAAAAAACTGATCAGCAAGCTATAGTAATACAGGACACGCAGTCACCGTTGAACCCAGAAGCTGAAGAATTCCACCCACACAAGACAGAAGGTTAACAACAGTTATCAGAAGCAGGCAAGAAATATGTATGAGAGTAGTCATCACAACAGAAGACTCGACCCTCAAAGAGAGAGAAGACAGCCAAAGACACCTATGACAAGTTGGGCTAACCTAACATTGTGAGAAGGAGCCCATGGAGAAACAAGGGTCTTTTAACTACAACATGGGTGATTTAGACAAAATATTAGCAGTGATAATATGGTTGTGAAGTTGTTGAAGATTTTTTTTGTAATTGTTGTGTTTAATATGTTAAGAAGGGGTTATTGCTTGAGATGACACATAAAACAAAAATGATGAGGAAAAGGTTTAAAGTATGTTGGTAGGGCGATTAGTAAGTACCTAAGAGCTAAATTCCACAGGGCATTTACAAGCTGGAAATGATGTTTTTCTTAACAAGTACTGGGAGAATAATCTTAACCATTTCTGATGAGTAAAATGTGAAGCATGGTTTAATAATACCAGAGTGTCTGGTAATTCCAAAAGCATAATACAATGCTTGGTCTCCTATCTCTTCGTGCACAAAGAGTTTGAGCTAACTCAAAATAGAGAGCTTAGCACTGTACACTGTAAGATGATGTACTGTAGTTAATACTGGTAATTATATAATCCTAATACTGTTTATTCTATAACCATGCCCATGCACCTATAGTATGCCTAATTGCAATGCTATTAAGAATAGAACACGTGTACAGTAGTAAGTTGTACAATGGTGACAAGTGAAGTACATATAAAGTACATATACAGTACAGATAATGGGTGTAATATACCAATATAAATGGATGGTATAGATAGACATTTCAGCTTAGGATTAAAGTAATATTCGAATAGTGAAGTGTAAAGGTATTGATTTGAGACAAAAATGGTTTATCAGTAATGGAATGTGTTTAAGGGAAACTAAAAATAGGTATTTTTACCCTTTTTTCTGCCAACAAAACTGACACCTTTTTACACGGAATCATGTTTGCATTAATCCCAATACCTGCGGTCAGAATGCAAAAAAAAACAACTCTGATAATGCATGCATTGTCCTTGAAATTGATTGGTCCACATTGGAGACAGCTTTTCTTGGAGCCCAGTCTCACATAGTGTTGGCGTCATCTGGTCCAGAAAGCAATGCTATATATTTTAATTTAATGTATAATTGTCTTCGAATTTAGATTAAATTATTCTTAACGTGGATCAAATTTTTTTTTTTAACGACATTGTGATTGTTTACAAATGCCTTCTAATAAAATACCGAGATTATATTTGTGGTGATTGCTTTTGCTTGTGAAAATGCATTTCTTCTGTGGTGCTCACCCAAATGAATATCTGAATATAAACAATGCATATACTTACAGGTTCTATTCGTGACAATGTCTGACGGTTGGGAGTTGATGCCACTGTATACTGTTACAGAAGCGTTATAACTTCTACCAGGGACCAGATCAGTAAATGCTTGTGTTGTAACGGTGGAAGGCAAAATGAAGCTCTTCACTGCTGTTGCATTGTAGGTTTCATTTAAGTAGACCATGTAATAGTCAACGTCTGAAGTCGGAGCCACCCATGAGACTGTTATGGCTGTAGGGCTGTTGACGATGACGGTAACATTGACTTGTGGAGGAACTGCAATGTCAAATTAACATGGTTAGGACAGACGAACTGCAAAGACTACTTACGTCATTAACTTAAGCCACTAAAGTGGCACGTAACACATTTATATACAACGATCACCATATATTTTGTATATATCCTCTTTTTTTGGTCCAACTATGTATTGATGAGAAAAGTACGTGTTTTTTGTTGCAACAATATAAGAACCCAGTATTTAGCATACACCCCAACAAGGGGAGGGGGGTTTACAAAAATTATGTGGACTGAGGCCCTCAATACTCCTGGGTCTATAGATGGGGAGGAGATTGGGCTAATTGACCTACATACGTACAGACTAAGGGAGGGAGCGTCAGTTATTATTAGTTAGTGAGGGGAGAATGACGGGTCGGTGACGAAAGTAGGGGAAGCCTCCACATGCCAAGTGGACTCAGCTGTCCTGCAGGGGGGAAGGAAGGCCATTCCTCAAGGGCCCACCTCCTCCCACCGACCTCAGTACATGTGTTGCGCCATAACAAGGCGCTGTAAGCAGCTTACCTGCCACAACGCTCACGGGCCGACACGGGGCAGCCAAGAAAGAGCGAGGTGTGTCGGGGTTGACCGAAGGTCAAACCCCCTCCCCCCTGGGGGGCCGTGACCGGAGGTTGACACCCAAGACCCCCTAGGGGCTGGGGGCTGAGGGGGATGGGCTCCCCCCACCCCTTCCTAAGATCCCTTAAGATTTAAGACCCTCTTAAATATTAAATCTTAAGGGGTGTAACCAGGAGGTTTCTACCAGTCTATTAGGAAGCCACTGGACCTATGCACGTTTACATGAAGGTTGAAGTCCTATTTCTTTAGAACTGCTTTTTGTGTGTTAGTTCGTTGTCCTTCCCTCGCAACTCTGATTAGCACGGTTGGCTACATATGGTGCAAAAGAAGTTCAACATAGATACAAGGGCAGGTGTGAAATTCTTCCGTATGGCTAATGTAGATGCAGAGCAACAACTACAATTTCACATTCAGGTTGTCAAGCCAGTTAACCGCGTCAGGAGAAGCGGAATGTATCACTGTGATGTCTCCTTTATATTTGTGGATCGGGCATTGGGTCGTCATATGTTGTAAAGTCTCTGTTCTGAATTACCTCAGTCGCACACTGGACAGTCTTTAATTTTCCATTTGTGGATCAGGTATCCGCATTTACTGCCATGGTTTGTGCAGATGCGGCTTAGAGTTGACCATGAGCTTTGTGGAACATCAAACCCATGGATATTCTGCATTGGGTCTTTCAAAGGGTATTTGTGAATTCTTTTGAACTCCATTCAGCTCTCCAGGGTTCATCGGGGTTGAACCTGCATTGTATAAGGGGAAGCACATTGGTTCTAATGGGCTTGTGTGACTTCAAGTAATGACGAGGGACGTTAGTGATGTACTGATGAATGGCAAGGCGACTTTCCTCGATTCGCAGGACTCCCCGCATGGTTGCAGTTTTGCGGCGGATGGGTGGGGAAGGCATATTTAGCTGCACGTGCAGCCAGGTTGTTGGTGTCCGCTTCAGGGTTCCAATGAAACACCACATTGTAGTGTTTAGTTGAACATCAGCAAGTCGAGTGTGACAGCTTCTGGTCCATACTGATGCATAGTAATCGGCAACAGAGTACACAAGGACCACCGTTGATGTCCTTAGCACTGGTGATGATACTCCCCAGCTTGTGCTTGCCAGTTTATAGACCAGGTTGACCCTTGTTTTGATCTTGGCTTCATTCAGATAGGTCAGAGTGGTGTCATGTCACACATTATTGCCACAGAAGGTAACTTTCAGACTGTGCGCTGGTCTTGAATTTCTTCTGGAATATGGTCTCAATGTGCATCGCATGTGCCAAAATTGGGTCACAGCAGCTGCATCAAGGCTGGAATCCCGCTTATTCTGCAGGGATCAGACTCTACCATTCTCTGGAGGATTATGTTTTCCAGGAGTTTTTAGGTTGTGCACATGAGTGATATTGGCCGAAAGCTTTCCAGGTTACCAGTTGGCTTTCCCAGTTTGGGTACGGCAATGATTATTGCCTCCTACAATACTTTTGGGATTCATCCTATTTTAATAGTTTTGGTGTACAGTTTTGCCAGGTCCCCTAGAAGCTAAGTGATGAAGGAATTTGTGGGGGTGGGCAGCCTTGTTTTTCTTCATTTCAGCCAGACCCTCCCTCACTTCCTCTGTGTTCATGGCGGTGGGGTCTTGTGCAGACAGTGAGGCCATTGTCTGGTGTAATTGGCAATGGATCTCTCACTTGATGTTTTTGTCAAACAGTCATTTTGTTTTCCAATAGTTTGGAGGCAATAGAGTTGGGCAGAACCCTTGCGGTCCAGTATTATGTTGGATTAGCAGAACCTAGGTGTTGCAGTAGTGCCAAGGTATGGCAGCTGGAGTGAGTGAAGTCCAAGCTTTCAACACTCAATCCACCGCTTACATCTGGCTTAGTCTAAAGACTCCAGCAGGCTCTATCAAATATCTGGCTGCCCACCTGGATGTACTGTCGGAGCAGGTCCTAGGTTTCTTTTGTCCAGCAGGGAGTGGATTCTTTCTGGTAGCCTCGCGGGTTGCGCTTCTTTGTGGCTGCTGTAAGGAGGCTAATAAAATGATGATAGCATTCCGGTGGCGTGGGCATTTGACGCGCCACTCTCTCTACAGCCTCCTAATATTGGCCCCAGTCAACTTTGACTGGTTCCACCTTGGTAATCGTTTTTTACACAATCACGGGGATTTCAATGCCAATGTGGACAATTATGGGCCTTTAGTGACTTTTGGGGATGCTTGGAAGTATTTTGCAGGATCGGTGAAGTATGCTCCTACTTTGATTCTTGGAAACGATGGTGCTATACAATGTAATAGTAAATCATATTAAACTTTGTCATCAACATCAGCCATGATCAGTCTACTTCTGAATGAAGGTTTCCCCAAGACATCAGCATCCCTGATGATTCTGTAATGTGACAGTCCATCTAGCGAATGCAATAAACTTATTTCATTTCTACATCTCCCGGATGCATAAATCACTCTCAGGCACGTTCACTCCTATTGATGCCACTCAACCACTGGCCGTTATCCCTTCTAATGACATGTCCTGTCTATTGGTGTATCCCAGCATGCACTTCTTCGAGTCTTTGTGCACTTACAATTTTTATTTGTAACACGTAGGCTTTCACGACCAATAATAGTCATTATAAATGTGATTTTTAGATCTTTGCTTAGTTTTAAATAGCAATTCAGCTGCATATGTCTTGGGGTAATTTTTCGGTCATTACACATTTCACAAATACATTTTCTAATCAAAATGTACAATTTGCAAGTAGACAGGGCTGGTTTTAAATGCTCAAAAAAATGGTTTTCAATTACGTGTTTGATATGTATATATGTTGTTTAAAGATTCATAATAAACGTTTTTGGGTTAGATCGCGTAATTATTTATAAATGTGTCGAAACCCTCCACCACCCAACATGGCCAATCAGTAAGGGATTTGTCACGTAAACAAAATGCCAAATAGTTTACTACTTCAGCCCACCGGTGTGTTTGAAGAGTGAATCCACAACATTTACAATTTTAGTGCGACGTTTCGCTGGAAATTGCAGCCATCATCATCAGGCGATTTGCCAGAATAGTTAAGCCATCCACCTGCTTCTGGTCTTAACATTGACAGAGGCATCATTCCATGATTGAGGTATTCATGTCTGTATGGAAATTTAGTGAATTTGTCCTTTGTTGTTAGTAAATAGGCAATTAAATAAGTACAATTTGAGAAATTCCGCGTTAAAATAATACATAGTTCAAATTCGAATGTCCCTTAACATGGCTAACGTGATCACATCACATTTATTCCTCTATTTATGAACGAACAAGATGATGTATCCACAACTCTCACTGTCGCCTGATGATGCTAATTATAATTACCGGTGAAACGTCGTACTTGAATTGTAAATGTTGTGGATTTACTTTCGAATACCCGGATGTACTGTACTAGTGTAGTGACATGAAATGGTTTACTATGTAGCATAGTGCTTGCTGCTGGTAGGGAGGGGGATCTGCAGAGTGAAGCAGCACTGATTGAAAGCAGGCCACGTCATAGACCGAGAAGGATCTAGGGTAAAGGTTACAAAGGGACGCATCGAGAGCCCGCTCGTAAGTTCCAGAAGGGGGGCGTGGCTGTGGCGGAACGAGGCCACGCTAACAGGCTTAAAGGGGACCCTGAGTGAAGGCTCGGGGTCGCCGTCGTTGGAGTGGGATCCCCTCGTCGTCGTCGTCGCTGCTGTCGCCTTGGCCACTGTCGTTTCGTGCCTTCATCGTTGTCGTTGCCCACTTAATAATTGTGCTGCTAGTAGTAGTTGGCTGTCTTAGCTCAGCACCGTCAATGTCAGATGGCTAGCTTTGGTTGTTTGGCTTGCAACCAGTATAGCGTTGCGTTTAAGTGAGAGAGAGAGCGTCGTGTAACAGTGCAGAGTGTGTAACAGTGTGCTCGGAGTTAATTAAAGAATTGCCTCCAAGAGATACGTCTCCAAGTCATTAACTACACTAGTAACGAATCAGCATGTTCTGTTTATGTGACAAACCTTACTTATTGGCTGTGTCAGGTGGTGGCAGGTTTAACTACGCATTAATATTTACACAATCTAGCTCAAAAAACCTGTTATATCCTCAACTTAAGCCACAAAACTGGCATATAACACATTATATTCAACGATCACCATATGTTTTCTATATGCTCTCTTTTTTTTGTCCAAATATATATTGATGAGAAAAGTACGTGTTTTATTTGCAACAAAACAATAGCTCACGTGAAGGTAACAAACGTGTGAATCGTGCATTTGTCTGTTTTAAATGCAGGAACAATGGCAGCATAGCATGGTGAAACGCTTTCAATACCAAATTAAGTAATACAATATGTAAGATACACAATGCAGTTTTATATAGTGATATTTAGTAGCATACACAGATTAATGTCTATATTAATATAGTTTTAACAGTTGACTTCATCGGTACCACACAAGATCTGTCCATAACCATATCTGACCAAGCTTAGAAGGACGCATTGGAAGCCTCCACAAATGGATCATTCCATGATTGAGGTATTCATTTCTGTATAAATACTGAGTAAATATATCCTATGTTGTTCGTGAACAAGTGATTAAATACGTAAATATTTGGACAAAATTCGAACGAAAATAAAACCTACAATCGAAATTATAATACTCTCAACATGACTGCACACATTTTTATAACAGAAATAACAATAAATGTATAATCAAGGAAATACTCACAGCTCCTTTTAATAACGATGGCTGATGATTGGGAGTTGATGCCACTGTATGCTGTTACAGATATCTGGTAACTTCTACCAGGAACAAAATCAATGAAGCGCTGCATTGTAACATTGGAGGAAAAATTGAAGTGATATGCTGCTGATGCGTCGTTAGTTTCATTTAAGTAGACTATGTAGTAGTCAACATCTGAAATTGGAGCCACCCATGAGACCGTCATGGCTGTAGAGTTGTGGACGATGACGGTGACATTGACTTTTGGAGGCACTGCAATGTCAAATAAAATGATTGAGAGACGAAGTGAAAGGGCTAATTACGTCATTAACTTATGCGACTAAAGTGGCATATAACACATAAGTTACCACAATCACCATATATTTTGTATATGCCTTCTTCTTTTGGTCCAACTATATTATGAGGAGAAAAGTATGTGGTTTATTTGCAACAAAACACGACCCCAGTATAAGGCACGGACCGAAACAAAGGGGGGGGGGGGGTACAAAAAATTACGTGGACTGAGACCCTCAATACCCCTGGGTCAATAGATGCGGAGTCGATAGGGTTCATTAGCCCACACACATGCGGACTACAAGAGGTAGCGTCGGTTATTATTATATGGTGAGGGGAGAATAAAAGATCCGGGACAAAAGTTGGGGGAGCCTCCACATGCCAAGTGGAGTTGTCATAACAAAAGTCCCGCAGGGTGGTGACTGAATCCCAAAAGGGGGGAAGGAGGGCAATACCAACCTCCCTGCATGCACACCCCTCAACCAGCTCCACGGGGGTGGGAACCGCCCGACTCCGAACTCACTACTTATCATCGTGCTCGTGTTATGATCACATGAGGGTTAAAAATAACTGTGCCAGAGTTTCCAAGAAGAAGGCCCATGATCGCTGCAGTTTACCAGTTGCCTACCCAGCCATAATGTCAAGGGTTTACAATAAAATGGACGAACATTTTAAAACGCTGTTGATTTTAAGTCCCCACAGGATTGTTTAAATTGTCGGGCTGGGCTTTATACCGCAGACATTGATAAGGAGGTTCGTTGTATACGAGTAACCGAGGTCGGGTGAGGAGTCTCGATCCCATCACTATTGCATGTGTATGTATGTAGAACTTATTTGGCACTGTACGTAGCCAACCATGATAAACATGTGAATTGTGCATGCGTCTATTTTACATGCAGGGACAATGGCAGCATCATATGGTGGTACAACGTTTTCAATACCAAATTAAGCAATACAATATTAAGATACAAATGCGCTATCATATATAGCGATATAGTAGCATACACACATTTCTGTCTATTTTAATATAGCACGAACAGTTCACCACATTGGTACTTACAAGTTCTGCCCGTTACCACATCTGACTCATATGAAAAGGTTGTGTTTGAAGCCTGCACAGACACGGAGTAGTTCCTTCCAGGAACCAGGCCAGTAAATGTTTCCGTTGATGAGTTAATAGGCAATGTTGTAACCAAATATCCACTCGCAGTCTCTCGCAAGTAGGCCGAGTAGGAAAACAATTCCGGGAGAGAAGTCGTCCCTGAGACTGTCATGGTCGTGGTAGTCTTGTTGGTGATGGTTAAAACGATGAAACTTGGCACTGCAAAAGGCATGGGTGACATTTTAGCAATTAGTATTGTAATTATTTTAAGAAAAAATGGTCAAATTATTAATAGACAGACGAATTGAAAACATTTCTAACTGTGGATGTAATAACCACCCTTTATGAAAGTACTGTTTGTAAATCTAATTATTTTAAATGGAATGTGTCAATAAATTGTTTCATTTGCAATATTAAATGAACAATTCCTATGAGTACCTGGAGTTGAATATTCATTGTTTAATGGATTTACGATTCACCTGTGAATTAGATTGTATTTTTTTAGGTAGAAGAAATAACATATCACAAAAAATGTTGGGAATGTCATCTGAACACGCATAGGATGCTGAGATTCCAGTTACGTGTTGCTGTTAGACACATTTGGTGTGTAAGTTATTATTTTCTCCTGGCCTGCATACATTTAGCGGCCAATTTAAGTTAGTTTTATCTAATCAAATAATACTTTAGTTAATTTTACATTTATTATTTTAGCAGGTAATATCCTCTGATCTATGTACTATACACTGTAGATCTTTTTCAGAAGTGACCAAGCCAAAACTTATAGCTCAATGAAGTGACTTTTCACGTGGAAATTTGTTGTTGAATCCAATTTAAACTTTCAAATATCAGTTTTAGGATAAACTTTCGAAATAATGCATGAAACACATATATCAAATTGATCTTATGTGGATAAAGAATAAATGTATTGCTAGCAATGAACAATTTTATTGGGTATGCAATAACAAGACAACAGAGCACAAATACGTATTGACCAACACATTAATTTAAGTAACCTTGCAAGCAGATGACTGAGGCATCTTCATTGTGGCCGCAGTTGTGAGTCCCCCAGGGACGATGACTACAGTCGGAGAGCTGAGTCTCATAACCAGAGCACTGAACATCGTCGAGCCAGATAAGGCCACTGCCCCATCCAAAGCGAGCCAATGACACGGCAAAGGCAGTGAGCCCACAACCCAGCTGACGACACACGACCTTGGCATCCTGTGGGCTCCAGAAGTCGTCACACACCGTGCCCCACAGGCCATTGTAGAACACCTCCACCCGGCCCTGACATGCGGTGTTACTCCCAGCCAGCCGAATTGGCAAGTCTAATTTAAACACACACAAACACACAAATGGGTACAGTCATGTAATGATTCGCCTACCATGCGGTGTGATAAATTGTCACAATTCGGGGTAATGATTCCGTTTAATAATTCATGGATTTTTTTTACAATATTCATTGTGAATGTACTGGATAAACTCTTATTGGCTACAGAGGTCACATGTAATTATTACACTCAATGTATACGAATATTAAAAAAGCGTTTCTCAAACTCACTATGTAATGCATGCAGTGTGATGCAATAATCGTTGCATCAGCATGTGCCTATTATATCAGAATACGCGCGGCTGAATATTAGAGTTAAAGGCACTGCATCTTGATCGCTAGGCAACATGTTTAAACGAGTGTCTATTGGCCATCATGATGAGGTATGCAATGATATATATTTTCCCATATGACTGAGAGGAGTTGCTTCATTATTTGACGGTCAAGATTATGGGCTTTCAGATGCGCGTCTGCACCCGTCTGAAACGATCTTCCAATATTAGGGAGCCACTGGACCTATGCACTTTTACATGCAGGTTGAAGTCCTATTTATTTAGAACTGCTTTTTGTGTGTTAGTTCGTTGTTCTTCCCTCGCAACTCTGATTAGCACGGTTGGCTACATATGGTGCAAACAAAGTTCAACATACATACAAGGGCAGGTGTGAAATTCTTCCGTATGGCTAATGTAGATGCAGAGCAACAACTACAATTTCACATTAAGGTAGTCAAGCCAGGTAACCGCGTCAGGAGCAGCGGAATGTATCACTGTGATGTCTCCTTTATATTTGTGGATCGGGCATTGGGTCGTCAAATGTTGCACAGTCACTGTTCTGAATGACCACAGTCGCACACTGGACAGCTTTACATTTTCCATTTGTGGATCAGGTCTGCGCATTTACTGCCATCGTTTGTGCAGATACGGCTTAGAGTTTACCATGAGCTTTGTGGAACATCAAACCCATGGATATACTGCATTGGGTCTTTCACAGGGTATTTGTGCGTGTCTTCTTGGTTCCTTCGGTAAAGTCACGTAGAAGGAAAATAATAAAATAATAAAAATTTAACATAATAAAATAATTCTCACGACGTTTCGGCTACAACGCAAGCAGCCGAAACGTCGTCAGAGTTATTTTATTATGTTTTATTTATATTATTTTCCTTCTACGTGTCTTTACCGAAAGAACCAAGAAGATGAATCCCTGCAGTCACGAAAGCTTTAAATCGAAATATTTGTGAGTGATTTTGAACTCCATTCAGCTCTCCAGGATTCATCGAGGTTGAACCTGCATTGAATAAGGGGAAGTGTGATGCCGCCACCACGAAGCCGTTCAGCAGGCGCCCCATCTGCGGCCTCGCCACCACCAAGCGACGGAGCCGACCCCACGTCCCCCTCACCTCACCTCACATGAACACACCAGCACGCATCCCCCCCCCCCCCCCCCCATAGGGCGGGAAGGGGAGGACACCTGATCGACCGGTTTTTATCCGAGAAACCCTTATCGGGATTAACTCTCACGGTTTCCGGCGATCAGGGAATTGGATGACCTCCCCCGACGCTACGTTGCACCGCGGCTCTGCGACCGGCCTTAATATGGTGTGGCCGCGGCGAAGGGCATTCGGCCACCACGGTTGAAACGCATCCCCCACACACACCCCCCCCCCCCCCCCCATGCGTCGACGAGGCCAGCAGGGGAAGGACGGGACAGCATGAGTAGCAGGACCGCAGGGGCTCTTGCGCATAGTCGCGGAAGGTTGGGATATTTGCGCTTGAGCGCGCAGGCACAATGGTTGGGGAGGGTAAATGATTGAGTTGAAGGTATGAATAGATCGGGAGAGGGGAGGCGCGCGGGGAGCCCGTGCACAGATTCCCACGGCGAGCCTTTGTGACGAACGCCGCCGCATGAACTGCAATAATGGGGGGGCCTGCGTGAGAAAGGGATTGATTGGAATTTGCGCCGCGCAGGTTGAGCATTAATTAGCATATCAAAAGCGCCCGGAACCGCCGTGCGCGTGCCAGAGGGTCGTGAGCCTATTGTTCAGAGCCGCATCCCTTTGAGGTAGGGAGGATAAATAGGGAGCGCAAAGGGGAAATCGCTCTCCTTTCTCCAGGCCAGAGGACCAGCCGCAGCTCCAGCCAGCGACCCGGACGTCCGTGCGACGCATCGAGGTGCGCTGTTAGCACAGGGAGCAGCGAACCACCGTGGGCACCAAACAGTGAGTGGGGAGGTGAAGTAGGGTATCGTAAGCCGATAAATAGGGAAAAGGTCCAGGGGAAGTAGGATAGGCCACCCTCGTCGACTCGCACTGACTTAGCATCAATTCGCGAGTAGCAGATAATAAATCATTAATAGCGAAGCGTGGTCTCGCGTGATCTTGTTGAGCAGTGTGTCGCGTGGGGAGCTGCGTGTGCGTGCGTGCGTCCACCCCGTGTGCGATACAGGTGCGCGATCATAACGCGAGTAGTCAGGGGTGAGTGTAGTGCTGCGGCTCGCCTCGGGGGAGCGCTGCGCAGAGCGGCGCGAGAGTGGGTGTCGCGTGTGTTCACTCCGTGTGTGATACAGGTGCGCGATCATAACGTGAGTTGAGTTGGAGTGCGCGGAGCGGCGTGTGTGTGGGCGTGCGTACGTTCGCTCCGTGTGGGTTGCAGGCGCGCGATTAGGAAAGGGAAGTATCGTAGTAGAGAGGGGCAGAATACTACTCGGTAATTAACCATGCCTATTACGCGGACCCGCGGTGGAGGGGAATCCTCGAGCGACGGCTCCCACACCATGGGTGAGGAACTCAGCAGCGGTTCGCATAGCAGCGGGGGAGCGAGGGATGATGTTAGCCCGGCCGTTAGCATTATCGAGGGAGGGATCTCGGGGGCCAGCGACCCCCACATATTGGTGTCAGAAACGGGACGATCCCCCGCACCCCCAAGGGAAAGAGGCCCCCCAACCCAGATTAAAATCAAATGCACATTTACGGGCAAAGGAAGTCCATCATGGAAATCGTTTGCACGCAGCATCAGGGGGGCTAAAAAAGTTAATGGGTGGTCAGATGAGGAGGCGTTGCAGCAGTTAGAGCTACATTTAGATGGGCGGGCAGATGACTTTGTGGAAGCTTTGCCCGCAAGCGCTCAAACTCATTGGGAGGAACTAATGTGCCAACTCGAAGAGCGCTTCGGCAAGTATGATGAGGAGGAGGCGCAGGCGGCATTAGAGGCACGCCGCCGCCAACCCGGCGAGGATTTACGAGATTACGCCGAGGACGTACACATGTTGACCCAGCTCGCGTACCCGGAGTACGAGACAAAAATAATTGAGGGCCTCGCCGCCGGGAAGGTCCAGCGATATTTGGCACACACCCCGTGGTGGCAGCCAAATGTCGACGGTGCACGCCTCTCCTTTGACACCCTCGTCAAGCGCGCGCACAAATGCGAGAAACTCTCGGCTGAGCGCGCGCAGCCTCGAGGGAGGGGACGAGAGTGCGCTGTAGCGAGTCTACTCGCCGACGAGGAGGAAGAGATCGCCATCGCAGTAAGGGGACGGGCAAGGGAGCCCCAGAGACCCAGCGAGACCACCCCGGGGTGGGTAGCCGGGTTACAGGCCGGTGTGGGAGATATGATAACCCAAGCACGCGAGGAAACGAATAAAAATATGACCAAACTGAAATCCTCCGTTGAGACCATCCGATCCGAAATGGGGGACCTACGCGCCACGGTGGGAGGGTTATCTGGAAGGGTAGCCCGACTAGAGGCGGAGGGTGGACAGCCGCGTAATGGGGGGGGAGGGAGTGGGCAGGGGGCCCACTACGGAGCCTCCCCCCCTCCTCGGGCATGTTATATGTGCGATCGCCGAGGGCATTTAGTGAGAGACTGTCCTGAAATCACCCGAGCTAGGCAGACGCGGGGGTTAAACTCCAACGCCTCCTAGTGAGCGGACCAACTAGGGGTGCAATCGACGCGGTCCCGATACAAATAGACGATAATGAGAATAATGGCGAGCGAGTGATCTCCACACAGGTTCCAGCAACAACGCCCACAGAAACGGTGACTCCTGGTGACTGGCTACGGGAGCTGGTGGCAGGGATCACGGGGGCCACGTCGCTGGTGGAAGGGAAGGTAAACGGAGTGCGTACCCGAATCCTGCTGGACACGGGGGCGGTGGCCTCGCTCGTGAGTGCAGCGCACTGCAGCGCGATCGGGGTCGACGTGCGTCACCTGCAGGCACCGGACCGCGCGCTGCACACGGCGAGCGGAGCCGGAATGGGGCTGCTGGGGAGAGCCACCCTAGAGGTCCGCATAGGCAGCCAGGTGTGCACCCAGGAGTTCTACGTGTCGAGTGCGTTGTGTCACGAGTGTATTGCAGGTACCGACCTCTTAGAAAAGCTGGGACTCAACGTGCAACCCCGCCAGCGATGCGCCACCATGGAGAGCAACGGCGAGCGGATTCCATTCCTGGGACGAGAACCAACGCGCCCCCGCTTCGCACCTGTGGCCGCTATCCTGGCGACGGCAGTCACCATCAGGCCGCTCACCGAAATGCTGGTGCCGTTGGCAACATCCCCCACCGACCCCGCGCTCCGACCATCAGGGGAGGTAATGCTAACTCCTCACCCGGAGTTGGCAAAACGGTATGGGGTCGTGGGATCCGCCACGTTGGTAAACGCAGATGGGGACCGATTGTTTATGCGGATGTTTAACCCGCACAATACCCCAGCGATACTGCGACGGCGCACCCCGATCGCCACTGTACACCCCCTGCACGCACGCCACTCTGACGAATCGGTGTTCGCACTCTGGGCTGAGGACCCCGGTCGTTCGGAGGGTGACCAGGACCTGGCCTGGCGAGTCGGCCCGACTCCCCGAGCCGAGATCGTCCCCCTGCTCGACGCGTTACATGTGCCATGGGCGGATTTACCTAAGGGAGAGGCCGATCGGCTGCGCGAGTTACTGCGGGAGTATGCCGACGTGTTCAGTGAACACGACTCGGACGTGGGTCGGACCGACCTTGTTAAGCACCAAATTGACACCGGTGCAGCCCGACCCATCAAACTCCCTGCATACCGAGTGGGCGCACCCGAACGCACCCAGATCAAAGAGGCAGTTGGGGACATGCTTCGCGATAACATAATTCAGCCCTCGGCGAGCCCCTGGTCAGCCCCAGTGGTACTAGTAACGAAAAAGGATAGGTCAACCAGGTTCTGCGTCGATTACCGTAAACTGAACGCAGTCACGCTCGGCGACGCCTTCCCCATACCCCGCAACGACGACACTTTTGACAGCCTCGCCGGAGCGCGATATTTTTCCACCCTCGATCTCGCGTCCGGGTACTGGCAGGTGGAGATGGCGGAGGAGGATCGGCCGAAAACCGCATTCACCACCCCGATGGGACTATTCGAGTTTCGAGTACTCCCTTTCGGACTCACCAATGCGCCTGAGACGTTCCAGCGGCTGATGGAGTTGGTGATGCGGGGTTTGCAATGGGAACAGTGCCTGATTTACTTGGACGATGTGATCGTGTTCAGTAGATCTTTGTCTGAGCATTGGTCCAGGCTACGAGAGGTGTTCCAGCGACTGCGAGCGGCTCATCTCAAGCTCAAGCCCCATAAGTGTTACATCGCACAACGCGAGGTGGGGTACCTCGGGCATCGCGTCAGCGAGGCAGGCGTGCGCACCGATCCGGAGAAGGTACGCGCCGTAGTGGAGTGGCCACGGCCAAGGAATCTGTCGGAGATCAGATCATTTTTGGGGCTCACCACCTATTATCGTCGATTTGTAAAGGGATTCAGCGAGATTGCACGCCTCCTCACCCAACTCACCTCCCCTAAGCACCCCTATCAGTGGACGGGGGCCTGCCAGACGGCCTTCACCACTCTCAAAGACCACCTCACCCACGCCCCCACCCTCGCTTTCCCCGATTTTACCAC
Source organism: Lampetra fluviatilis (assembly GCF_964198595.1). Classification (NCBI taxonomy): domain Eukaryota; kingdom Metazoa; phylum Chordata; class Hyperoartia; order Petromyzontiformes; family Petromyzontidae; genus Lampetra; species Lampetra fluviatilis. The sequence goes on along the minus strand of NC_136322.1, from coordinate 5,698,772 downwards.
CGATTTTATTTTGGACAACGACGCATGCAGCAGCGGGCTGGGCGCGGTGTTGTCACAGGTACAGGATGGGACGGAACGAGTCATCGCGTACCCCAGCCGGACCTTGAGTGGGGCCGAGCTTAACTATTGCGTGACCCGCCAAGAGTTGTACGCCGTGATTTTCGCATGTAAGCAGTTCCGGCCATATTTGTACGGCAGGAAATGTCGCGTACGCACTGACCATTATGCTCTGCAGTTTCTTCTTACATTCAAGGAGCCGCGGGGGCAGATGGCCCGGTGGTTGGCGCAGTTGCAGGAGTACAACCTGCAAATCGAGTATCGGGCTGGCCGGACGCATGCAAATGCGGACGCCTTGTCGAGGCGGCCCACGGTGTACGCCGAGACAAGGGCGGAGGAGGCCTGCCCGTGTTTCACGGGGGGATGCTGCCGGCAGGCAACGGACCCCCGAGGGGCCGCGGCCACTGACCCCCCCCCCAGCGAGAGAGAGTGCAGTGTGCGCCACAGAGACCCTCACAGGTGGCACCGAGGATCCCGTCGACCGCCCGGCAAGCCCGGGACCCACGGCTCGGGACCCGGCGGATCACCCCGCCCCGATCGGACGGATCCAAGAGGACGTCGGCTGCGCCTTCCCGGGCCTGAACGACGAGCAGCTGAGACAGACCCAGCAGCGGGATCCCGATCTGGCGGCAGTGGAGGCGGCACTGCGGGAGGAAAAGAGCGCCCTACCAGGACCCTGGAGCGTTTTGCCCGGTTGTGTGTGCAGAACGGAGTGGTACGGGAGTTAACCGAGGCCAGCCGGGGTGTATCTATGTTCCTGCCCAGGTGCGACCCCAGCTGCTACGGCTGGTGCATGACCACCCACTCGGGGGCCACGATGGGGAACGACGCACTCGAGAGACCCTGCGTCGCCAATATCTCTGGCCCAAATTGGCACAAGACGTGGCGGCCTGGGTACAGGGCTGCCGCGCCTGTCAGCAGTGCGGGCCGAAACCGGCACGATACCAGGTACCCCTAAGGCCGTTCCGCGTCAGCCGCACGAATCAGCTGGTCGGGATCGACCTACAGGGGCCATTCCCGCGATCCCATCGAGGCAACCGGTATATCCTGGTCGCAGTAGAGTATTTCACCCGCTACCCCGTGGCAGTGGCCATCCCTGATAAAACGGCCTTGGTGGTGGCCCGGGCATTTGTGGAACATTATGTACTGAAGCACGGGATCCCAGAATGAATCCTCACCGACCAGGGTAGCGAGTTCGAGGCCGAGCTGTTCCAGGCACTGTGCCGAGAATTCGGAATCCAGAAGGACCGAACCACAGCGTACCACCCCCAAGCGAACGGTATGGTAGAGCGCATGAATCAGACCCTAGCGGGGAAACTCAAACGTATGGCGGCCGCAAATCAACGGGATTGGGACGAACACCTCCCCTACGCCCTTTTCGCCTACGCCACCACCGTACACACGTCGACGGGACAAACCCCGTTTTTAATGATGTTCGGCCGTGAGTCTCGTTTACCCGCAGATCTGCTATTCGGCGTCCCTTCCCCCCAGCCGGAGGAGGGAAGCCGCCCCGTGGAACACCTGTTGGAGACCCTGCGAGAAGCCCGAGGCCGAGCATACCCGCAAGGGGAAGCCGCGCATCGGCGGAAGGAACAGGGCACCCGACCCCGCATGGAACCACCCTTATTCCTGACAGGCGCTAAGGTGTGGCTACACACCCCTCGCGTTGGGGCCGGGCAGGTGGGGAAACTGACAACCTACTGGCGGGGACCCTGGACCGTGGTGCGACAGATCTCCCCCTGGACGGTACTAATTTATGGCGGGGAGAGGGATTGAGAGACGGTGGTCAACGTCCGCCGCTTAAAACCGTAGAAAGCGGCCCCGGGGAGAGAGAACCCCGTCACCCGAAGGCCCCGAAATCACGGAGTACCCGCACCCCTCGTGTTGGGGGGCCTCGCACCCTACATGGGCCTCGCCGGGCCCCCGAGACGCCCCGATCCAGTCAGGAGACGATGCGGACGACGGCCCCTAAACCCATCCGCTGCTGAGTTTGTGCCCCAGCCCACAGGTGCCGGAGGACGGGGAGAGCCACTGGAGTGGAGGAGGAGGCCGCCGCAGGAGCTACAGAGGACGGAGCCACCCGCCCCGAGACCAGCCACCAGGTCCAGACGGATCCCCCGGACCCCACAACGTTTCCTCGTGGGCGCGGCCCAAGCAAGGTGCTCCAGTCAACCCGGGATGGGGACTGGCACCTCGGGGGGCTATGTGATGCCGCCACCACGAAGCCGTTCAGCAGGCGCCCCATCTGCGGCCTCGCCACCACCAAGTGACGGAGCCGACCCCACGTCCCCCTCACCTCACCTCACATGAACACACCCGCACGCATCCCCCCCCCCCCCATAGAGCGGGAAGGGGAGGACACCTGATCGACTGGTTTTTATCCGAGAAACCCTTATCGGGATTAACTCTCACGGTTTCTGGCGATCAGGGAATTGGATGACCTCCCCCGACGCTACGTTGCATCGCGGCGCTGCGACCGGCCTTAATATGGTGTGGCCGCGGCGAATGGCATTCGGCCACCACGGTTGAAACGCATCCCCCACACACACCCCCCCCCCCCCATGCGTCGATGAGGCCAGCAGGGGAAGGACGGGACAGCATGAGTAGCAGGACCGCAGGGGCTCTTGCGCATAGTCGCGGAAGGTTGGAATAGTTGCGCTTGAGCGCGCAGGCACAATGGTTGGGGAGGGTAAATGATTGAGCTGAAGGTATGAATAGATCGGGAGAGGGGAGGCGCACGGGGAGCCCGTGCACAGATTCCCACGGCGAGCCTTTGTGACGGACGCCACCGCATGAACTGCAATAATGGGGGGTCCTGCGTGAGAAAGGGATTGATTGGAATTTGCGCCGCGCAGGTTGAGCATTAATTAGCATATCAAAAGCGCCCGGAACCGCCATGCGCGTGCCAGAGGGTCGCGATCCTATTGTTCAGAGCCGCATCCCTTTGAGTTAGGGAGGATAAATAGGGAGCGCAAAGGGGAAATCGCTCTCTTTTCTCCAGGCCAGAGGACCAGCCGCAGCTCCAGCCAGCGACCCGGACGTCCGTGCGACGCATCGAGGTGCGCTGTTAGCACAGGGAGCAGCGAACCACCGTGGGCACCAAACAGTGAGTGCGGAGGTGAAGTAGGGTATCGTAAGCCGATAAATAGGGAAAAGGTCCAGGGGAAGTAGGATAGGCCAGCCTCGTCGACTCGCACTGACTTAGCATCAATTCGCGAGTAGCAGATAATAAATCATTAATAGTGAAGCGTGGTCTCGCGTGATCTTGTTGAGCAGTGTGTCGCGTGGGGAGCTGCGTGTGCGTGCGTGCGTCCACCCCGTGTGCGATACAGGTGCGCGATCATAACGCGAGTAGTCAGGGGTGAGTGTAGTGCTGCGGCTCGCCTCGGGGGAGCGCTGCGCAGAGCGGCGCGAGAGTGGGTGTCGCGTGTGTTCACTCCGTGTGTGATACAGGTGCGCGATCATAACGTGAGTTGAGTTGGAGTGTGCGGAGCGGCGTGTGTGTGGGCGTGCGTACGTTCGCTCCGTGTGGGTTGCAGGTGCGCGATTAGGAAAGGGAAGTATCGTAGTAGAGAGGGGCAGAATACTACTCGGTAATTAACCATGCCTATTACGCGGACCCGCGGTGGAGGGGAATCCTCGAGCGACGGCTCCTATACCATGGGTGAGGAACTCAGCAGCGGTTCGCATAGCAGCGGGGGAGCGAGGGATGATGTTAGCCCGGCCGTTAGCATTGTCGAGGGAGGGATCTCGGGGGGCAGCGACCTCCACAGAAGCACATTGGTTCTAATGGGCTTGTGTGACTTCAAGTAATGACGAGGGACGTTAGTGATGTACTGATGAATGGCAAGGCGAGTTTCCTCGATTTGCAGTACTTCCGCGTGTTTGCAGCATAGCGGTGGATCGGTGGGGAAGGCATATTTAGCAGCACGGGCAGCCAGTGTGTTGGGATCCACTTGAGGGTTCCAATGATGCACCACTTTGTAGTGTTCAGTTGGACATCAACAAGTCGAGTGTGACAACTTCTGGTCCATTGGTGCATAGTACTCGGCTACAGAGTACACAAGGACCATCATTGATGTCCATAGCATTGGTGCTGATACTCCCCAGCTTGTGCTTGCCAGTTTCTGGACCAGGTTGACCCTTGTTTTGGTCTTGGCGGCTACCTTTTTCAGGTGGTCGTAGAATGTTAGTGTAGGATCCAGCTTCATTCAGACAGATCGGAGTGGGGTCGTGTCGAAGTTTTGCCGCAGAATGTCACTTTCAGAGTGTTCCCTGATCTTGGATTTCTGGAATATAGCCACAATGTTTTTCGCAAGGGCCAAAATTTAGTCACAGTAGCTGCATCCAAGACGAAATCCAGCTTGTTCTGCATGAATTAGACTCGACAAGGGGGGTGATTCTCAGGAGGATGATGTGTTCCAGGAGTTTATAGGTCGTGCACAGGAGTGATATTGGCCTATAGCTTCCCGGGTCGACCATTGCCTTCAGCCATGCTTTTGGGATGCATCCCGTTTTCATAGTTTTGGTGTTCAGTTTAGCCAGCCATTGGAGTCCCCTAGGGCCTAAGTGATGGAGGAATTTTGGGGAGATACCATCTAGCCTAGAAGCCTAGAAGGGCCTTTCCAACCTGTGGGCTGCCTAACTGGCTGTACTGTCGGAACAGGTCCTGGGTCTTGTTTGTCCAGCAGGTGTAGTCTTTCTGGAAGCATTGGGGGATGCTCTTCTTTGCAGCTGCAGTAAGGAGGCCAATAAAAGGGTGATAGCGTTCTGCTGTCATGGGAATGACTCACCACTCTCTCTACAGCCTCCTTATATTGGCCCAGTCAGCTTTGACCAGGTTCCACCTTGGTAATAGTTTCGACACAATCACAGGGATTTTGATGCCAGTGTGGGTGATGATGACCCAATGTTGACTTTTGGGGAATCTTGGAAGTATCTTGTGGGTTGAGTGAAGTGTGCTCCCACGTTGATTTTTGGAAACGATGCGCTATGCAATGTAATACTAAATAATGTAAAGCTTTGTCATCAACATCAGCCGTGATCAATATAATTATGGATGAAGTCCTCCGTAAGACATCAGAATCCCTCATTAATTCTATAATGTAACAGTCCATCTAGCTCCTGCAGTAGAACTTATTTTATCGTTCCATCTCCAAGGTGAATACACTCCCATGCATGCTCCCTCCTATTGATGCCACTCAACCACTGGCCATCGTCGCTTCTAATAGCATGCCCTGTCTCCCAGCCTGCACGTCTTCACGAGTCTTTGAGCACTTTTCATCTTTTGTCCATTAATACCCCTGTTTATTAAACGTAGATCATAGCATTCGGTTTGCAATGGAAACTAATGATCCCGTGTTAACATGCTGAAATGTTTTGTTTTCATTACTTAATCATCATTTAGGTCTGCCTTCTAAAGCTGCACTAAATAGCAAATGTTAAATTTGTTCTTCCATTTCCCGGAGGCTCCGTAATTATTTCATTAAAAGAATACATGGTAAGACTGTTGTTGAAGATGCCTATGGACTGCAATAGATCATTGTCGTTGATCACTTGCAGGAACAGCATGCTCCATACACCGTCGGGGAGAGACCAACTGCAGGATATATTCTCCGTGGAATATGGGAAGCACGAAAAGTCTCTGACAGATGCTGGATCTGGGGGAAAAAGGTTGGTGAATGGGGTAGTTGGGGGGGGAGGGGATGAAGGATTGCTGAAGATGAAACTTACTGCTGATATTACCAATGAACATTAATCAAACCCATTTGATTCATAACACAGTCGCAAAAACAATTGAGACATTGCAGGGGCTCAGTTATGAGCATGTGCGTGCATGTGAAACACAGTTGGTGCCTAAAATTGTCGACTATATTGGCAATGCGTCCATGCCAACATTGGCCCTGATTCCCCTCGGTGCTCCTCTCCATTTATTATCATGCGTTTAGAGTATTTGGCTGCTATATGTTTTCACATGATAAGCCACTTCGTTTATCTATCAATTATGATCGCCAGGTCGCTTCTGAAAAAGTGCTACAAAGCTCAGTGGGCCTTAAATGGTACAATTAAACTAGTTTATCGTTTGCGTGCCGGGATTACATCTCTGTATGATGATAGATAACCGGGCCTTTTCTCGTGTGGCCCCCTGGCTGCAGAGTTCACATCCCCTGGACGTTCACTATGCTGACTCCCTAGCTTTATTTAAATCGTGCCTTAATACGCACTTATTTTAAACGAAATGTTCTATTCCTCGAATCTTTTAGTTTGAGGTTTGATTTTATTCGGTTGAGCCTGCACGTGTGTGTTGTTTGCACATCGCCTTCTGAACTCTAGGAGCAAGGCGCGTTAGCAGTGTAAATTAATATTATTAAATAATTATTTCCAGCATCAAGGATTACGTCTGCCTACTTTAAATCAGCCCAAATCAAATCCTGACGTGTTTTTGACCTTCTTACACCAGAAGAGAATACAGGCCTGTCAAAATGACCAGTGTGAATCGTGTATGTCTATTTTAAAAACAGGGGCAATGGCAGCATTACATGGTGTTGAAACGTTTTCCATACCAAATAATGTAATACAGTATATTATACGCAATGTGCTTGTGATATATAGTAGCAAACACACGACTGTCTAAATTAATATAGTCCGATCAACAGACTGTATAGGTACTTACAAGTTCTGTCCATTACCACATCTGACCAATATGAGACAGACCCATTGGAAGCCTGCACGGACACAGAGTAGTTCCTTCCAGGAACCAAGCCAGTAAATATTGTCACGTTTGAGTAAATCTGGAATGTTGTAACCAAGTTTCCACTCGCAGTCTCTCGCAAGTAGGCCCAGTAGGAGAACGAGTCTGGGAGATAAGTCGTTCCTGTGACTGTCATGGTCGTGGTAGTCTTGTTAGTGATGGTTGAAACGATGTAACTTGACACTGAAATGGCCACATACAAGCAAGACATTTAATGGCATGTTTAGTTATTTTACAATGATTAAAGTGAATCATGAGAAACACCAATTGCAAACAATGGCAGAATCATGTGGTGGTGAAACGTTTTAAATACTAAATAAAGTAATACAACGTGTAATATATGCAATGCTTGTAATATGTCGCAGCATACACTGATTACTGTCTATATTAATCTAGTCTGAACAGTTGACCACAATGGAACTTACAAGTTGTGTCCATTACCACATCTGACCAATATGAGACAGACCCATAGGAAGCCTGCACAGATACGGAGTAGTTCCTTCCAGGAACCAAGCCAGTAAATGTTGTCACGTTTGAGTAAATCTGGAATGTTGTAACCAAGTTTCCACTCGCAGTCTCTCTCAAGTAGGCCCAGTAGGAGAACGACTCTGGGAGATAAGTCGTTCCTGAGACTGTCATGGTCGTGGTAGTCTTCCTCGTGATGGTTAAAACGATGTAACTTGACCCTGAAATGGCCACATGCAAGCAAGACATTTTAATGGCATGTGTGGGACAATAGGAATGGAACACTTTTAATTATTTCCTCGTGCAGCAATGGAGTAAAGTGTGGTTTTGTGAAGGCGCCTATGTGCTGTGCAGTACATAAATGCAGTGCGTACACCAGCATGTGATACTGAGTCGGGCCTGTAGGTGGCTGGCAGGGTTTTTGAGTAACCAGACCTGAACACCAGTCGCGTGCTTAATGGTGACACGGTTGTGAAATTTCTGTGTGTAACACACGTGCTGTTGCATTTTACAGGTAAAGGACCCAAATGTTGGTTTTGATGGTTATAGACATGTTCTAGTCTTTAAGCTTGGCTTTGAATTGGTAGATTGTGATATATTCAATAGGAGGGGGTTTAGGACTGTACACTGTAAAGGATGACATGCTGTAGTTAAAACTGGTAATTATTTAACCCTAATACTGTTTATTCTATAGCCATGCCCATGCACCCATAGTATGACAAATTGCAAATTAAAAATAGGCATTTTTACCCTGTTTTCTGGCAACAAAACTGACACATTTTTACACGGAATCATGTTTGCATTAATCCCAATACCTGCGGTCAGATTGCAAACAAAAAACAACTCTGATAATGTATGCATTGTCCTTGAAATTGATTGGTCCACAACAGAGACAGCTTTTCTTGGAGCCCAGTCTCACATAGTGTTGGCGTCATCTGGTCCAGAAAGCAATGCTATATATTTTAATTTAATGTATAATTGTCTTCGAATTTAGATAAAATTATTCTTAACGTGGATCAAAACAATTTTTTTTAAACGACATTGTGATTGTTTACAAATGCCTTCTAATAAAATACCGAGATTATATTTGTGGTGATTGCTTTTGCTTGTGAAAATGCATTTCTTCTGTGGTGCTCACCCAAATGATTATCTGAATATAAACAATGCATATACTTACAGGTTCTATTCGTGACAATGTCTGACGGTTGGGAGTTGATGCCACTGTATACTGTTACAGAAGCGTTATAACTTCTACCAGGGACCAGATCAGTAAATGCTTGTGTTGTAACGGTGGAAGGCAAAATGAAGCTCTTCACTGCTGTTGCATTGTAGGTTTCATTTAAGTAGACCACGTAATAGTCAACGTCTGAAGTCGGAGCCACCCATGAGACTGTCATGGCTGTAGGGCTGTTGACGATGACGGTAACATTGACTTGTGGAGGAACTGCAATGTCAAATAAACATGGTTAGGACACACGAACTGCAAAGACTACTTACGTCATTAACTTAAGCCACTAAAGTGGCATGTAACACATTTATATACAACGATCACCATATATTTTGTATATATCCTCTTTTTTTGGTCCAACTATGTATTGATGAGAAAGGTACGTGTTTTTTGTTGCAACAATATAAGAACCCAGTATTTAGCATACACCCCAACAAGGGGAGGGGGGGTTACAAAAATTATGTGGACTGAGGCCCTCAATACTCCTGGGTCTATAAATGGGGAGGAGATTGGGCTAATTGACCTACATACGTACAGACTAAGGGAGGGAGCGTCAGTTATTATTAGTTAGTGAGGGGAGAATAACGGGTCGGTGACGAAAGTAGGGGAAGCCTCCACATGCCAAGTGGACTCAGCTGTCCTGCAGGGGGGAAGGAAGGCCATTCCTCAAGGGCCCACCTCCTCCCACTGACCTCAGTACATGTGTTGCGCCATAACAAGGCGCTGTAAGCAGCTTACCTGCCACAACGCTCACGGCCGACACGGGGCAGCCAAGAAAGAGCGAGATGAGTCGGGGTCGACCGAAGGTCAAACCCCCTCCCCCCTGGGGGGCCGTGACCGGAGGTTGACACCCAAGACCCCCTAGGGGCAGGGGGCTGAGGGGGGTGGGCTCCTCCCACCCCTTCCTAAGATCCCTTAAGATTTAAGACCCTCTTAAAAATTAAATCTTAAGGGGTGTAACCAGGAGGTTTCTACCAGTCTATTAGGAAGCCACTGGACCTATGCATGTTTACATGAAGGTTGAAGTCCTATTTCTTTAGAACTGCTTTTTGTGTGTTAGTTCGTTGTCCTTCCCTCGCAACTCTGATTAGCACGGTTGGCTACATATGGTGCAAACGAAGTTCAACATACATACAAGGGCAGGTGTGAAATTCTTCCGTATGGCTAATGTAGATGCAGAGCAACAACTACAATTTCACATTCAGGTTGTCAAGCCAGTTAACCGCGTCAGGAGAAGCGGAATGTATCACTGTGATGTCTCCTTTATATTTGTGGATCGGGCATTGGGTCGTCATATGTTGTAAAGTCTCTGTTCTGAATGACCACAGTCGCACACTGGACAGTCTTTAATTTTCCATTTGTGGATCAGGTATCCGCATTTACTGCCATGGTTTGTACAGATGCGGCTTAGAGTTGACCATGAGCTTTGTGGAATATCAAACCCATGGATATTCTGCATTGGGCCTTTCACAGGGTATTTGTGAGTTCTTTTGAACTCCATTCAGCTCTCCAGGGTTCATCGAGGTTGAACCTGCATTGTATAAGGGGAAGCACATTGGTTCTAATGGGCTTGTGTGACTTCAAGTAATGACGAGGGACGTTAGTGATGTGCTGATGAATGGCAAGGCGACTTTCCTCGATTCGCAGGACTCCCCGCATGGTTGCAGTTTTGCGGCGGATGGGTGGGGAAGGCATATTTAGCTGCACGTGCAGTCAGGTTGTTGGGGTCCGCTTCAGGGTTCCAATGAAACACCACATTGTAGTGTTTAGTTGAACATCAGCAAGTCGAGTGTGACAGCTTCTGGTCCATACTGATGCATAGTAATCGGCAACAGAGTACACAAGGGCCACCGTTGATGTCCTTAGCACTGGTGATGATACTCCCCAGCTTGTGCTTGCCAGTTTATAGACCAGGTTGACACTTGTTTTGATCTTGGCTTCATTCAGATATGTCAGAGTGGTGTCATGTCACACATTATTGCCACAGAAGGTAACTTTCAGACTGTGCGCTGGTCTTGAATTTCTTCTGGAATATGGTCTCAATGTGCATCGCATGTGCCAAAATTGGGTCACAGCAGCTGCATCAAGGCTGGAATCCCGCTTATTCTGCAGGGATCAGACTCTACAATTCTCTGGAGGATTATGTTTTCCAGGAGTTTTTAGGTCGTGCACATGAGTGATATTGGCCGAAAGCTTTCCAGGTTACCAGCTGGCTTTCCCAGTTTGGGTACGGCAATGATTATTGCCTCCTACAATACTTTTGGGATTCATCCTATTTTCATAGTTTTGGTGTACAGTTTTGCCAGGTCCCCTAGAAGCTAAGTGATGAAGGAATTTGTGGGGGTGGGCAGCCTTGTTTTTCTTCATTTCAGCCAGACCCTCCCTCACTTCCTCTGTGTTCATGGCGGTGGGGTCTTGTGCAGACAGTGAGGCCATTGTCTGGTGTAATTGGCAATGGATCTCTCACTTGATGTTTTTGTCAAACAGTCATTTTGTTTTCCAATAGTTTGGAGGCAATAAAGTTGGGCAGAACCCTTTCTGTCCAGTATTATGTTAGATTAGCAGAACCTATGTGTTGCAGTAGTGCCAAGGTATGGCAGCTGGAGTGAGTGAAGTCCTAGCTTTCAACACTCAATCCACCGCTTACATCTGGCTTAGTCTAAAGACTCCAGCAGGCTCTATCAAATATCTGGCTGCCCACCTGGATGTACTGTCGGAGCAGGTCCTAGGTTTCTTTTGTCCAGCAGGGAGTGGATTCTTTCTGGAAGCCTCGCGGGTTGCGCTTCTTTGTGGCTGCTGTAAGGAGGCTAATAAAATGATGATAGCATTCCGGTGGCGTGGGCATTTGACGCGCCACTCTCTCTACAGCCTCCTAATATTGGCCCCAGTCAACTTTGACTGGTTCCACCTTGGTAATCGTTTTTTACACAATCACGGGGATTTCGATGCCAATGTGGACAATTATGGGCCTATAGTGACTTTTGGGGAAGCTTGGAAGTATTTTGCAGGATCGGTGAAGTATGCTCCTACTTTGATTCTTGGAAACGATGGTGCTATGCAATGTAATAGTAAATCATATTAAACTTTGTCATCAACATCAGCCATGATCAGTCTACTTCTGAATGAAGGTTTCCCCAAGACATCAGCATCCCTGATGATTCTGTAATGTGACAGTCCATCTAGCGAATGCAATAAACTTATTTCATTTCTACATCTCCCGGATGCATAACACTCTCAGGCACGTTCCCTCCTATTGATGCCACTCAACCACTGGCCGTTATCCCTTCTAGTGACATGTCCTGTCTATTGGTGCATCCCAGCATGCACTTCTTCGAGTCTTTGAGCACTTTAAATTTTTCTTTGTAACACGTAGGCTTTCACGACCAATAATAGTCATTATAAATGTGTTTTTTAGATCTTTGCTTAGTTTTAAATAGAAATTCAGCTGCATATGTCTTGGGGTAATTTTTCTGTCATTACACATTTCACAAATACATTTTCTATTCAAAATGTACAATTTGCAAGTAGACAGGGTTGGTTTTAAATGCTCATGAAAATGGTTTTCAATTACGTGTTTGATATGTATATATGCTGTTTAAAGATTCATAATAAATGTTTTTGGGTTAGATCGCGTAATTATTTATAAATGTGTCGAAACCCTCCACCACCCAACATGGCCAATCAGTAATAGATTTGTCACGTAAACAAAATGCCAAATAGTTTACTACTTCAGCCCACCGGTGTGTTTGAAGAGTGAATCCACAACATTTACAATTTTAGTGCGACGTTTCGCTGGAAATTGCAGCCATCATCATCAGGCGATTTGCCAGAATAGTTAAGCCATCCACCTGCTTCTGGTCTTAACATTGACAGAGGCATCATTCCATGATTGAGGTATTTATGTCTGCATGGACATTTAGTGAATTTGTCCTTTGTTGTTAGTAAATAGGCAATTAAATAAGTAAAATTTGAGAAATTCCGCGTTAAAATAATACATAGTTCAAATTCGAATGTCCCTTAACATGGCTAACGTGATCACATCACATGTATTCCTCTATTTATGAACGAACAAGATGATGTATCCACAACTCTCACTGTCGCCTGATGATGCTAATTATAATTACCGGTGAAACGTCGTACTTGAATTGTAAATGTTGTGGATTTACTTTCGAATACCCGGATGTACTGTACTAGTGTAGTGACATGAAATGGTTTACTATGTAGCATAGTGATTGCTGCTGGTAGGGAGGGGGATCTGCAGAGTGAAGCAGCACTGATTGAAAGCAGGCCACCTTATAGACCGAGAAGGATCTAGGGTAAAGGTTACAAAGGGACGCATCGAGAGCCCGCTCGTAAGTTCCAGAAGGGGGGCGTGGCTGTGGCGGAACGAGGCCACGCTGACAGGATTAAAGGGGACCCTGAGTGAAGGCTCGGGGTCGCCGTCGTTGGAGTGGGATCCCCTCGTCGTCGTCGTCGCTGCTGTCGCCTTGGCCACTGTCGTTTCGTGCCTTCATCGTTGTAGTTGCCCACTTAATAATTGTGCTGCTAGTAGTAGTTGGCTGTCTTAGCTCAGCACCGTCAGTGTCAGATGGCTAGCTTTGGTTGTTGGCTAGCTACCAGTATAGCGTTGCGTTTAAGTGAGAGAGAGAGCGTTGTGTAACAGTGCAGAGTGTGTAACAGTGTGCTCGGTGTTAATTAAAGAATTGCCTCCAAGAGATACGTCTCCAAGTCATTCACTACACTAGTAACGAATCAGCATGTTCTGTTTATGTGACAAACCTTACTTATTGGCTGTATCAGGTGGTGGCGGGTTTAACTACGCATTCATATTTACACAATCTAGCTCAAAAAACCTGTTATATCCTCAACTTAAGCCACAAAACTGGCATGTAACACATTATATTCAACGATCACCATATGTTTTCTATATGCTCTCTTTTTTTTGTCCAAATATATATTGATGAGAAAAGTACGTGTTTTATTTGCAACAAAACAAGAGCTCACGTGAAGGTAACAAACGTGTGAATCGTGCATTTGTCTGTTTTAAATGCAGGAACAATGGCAGCATAGCATGGTGAAACGCTTTCAATACCAAATTAAGTAATACAATATGTAAGATACACAATGCAGTTATATATAGTGATATTTAGTAGCATACACAGATTAATGTCTATATTAATATAGTTTTAACAGTTGACTTCATCGGTACCACACAATATCTGTCCATAACCATATCTGACCAAGCTTAGAAGGACGCATTGGAAGCCTCCACAAATGGATCATTCCATGATTGAGGTATTCATTTCTGTATAAATACTGAGTAAATATATCCTATGTTGTTCGTGAACAAGTGATTAAATACGTAAATATTTGGACAAAATTCGAACGAAAATAAAACCTACAATCGAAATTATAATACTCTCAACATGACTGCACAGATTTTTATAACAAAAATAACAATAAATGTATAATCAAGGAAATACTCACAGCTCCTTTTAATAACGATGGCTGATGATTGGGAGTTGATGCCACTGTATGCTGTTACAGATATCTGGTAACTTCTACCAGGAACAAAACCAATGAAGCGCTGCATTGTAACATTGGAGGAAAAATTGAAGTGATATGCTGCTGATGCGTCGTTAGTTTCATTTAAGTAGACTATGTAGTAGTCAACATCTGAAATTGGAGCCACCCATGAGACCGTCATGGCTGTAGAGTTGTGGACGATGACGGTGACATTGACTTTTGGAGGCACTGCAATGTCAAATAAAATGATTGAGAGACGAAGTGAAAGGGCTAATTACGTAATTAACTTATGCCACTGAAGTGGCATATAACACATAAGTTACCACAATCACCATATATTTTGTATATGCCTTCTTCTTTTGGTCCAACTATATTATGAGGAGAAAAGTACGTGTTTTATTTGCAACAAAACAAGAGCCCAGTATAAGGCACGGACCGAAACAAAGGGGGGGGGGTACAAAAAATTACGTGGACTGAGACCCTCAATACCCCTGGGTCAATAGATGCGGAGTCGATAGGGTTCATTAGCCCACACACATGCGGTCTACAAGAGGTAGCGTAGGTTATTATTATATGGTGAGGGGAGAATTAAAGATCCGGGACAAAAGTTGGGGGAGCCTCCACATGCCAAGTGGAGTTGTCATAACAAAAGTCCCGCAGGGTAGTGACTGAATCCCAAGAGGGGGGAAGGAGGGCAATACCAACCTCCCTGCATGCACACCCCTCAACAAGCTCCACGGGGGTGGTAACCGCCCGACTCCGAACTCACTACTTATCCTCGTGCTTGTGTTATGATCACATGAGGGTTAAAAATAACTGTGCCAGAGTTTCCAAGAAGAAGGCCCATGATCGCTGCAGTTTACCAATTGCCTACCCAGCCATAATGTCAAGGGTTTACAATAAAATGGACGAACATTTTAAAACGCTGTTGATTTTAAGTCCCCAAAGGGTTGTTTCAATTGTCGGGCTGGGCTTTATACCGCAGACATTGATAAGGAGGTTCGTTGTATACGAGTAACCGAGGTCGGGTGAGGAGTCTCGATCCCATCACTATTGCATGTGTATGTATGTAGAACTTATTTGGCACTGTACGTAGCCAACCATGATAAACATGTGAATTGTGCATGCGTCTATTTTACATGCAGGGACAATGGCAGCATCATATGGTGGTACAACGTTTTCAATACCAAATTAAGCAATACAATATTAAGATACAAATGCGCTATCATATATAGCGATATAGTAGCATACACACATTTCTTTCTATTTTAATATAGCACGAACAGTTCACCACATTGGTACTTACAAGTTCTGCCCGTTACCACATCTGACTCATATGAAAAGGTTGTGTTTGAAGCCTGCACAGACACGGAGTAGTTCCTTCCAGGAACCAGGCCAGTAAATGTTTCCGTTGATGAGTTAATAGGCAATGTTGTAACCAAATATCCACTCGCAGTCTCTCGCAAGTAGGCCGAGTAGGAGAACAATTCCGGGAGAGAAGTCGTCCCTGAGACTGTCATGGTCGTGGTAGTCTTGTTGGTGATGGTTAAAACGATGAAACTTGGCACTGCAAAAGGCATGGGTGACATTTTAGCAATTAGTATTGTAATTATTTTAAGAAAAAATGGTCAAATTATTAATAGACAGACGAATTGAAAACATTTCTAACTGTGGATGTAATAACCACCCTTTATGAAAGTACTGTATGTAAATCTAATTATTTTAAATGGAATGTGTCAATAAATTGTTTCATTTGTAATATTAATTGAACAATTCCTATGAGTACCTGGAGTTGAATATTCATTGTTTAATGGATTTACGATTCACCTGTGAATTTAAAAACGTGAGAATATTGTATTGAATTAATATTTGATGTTTAGATTGTATTTTTTTAGGTAGAAGAAATAACATATCACAAAAAATGTTGGGAATGTCATCTGAACACGCATAGGATGCTGAGATTCCAGTTACGTGTTGCTGTTAGACACATTTGGTGTGTAAGTTATTATTTTCTCCTGGCCTGCATACATTTTCGGCCAATTTAAGTTAGTTTTATCTATTCAAATAATAATTTAGTTAATTTTACATTTATTATTTTAGCAGGTAATACCCTCTGATCTATGTACTATACACTGTAGATCTTTTTCAGAAGTGACCAAGCCAAAACTTATAGCTCAATGAAGTGACTTCTCACGTGGAAATTTGTTGTTGAATCCAATTTAAACTTTCAAATATCAGTTTTAGGATAAACTTTCGAAATAATGCATGAAACACATATATTAAATTGATCTTATGTGGATAAAGAATAAATGTATTGCTAGCAATGAACAATGTTCTTGGGTATGCAATAACAAGACAACAGAGCACAAATACGTGTTGACCAACACACATTCATTTAAGTAACCTTGCAAGCAGATGACTGAGGCATCTTCATAGTGGCCGCAGTTGTGCGTCCCCCAGGGATGATGACTACAGTCGGAAAGCTGAGTCTCATAACCAGAGCACTGAACATCGTCGAGCCAGATAGGGCCACTGCCCAATCCAAAGTAAGCCAATGACACGGCAAAGCCAGTGAGCCCACAACCCAGCTGACGACACACGACCTTGGCATCTTGTGGGCTCCAGAGGTCGTCACACACCGTGCCCCACTGGCCATTGTAGAACACCTCCACCCGGCCCTGACATGCGGTGTTACTCCCAGCCAGCCGAATTGGCAAGTCTAATTTAAACACACACAAACACACAAATGGGTACAGTCATGTAATGATTCGCCTACCATGCGGTGTGATAAATTGTCACAATTCGGGGTAATGATTCCGTTTAATAATTCATGGATTTTTTTTTACAATATTCATTGTGAATGTATTGGATAAACTCTTATTGGCTACAGAGGTCACATGTAATTATTACACTCAATGTATACGAATATTAAAAAAGCGTTTCTCAAACTCACAATGTAATGCATGCAGTGTGATGCAATAATCGTTGCATCAGCATGTGCCTATTATGTCAGAATACGCGTGGCTGAATATTAGAGTTAAAGGCACTGCATCTTGATCGCTAGGCAACATGTTTAAACGAGTGTCTATTGGCCATCATGATGAGGTATGCATTGATATATATTTGCCCATATGACTGAGAGGAGTTGCTTCATTATTTGACGGTCAAGATTATGGGCTTTCAGATGCGCGTCTGCACCCGTCTGAAACGATCTTGCAATATTAGGGAGCCACTGGGCCTATGCACTTTTACATGCAGGTTGAAGTCCTATTTATTTAGAACTGCTTTTTGTGTGTTAGTTCGTTGTTCTTCCCTCGCAACTCTGATTAGCACGGTTGGCTACATATGGTGCAAACAAAGTTCAACATACATACAAGGGCAGATGTGAAATTCTTCCGTATGGCTAATGTAGATGCAGAGCAACAACTACAATTTCATATTCAGGTAGTCAAGCCAGGTAACCGCGTCAGGAGCAGCGGAATGTATCACTGTGATGTCTCCTTTATATTTGTGGATCGGGCATTGGGTCGTCAAATGTTGCACAGCCACTGTTCTGAATGACCACAGTTGCACACTGGACAGCTTTACATTTTCCATTTGTGGATCAGGTCTGCGCATTTACTGCCATGGTTTGTGCAGATACGGCTAAGAGTTTACCATGAGCTTTGTGGAACATCAAACCCATGGATATACTGCATTGGGTCTTTCACAGGGTATTTGTGAGTGTCTTCTTGGTTCCTTCGGTAAAGTCACGTAGAAGGAAAATAATAAAATAATAAAAATTAAACATAATAAAATAATTCTCACGACGTTTCGGCTACAACGCAAGCAGCCGTCCTGTGGCCGAAACGTCGTCAGAGTTATTTTATTATGTTTTATTTTCATTATTTTCCTTCTACGTGTCTTTACCGAAAGAACCAAGAAGATAGAAGATGAATCCCTGCAGTCACGAAAGCTTTAAATCGAAATATTTGTGAGTGATTTTGAACTCCATTCAGCTCTCCAGAATTAATCGAGGTTGAATCTGCATTGAATAAGGGGAAGCACATTGGATCAAAAGGGCTTGTGTGACTTCAAGTAATGACGAGGGACGTTAGTAAATTACTGATGAATGGCAAGGCGAGTGTCCTCGATTTGCAATACTTCCGCATGTTTGCAGCGTTGCGGCGGATGGGTGGGGAAGGCATATTTAGCAGCACGGGCAGCCAGTGTGTTGGGGTCCACTTGAGGGTTCCAATGATACACAACTTTGTAGTGTTCAGTTGGACATCAACAAGTCGAGTGGGACAACTTCTGGTCCATTGGCGCATAGTACTCGGCTACAGAGTACACAAGGACCATCATTGATGTCCGTAGCACTGGTGCTGATACTCCCTAGCTTGTGCTTGCCAATTTCTGGCCCAGGTTGACCCTTGTTTTGGTCTTGGCGGCTACGTTTTTCAGGTGGTCGTAGAATGTTAGTGTAGGATCCAGCTTCATTCAGACAGATCGGAGTAGGGTCGTGTCGCAGTGTTGCCGCAGAATGTCACTTTCAGAGCGTTCACTGGTCTTGGATTTCTGGAATATAGCCACAATTTTTTTCGCTAGGGCCAAAATTTAGTCACAGTAGCTGCATCCAAGACAAAATCCAGCTTGCTCTTCATAGATTAGACTCGACAAGGGGGTGATTCTCAGGAGGATGATGTGTTCCAGGAGTTTATAGGTCGTGCACAGGAGTGATATTGGCCTATAGCTTCCCGGGTCGACCATTGCCTTCTGCCATGCTTTTGGGATGCATCCCGTTTTCATGGTTTTGGTGTACAGTTTTGCCAGCCATTGGAGTCCCCTAGGGCCTAAGTGATGGAGGAATTTTGGGGAGATACCATCTAGCCTAGAAGCCTAGAAGGGCCTTTCCAACCGGTGGGCTGCCCAACTGGCTGTACTGTCGGAACAGGTCCTGTGTCTCTTTTGTCCAGCAGGGGCAGTCTTTCTGGAAGCTTTGGGGGATGTTCTTCTTTGCAGCTGCAGTAAGGAGGCCAATAAAAGGGTGATAGTGTTCCGCTGTTATGGAAATGACTCACCACTCTTTATATTGGTCCCAGTCAGCTTTGACCAGGTTGCACCTTGGTAATAGTTTCGACACAATCACAGGGATTTTGATGCCAGTGTGGGTGATGATGGCCCAATGTTGACTTTTGGGGAAGTTTGGAAGTATCTTGTGGGTTGTGTGAAGTGTGCTCCCACGTTGATCTTTGGAAACGATGCTGCTATGCAATATAATACTAAATAATGAAAAGCTTTGTCATCAACATCAGCCGTGATCAATATAGGTATGGATGGAGTCCTCCATAGGACATCAGAATCCTTCATTAATTCTATAACGGAACAGTCCATCTAGCTCTTGCAGTAGAACTGATTTTATCGTTCCATCTCCAAGGTGAATACACTCCCATGCACGCTCCCTCCTTTTGATGCACTCAACCACTGGCCATCGTCGCTTCTAATAGCATGCTCTGTCTCCCAGCCTGCACTTCTTCACGAGTCTTTGAGCACGTTTCATATTTTGTCCATTAATACCCCTGTTTATTAAACATAGATTATAGCATTCGGTTTGCAATGAAAACTAATTATCCTGTTTTAACATGCTAAAATGTTTTGTTTTCATTACTTAATCATCATTTAGGTCTGCTTTCTAAAGCTGCACTATATAGCAAATGTTAAATTTGTTCTTCCATTTCCCCGAGGCTCCGTAATTATTTCATTCAAAGAATACATGGTAATGACATCGAGACTGTTGTTGAAGATGCCTATGGAATGCAATAGATCATTGTCGTTGATCACTTGCAGGAACAGCATGCTCCATACACCGTCGGGGAGAGACCAACTGCAGGATATATTTTCCGTGGAATATGGGAAGCAAGAAAAGTCTCTGACAGATGCTGGATGTGGGGGAAAAAGGTCGGTGAATGGGATAGTTGCGGGGGGGGGGTAGGGGATATAGGATTGCTGAAGATGAAACTTACTGCTGATGTTACCAATGAACATTAATCAAACCCATTTGATTCCTGACACAGTCGCAAAAACAATTGAGACATGGCAGGGGCTCAGTTATGAGCATGTGCGTGCATGTGAAACACAGTTGGTGCCTAAAATTGTCGACTACATTGGCAATGCGTCCGTGCCATCATTGGCCCTGATTCCCCTCGGTGCTCCTCTCCATTTATTATCATGCGTTTAGAGTATTTGGCTGCTATAAGTTTCCACATGATTATAAGCCACTTCGTTTATCTATCAATTATGATTGCCAGGTCGCTTCTGAAAAAGTGCTACAAAGCTCAGTGGGCCTTAAATGTTACAATTAAATTAGTTTATCGTTGTGCGTGCCGGGATTACATATCTGTATGATGATAGATAACCGGGCCTTTTCTCGTGTGGCCCTATGGCTGTAGAGTTCACATCCTCTGGACGTTCACTATGCTGACTCCCTAGCTTTATTTAAATCGTGCCTTAATACGCACTTATTTTAAAGGAAATTTCTATTCCTTGAATCTTTTAATTTGAGGTTTGATTTTATTGGGTTGAGCCTGCACGTGTGTGTTGTTTGTACATCGCCTTCTGAACTCTTGGAGCAAGGCGCATTAGCAGTGTAAATGAATGGTATTAAATCATTATTACCAGGCTCAGGATTACGTCTGCCTACTTTAAAACAGCCAAAATCACATCCTTACGTGTTTTTGACCTACTTACACCAGAAGAGAATATTGGCCTGTCAAAATGACCAGTGTGAATCGTGTATGTCTATTTTAAAAACAGGGGCAATGGCAGCATTACATGGTGGTGAAACGTTTTCCATACCAAATAATGTAATACAGTATATTATACGCAATGTACTTGTGATATATAGTAGCATACGCACGACTGTCTAAATTAATATAGTCCGATCAACAGACTGTATAGGTACTTACAAGTTCTGTCCATTACCACATCTGACCAATATGAGACAGACCCATCGGAAGCCTGCACGGACA
This sequence comes from Lampetra fluviatilis, assembly GCF_964198595.1. Lineage (NCBI taxonomy): Eukaryota > Metazoa > Chordata > Hyperoartia > Petromyzontiformes > Petromyzontidae > Lampetra > Lampetra fluviatilis. Next base: position 5,677,738 of record NC_136322.1, on the reverse strand, counting down.
CAGAGTAGTTCCTTCCAGGAACCAAGCCAGTAAATGTTGTCACGTTTGAGTAAATCTGGAATGTTGTAACCAAGTTTCCACTCGCAGTCTCTCTCAAGTAGGCCCAGTAAGAGAACGAGTCTGGGAGATAAGTCGTTCCTGAGACTGTCATGGTCGTGGTAGTCTTGTTAGTGATGGTTAGAACGATGTAACTTGACACTGAAATGGCCACATACAAGCAAGACATGTAATGGCATGTTTAGTTATTTTACAATGATTAAAGCGAATCATGAGAAAGACCAATTGCAATCAATGGCAGAATCATGTGGTGGTGAAACGTTTTAAATACTAAATAAAGAAATACAACGTGTAATTTATGCAATGCACTTGCATTATGTCGTAGCATACACTGATTACTGTCTATATTAATCTAGTCTGAACAGTTTACCACAATGGAACTTACAAGTTCTGTCCATTAGCACATCTGACCAATATGAGACAGATCCATTGGATGCCTGCACAGACACAGAGTAGTTCCTTCCAGGAACCAAGCCAGTAAATGTTGTCACGTTTGAGTAAATCTGGAATGTTGTAACTAAGTTTCCACTCGCAGTCTCTCTCAAGTAGGCCCAGTAGGAGAACGAGTCTGGGAGATAAGTCGTTCCCGAGACTGTCATGGTTGTGGTCGTCTTCCTCATGATTAAAACGATGTAAATTGACACTGAAATGGCCACATACAAGCGAGACATTTAATGGCATGTTTAGTTATTTTATAATGGTTAAAGCAAATCATGAGCAAGACCAATTGCAAACAATGGCAGCATCATGTGGTGGTGAAACGTTTTGAATACTAAATAAAATAATACAACGTGTAATATATGCAATGCAGTTGTAATATGTAGTAGCATACACATATTACTGTTTATATTAATCTAGTCTGAACAGTTGACCAGAACGGAACTTACACGTTCTGTCCATTACCACATCTGACCAATATGAGAATGACCCATCGGAAGCCTGCACGGACACAGAGTAGTTCCTTCCAGGAAACAGGCCAGTAAATGTTGTCACGTTTGAGTAAATCTGGAATGTTGTAACCAAGTTTCCACTCGCAGTCTCCCTCAAGTAGGCCCAGTAGGAGAACGAGTCTGGGAGATAAGTCATTCCTGAGACTGTCATGGTCGTGGTAGTCTTGCTGGTGATGGTTAGAACGATGTAACTTGACACTGAAATGGCCACATGCAAGCAAGACATTTAAAGGCATGTTCAGTTATTTTACAATGGTTAAAGCGAATAATGAGAAAGATCAATTGCAAACAATGGCATCATCATGTGGTTGTGAAACGTTTTTAATACTAAATAAAGTAATACAACGCGTAATATATGCAATGCACTTGTAATATGTAGTAGCATACACAAATTACTGTCTATATTTATCTAGTCTGAACATTTCATCACAATAGTAATTACAAGTTACGTCCATTACCACATCTGACCAATATGAGACGGACCCAAAGGAAGCCTGCACAGCCACAGAGTAGTTCCTTCCAGAAACCAAGCCAGTAAATGTTGTCACGTTTGAGTAAATCTGGAATGTTGTAACCAAGCTTACACTCGCAGTCTCTCTACAACCGGCCCAGAAGGAGAACGAGTATGGGAGATAAGTCGTTCCTGAGACTGTCATGGTTGTGGTAGTCTTGCTAATGATGGTTAAAACTATGTAACTTGACACTGAAATAGCCACATGCAAGCAAGCCATTTTAATGGCATGTGTGTTTGACAATAGAAATGGAACACTTTTAATTATCTCCTCGTGCAGCAATAGAGTAAAGTGTGGTTTTGTAAAGGTTCTTATGTGCTGTGCGCTATATCAATGCACGTGTACACCAGCATGTGATACTGAGTCGGGCCTGTAGGTGGCTGGCAGGGTTATTGAGTACGGTTGAGATTTTCTGTGTGTAAAATACGTGCTGTTGCATTTTACAGGTAAAGGACCTATTTGTTGGTTTTGATGGTTATATAAATGTTCTAGTCTTTAACCTTGGCTGTGAATTGGTAAATTTTGATTCATTCAATCGGAGGGGGTTTAGGACTGAACACTGTAAAGGATGACATACTGTAGTTAACATTGGTAATTCTTTAACCCTAATACTATTTATTTTATAACCATAGCAATGCACCCCTAGTATGACTAGTTGCAATTATATTAAGAAAATAACACATTTACAATAGTAAGTTGTACAATGGTGACAAGTACCGTAAGTATAAAGTACATATACAGTGCAGATAATGTGTAAGATATCAGTATAAGTGGATGGTATGGATATACATACAGCTTTGGATTAAAGTAATATTCGAATAGTTAAGTTTAAAAGTTATGATTAAAGACAAATATACTTTATCAGCAGTGAAATGGATTTAAGGGAAACTGTTATTGAGTAACCTGAGACTGTACACCAGTCACGTGGTTAATGGCGACTTGGTTGGAAACATCTGTGTGTAACACACGTAATGTTGCAAGTTACAGATTAATGAATGCGTTTGCCCTCGGGTTGCAACACCTGCCTACGTCCTTCATTTCGAGTGTACAACATATGTTGGCGAGCCTGGCAGAATAGTTTCCCAAAGTTCACCGACAGGGTTCAACTCTTCCAACGAGATGGACCAAGAAATTGTACGGGCACCATATGTAAAGACAATCGTGCAATGATCTGAACGGTCTTCACATCATGGCACTGGAACAGCTGCAGGATGAGGTCAATGCTGCCTTGGATCAGCTGCAGAGAGCCCAGCTCAAGGAAACTTGTAGATGTTTGAAGTGTTTCCATGATTATGAGACTGGTGAAAATAATAGCAGACAGGCTTTAGTTCGTATGGCAGAAATAGTACTCGATGAAGATGAAGACTAAGAAGATTTTGAAGCCTGTGCATGTGTTCAAAACCTGCTGTCTTTCATTGAGACAATACAGCAGAAAGACTAAGACAGCAAGGGAACAGGTCAAACAGTGCCACCATCAAAACTCTCTGAAGATATGGATGATGAAATACAAGAGTCACAACAATATTCCAGAAAAACCCTTGAGGAAAAGAAAACCTCAAGTGAAGGTGGAACAAGAACCAGAGCAGCATTGGATCTAGTACGAATGGCCAGACCAGGGAATATGCCAGAAGTCATAATATGGAGATAATTCAGGATCTGTTGGCAGATTGGTGAAGGAGAGTATAAAAACAAGTTATCTTACACCAATCTGATGCAGGATCGATGGAGGAATCCGTAAGGGCCATGCTGAGTCTGACATCATTGAGGTAGTTATCACAGCAATCAGTCCTGGTCTGAATTTGAGGCAAATGCTAGAAATAAAAACTGATTTGACTATTTATAAGTTAAAACCCATTTTGAAGGGACAATGTAGAGAACAAAGCATTAGTTGATGAATATTTCTCAGGAGCCAAGAGAATCTGCACAAAACTTTTTGTTCGGAGCTATCGAATTAAAAGACTGACGAGCAGAAGACAGATTGGAAGAACTACCTGGCCAAGGTAGTTCATGGTTATAACTGTACTCGTAGTGAACCAACATGGTTCTAAACTTTTTTTATCCTGTTTGGGAGGTCTCCAAATCTGTAAGTGGATCTTATTTTTGGTTTCGAACACCAGGGAGAGAGAGGGTCGTATACGCAATAAGTGGAGAAGTGGAGACAGCGGATGGTGGAAGCCTACAGAATAGCATCCAACTGTGCAATAAATTAACAGAAGGGCCAGTATAACGAAAAAAATCCATGGGGCAGAGCTACAACAAGGCAATCATGTCCTGGTGAGAAATATGAGTGAGAAAGGGGGACCGGGCAAAATTCGCTCCTACTGGGAGGACAAGGTGTTTAGTGTCATTGTGAGAAAAAGTAATGCCAGCCCAGTTTATGAGGTCAAACCATCGAGTGGTAAAGGGAAAACCGATATTATTCATCGGAATTTGCTGCTACCTTGTGACTTCCTCCCAATTGAGCAGCCATCACAAAAGAAACAGAGTAAGAAGGCAACAAAGAAACCCACCAAACAAGGACAAGAGGCATATGTAAAGACACGCAGGAACCAACAGACAGTGAGTTGGAAACGGATAAAGAATTTGAGCTTTCAACAGTTAACCAAAAACTGATGAGCAAGCTTCAGTAATACAGGACACGAAGTCACCATTGAACCCAGAAGCTGAAGAATTCTACCCACACAAGACAGAGGGTGAACAACAGTTATCGTCAGCAGTCGAGGAACATGTATCCCTAGCTGGTACAGAGAGCAGTGAGACGATTCAGAGAGTGAATATCAGTTAACTGAAACAACTGAGGGACAGATCTTGCCGAAGGCATCAGGATACATTGAGACCGATTTAGCTGTAAATAATGAATCAGTTGAGTCCTGCAAGTGAATCTGCAACGAACTTGGAAAATAATGATGAAGAGGATGAGAGTAGTCATCACAACAAGAGACTCCACCCTCAAAGAGAGAGAAGACAGCCAAAGACACTCACCTATGAAAAATTGGGCTAACCTACCATTGTGAGAAGGAGCCCGGTAGCACAAGAGATAACTGTTGGTTGCTACTGGAGACCATGGCGAAACAAGGGACTTTTATCTACAACATCGAGATTAAGAGAAAATATGTGCATTGATCATATGTTTGTTAAGTTGTTTCATGTTTTTTTGTAAGTGGTATGTTTAATATGTTAAGAAGGAGTTATTGCTTAAGATGAGATATGAAACAATAATGATGATAAAAAAGGTCTAAAGTATGTTGGTAGAGCGATTAGTAAGTACCTAAGAGCTAAATTCCACAGGGCATTGACAAGCTGGAACGGATGTTTTTCTTAACAAGTACTGGGAAAAGCATCCTAACCAGTTCTGGTGAGTAAAATGTGTAGCATGGTTTAATAATACCAGAGTATCTGGTAATTCTAAAAGCATAATACAAAGCTCGGTCTCCTATCTCTCTGTGCACAAAGAGTTGGAGCTAACCCAAAATAGAGAGCTTAGCTCTGTACACTGTAATATGACGTACTGTATTTAATACTGGTAATTATATAACCCTAATACTGTTTATTCTATAAACATGCCCATGCACCTAGAGTATGGCTACTTGCAATGCTTTTAAGAATAGAACACGTGTACAGTAGTAAGTTGTACAATGGTGACAAGTAAAGTACATATACAGTACAGATAATGGGTGTAAGATATCAATATAAGTAGATGATATAGATAGACATACAGCTTAGGATTAAAGTAATATTCGAATAGTGAAGTTTAAAGGTTTTGATTAAAGACAAAGATGGTTTATCAGTAATGGAATGGGTTTAAGGGAAAATTCTATTGAGTAACCTGACGTGTACACCAGTCACGTGGTTAATGGCGACTCGGTTGATAATTTCTGTAATACGTGCTGTTGCATTTTACAGATTATCACAATAAATTGATCAACACACACTCTTGCTTAAGTAACCTTGCAAGCAGATGACTGAGGCATCTTCAGAGTGGACGCTGTTGTGAATCCCCCAGGGACGATGACTACAGTCGGAAAGCTGAATCTCATAACCAGAGCACTGAACATCGTCGAGAAAGATAGGGACACTGCCCGGTCCAAAGTAAGCATTTGACACGGCCACGCCATTGAAGCCACAACCCAGTTGACGACACACGACCTTGGCATCCTACGGACTCCAGATGTCGTCACAAACCGTACCCCACTCGCCATTGTAGAACACCTCCACCCGACCCTGACATGCGGTGTTACTCCCAGCCAGCCGAATTGACACGTCTAATTTAAACCCACACAACACACAAATGGGTACAGTTATGTAACCATTCGCCTACCCTGCGGTGTGATAAATTGTCACAATTCGGGGTAATGATTCCGTTAAATAATTAATGGATTTTTTTTTCAAAATTCATTATGAATGTACTGGATACATTTTTATTGGCTGCAGAGGTGACACGGAATGATTACACACAATGTATACGAATATTAAATAAGCGTTTCTCAAACTCACTATGTAATGCATGCAGTGTAATGCAATAATCGTTGTGTAGTATTGTAAATTACGGCGGGAGACCAATTGACGGGTAGCACACTTTATTAACACTTGTTTTGCCACAATAACACGTGTGGTCACTACAGCTCACGCTACACGTTCCACCCGATACGTGTGGTTACTACAGCTCACGCTACACGTTCCACCCGGCTATACACACACAGGCATTCCAGCCCCGTATCATCTGGGGGAACCTACAGACCCACCCCAGCTTGGGTATGGGTCACGACCACTGGGTCCCGCGGCCCGGCCCTCACACGGACATCCGGCCCCGGGTCCCAAGGTCCCGCCTCTGAGCCACACAGGGTCCCGGTCCTTACAAGGACAGCGGGACTAGGTGTCTCAGGGCCCTATCTCTTCCTCCTCCGTCTTCCATCTTCACTGGTCACCAACTCCTCGAGCGTCCGCGCTCACCGCCTTATATAGCCCTCCGCTCCCGAGGAGACGGACCCTATGCGGACCGCGATGTGAGCACCCACCCTAGTCGACCAATCACCACGGGCTGCCACACGATCCCTTTTTCCAGCTTGTGTCAGCGCACACAACCAATCACCACGCGCTGCCACACGATCCATCACTGTCAGCGCGCGTCACCACTACACAGCCAATCACCACGCGCTGCCCCACGATCCCTACTGCCAGCACGTATCACCCCTACATCACCCCCTCCCACATAGCTCGCAGCCGGCCCAGCTGCTAAACAACAACAACAACAACAAAAAAAACCCCACTCCCCAAGTGTGCCCCGTAACACAACAACAACGCAAAACAACGACACAACACAACACAACAACAACCTATGTACAAACCGACGAGCAACACAATAAAAGTTATTCCGAAAAAACAGACGTGTCCAGTGTCTCCTTGACTACCGATCCCCCTTCCGCTCGCTCCTTGAACAGGGTGATAGAGCGGTCGAACGGACTGGGAACGTAGTGACGAGACGCTCCGGCCGCGTCGGCCCGCATCCCCACCCCATTTATTTGGTCAGGAAAAGTTGGGCGACCTAGCGCGAGTCCGCCTGGCCGGTCCGTCGTATGGGACGGGATGCAGTCGACCGTCCGGTGGCTCCGGCAGCCCAGGAAGGCACGGTTCGGGCCTGGAAGAACCGGCCGTGCCGCGGGGATCCGGTCGCCGGTGGTCGGCAGCCATCAGTTCCAAGACACCTGGGAGCGGATGAGGCGAAGACATGTGAGGATCAGGCGGAGACATTTCCCTCCCCGGGTCATCGGTCACATCACATGCTCGGTCCTCACGACATAAAGAAAGGCCATATGGAGGCGAGATCGGTTTCAGCCGGGAGGGGTGAACGTACCAACGGCGCTTTCCCCATATTATCTGAACACACTGGGGGCGTGCAACCCGCACGACCTCCACGGGTCCCCGCCATGGCCTCAAAAATTTAGGCGACGTAGCCAAAGGTGCATGAGGGCAGTGCAGCCAGGCCCTATCGCCTGGTTTCTAATCGTGCACGGACACCTTCCGTGCACGCAAGCGCTCGTTGGCGATTTGCCGAGATCTCGAATTAAGCCGTGCGGCCTCCCGTGCCTCGGCAAGTTTTGCAATGTTAAATTTAATATGGTCGGCCAATTTGGAATTAGGCCGTGGCACGGAAAGTCCCAGCTGAGTCTCCATGGGCGGATCGGCCTCCCGACAGTACATCAGATAAAATGGGGAGAACCCCGTAGCTGCATGGGGGGCCATTCTATACGCGGCGAGGACCCCCGGGACCTGCAAGTCCCAGTCAACCTGTGCCTCACACACCTGCTGGCACAACATGGAAGTTAAAGTCCTGTGGAGTCGCTCCACCATCCCGTCAGTATGTGGGTGGTACGGTGAGGTACGCACCTTTTTAGTACCCAAAAGGTCGCACACCTCCTGCAGCAATTTACTCGAAAAATTCTTTCCCTGGTCGGTCAGCAAGCGTTCGGGAGCCCCCTTGTCCAAGACGTAGCCCTGGACACAGGCGTCCACCACGGCCGCCGCCGACTGGTTGGCGAGTGGCCACGCCATAGGCCATCGGGTAAAGTATTCTACACCAACCAACAGGTACTTGTTACCCCTAGGCGTGACAGGAAAAGGCCCCAAAATATCCAGAGCAACGAGCTCGTTAGTGCGCGAGACCTGAATAGACTGCAGCGGTGGATTTGGTGCAACGGGCGGTGGTTTCCGTTTGGCGCAATCCACACACCCCTTCAGTATATTGAACACATCGCTCCCCATCCCCGGCCAATAATAGTCACGCTGGAGCAGAGCAAGCGTTTTGTTTACCCCCAGATGCAAGAGGTGTTCGTGTGCGGCCAGAACAACTTTGCCCCGCATAGCGGAAGGCACGACGAGTGCGTGCAGCCGGAACATATTGTCCCATCTCATTAGCAGGCCCTGCTTGAGCAGCCAGGAGCCAGCTCGCTTTCGACCCTCCTTGGGACCCCCCGCCCTGCGACGCAACGCGAGCAGGGAGCTGTCAGCCATCTGGAGTCGGCCCCACTCAACGAGAGACAGTGAGAGTAGCGAGTCCCCGCCCGCAGGGGTAGCGGGAACGTCAACCATCGGCGCATTCGCGGCTGCGACCAACTCACTCTCGGGTACAGCACCTGGCGGTTTACAGCGCGCCGACCCCATCAAGCACGCACATTCGGGACGAGGCGGCAACCGCGACAGGGCATCCGCATTGGTGTGGCGCAACCCCTTACGGTAAGTGGTCGTAAATTGATAGTCCTGGAGGACTTCCAACCACCGTGACAATTGGCCCGAGGGTTGGGCGACCCTCAATGAATACTGAAGTGCCGCGTAGTCCGTCCGGACCGTAAAATGACGGCCATAGAGATAAGGTCTAAATTGCTGTACAAAAAAAACAATAGCCAGCAACTCGCGACGGGTGACGAAGTAGCGCTGTTCCGCAGGCGACAAAACCCTGCTACCATAGGCGACCACCCATTCAACTCCCCCAACGACCTGTGAGAGCACCCCCCCAATGCCCGTGTTACTAGTATCAGTATCCAGCAAGAAGGGACTCGTAAAGTCAGGGTAACGTAAGGGCGGGGCACCCACCAAGGCGTCCCGGAGGGAGCAGAACGCGGCCTCCTCCTCTGGCCCCCATCGAAACCTGACTCCTTTGGCTGTTAGAGCATGCAAGGGTTTGGCAATGGTGGCGAAATGCTCAACGAATCGGCGGTAGTAGGAAGCAAAACCAATGAAGCTGCGGACCTCAGAAACCGACGTGGGCGTTGGCCATGAACTGACACAGTTCGTCTTCACGGGATCGGTGGAGATCCCTGAAGAATCGACAATGTGGCCCAAGTACCTTACGGATTTCCGAAGAAGGTGGCATTTCGCCAGTTTAAACTTCAACTTAGCCGATCGCATCCGCAAGAACACCCCTCTTAATCGCTGTAGGTATTCCTCAAAAGTTTTACTGAAAACAATGACATCGTCAAGGTAAATTAAGCAATTATCCCATTACAGACCCGACAAAACCAATTCCATAAGGCGCTGAAACGTGGCGGGAGCGGAGTGGAGTCCCATGGGCAACCGATTAAACTGGAACAGGCACCCTGGGGTCCGGAATGCTGTCTTAGGTTTAGACTCATCGTCGAGTGGAAGCTGCCAGAATCCCGACAGTAAGTCAAGTGTAGAAAAATACCGCGCCCCGGACAATGCGTCCAGGGACTCATCCATTCTGGGGAGCGGATACGCGTCAGCCACGGAGATTTTATTCAGGCGACGGAAAGCTACACAAAAACGCAAGGACCCGTCTTACTTTTTAACCAGAACGATAGGTGCACCCCACGGACTGGATGAGGGCGAAATGATGTCGGCCGTCAGAATGTCATTGACGGCCGATTGAACGTGTTCCTTCTCGGCAGGACTCAGCCGGAAGGGATTCTGCCGGACTGGTGCCGCATCGCCTGTTTCAATGTGGTGGCGTAACAGGTCCATGCACCCAATATCATATTTGTGCTTGCTAAACACATCGGAGAATTCGATCGGCAGAGCGCGCAGCGCACCCAATTGCACCCTTGACAAATCACTGGAGTCCGCACACAGTGAATCGACCTATTCAAGGTCATCACCCGATAGAATTTTCTGCGCCGGGACGAGATCAACATGTGCAATAAGGCGCTCTTCCGCAGGGACCCGTGCCGCGTGAGCAAGCACGGTGCCCTGCGGAATAACGGCCAGCCGCGAACCAGCGTTTAAAACCATAACAAACGGGTCCCCGTCAGCCCGAACCAACGTTTGAGCCACCGCCAAATCCAGACCCCCGACAGCTCTATTCGATGGACCCAAAAGCACGCCTTGTCCCGCAGTCTCCCCACCCAATGGCTTCCCCAACCGGAGGGGTATCAACATCTGCGAACCCGGGGGCACGTGCACCGTCTGTGTCGCTAGCGCTTGGATCGTCGCACACGTCGTCCGTATTTCAGTAAGGTTAGATAAAAATGAAATACGGCGACCCGATGACAGCTCAATACAACGTTGATCCACGACAATTTTAATGGGCATCTTAGCCAAAAAATCTGTGCCCAACAGACAAGGAACCGCTAGGGAAGAGGAGACGAAAACAGGTCCCGCCAATTTAATATCCCCTATGCAAATGGTCGCCCGAATCTGACCGATAATCCCCAACAAGCCCCCAATTGCCGCGTAAAATGGCACGTCCACTGGAAGCAGAGGTCGACATTGGACGGGGAGAATGTTATAAATGAGGTCGGAAATTATAGTCGCCGACGCTCCCGTGTCCACCAACACCCTGACCTCGACCGCGTCTATGAATCCCGTAACGACCGATGAACCGGCCGACGCAGCCACTATTCTGTGGCCCAACTCGGACCATTTAATGTCCCCCTGGCCCCGTACGAACCCCCCTCTCCGAACCGAATCCCTGACCCCCAATCGCACATCCTCCGCCGCAAAGCGACGGCCCATGTGTGTCGTGTATGTAGGCCGAACATGTGAAGTGCCGCGACTTGCCGGGGGTAGTTGGGACGACTTGGGGCCTTGGTCGTCGTCCAGTCGAGGTCCCGTGGCCCGCTGCCGTGGAGCGCGGCACCCGGACGCCACGTGGCCCCGAAGGCCGCAGTTGTAGCACGTGATGAGGGACGTCGGAGGTCTCGGTTGCTCCAGCTTGCGGGTCGATCGCAGAGGCGACCGACCCTCCGACCTCCAATCCCCCGGTCGTGCTGCAGCGAACGCCTATTCCCGTGGGCGAACGACTTGGGGCTCGGTGACCACCGGGGCTGGAGCTGAGACCGCGGCAGCAGTGCAGACGACCACCTGTTTCCGCTTCAGGACCTCGTGCGCCTGGATACTCGTTGCAACACGCAACGAACATATGTCTACTTCGTCGGCTGTGTTGATGGGGACCCCCAGGTCCTGCGCCAACTTCAGCAGTTGTTTCAAAACCATAGCGTCCTGCCCCTCCTCGTCCATACGAGGGAACGCGGCATGAACGAGAGCCAACAACGCCATGCGGTAGGCGAGCGCGGTCTCCGTGCCCACCTTTTGTCGGTCGTAAAATTGGTGGCGGCAGGCCGAAGGTGGTCCGTACACTTTGGCCATGAGGCCCAGCGCAGCCTTGAGCGTGGAGCGGGCCGATCTTGGTGCGGACCTGAAGGCCGCGAGCGCGTTGTCGTCCAACATGGCAGGCAGTGCCCGCAGCACGGTAGCGTCGGACCAGGCCGACATCTCTTGATGGGCGAGAAATCTTCGCTGGAATGCGCCCCAGTCCCCGCCTTCCTCCTTGAAGGCTGTCAACGCGGGAAGACGCTGCTGGAAAATGATGTCGTCCTCTGCCTCGTGACTCTCCCGCGCCGCACCGTCGACCTGCAAAATGGCGGCCCCTATGGCGGGTGGCTGATGGCGGCCCGTAGCGCGCGCTCATGACGTAAGCGGCAGGGATTGGAGGACTCCCGCCACGTGTTGCTCGCAGTTCCTGCCAATAGATGGCCGCTCAGCAGAAATATCGGGAATTTCAAAGTCATTTTGCCAGGCGGGAGTGCGCGTCGGGGAGTCCGGCATCAACCCCCAGCCGCTCGTTGGGCGCCCATGAGGGGTCCTGTGGCGCCGGCATCTCCTCCTCTTCTCCCCCTGATGCCTGCTGGCCCGAGTCATGGTGGTTTTCCTCCCGGTCACAATCGTGAGTCCGATGAGTCTTCCTGGTATCCATGGCTGGAACGACTGTTTCACTCTTGACGCCAGTTGTAGTATTGTAAATTACGGCGGGAGACCACTTGACGGGTGGCACACTTTATTAACACTTGTCTTGCCACAAAAACACGTGTGGTCACTACAGCTCACGCTACACATTCCACCCGACACGTGTGGTTACTACAGCACACGTTACACGTTCCACCCGGCTACACACACACAGGCATTCCAGCCCCGTAGCATCTGGGGGAACCTACAGACCCACCCCAGCTTGGGTATGGGTCACGACCACTGGGTCCCGCGGCCCGGCCCTCACACGGACGTCCGGCCCCGGGTCCCAAGGTCCCACCTCTGAGCCACACAGGGTCCCGGTCCTTACAAGGACAGCGGGACTAGGTGTCTCAGGGCCCTATCTCTTCCTCCTCCGTCTTCCGTCTTCACTGGTCACCAACTCCTCGAGCGCCCGCGCGCACCGCCTTATATAGCCCTCCGCTCCCGAGGAGACGGAGCCTATGTGGATTGCGATGTGAGCACCCACCCTAGTCGACCAATCACCACGCGCTGCCACACGATCCCTTTTTCCAGCTTGTGTCAGCGCACACAACCAATCACCACGCGCTGCCACACGATCCATCACTGTCAACGCGCGTCACCACTACACAGCCAATCACCACGCGCTGCCCCACGATCCCTACTGCCAGCGCGTATCACCCCTACAGTTGCATCAGCATGTGCCTATTATGTCAGAATACGCGTGGCTGAATATTCGAGTCAAAGGCACTGCATCTTGATCGCTAGGCAACATGTTTAAACGAGTATCTATTGACCATCATGATGAGGTATGCATTGATATATATATTTGCCAATATGACTGAGAGGAGTTGCTTCATTTTTGACGGTAAAGATTGTGGGCTTTCAGATGCGCGTCTGCAGCCGTCTGAAACGATCTTCCAATATTAGGAAGCCACTGGACCTATGCACTTTTACATGCAGGTTGAAGTCCTATTTCTTTATAACTGCTTTTTGTGTGTTAGTTCGTTGTTCTTCCCTCGCAACTCTGATTAGCACGGTTGGCTACATATGGTGCAAACGAAGTTCAACATACATACAAGGGCAGGTGTGAAATTCTTCCGTATGGCTAATGTAGATGCAGAGCAACAACTACAATTTCACATTAAGGTAGTCAAGCCAGGTAACCGCGTCAGGAGCAGCAGCATGTATCACTGTGATGTCTCCTTTATATTTGTGGATCAGGCATTGGGTTGTCATATGTTGCACAGTCACTGTTCTGAATGACCACAGTCGCACACTGGACAGTTTAAAATTTTCCATTTGTGGATCAGGTATCCACATTTACTGCCATGGTTTGTGCAGATACCGCTTAGAGTGTACCATGAGCTTTGTGGAATATTAAACCCATGGATATACTGCATTGGGTCTTTCACAAAGTATTTGTGAGTGATTTTGAACTCCATTCAGCTCTCCATGATTCATCGAGGTTGAACCTGCATTGAATAATGGGAAGCACATTGGTTCAAAAGGGCGTGTGTGACTTCAAGTAATGACGAAGGACGTTAGTAAAGTACTGATGAATGGCAAGGCGAGTTTCCTCGATTTGCAGTACTTCCGCATGTTTGCAGCGTTGCGGCGGATGGGTGGGGAAGGCATATTTAGCGGCACGGGCAGCCAGTGTGTTGGGGTCCACTTGAGGGTTCCAATGATACACCACTTTGTAGTGTTCAGTTGGACATCAACAAGTCGAGTGTGACAACTTCTGGTCCATTGGTGCATAGTACTCGGCTACAGAGTACACAAGGACCATCATTGAAGTCCGTAGCACTGGTGCTGATATTCCCCAGCTTGTGCTTGCCAGTTTCTGGACCAGGTTGACCCTTGTTTTGGTCTTGGCGGCTACCTTTTTCAGGTGGTCGTAGAATGTTAGCGTAGGATCCAGCTTCATTCAGACATATCGGAGTAGGGTCGTGTCGCAGTGTTGCCGCAGAATGTCACTTTCAGAGTGTTCACTGGTCTTGGATTTCTGGAATATAGCCACAATGTTTTTCGCAAGGGCCAAAATTTTGTCACAGTAGCTGCATCCAAGACGGAATCCAGCTTGTTCTGCATAGATTAGACTCGACAAGGGGGGTGATTCTCAGAAGGATGATGTGTTCCAGGAGTTTATAGGTCGTGCACAGGAGTGATATTGGCCTATAGCTTCCCGGGTCGACCATTGCCTTCTGCCATGCTTTTGGGATGCATCCCGTTTTCATGGTTTTGGTGTACAGTTTTGCCAGCCATTGGAGTCCCCTAGGGCCTAAGTGATGGAGGAATTTTGGGGAGATACTATCTAGCCTAGCAGCCTAGAAGGGCCTTTCCAACCTGTGGGCTGCTCAACTGGCTGTACTGTCGGAATAGGTCCTGGGTCTCTTTTGTCCAGCAGGGGTAGTCTTTCTGGAAGCATTGGGGGTTGCTCTTCTTTGCAGCTGCAGTAAGGAGGCCAATAAAAGGGTGATAGCGTTCTGCTGTCATGGGAATGACTCACCACTCTCTCTACAGCCTACTTATATTGGCCCAGTCAGCTTTGACCAGGTTCCATCTTGGTAATAGTTTCTACACAATCACAGGGATTTTGATGCCAGTGTGGGTGATGATGACCCAATGTTGACTTTTGGGGAATCTTAGAAGTATCTTGTGGGTTGTGTGAAGTGTGCTCCCACGTTAATCTTTGGAAACGATGCTGCTATGCAATGTAATACTAAATCATGAAAAGCTTTGTCATCAACATTAGCCGTGATCAATATAATTATGGATGAAGTCCTCCTTAAGACATCAGAATCCCTCATTAATTCTATAATGTAACAGTCCATCTAGCTCCTGCAGTAGAACTGATTTCATCGTTCCATCTCCAAGGTGAATACACTCCCATGCACGCTCCCTCCTATTGATGCCACTCAACCACTGGCCATCGTCGCTTCTAATAGCATGCCCTGTCTCCCAGCCTGCACTTCTTCACGAGTCTTTGAGCACTTTTCATCTTTTGTCCTATAATGTAACAGTCCATCTAGCTCCTGCAGTAGAACTGATTTTATCGTTCCATATCCAAGGTGAATACACTCCCATGCACGCTCCCTCCTATTGATGCCACTCAACCATTGGCCACCGTCGCTTCTAATAGCATGCCCTGTCTCCCAGCCTGCACTTCTTCACGAGTCTTTAAGCACTTTTCATATTTTGTCCATTATTACCCCTGTTTAATAAACATACATCATAGCATTCGGTTTGCAATGAAAACTAATGATCCTGTTTTAACATGCTGAAATGTTTTGTTTTCATTATTTAATAATAATTTAGGTCTGCCTTCTAAAACTGCACTATATAATTAACTAACGTGTTCCGGTTGTATTACAAATTGTTTATGAATTGCTACATGATGGTTTTTTTTATTTAACTATCATTCTTAGTTATATTTTGTAGTTTTAGGGACATAGACACAGTTGGCATTGGTAAATAAAGTTGTGTTAACCATGGAGAAGTCGACATGTATTTTACATTTTTCAATGAAGTATACGAAACTTTGTAGATCAATGCAATGTATTATAATGTAATGACCATTTATCTTCGAATTTTGAATTCAATTATTTTAACTTGGCTCAAAACAAATAATTGTTTTTAACGACAGTGACTGTTTACAAATGTCTCCTAATAAAATACCTAGATTATATTTATCGTGAATGCTTTTGCATGTGAAAATGCGTTTCTTCTGTGGTGCTCATCCAAATGATTATGTAAATATAAACAATACATATACTTACAGGTTTTATTCGTGACAATGTCTGACGGTTGGGAGTTGATGCCACTGTATACTGTTACATAAGCGTTATAACTTCTTCCAGGGACCAGATCAGTAAATGCTTGTGTTGTAATGGTGGAGGACAAAATGACGCTCTTCACTGCTGTTGCGTTGTACGTTTCACTTAAGTAGACCACGTAGTAGTCAATGTCTGAAATAGGAGCCACCCATGAGACCGTCATGGCTGTAGGGCTGCTGAAACTGATGGTGACATTGACCTTTGGAGGCACTGCAACAGCAAATAACAACGTTTGACACAGACTCGGATAAAGAGCTGCGTGTATATCGTTAACTAAAGTTTATAACGTAACTTGCAATACGTCAGACACATGCTAGATTTGAAGTTTTTGTGACTGCAAGCATCCATACTCTTTGGTTCTTTCGGTAAATTCACGTAGGTGAAAAAAAATATTATAATAATAAAAGTAAACGTCATGTCTATGAACGTATCCGTGAGCATAAGTCAGATCTGAACCACGGCAGAACTAATTCCTCCGTCATTGCTGATCATTGCTATAACGCTGTGGGCTCTCATGATATTGTTTTCTCCGAGACCAAGGTATTCTGCAAGTCGTATGGCTACCATCAAAGATTTGTTCATGAAGCCATCCAGATATATAAATATAGACGTAACTTCAACCGAGAGGATGGATACAAATTGAGCAACTGTTCATAGTTGTTCCATCTTATTTACCGGATACTAGTCTATTTTACCAAGTTAACTGCATCCTCAGGATTTAGCAGTTCGGCTATTTGGTTTGTTTTGTTTTGAGCACCATCATCTGTTTTGGTCGCAACCGTGTTGGTGCTTTGCTCTCCCTCTCCCCCCGCGCACCTCAAGGCTCCGTATGCACTTACTTCTAGCCCACCCCTGCCCAGTCTCACGTTCCAGTCTCTAGCGCACACGCAATGCTTCCCCTCGCCTTATCCCCCCCACCTCCCTCTCTGACTTATATAAACCCCTTAACTCCAGCATATCTCCCACTTCAGTAAAAAAAATATTGCTGTGGTTGTCACACCTGATGATAATTGCTTGTGTTGCAATCGAAACGTCGTGATTTAACTTTTTTTCACCTACGTGACTTTACCGAAAGAACCAAAAAGTACATCAGATAAAATATCGTATTTACAATTCCTTTGATATGGACTTAAGATCAGTTCAAGAACGGAGGTGCCAGAGAAATGGAGATGATGTTGCTGCTTCAGGGGAGGGGAACTGATGCTTTTTGGGGTACAGAGAATTACATTTACATTTAATAAAAAAAATTGCACTGGACTCAAGTTACGTCTTTCTTTCCCCGTAATGAATAACTCACACCAGGCACGTATGTATGTTGAACTTATTTCGCATCGTTCGTAGCCAACCGGGCTAATCGGAGGTGTGGAGGAAGGACAAACAATCTAAACACAAAAAAAACATTCTAAAGAAATGAGTTTGTTAATCAGGATGATTCAAAAGTGCATAGCTCCAGTGGCTTCCTAATATCAGAAGTACGAGCATTCCATACGGCCACAGAAGCATATCGCAATGTGCCGTGTAATGTGGTGAACCTCGTTCGTCAGCCAAAAGCCGCCGCTGTGACGACTAGAGTTTGTGTGATGGTTTAGTTGTAGTTACTTACAGGTTCTACTCATGACTGCATCTGATATCTGGAACAGATCCGCGCTGTGAGCCTCTATAGAGACAGAATAATTCCTCCCAGGAACCAGTTCATTGAACGTTGTTGGTCTGGAAGTTACATTATTGGTTTTGACTGAGGTTCCGTTTGCCGTCTCTCTCAAGTAGACCAGGTAGTAGTCCACGTCAGAGGCAGGGGCTGCCCACGACACCGTCATAGTCGTCATGGTATTGGCAGTGATGGACAAAGTAGGTTTGGAGGGCACTGTGAAATAGTGACAGGCGTGGTTTACATTAATAACTTCAGCAGCAAAGGAAAATATGAAGTTTTCACCCTACATTGTTTTTCTCACACCACTGGGTGGACTGAGGATAGGGGTGGTGGGAGAGGGGGGGGTTAAAGACACTTGCCCATTGTTTAACTGATGCCATTTAAGATGGAATCGAACTGGTGATCTCTGGATTGTTAAGTCTCGTGGACTAAAGCATTACACCATGGCAGCACCCATGTCAAAATATGGCCCCCTGTCACTGTTTTCATCTTATTATCCATGAAAAGAAAACTCCTGTTAGCCACTGCTGCACCCATCTTAATAATATTACAGCCTGTTCTCCTGAAGAATACTGCATTAAGAAAAAATCACGTTAATAAATAATATATAATATATGGGGTAAAATACAGTCCCCTATAACATGTGAGATGCATGCTCAGTCAAAGACTTTAGTGCATGGGTAACATCTAGAAGCATCCAGCAGCATCCCAATGCCTTGTGCAATGCTGCACCGAGGCAGCCGTACGACCACTTATTCCTATTTCTGTTCACTCGATCGCGTTATATCCAATTCGAATTCACGTTATATAAACAAAACACGTGTTCCCTAATACATTAATCCCGTTATATCCAATTCGCATCATGAAAACAACCTGCGGCATTATAGAACAGACTAGTCCCTCTGCATCACCTTCCCTCCCAGTCTCTATAATCCCGTGTATATTTATTTATGGATGGCATTCCTTCCATGATGGCGATGACTTGTGACATACTTACATGTTCTCTCCGTGACAGTGACTGATATAGTATATGATCCCCGGATGTTGATTGTCACGAAAATAAAATAATTCCTTCCAGGTACCAGACCAGTAAATGTAACGCTCTGTGGTAATGTTATTCTGGACAGAAATTGAATATCTGGTCCGTCTTGACGCTCTTTTAAGGAGATGGTATAGGAGGACAGGTCAACAGAGGACATGTTCCATGACACCGTTATGGTGGTCGCATTCTTGGCAATGGTGCTGACATTGACTTTGGCTGGCACTGTGAAAAAATATCATTCCATGTTGTAACAGCGCACGTTCTACGTTATAACAGCGTGTGTTCTGCTTTACAATGGTGCGCGATCCACGATACATTGGTGCACGTTCTGCATTATAACGGTGCACATTCCGCTTTCCAACGGCGCATATTCCACTTTACAACGGTGCGCATTCTGTGTTATAATAATGATGCAATTCCATTTTATAATGGCACACATTCCACGTTATAATAATGATGCACGGTCCGCGTTATGATAATGGCGCCCATTCCATGTTATAATAACGGCACGCGTTCTGTGTTATAATAATGGTGCACATTCCGCGTTATTACAGCGCGTGTTCCACATTATAAT
The DNA here is from genome assembly GCF_964198595.1 of Lampetra fluviatilis. Lineage (NCBI taxonomy): Eukaryota > Metazoa > Chordata > Hyperoartia > Petromyzontiformes > Petromyzontidae > Lampetra > Lampetra fluviatilis. The sequence continues at coordinate 5,658,397 of NC_136322.1, read as the reverse complement.
GGTGCACGTTCCACGTTATAATGGTGCGCAATCCATGTTATACAAATTGTGTGCATTTTGCATTATAACAATAGCGTTCTGCTTTATAATGACGCACGATCTGCATTATAGTAATGGCGCATGTTCCACGTTATAATAATGGAGAACATTCTGCTTTATAACGGCTTGCGTTTTGCTTTATAGTAACTGTGCACATTCCGCGTTAGAATAATGGCGCACGATCCACGTCATAATAACGGTGCACGTTCCGTATTATGATAACGGTGTACATTCCACGTCATAATAACGATGCACGTTCCGCGTTATAATAACAGCGCACGTTCCGCGTTATAATAATGGCACACATTCCGGGTTATAATAACGGTGTGCGTTCTGTGTTATAATAACGGCGCACATCCGCGTTGTGTCACAACACATGTTAAGCAAGCACTTACTGTACAGTACAACAATCGTTTGCTGCACTGCCCCCTGCTGCATTATGCAAACCCGTTGCAAAGGCTGTTAAAAAAAGAATCAACCCATACAATATCCATTAAATATAATGATCATCATAATAACGAAATGTGTCGAACCTCGCATACAGTATGTGTTGAGGCAGCATAACGAAGGGCATTTGAGGTAAAAACTCGGTGAACAAGTGATTGCAGAGCAAATGCGATGTGTAAAAACAACAGCCGGAGCTTGCGACTGCTCTTTCTGTTTTTAGTTATGTTTTTGTACACTACAATACAATTATATAGCATCTAGATGCAACCGCATCTGCAAATGCTTCACTTGGAAAAACATTGCTTTAGCTCCGTGCTTGTGAAAACAAATGGGGCTTAAGTCTTGACTTGAACAAAAAAAGCAGCTCTCAATGCGTTAAAAGTTTCAAGGGGGAGAGACAATTCCAGACATTCGAGAGCAGAAGCGACCTCCACCGGTTGATGACTGTGGGCTTTGTAAGATGAAGGCCTTCATTTTGTGGGTGGTTACAACGTCCCAAAAGGTTAAAGTAATATGAGAGAAGAGAGGTACAGTGAGGGAAAAAAGTATTTGGTCCCCTGCTGATTTTGTCCGTTTGCACCACTGACAAAAAAATGATCAGTCTATAATTTTAATGGTAGGCTTATTTGAACAGTGAGAGACAGAATAACAAAAAAATCCAGAAAAACGCATGTCAAAAATGTTATAAATTGATTTGCATTTTAACGAGGGAAATAAGTATTTGACCCCCTCTCAATCAGAAAGATTTCTGGCTCCCATGTGTCTTTTATACAGGTAACGAGCTGAGATTAGGAGCACACTCTTAAAGGGAGTGCTCCTAATCTCAGCTTGTTAAAATACATCTGTTCACAGAAGCAATCAATCAATCAGATTACAAACTCTCCACCATGGCCAAGACCAAAGAGCTCTCCAAGGATGTCAGAGACAAGATTGTAGACCTATACAAGGCTGGAATGTGCTACAAGACCATCGCCAAGCATCTTGGTGCGAAGGTGAAAACAGTTGGTGCGATTATTTGCAAATGGAAGAAACACAAACGAACTGTCAATCTTCCTCGGCATTGCGCTCCAAGCAAGATCTCACCTCGTGGAGTTGCAATGATCATGAGAACGGTGATGAATGAGCCCAGAACTACAAGGGAGGATCTTGTCAATGATCTCAAGGCAGCTGGGACCATAGTCACCAAGAAAACAGTTGGTAACACACTACGCCGTGAAGGACTGAAATCCTGCAGCGCCCACAAGGTCCCCCTGCTCAAGAAAGCACATATACATGCCCGTCTGAAGTTTGCCAATGAACATCTGAATGATTCAGAGGACAACTGGGTGAAAGTGTTGTGGTCAGATGAGACCAACATGGGTTTCTTTGGCATCAACTCAACTCGCCGTGTTTGGAGGAAGAGGAATGCTGCCTATGACCCCAAAACACCATCCCCACTGTCAAACATGGAGGTGCAAACATTATGCTTTGGGGGTGTTTTTCTGCTAAGGGGACAGGACAGCTCCACCGCATCAGAAGGACGATGGACGTGGCCATGTACCGTCAAATCTTGGGTGAGAACCTCCCTCCCTCAGCCAGGGCATTGAAAATGGGTCGTGGATGGGTATTCCAGCATGACAATGACCCAAAACACACGGCCAAGGCAACAAAGGAGTGGCTCAAGAAGAAGCACATTGAGGTTTTGGAGTGGCCTAGCCAGTCTCCAAACCTTAATCGCATAGAAAATCTGTGGAGGGAGATGAAGGTTCGAGTTTCCAAACGTCAGCCTCGAAACCCGAATGACTTGGAGAAGATCTGCAAAGAGGAGTAGGACAAAATCCCTCCTGAGATGTGTGCAAACCTGGTGGCCAACTAATAGAAACGTCTGACCTCTGTAATTGTCAACAAGGGTTTTGCCACCAAGTACTACGTCATGTTTTGCAGAGGGGTCAAATATTTATTTCCCTCATTCAAATGCAAATCAATTTATAACATTTTCGACATACGTTTTTCTGGATTTTTTTGTTGTTATTCTGTCTCTCATTGTTCAAATAAACCTACCATTAAAATTATAGACTGATTTTTGTCAGTGGGCAAACGTACAAAATCAGCAGTCGATCAAATACATTTTCCCTCACTGTATGGAGGCACAAGAGCACGAAACCGTCTTCAAAAAAAGCAATCATTGCAATCTTAAAAGTGGATCTGAGACTGACATGAAGCCATTGGAGTGAGAGTTGGAGTGCTGGTGTGAAATGACATTTTTATAATGTACGGGTGAGGAGGCATTGCAGGGCCATTCTAAATCCATCAGAAACCGTCAAATATGGTCAAATGTGGAGACTGCAAACGAGTGAATTGCAGTCGTCCTAGCGAACATTAATAATAATTGCGTCCGTGGATCAAGGTCTCAGAAGCTGATGGAGTAAGACGATGCCGTTATGCCGGCGATGTTGTGCAGGCGCAGAGGTAGGAGTGGTCCTACAGAGCAGCGGTAGTAGCTGTAACGGTGAGCGCTACGCTGTGCTTCGAATCCCGAGACCCAAGTTCGATTCCCGCTCATGGCCACCAACACCAGTGACGACTATCTGAACCGATCCAGGGCTTCCCATAGGTCGGCTCAAATGGGGGTAAAAACATCGCCAACCTGCTTCGTGTGCCAAAGTACCAGCCTACATAAGTGATGCTACTCTATTGACAGCACTTGCTCCAACAGTCTAACAATGCTACACAGAGGATCCTTGGATCTTTGAGGTCTCACAGACCTGGGAAATGCGGAGCGTGAATGAATGCTCGGGATGTAGAAAAACTTCCATGGTTGTTACACCCTTGTTTTTCACAACGTATAGCAAGTCCAACGCTTCACGCTGGGGGGGGGGGGGGTGGGTTGCGTTTGTTGTATATATTCGGTTTTGAAAAATTATAAATCAAAGAGGGTTACCGTCTCTTGAAGTGTGACCTCCTGTTACCATGTTTTCCGTTCACTCTCATAGGTTGTAAGTTAAAAGAAAAAGAAACATTTTCCACCCCTTATCTTCGTATGTATCCGTTTTTGCGGTGTTGACAATGTAAGTGACTCAAGGTATGTTTTGAGCAGTGTTTACAGTACGTCCGTCGTACTTTGGACTTTTTCCATGGTGTTTGATATCTCACGGGGAGGCGCCCTCCCTACATGTGTAATTTCTTGCTACCACGTGCTTCTGGAAGAAAAATGTGTTTGGAAGGCTCTGATTCTATGGGATACATATTATCTTGGTTGTATGTGATTGAGCTTCTCCACATTGGAATTCTTCTGGATGACCCTCGGTCTAATACTTCATAATTATTATTTGGTTTATGTTTAACCAAGATTTGTGATCTACCATCGTTGTTACTACATGTATTCCGAGGGTTTTATTAACCTTTGTTCCCAGTCTGTATCCAGGGATCCGTGCTTTTTTTTTCTCGAGTTATATTTTGATATCCTGGGGTTGGAGATATAACTAAGTTTTGACTTAAACTTTCGTGACTGCCGAAATCCATTCTTTGGTTATTTCGGTAAAGTCGCGTAGATAGAAAAATAGTAATACAAATAAGGTGAATAATATTAATATTAAAATAATATGATAAATAATAACCTGCTAATGTAGATTGTAGCCTGGTACTTAATCGGAGTGCAGTCTATAATATCGCCTTATTCTTATATCCAAGCTTCGAACTTTTACCGTTGTATTAAAAAAAAAACAGTTATCTGTTCAATCCTTCTCCTGTTCTCGCCACCCAGGAAGAATTGCGGCGCCTGTTGCTTGTACGTGTTTTGTGGAGGCGTTTGAAGCCCGGTAGAGATTTCCCGAGAATCTCATTATCAACCACCAGGGTTTTTTTTTTAGTTAACTTTTATGTCTACTTCCATGCCTGGTGTGGCTTGTGAGAGGCAGCTGCTGTTTGGGGGGTGGGGGTTCGCATCACCCATTTTGTGCCCCAAGCTACACCCCGATTGATTATTACAACAACAAAACAATTGACAGAATTTACCTTAATATACATTTTTAAAAAGGGGGCATATATATGTAATAACAGCCACAGAGGGTTCACGTGGGGATTGGCTTGCCAGTCCTGCTTGTAGCCAATAAAGGTTGAGATAGGGACCATGGCCCATGCGTCATCATGACAGGCCATCAGGGGGATGGGCTTAGCCATTCGGGGCCCCAGCTAATGGGGAGCCGGATGAGGGGCGTGGTCCCGGGATTGACAGGGAACCATCGAGAATGGTCGGAGCTGTCCATGGATGATTGGCTGGGGGAACCACGTGACGAAGGTGTTAAGAGCGAGGGGAGGAGAACGATCGTGAGCAGACTGGAACAGGAAGAGAGCAGGGTCACGCGCGGACGGGGCCGGGGGTTGCCACGTGCGCGGCGGGGACTTAGTGTGTGGTCTGTCCTCTCTCCGTTGTCTGCCAGCAACGGAGAGTGAGTGAGCAAGGTGTATCGTGGAGTGAAAATAAAAAGGACCGATTCCGAAGCCGTCTCCTGAAGGATTATTACACTGGTGTCAGAAGTGATTCTGTGACTGTTTGGACGATCGTCAAGATGTCTAAACACCTCAGAAAAAAGAACCTGCCCGTGCCTCTGTCGGAGGAAGAAGCTGAGACGGATGAAGATGAGCTGTTAGGAGCTACAGCCCTGGTGCCGCCGGCCGGGGATGCTCGCCTCGACGCCTCTCAGCGTCGACTGGGAGAAGATGCGACCATTGCAGGATCGAGAGACGAATGGCGGCTGATGGCGGAGCAGATTGAGTCGTTGCGCGCAATTCTGCTAAGCCTGGTGACCGCGGTGGCGTCCTCACCAGCCGTTGGTCGCCAGATCGCCGATCAACTGGACGCCGCGGGAAAGGGTCCTGCTAAGGAATCGGGCCCCGCCATTGCTCCTGCCACGCGGGAGGACACCGTCGTCTTGGGTGGGGCGGCTGCGTCGGAGTCGTCAGCCGCCATTTTAGGCGTGCCTGCTACCACGCGGCCGCCGGACGCCATTTTGCCTGCACCGAGCGGAGAGCGGGAACGGCGGCCGGAGACACCCGCGGCACGCGCCTGCCACTGTGGACATCGCCCTCCACACATAAAAGAATTCACCGCCAGAGGCGATTGGAGTGCTTTTACGTGGTGCTTAGAGTCGGCTTTTAGATCTGTCAACTGGACGGAGGAAGAAGCGCTGGCAGCGCTACCTACGCTGCTCGATGATGTGTCTCTGGGGTCTTCCGCGCCATCCCGGCGTCCGAGAAGAAGACACTGCGGGATGCGTTCACAGAGATGGCGGAATTTTACGACCCGCCGACATCGGCCACCAGGAAATTCATGTCGCGTCGCCGGGCACCGGAGGAATCGCCGTTGGCCTATCGGGGGGCGTTGATGGCGATGGCCATGGCCGCCTACCCCGACGCAACGGCCGAGCATTTGGATCCACTCATCCTTTCCCGCATGCTGGAGTTGTCTCAGGAGCTCAACATCTCGCTACCAGTGTGCGGCCACGAACCGCTTTCATCGCGGTGGGTGGCGCGCTGCCTGGACGCTAAGTTTAATATCAAGCGATGGGACCAGATGGCGGCGTGGACGGGGAAACCCGAGATCGACGGGCCGCCGCTGGGGTGGTCTCCGCGACTGGTTGTCCACTGCTCCGACGACTCAGGCGACGACGACATGTTGGCAGCGGCTGTTCCGCGTAGGATTCCAGGCCGCCGGCTGCGCGACCAGCAGGGCGACTACACGGGCCGACCGCGTGCGAGGGCCGGGTCGTCCGACCGCCGGCCGATGTCGGCCGCGTGTTTCAAGTGTGGCAGACGGGGCCACTTCGCCCGTGACTGCCGCTGCCGACCTCTGCTATCGCCTCCTCCGCCAAGGGGACCTCCATCTCCTCTACCTGCCGCGGAGCTGCAACAACCTCGGGCGAGTCGGCACAATACAGACACCTGGCAGGTCGTGTCACATCATTCATCCACTCGCACTCATTCTTACACTCCTGGAGCCAATTTTACTTCTGCTCCATTGACACGCTCTGTGACACAGTGGAAGAAATTGGCTCGCAGGATTGTGGCTGTGGCGTCGGGCTCGTCGACGGTATGTGGTACCATCGAAGGCGTTGACGTCCGTATCTTGGTGGACACTGGCGCGTCGGCTACCATCATTTCGGATGTGATTTTCCATTTGTTGTCAATTCCTGCGTCGAGAATACGCAAGGTTAATGATGCGTGTGTTGCCGCCAATGGGGGGAGTATGGGTATCTGCGGACAGGTGGATGTGAGCATCGCTATTGGAAATATCACCGCCGCAGGACCTGTATTAATTTCTCGCTCGCTAGCTGTTCCATGCTTGTTGGGGACGGATTTCCTGCGCCGGATGCCGTTGCGAATACGGGTCGACCAGGACTGTTTGGAAATGCTGGGGGGCCATAGGATGGCATTCCTGCCTTCCCTGCTGGCCAAGGCGCCTACAGGTAACGCAGTTACTGCTGTAGTTACGGCTACGGTGGAAGTTCCATCGGGAGCGCAAATGCTCATTCCGCTACGTTACCGAAAACCGCTTCAAATGGGAAGGGGTGCAAAAGGCGTGCTGTTATCACCATCGAATTCCGTATCGAAATCTTTTTCTTTGGCGGCGGCACAAACGATTGTGCGCCCGGGTCAGGCACCTTTCATACATGTCTTGAATGGGGGACCTGATCGCGTTGTTGTTCCGGAGGGATCGGTGCTGGCTCACTCCACTACCGATTTCGCCTCTTGTGAAAAACCGCCGCGCGCGCGGATGCCTGCTCATGGATCTTCGCATGATCGTTCACAAGAACGCTGGATCACGGATTTATGCGGAGAGAATTCGTCCTTGTCTAATGAACAGAGGAACGCCTTGCGTTCGCTGTTGCTGCAGTACGCTGATGTGTTCAGCAGGAATGATTTGGACCTCGGACGCACATCACTTTTGTCGCACCATATTGAAACCGGTGCATCGCCACCTGTCTGTATGCACCCTCACTGCATGAGCCCCGCGGAAAGGGAACACGTGCGTGGGGCGGTAGATGAATTACTGGCGGCGGATATTATCTCGCCATCCAATAGTCCTTGGGGCGCGCCCGTCGTCTTGGTTAAGAAGAAAGATGGTAGTACGAGGTTTTGCGTTGATTTCCGCCGGTTGAACAAAATCTCGGTGGCGGACGCATACCCCTTACCGAGGATGGATGACTCATTGGATGCGTTATCGGGTGCAAAATTATTTTCCACCCTTGACCTGTCCTCGGGCTTTTGGCAGCTTCCCCTCGATGACGAGTCAAAACACAAGACGGCATTCCGCACGCCGCAAGGCCTCTTTGAATTTAATCGGCTGCCGATGGGCCTGAACGCGGCTCCGGCCACGTTTCAGCGGCTTATGGAATTGGTGTTGGCGGGACTGCAGTGGGAAACGTGCCTCATATATCTGGACGATATAATTGTCTTTATCCGCACGTTCGAGGAACATCTCCAAAGACTTGAGACAGTTTTTCAAAGAATGCGTGCGGCTGACCTTAAGTTTAAACCGAGGAAGTGCCACCTCTTTGAACACTCCGTCCGTTACCTGGGTCATATTGTCAGCTCGGACGGTGTATCTACTGACCCTCTGAAAACGAAGTGTGTACGTGAGTGGCCCACACCCACTTCAGTGGGTGATGTTCGGCGGTTTATTGGATTCGCTTCCTATTATCGCCGCTTCGTTAAGAACTTTGCGACGTTGGCAAAACCATTACACGTTCTGACTGGCAAAAATCAAAGGTTAAAATGGGGGGCGGAGGAAGAAAATTCCTTTAAGGCACTTCGGGAACACCTCGCCACGGCACCTACGTTAGATTACCCTGATTTTTCACAGCCGTTCATCCTTGATACGGATGCTAGTGATATCGGCATAGGGGCCGTTTTGTCGCAGCGCAAGGACGGGGTTGAGAGGGTGGTGGCGTATGGCAGCAGGGTTCTGTCCCCTGCGGAAACGCGATATTGCGTGACAAGGCGGGTACTTTTGGCAATTGTTCATTTTGTTCGATTGTACCGACCGTACCTGTATGGACGAAAATTCTTAGTCCGCACTGATCATGCGGCTTTGCAATATTCCCTCAAATTAGATCAGCCGTCAGGCCAATTGGCCCGGTGGTTGGAATCGTTACAGGAATTCTCCTTCGATATAACGTACCGAAAGGGAGCCCGTCATGCGAATGCTGATGCGCTCTCAAGGCTGCCGCCCGCTCCTCCTTGCACTTACCTGACGGGCACGCACCGCTGCGCCGTACCGCCCACGTCGCCCTGCCCGGTTATGGGGGCAATAGCGAATGAGGACGACGCAGGGGCGAAAGCGAAAGAGAAGGACCAGCAGGTGTCGGTGGACACCGATGACACCTTACGGTTGCCGCACGCGGTCTGGTTGCGCGAGCAGGAGGCCGACGCCTCGCTGTCTCCACTACGTAAATTGGTTGGGAAACAGAAATCGCGATTGGGAGGCTGGAAGTGGCAGAGGTTTCGGGGTAAGTCGGGATTGCTAATGTGCACCGACGGGGTGTCTGACCGACCACGCTTGGTGGTGCCTACTTCGCTTCGCTACGACCTGCTCCGTGCTCTGCACGCTGACAAATTGATGCACCTCGGTGTCCAAAAGACTGTGGCCGCGATGCAAAAGGATTTTTTCTGGGCCGGTATGACGGAGGACATCAATGATTTTGTCCGCTCGTGCCATGACTGTGCGAAAAGGAAACCGCCTCGGAACCACTATGTACCACCGTTACGTTCCATTGAAGTGTCCCGTATTAACGAATTAGTGGCTCTCGACATTCTGGGGCCGTTTCCCCCGTCGGCTAGGGGCAATAAATACCTTCTGGTCGGGGTGGAATATTTTTCTCGATGGCCGATGGCCTGGCCTCTGCCCGACCAAACGGCAGCGTCCATCACCGACGCTTTCTTGAACGGGTATGTCATGGACAAAGGGGCACCTGAAAGGCTGCTCACAGATCAAGGCCGGAATTTCTCCTCTAAATTGCTTAGGGAAGTTTGTGACGCGCTGGGTACAAAGAAAGTTCGCACTTCCCCATACCATCCACAAACAGATGGTATGGTGGAACGATTCAACCGTACCCTTTCCGCTATGCTTTGTCACACGGTCAGTGAAAAGCAAACCGATTGGGACTTGCACATACCAGGCGTCTTGGCGGCATACCGCATGGTTCCGCACACGTCCATGGGATACTCACCGTTTTTTTTTATGTATGGCCTTGAAAATGTTCCACCCATCGATGTGCAACTGGGTACTCCGGCTAAACAACCGTCCCGCTCCCTGCCTGACCACGTGCGTGAATCGCTCGAACGAGTAACGGCGGCGCGAGAGGCCGCCCGGGTGTGCGACGGCCCGTGCTCAGACAAGGAACGAACGGTACGCGCGTCGATCGCATACTCGCATGCCTTGGTCGGTGGGAGACCTGGCGTGGCTCCACTGCCCCCAAGTACCGGCGGGCACATCCCCTAAACTGCACAGGCCATGGTGGGGGCCTGTGACGCTCGTAGATATTCGGAACTCGCAAAGTATCCGTGTTCAATACGGCAAACGTCGGTGGTACGTTCATTCCTCGCGACTTAAACCCTATGTTGACGCGCGTGTCGGTCCTTCATCCCCAATAGCTGACCTGCCGGGTTCTGCTGGGCCGACTACGCCGCGTGATACGCCCGTTGATCCCAGGGGGGATTGTGTTGTGCCTCTTGCAGATGAACAGGTTCTGAGGGCTGAGGAAGCCCCCGCTGCCCCCCCTCCAACGGGGCCCGCCCTGGACGTGACCGAGCACCAACAACCGACTTCTTCTTTGAGCCTGCCACCTCCTGTCCATCCGGAGGCAAAGCGACCTTGCACTGGGAGCGGAGAGGGTCCCACGTCGCGTACGCGGTCGAGATCTCTTCCGTTTCGTTAACGTCTGATCGTTTTGCTGATTCCCTGTCGTTACCGCGCTGCAGGGGCGCCCTAATGTATGTTGTGATTTTTATTATTATGGGTGACTGTTTAAATGTTGTTAGGCGCGGAAACGCCGGTTCACCCTCAAATTGTTAAATAAACGCACCTTGGTTCACTAATAAGATGTTGCGGAATTGGTTCTTCACCCTTTTCCCAGCCGAGACGGCTAAATTTTTTTCACCCGGGGGGGGGGGGGGGGGGGTGATGTAATAACAGCCACAGAGGGTTCACGTGGGGATTGGCTTGCCGGTCCTGCTTGTAGCCAATAAGGGTTGAGATAGGGACCATGGCCCATGCGTCATCATGACAGGCCATCAGGGGGATGGGCTTAGCCATTCGGGGCCCCAGCTAATGGGGAGCCGGATGAGGGGCGTGGTCCCGGGATTGACAGGGAACCATCGAGAATGGTCGGAGCTGTCCATGGATGATTGGCTGGGGGAACCACGTGACGACGGTGTTAAGAGCGAGGGGAGGAGAACGATCGTGAGCAGACTGGAACAGGAAGAGAGCAGGGTCACGCGCGGACGGGGCCGGGGGTTGCCACGTGCGCGGCGGGGACTTAGTGTGTGGTCTGTCCTCTCTCCGTTGTCTGCCAGCAACGGAGAGTGAGTGAGCAAGGTGTATCGTGGAGTGAAAATAAAAAAAACCGATTCCGAAGCCGTCTCCTGAAGGATTATTACATATACAACACGTTCCCGATGGAGTGTGAGAGAGATCTTGACTTAAAGCTTTCGTAACTGCAGGATTTCATATTCTTTGGTTCTTTCGGTAAAGTCACGAAGATAAGTTCAAAGAAAATAACTATAACTAACGAAAAAAACTACGACGTTTCGATTGCAACACAGGCGGTCGTCATCTGACGTCATCTGATGTCATCTGATGACGACCGCTTGTGTTGCGATCGAAACGTCGTAGTTTTTTTTGTTATTTTCTTTGAACTTAGCTATGTGACTTTACCGAAAGACCCAAAGAATATAAAGAAAGAGATGGCGAGTGAAAAAGACAATGGAGTGAGATAATGCTTCGCACGCAAATGATGCCAAGACAAAGACTGAGGAAAAGAGGAAGGCACGACGTGTTCATATATAAGTAAACATTTATGTTTATATATATTTGGACGTATTGGCGGTACACCAGTTGCAGAATAATGCACCGGTCCTCATAAAACAGTCCTGATGATGTCATTATTGTCAGAGCGTGTTTGTTTGCATGTCCGCCAGAAGTACTGGTGCATAATGCAGACTTGATTCCTTGCAAAAGGTATAATCAATCTGGTGTTTCAACAGATTAACATCTCCTGTTTTATTGCCATGAAGGATAAAACCTATTCTGATTTGTCATAGTCCTGACGACGTCGTTGTTGCCACTTGAGTGAGATGCAGGACTCTCCATCAGAAGTTGCACTCAGATTCAGCAGCCGCGTCCCCCATTCGAACGTGCAGTGGTGACACCACGAGTCGTAATATTTTAATGCCACCGTCCGCCAAATAAATTATTCCGAAAATTAATCAAGGAACCGGCTGACCAAGTCTCTAAGGGCACAAGGAGTCCAATCTTGCCTTTTTGGAGCACGGAGCAGTCGATTGTCATCAGGCTGGGCGCTGCTATATGGCAACAGACTGCGAAGCTTCGTGTTCAGCCCTGCTCACTTAACGTTCCGTCTAACCACCGCTTTGGCATCGCGAAAACTGATTTTGACACACCACCACGACCGGCGGTTTGCGAATCGCGGGAAAATAAATCATCATTGCGCAAACACGTTATTTTGTTATATGCCGTGCACCGCCAATGTACAGCCAATACGTTCATGTAAACATAAATTATTGTTACACGTCCTCAAGCCCTTGCTCATGACATTGGAATGACATTGAATTGCAGATTTGAAAATACTTACAGGTTCTATCCATGACCACATCAGATTCGTGGGAGCAATAAGAATTTATCGTCGCCACATATGCATAGTAGTTTGTGTCAGGAATCAGATTGGTGTATGTGATGCTACCCGGAGACTGCACAGACGAGGACTGGGTTATGTTGCTTTCGTCTTTCAATCGAGCGTAGTAAATCAAACTGGAGGAAGGAACCTCCCACGAGAAGCTCATGCGTGTCATTGTCTTGCCAGTAATGGTGACATTGACTTTGGGTGGCACTGAGAAACAGCATTAGAAAGTGGATTAGTAACATCAGCAACATGTTCACTGTTTTTCAACATATAGCATTATTCAGTACATTTCGATTTCGCAGTTTACATTTCGTTTCGCTTTAAAGTGCATTCATGTGTTTTTTGTTTTCGTTAACACGTTCTTACAATCGATTTCGTAAAGATAATTTATTGGCCATGTATCGCGGTTCTGTACGTCACATTTCAGGGTGGTACTGCAAAACGACCAGTAGGGAATAACAAATGCATTTAGGGTGCAACAGAGTAAATCAAATCACTGAGAGTTCTCAACTTCGATTTGTCAACACTTGGAACAAAAACTAAAAAATCAGTGTTACATTGCCCTTTGCTTAATTTAATCACGTGAATGTTTCTGGAACGTTGCTAGCCTGCATGATTGTCATGTGGCAAGATAATTGATGTCAGATGCATATGTTTGTGCATCCTTATTAATGCCAGCTTATCTTAAGTGACAAGGAAGTTCAATTAAATGTCTCTGCAGTTGTTACAGTCTGTGTTGTCCTCCCTATTAAAGTGGGTGGCCATCAGGACAGTCGTCCAATCCTGTTAAACCCGTCCAGATGTCCAGAGTGTTGTAATGATGTCATATAGGGCAGTCTGCACACAAACGCCACCCTCCCTCAGCAGTTAGCTTGGGAGATCATCTCTGCCCGGTGCATTTCCTGGTCTCAGACTCTGGATCGCCTTCTGTACGTCCTCAACAGATGGCACCTCAGCCAGCCGTTCACAGGTTGTGACTACTACTTCCAATATTTGAGGCACGGCAGTCCCAGTAGGGTCATCCCAACTTTTCCCGATTATGTTTTTTTTGGCTGAGGTATTTCCTCTCCCCCAAGATCTCACACAATGTTCCTATGGTCGGAAATGTCATCACCATTTCTCTCCCATATTGTTATCTTGTTTTTAATAGAAAACTAGCACCCCACGTGCCCCTTTTGGACATGACCCCTCCCTTTCCTCCAGCCAGCCAGGCAGCTAGCCAACGAACCTTAAATAATATACCGTAGTATTATATGATAGTACGAATGATATGGTGATGCATATGTGCATACACACTTGCACAGACAGCTGTGTATACGTGTGTGGCGGTAGTGTAGCGGTTTGCACTATGAACCCGGCAACCCGAGTTTGATTCCTGCTCAGGGCCAACACCAATGCCAATTATCTAAACCTGTCATGAGCCTCCCCTAGGTCGGCTCAGCCTAAAATGAGTACCTGGTGCTGTGTGTTAACATCGCCACTGCAGAGACAGGCGGTCGGGTGTGGTGTTGGTCATCCACCGCCTCGTGTTTCCTTGCCGATCTTCATTGGTGCTACTACTTGCTAACAGCACTATCCCCAATAGTCTGTCCAGGCTTTGGGGTGGGGGTTTTTTTTGTCTTTGGTGAGGAATTAGTGGCATCCCAGTCTCGACCTCCATTCCTCACCGCATGGAACCCACAGCACTCGAGGCGGTTTCTACCCACTTTCACCTGCCTGGTGGTGTTACTCGATGACGATGGGAGGACTTCAAAGGGCCACTCTATTACTAATTGCAATTGACGGGAAATTGTTTAGTTTTCTTTATAAATAGCAACCAGCACATCCTTTGTACGTAACCATCTGTATGTACCCCCCACCCACCCTGCCAGCTAGCCAACCAGGAAGGAAGCTAGCCATCCAGGCAGAACACTCTTTTTTTCAAATTGTGATAAGGAAATTAAAACTCTATGGCGGTGCCATCTCGCAGCAGGTCACTCACATGTGCTGTCGTACACGGTGGATGAGACGTAGCTTCCGCCAGTGCAGTTGACAGTTATGGCAATGCTGTAGTATCTGTTAGGCACCAGGCCCGTGAATGTGAAGTTGGAGGCGCTCCCATAGATGGTGAAGGGGGAGTATGTGAATGTCGACCGATCGTACAATTGTAAGCCGTAGCTGGTGGCGTCCACGCCGATCTCCGTCCACGTGACTGTGATCGTTGTTTCACTCCTGGCACTCACCTGCACTCCTTCAGTTATAATTAATGCACAAGTATCTTAATAAACAAAGCAATAACAATGACAAATAACAGTCTTAGACAGTCCTCTGCTACTTAAAGGTCACCACCCCTGTGTCACAGGAATGTGAAAAATAAATTCATAGCTCAATGGATTCCTCCAGTATAAATACATATTTTGATGATTCTGTATTGGTGAAAGGGTAGGAAATAGAGCTCGGATAGCGAAGGTTTGGCAGAAACAGTTCAGCTATCACTGTCAAACGGATGATATTCATGGCCGGATATATAATTCGGGTCACAGGGTTCATAGCGCAGTGCACTAACCACTGTGGCACCACTCCCCACCTCCGTGTCTAATCGTTGTAATACGAAAAACACCGCACTGTAACCCTGGGGCCGGCCCAAGACACGCTGGTGGGACTACGTCGATCTGCTGGCCTGGGAACGCCTGTTAATTTCCCAGGAAGAGCTAGAGTATGTGTATAATAGTGTATAGTAGTGTATCGTATAGTAGTGTATCGTAGTGCAGTGTATAGTAGTGCTGAAGTATGTCGCCAGGGAAAGGGAAGTCTAGGCCGCTACTACTCAAGAGGTTACCGCCACGACCCTCACCACGACAAGCGGACTGAGAAACGAACGAATGCACTGGAAACATTTTTTTTACAAGTTCTGGCCATCTGTCGTTTCCAACGCTGTGTCCTCAGCCAGCAGTGGACGTCAGGGATCGTCATTGATATATCGTTGCGTGAGTAAAATGTTGCGTCCGTGAACCCTCCTCCAACCGACACGGCCAATTTAATGAAGTTGCCACGGTGCGTTGGAGAGCCAATGTCGCAATATTTCACTATTGGATATTGTTCGCCGATTCGCTGATAGTTACAGCCACCATCATTAGGCCGTTTACACAATTCCTGAAACTGCCTGATTATGCTGATTACATCAGCGAACCGGCAAAGCACCCACTCGTTTAAATGCTTATACAACATGCGACAAAAATGTTTATGGGCCGCGTTGGGTGGTAGACGGCTTTTACGACACAAGTTTGGTCAGATAATTGCATAGCCCACTCCAAAAATATATGATGAATCGTATTGACTGCGGAAACCAACGTGTTAGGTTAAAACATTTCAACAATACGACGATCAGCATTGCATCAGTTGTCCACAAATATTTAATTAAATGTGCATCGTTTGTGTGATGCCATTGACATTTTCTTGGTTCTTTCGGAAAAATCACGTAGATAAAAAATAAAAATAATAAAATAAAAAATAAATTGAAAATAATAAAAGCAAAAAACCACGACGTTTCGATCGCAACACAAGCGGTCTTCATCAGGCAGAGAGGAAAAAAACGTTTGTGTTGCGATCGAAACGACGTGGGTTTTTTGCTATTATTATTCTCAATTTTTTTTTATTTTCTATCTACGTGACTTTACCAAAATAACCAAGAATATGAATTCCTGCAGTCACAAAAGTTGTAAGTCTAAATTTATGCCATTTATTGTTCAACTTCAGTTCGACGTCAGCCATGAGGAGTCTAACCTTTGAACTTTACAATCGATGAAGCAGATGTTGTCAGTTACACAATTGATAAAAGTTAATCAATTATCACAAAACCGCGAACATTTTGCAAAGCACGAATAATAATAATACATATTCATTTTGACATTAACTTTAAATGCTATGCACACCAATAGCGATAGAACAGTTTAACAAAGCAGATTAAACACTAATCTTGGACCTTACCTGAAACGATATCTCATGGTTTTCCACACTACGACAACCTTAGGACAACTCCATTTTTTCACGAAGGCAATGCTTCCTCCATCATAAATACAAGGAGTTCATTGAAAATGTTAAACAGCATCTCGCACCATTAAGGAATCGCTCGCGCTGTGTTCTTGTCTTCAGGTCTCCTTGTTTCTCTCTTGTGCTCATGTTCTTGTCTAGCTGCGTCTGGATCTCTCTCAGTGTATCTGTTTATCTCTGCATACCTCTGTCTCCTTTTGCCTCCGATCATTCCCATGTCTGCTGTTTTCACTATTTGCCTGCCCTCTCTGTGTTCATCGCTCACCCATTCTCTCGTTGTCCCTCTGCGTCTGTCTGTCTCGTTTACCCGATGCCTGTCTCTCTAGGCCTGTCTCAACGACGGTAGGGTACGGTGATAGCCTCACCACCGATCCCATAATGTGCCATTCCGGCCTTCATAGGCGCTGCTACTCGCTAACAGCACTTTCCCCAACAGTTTGTTAAGCTAATACGGGGCATCTTTGTGTCTGCATCTATGTGTGCCCATCTCCTTGCTTCTCTCATTGTCTCTATGTCAGTGGCATATTAGCTACATCAGCTCAGGGGGTGCGGAAATCGATCAGGTGGGGCCCCAAATAGTGTGATTGTCTCTTCGCACGGTGGCACATAGAGGCTATTCGATATCGTAGCTCATTTTGTCCTAACTACATTGTAAATACACTCACGTTGTCTCAAATATTTAACGCCGTAGGGGCGCTCCGTCTTTGCAAAATGCAGCCACTGCAGCTCCGTAGTGCCTCTTTGCAATATAATTGTCGCGTATCTAATGAAATAAATATCCCAGAAACGGAGTTATAATGTGAAAGCATTTTCATGAAAATATATTGAAACCGCAATTGACATTGTTATCGAAAACAAATCTCATTGTGGTTGTCAAGAGGGCCCCAACTCATAGCTTTGGTTACCAGGGGGCCAAGGCGAACCCTGCCCCTACGCTAGGCGCCATGGTGGCTAGGATATGTTAACTACCTGGCCTGCTATTTATGAGGTCGTCGGTTTCATCCCGACCCTGACGCCTGTATATTTGGAGTTTGTATTCTCTCTTCCAGTGGGCATGTGTATTTTTCAACTGGGTCCTTCTGTTTTTCCCTCCACATTTAAAATCAACATTAAGACAGTATTTTGCTGCTGCTCTAAATTTACATGTTGAGCTAGAATTTGTGATAGCCAGGTCACTTCTGAAAAAGATCAATATAGCTCAATGGGCCTTACCTGGTAAATAAAAACAAGTTTTTCGCTTATAGTTACGCTACTGCTCTGTGTGTGTCCTATCTCTTTGGCTAGCATATTGTCTGTGTTTGTGTTCTATCTCTTTGGCTCGTCTGCGTGTGTTTTATCTGTTTGGCTCGCATCTTGTATCTGTGTGTCTGTGTCCTATCTGTTTGGCTAGCATCTTGTCTGAGCGTGTCTCTATATCTCCATCTCTAGGATCCTCCTCCGCGTTTGCCCCAAAATATATTTTGTTTCGCTGATCGTGAGCACAGGAAATGGCGAGGGTATGTTTTACAGGGAAATTAATGGTTGCAGGCTTACCTGATATCTGACAACCATTTGCAACTCTTGCGACCTAGGGCAACAACAACCGCACCATTAAAAATTAGCATGCATTATTTTAACGTCAGCTTGTTAATCACGAATTTACTCACCGATACTGTCTTATTCATAATAACGTTTTTTTTGGGTTACATCACGTAAGTATAAATGTGTCGTTAACGACGCATTTCTCCAAAAAACATTAATTATGAACAATACTGTAATTGCCATTGTTTATCATCGGCACCATGTCACAAAAATTAAGCATCTAATTAGAACTTCGCAGACCAGTGCAACTCTTCGTGTCAGAGCAGCCAACGACAACGGATACCACCGAGCTACTTCCGACATCCCTTCAAGCGATCTCTCTTTTACACAGCAGGGGGCAGCACTTTCACACCCGCCCTGCCACAGAGCACCATTTGTGATGGGAGCAGAGTACAATAAGTCAGGTATGGAACCTATTCTTTGGGTCTTTCGGTAAAGTCACGTAGATAGGTTTCTTCCTGATGACGAACGCTTGTGTTGCAATCGAAACGTCGTAGTTTTTTTGTTATTTTTAGTTTTTTTTCTTTGAACCTGACTTTACTGAAAGACCAAAATAATTTGAATTCCTGCCGTCACGAAAGCTTTAAGTCAATGTATGGACCTGTCTGAGGGTGAATAATATGGTTTAATGTGATCCTTCCAGATCTGGCTGCGGACTTTATGGTCAGGTTCTTTTTTCCAATTCTACAATACATTTTTGCTTCTCAAGGAGTGTGCTTTTGTACTCGAAGGGCTACGGTGGTTCTAAAAGTGGTGAGAGTTCAGTTGTAAGATTATTACCATAAACAGTGTGGTGGTATTGTAGTGCAGTCTATGAAGCACCTCTCGGTTAGCACGTTTGGCTATGTACGGTGTGAAATAAGTTCACCATACATACACATACGAAGCAAGATCGAGTGATAGAATGTAGGCACAGGGCATTGCAAGAGACGAATTCTTTTGGATATTAGCACAATTGGCTACATATGGAGCAAAAAAAGTTCAACATATATACCTAACAGAGAATTAAATGGGGCGGTCGTGGTTAAAAGTGAAATAAATGGTGCTGAGAGCAATATGAATCTGTGTTGGATCAGAATAACAATATTTGTGTGTACTGGACGAATCCGATTAAATCTAAAGCTCTTTTTCACAGATGTCGGGTGGTTAAGGCTTAAGGAAAAAAAACTGGCGTTATATCTACATGGTGACCAATCTTAAACCCAAATTAAACTAATTATGCCTCAATATTTCGTTATGGAAGGCTTACGTATATCAGAATCAGATCAGAATATTAATTTATATTGGATGAATCCAATAAACTTTACAGATCTTTTCCAGTAGGGGCGCGTCAGAATGTTACAACATTAATCAAATCACTTTGAAACATATTTACAAAGAAAAATGAACTTTTTTCTTATTGTACCAGGTAAAGACCACTGGGCTCTTAGCTTCTTTTTCAAAAGCGACCTATCCAGAAATGACAGCTCAACGAAGTGGCTTATCACGTGTACATATACAGCAGCACAATAATCTAAATAATCTAAATGCATGTTTATAAAAGTGGAGGGAAAACTCGTAGGACCCAGAGAAAAAAATCGACATGACCATGGGGAGAAAATTCAAACTCCAAATATGCAGGCATCAGGGTGGGTATTGAACCGACAGGCGAGGAAGATAACGTTACACCACCCAAACGACCGTGGCGCTGTAATAGAGCGATGAAGTCGAACACCTGACGAAATTACCGATCCGAGATTTCCCCATAAATGGAATAAAGTGGGCGTGGTAATAGCCGAGGGGGCGTGTCAATGGGCACATATTGTCATTGTGGCTCGTGAATCGAGGCTAATTGTAATCAATGCTGCTGAATCGATCTAGCACCCAGCTCAAAGTTGCTTGGGCAGCCATCCTGAAATTGTACGATTTTATCTTGAACTAACAGGAAGTACCCGGCTTTATGCAGGGGAAAATATATTTAAAAACTTGCCTTTTCTTAAAAACATAACACATACGTATGTAGTATTGT
Organism: Lampetra fluviatilis; assembly: GCF_964198595.1. Lineage (NCBI taxonomy): Eukaryota > Metazoa > Chordata > Hyperoartia > Petromyzontiformes > Petromyzontidae > Lampetra > Lampetra fluviatilis. The sequence goes on along the minus strand of NC_136322.1, from coordinate 5,638,396 downwards.
AAATTACGGCGGGAGACCACTTGACGGGTAGCACACTTTATTAACACTTGTCTTGCCACAATAACACGTGTGGTCACTACAGCTCACGCTACACGTTCCACCCGACACGTGTGGTTACTACAGCTCACGCTACACGTTCCACCCGGCTACACACACACAGGCATTCCAGCCCCGTAGCATCCGGGGGAACCTACAGACCCACCCCAGCTTGGGTATGGGTCACGACCACTGGGTCCCGCGGCCCGGCCCTCACACGGACGTCCGGCCCCGGGTCCCAAGGTCCCGCCTCTGAGCCACACAGGGTCCCGGTCCTTACAAGGACAGCGGGAATAGGTGTCTCAGGGCCCTATCTCTTCCTCCTCCGTCTTCCGTCTTCACTGGTCACCAACTCCTCGAGCGCCCGCGCGCATGCCTTATATAGCCCTCCGCTCCCGAGGAGACGGAGCCTATGCAGACCGCGATGTGAGCACCCACCCTAGTCGACCAATCACCATGCGCTGCCACACGATCCCTTTTTCCAGCTTGTGTCAGCGCACACAACCAATCACCACGCGCTGCCACATGATCCATCACTGTCAGCGCGCGTCACCACTACACAGCCAATCACCACACGCTGCCCCACGATCCCTACTGCCAGCGCGTATCACCCCTACATCACCCCCTCCCACATAGCTCGCAGCTGGCCCGGCTGCTAAACAACAACAACAACAACAACAAAAACCCCACTGCCCAAGTGTGCCCCGTAACACAACAACAACGCAAAACAACAACACAACACAACAACAACCTATGTACAAACCGACGAGTAACACAATAAAAGTTATTCCGAAAAAACAGACGTGTCCAGTGTCTCCTTGACTACCGATCCCCCTTCCGCTCGCTCCTTGAACGGGGTGATAGAGCGGTCGAACGGACGGGGAACGTAGTGACGAGACGCTCCGGCCGCGTCGGCCCGCATCCCCACCCCATTTATTTGGTCAGGAAAAGTTGCGCGACCAAGCGCGAGTCCGCCTGGCCGGTCCGTCGTACGGGACGGGACGCTGTCGACCGTCCGGTGGCTCCGGCAGCCCAGGAAGGCACGGTTCGGGCCTGGAAGAACCGGCCGTGCCGCGGGGATCCGGTCGCCGGTGGTCGGCAGCCGTCAGTTCCAAGACACCTGGGAGCGGATGAGGCGAAAACATGTGAGGATCAGGCGGAGACATTTCCCTCCCCGGGTCGCCGGTCACATCACATGCTCGGTCCTCACGACATAAAGGAAGGCCATATGGAGGCGAGAACGGTTTCAGCTGGGAGGGGTGAACGTACAAACGGTGCTTTTCCCATTTTATCTGAACACACTGGGGGCGTGCAACCCGCACGACCTCCACGGGTCCCCGCCATGGCCTCAACAATTTAGGCGACGTAGCCAAAGGTGCATGAGGGCAGTGCAGCCAGGCCCTATTGCCCGGTTTCCAATCGTGCACGGACACCTTCCGTGCACGCAAGCGCTCGTTGGCGATTTGCCGAGATCTCGAATTAAGCCGTGCGGCCTCCCGTGCCTCGGCGAGTTTTGCAATGTTAAATTTAATATGGTCGGCCAATTTGGAATTAGGCCGTGGCACGGAAAGTCCCAGCTGAGTCTCCATGGGAGGATCGGCCTCCCGACCATACATCAGATAAAATGGGGAGAACCCCGTAGCTGCATGGGGGGCCATTCTATACGTGGCGACTACCCCCGGGACCTGCAAGTCCCAGTCAACCTGTGCCTCGCACACCTGCTGTCACAACATGGAAGTTAAAGTCCTGTGGAGTCGCTCCACCATCCAGTCAGTCTGTGGGTGGTACGGGGAGGTACGCACCTTTTTAGTACCCAAAAGGTCGCACACCTCCTGCAGCAATTTACTCGAAAAATTCTTTCCCTGGTCGGTCAGCAAGCATTCGGGAGCCCCCTTGTCCAAGACGTAGCCCTGGACAAAGGCGTCCGCCACGGCCGCCGCCGACTGGTTGGCGAGTGGCCACGCCATAGGCCATCGGGTAAAGCATTCCACACCAACCAACAGGTACTTGTTACCCCTAGGCGTGACAGGAAAAGGCCCCAAAATATCCAGCGCAACGAGCTCGTTAGTGCGCGAGACCTGAATAGACTGCAGCGGTGGATTTGGCGCAACGGGCAGTGGTTTCCGTTTGGCGCAATCCACACACCCCTTCAATATATTGACCACATCGCTCCCCATCCCCGGCCAATAATAGTCACGCTGGAGCAGAGCAAGCGTTTTGTTTACCCCCAGATGCAAGAGGCGTTCGTGTGCGGCCAGAACAACTTTGCCCCGCATAGCGGAAGGCACGACGAGTGCGTGCAGCCGGGACATATTGTCCCATCTCATTAGCAGGCCCTGCTTGAGCAGCCAGGAGCCAGCTCACTTTCGACCCTCCTCAGGACCCCCTGCCCTGCGACGCACCGCGAGCAGGGAGCTGTCAGCCAACTAGAGTCGGCCCCACTCAACGAGAGACAGTGAGAGTAGCGAGTGTCCGCCCGCAGGGGTAGCGGGAACGTCAACCATCGGCGCATTCGCGGCCGTGACCAACTCACTCTCGGGTACAGCACCTGGTGGTTTACAGCGCGCCGACCCCATCAAGCACGCACATTCGGGACGAGGCGGCAACCGCGACAGGGTATCCGCGTTGGTGTGGCGGAATCCCTTACGGTAAGTGGTCGTAAATTGATAGTCCTGGAGGACTTCCAACCACCGTGACAATTGGCTCGAGGGTTGTGTGACCCTCAATGAATACTGAAGCGCCGCGTGGTCTGTCCGGATCATAAAATGACGGCCATAGAGATAAGGTCTAAATTGCTGTACAAAAAAAACAATAGCCAGCAACTCGCGATGGGTGACGCAGTAGCGCTGTTCTGCAGGCGACAAAACCCTGCTACCATAGGCGACCACCCGTTCAACTCCCCCAACGACCTGTGAGAGCACCCCCCCAATGCCCGTGTTACTAGCATCAGTATCCAGCAAGAAGGGACTCGTAAAGTCAGGGTAACGTAAGGGCGGGGCACCCACCAAGGCGTCCCGGAGGGAGCAAAACGAGGCCTCCTCCTCTGGCCCCCATCAAAACCTGACTCCTTTGGCTGTTTGAGCGTGCAAGAGTTTGGCAATGGTGGCGAAATGCTCAACGAATCGGCGGTAGTAGGAAGCAAAACCAATGAAGCTGCGGACCTCAGAAACCGACGTGGGCGTTGGCCATGAACTGACACAGTTCGTCTTCGCGGGATCGGTGGAGATCCCTGAAGAATCGACAATGTGGCCCAAGTACCTCACGGATTCCCGAAGAAGGTGGCATTTCGCCGGTTTAAACTTCAACTTAGCCGATCGCATCCGCAAGAACACCCCTCTTAATCGCTGTAGGTATTCCTCAAAAGTTTTAGTGAAAACAATGACATTGTCAAGGTAAATTAAGCAAGTATCCCATTGCAGACCCGACAAAACCAATTCCATAAGGCGCTGAAACGTGTCGGGAGCGGAGTGGAGTCTCATGGGCAACCGATTAAACTGGAACAGGCCCCCTGGGGTCCGGAATGCTGTCTTAGGTTTAGACTCATCGTCGAGTGGCAGCTGACAGAATCCCAACAGTAAGTCAAGTGTAGAAAAATACCGCGCCCCGGACAATGCGTCCAGGGACTCATCCATTCTGGGGAGCGGATACGCGTCAGCCACGGAGATTTTATTCAGGCGACGGAAATCTACACAAAAACGCAAGCGCCTGTCTTGCTTTTTAACCAGAACGATAGGTGCTCCCCACGGACTGGATGAGGGCGAAATGATGTCGGCCGTCAGAATGTCATTGACGGCCGATTGAACGTGTTCCTTCTCGGCAGGACTCAGCCGGAAGGGATTCTGCCGGACTGGTGCCGCATCGCCTGTTTCAATGTGGTGGCGTAACAGGTCCGTGCACCCAATATCATATTTGTGCTTGCTGAACACATTGGAGAATTCGATCAGCAGAGCGCGCAGCGCACCCAATTGCACCCTTGACAAATCACTGGAGTCGGCACACAGCGAATCGACCCATTCAAGGTCATCACCCGATATAATTTTCTGCGCCGGGACGAGATCAACATGTGCAATAAGGCGCTCTTCCGCAGGGACACGTGCCGCGTGAGCAAGCACGGTGCCCGGCGGAATAACGGCCGGCCGCGAACCAGCGTTTAAAACCATAACGAACAGGTCCCCGTCAGCCCGAACCAACGTTTGAGCCACCGCCAAATCCAGACCCCCGACAGCTCTATTCAATGGACCCAAAAGCACGCCTTGTCCCGCAGTCTCCCCACCCAATGGCTTCTGCAACATGAGGGGAATCAACATCTGCGAACCCGGGGGCACGTGCACCGTCTGTGTCGCTAGCACTTGGATCGTCGCTCACGCCGTCTGTATTTCAGTAGATTTAGATAAAAATGAATTACGGCGACCCGAAGGCAGCTCAATACAACGTTGATCCACAAGAATTGTAATGGGCATCTTAGCCAAAAAATCTGTGCCCAACAGACAAGGAACCGCTAGGGAAGAGGAGACGAAAACAGGTCCCGCCAATTTAATATCCCCTATGCAAATGGTCACCCGAATCTGACCGATAATACCCAACGAGCCCCCATTTGCCGCGTAAATTGGCAAGTCCACCGGAAGCAGAGGTCGACATTGGACGGGGAGAATGTTATAAATGAGGTCGGAAATTATAGTCGCCGACGCTCCCGTGTCCACCAACACCCTGACCTCGACCCCGTCTATGAATCCCGTAACGACCGACGAACCGGCCGACGCAGCCACTATTCTGTGGCCCAACTCGGACCATTTAATGTCCCCCCGGCCCCGTACGAACCCCCCTCTCCGAACCGAATCCCCGACCCCCAATCGCACGTCCTCCACCGCAAAGCGACGGCCCATGTGTGTCGTGTATGTAGGCCGAGCATGTGAAGTGCCGCAACTTGCCGGGGGTAGTTGGGACGACTTGGGGCCTTGGTCGTCGTCCAGCCGAGGTCCCGTGGCCCGCTGACGTGGAGCGCGGCACCCGGACGCCACGTGGCCCCGAAGGCCGCAGTTGTAGCACGTGATGAGGGACGTCGGAGGTCTCGGTTGCTCCAGCTTGCGGGTCGATTGCAGAGGCGACCGACCCCCCGACCTCCAATCCCCCGGTCGTGCTGCAGCGAACGCCTCCTCCCGTGGGCGAACGACTTGGGGCTCGGTGACCACCGGGGCCGGAGCTGAGACCGTGGCAGCAGTGCAGACGACCACCTGTTTCCGCTTCAGGACCCCGTGCGCCTGGATACTCGTTGCAACATGCAACGAACATATGTCCACTTCGTCGGCTGTGTTGATCGGGACCACCAGGTCCTGCGCCAACTTCAGCAGTTGTTCCAAAACCATTGCGTCCTGCCCCTCCTCGTCCATATGAGGGACCGCGGCGTCGGTGAGAGCCAATAACGCCGTGCGGTAGGCGAGCACGGTCTCCGTGTCCGCCTTCCGTCGGTCGTAAAATTGGTGGCGGCAGGCCGAAGGTTGTCCGTACACTTTGGCCATGAGGCCCAGCGCAGCCTTGAGCGTGGAGCAGGCCGATCTTGGTGCGGACATGAAGGCCGTGAGCGCGTTGTCGTCCAAGATGGCAGGCAGTGCCCGCAGCGCCGTAGCATCGGACCAGGCCGACATCTCTTGATGGGCGAGAAATCTTCACTGGAATGTGCCCCAGTCCCCGCCTTCTGCCTTGAAGGCTGTCAACGCGGGAAGACGCTGCTGGAAAATGATGTCGTCCTCTGCCTCGTGACTCTCCCGCGCCGCACCGTCGACCTGCAAAATGGCGGCCCCTATGGCGGGTGGCTGATGGCGGCCCGTAGCGCGTGATGATGACGTAAGCGGCAGGAATTGGAGGACTCCCTCCACGTGTTGCTCGCAGTTCCCGCCAATAGATGGCTCAGCAGAAATGGCGGAAATTTCAAAGTCATTTTGGCGGGAATCAGCAACGCGAGCCCTTTCAATGTCCGTCGACGTTCTCGCTCCTCCAGACGTGGTGATCTCCGCTAGGATGGACGCCGCGGCGAGTAGTAGCTCTGCCAGGCGGGAGTGTGCATCGCGGAGTCCAGCATCAGCTCCCAGCCGCTCGTTGGGCGCCCATGAGGGGTCCTGTGGCGCCGGCATCTCCTCCTCTTCTCCCCCTGATGCCTGCTGGCCCGAGTCATCGTGGTTTTCCTCTCGGTCACAATCGTGAGTCCGATGAGTCTTCCTGGTATCCATGGCTGGAACGACTGTTTCACTCCTGACGCCAGTTGTAGTATTGTAAATTACGGCGGGTAACCACTTGACGGGTATACAGATAGTCGGGTCCCAAGAGGTGATCCTGGGCCGCCTCCATTATGTGGACGTGTCTTATGGAGAGGCAGACCTGAGACTAATAAATGTGTACGCCCCCACGACGTGCACAGAAAAGTGGACCTATGGAATAATGTAGCGACCCTACTCGTGACGAGACGGCAAGTCATAATGGGGGGTGATTTTTAACTGCCCGTTGTACCTGGCAGACCTATTATCGGTGGCTGGGAGGAGGCTCGACCCTTCCTCTAGGAAGTTGAAGGAGCTGATAGAGGATTTTAAAATGACTGACACCTTCAGAAAGGTACACCCGGTGAGACCGGGATACACGTGGTCGGATAAGGGCGGTAGAACGCAATCACGAATAGATTTCATCTTTGTGTCTGCCAATGTGAAGGTGGATGGAGCAGACCTGGAACCCTTCCCCTTTTCAGATAACAACTTGGTGAAGGCAAAGCTCGGTATTCCAGGTGACCTGAAGATGGGGAAGGGAACCTGGAAAATGAATGTAAGCCTGTTGGAAGACAGAAGGGTCGTGGCAGACTTTGTAAGGAAGTACGAAGACTGGACGACCCTGCAGGAATGCTTTGCCACGAGGGTGGAGTGGTGGAGCATGGTGAAGGGCCGGATAAAGGCCCTCTTCCAGACACATAGTAGGAGGAGGAGTGTAAACAGGGAACTGCAGCTGTGGAACGCTAGAATCGAGAAGAAGCACAGGTTACTTGAGCTGGGATTCCCGGTGGGTGAGGATATACGGACATTAAAGGGAAGGTTATCCTCGGTATTGGAGAAAAGAGTCAAACAAATGGCATACAGGGCAAGGGTCAGGGCAACGGAACAGGGAGAGAAATGTACGCGTTTCTTCTTTAAGAAATGCAAGGCAGGAGACAACACACTTAGGGAATTGGTGAGTCCGGTCAGAGGCAGGCAGGCAACGACAGAGGGTATGATAGAGATTGCGGAGGAGTACTATGGGGAGTTGTATGGGAGGAAGGGAACGGATAAGGGAGGCACTACTAGGGGAGCCAAGACATGAGGTTAAGAACCCAGAGGTACTGGGAGGGAGGATCCAGATGGAGGAAGTGGAGGAGGCAGAATAAGAACATGACGCCAGGACTGGATGGAATTCCAGCAGAATTCTACATTACATTCTGGGATTTAATGAAAGGGGACATGCTGCAGATGTATAGGGAAATGCTGGAGGGCGGACTTGTGCCAGAAGAAATGTGTGAGGGGCTCATCACACTGATGTATAAGAAGGGGGGACCGGAGAGAGTTGGGAAACTGGCGTCCAGTTACGCTCCTGAACTCGGACTACAAGATTATGGCAAAAATAGCTACGACGCGCCTGGGGAAGGTGGTGGAGGGAGGAGTCGAACCCGACCAGACGTGTGCGGTGCCAGGAAGAAGGATTTCGGACTCCCTGATTTTATTAAAGGAGGCAATAGAGGTAGAAGGAAAGAGGGGATGTCCCCTAGGGCTTCTTAGCCTGGATCTTGAGAAGGCTTTCGACCGCCTCTCGCACGAGTATATGTTCGCAGTGTTGGAAAAAATAGGAGTGAGGGGACCCTTGGTCGATTGGGTGAGGCGTCTTTACCAAGGGCTCAAGACCAGACTACTGATAAATGGGGAGCTCTCGGGGACAATTCCAGTAGAGTCAGGGGTGAGACAGGGGTGCCCGATGTCCGCGGTTCTATTTGTAATGTGTATGGAACCCCTTGCACAGGCAATGAGAAACAATGAGGAGATTAAGGGAGTGACCATCCCCGGGAATAATGAACAGGGGAAGGTGGCGCTATATATGGATGACGTAGTCGTGCTCTGTAGGGACGTGGCATCAGTATGGGGGGCCATGAAGGAGACAAACCGCTTCGGCCTGGCCTCCGGCTTGAAGGTGCATGCGAGGAAGAGCGAATTGATGGCCTTCGGGGACCCGAGACTATTTCAGTGCCGGCCGCCTGAGTTGGGGATAAAGACGGAGGAAGTCAAGGTCTTGGGAGTGTCCTTTTGCCGAAAGAGGTCAGCGGAACGAAACTAGGACGGGAGGATAAAGCAGGTAAAGGGACAGTTAGGCAAGTGGGCCGGGAGACGGCTCACGATGGAAGGTAGGATTCTGGTAGTGAGGGTGGTGGTTTTACCAACACTCAACTACCTCGCATATGTGTACCCGCCAGGTAGGAGGGAGGCAAGAATCCTGGAATCGCTGTTTCAATTCATTTGGGGAGGCGGGATGGATAAAGTGAAGAGGGTGGTGATGTGTAAACGCGTCGAGAACGGGGGGAAGGGTGCCCCAAATATTGCACGTGTGCTGTCCTCAATTTTTGTGTGCAACACTTTGACGTTATTATTTTCCGAAGAGCCCCGGGGGAAGGCCGCTTGTTATTTAAGGTATCGCCTGATGTGGCTCCTGAGGGGGCTCGGGTTGACCCAATTACCAGCAGGCACGCCCTTGGCCTGGCCACAAGGATGGCTGAATGCGGCGGTGGGTGACTACATAAAAGAGTACAATTTGAGTCAGAGAGGGGGACCGTGGAACTCCAAGGAGGTATTGGCCAAAGTAAACGAAGGGGAGGCCTGCGAGGGGGTAATGGGCGTGAAGAGGACTATGTACCGTCAAGTGTGGAGGAACACTTCATCAATGGCGCTCACAAAAGAACAGAGAGATCTGTCCTGGTTGGCGGTGTGGGATAGATTGTAGATGAGGGGCTTCATGTTTTCTCGCCGAATGGCACATTCGCCCAAATGCCCGAGGGGCTGCAACACAGATGAGGACGCGGTGCACGTCATGGTGAAGTGTCCCTTCCCACAGGAGGTGTGGAGACTGAACAATCCGCTGTTGTCCTGGTTTTACCCGTCGCAGGTGATAAGTCGGGACATTATGTGGGGAGTCTTAAGGGAGGTGCGGGGAGATGACAGATCGAACGTGGGCCATAATAGGCGCGACAAAGGAGGCCTTGTGGGGCGCTCGCAGAAAAGAGTTGGATGGGTCCCCTATATCACCGTTGGAGGTGTGCTACTGGGCGAGGAGGTTGCTAGAAAGGGTGATGGAAGTAGACCGGGTTAGGCTGGGATACAAGGCCGCAGGTGTAAAGTGGAAGTGGCCCCTACCCGGGGTGGGGTAGCGAGGGGACCGGCGGGTATAGGGAAGGGATAGTGAAGGATGGCCATGCACATTTTAGCCGGCCTGCTAAGTCGTGTGGGCGAGGAATGTACGTGTTCGATTGGGGGAAGGCGATGTGATGGAGCAGCGCATGGGTGAATGGTGGTGGTGAATAAGGGGAACGGGGCGGTGTGCGTTATGGCGGCGAGCTTTTTTTTGTTGCATTGTATGTGATGGAGCCCGCGGATGTGACGGAGACTCGAAGAGGCCAACCGGGGCGCCCGGGAAGGAGTGGTTTTCAGTACTCTCTTTGGTTTTCCTTGTACCCGCTGAGAAGTTAATAAAAACCTTTAAATCGCAATAACCAGCGAAACGTTGTACTCAAATTGTAAATGTTGTGGCTTCAACACACCGGTGAGCTAAAGCAGTGAACTATTTGTCTTTTGTCAACGTGACACATTTTTACTGATTGGCCGTGTCGGGTGGTGGAGGGTTACGACACATTTATAAATAACGCGATCCAAACCCAAAAACGTTGATTATGAATAACATTGGTCGCGAAAGCCTACGTGTTAAACATACTGACTGTATAGTAGTATTCGCTGACTACAGTGAGGGAAAAAAGTATTTGATCCCCTGATGATTTTGTACGTTTGCCCACTGACAAAGAAATGATCAATCTATAATTTTAATGGTAAGTTTATCACGAACAAAGAGAGACAGAATGACAACAACAGAAATCCAGAAAAACGCATGTTAAAAATGTTAGATATTGATTTGCATTTTAATGAGGGAAATAAGTATTTGACCTCTTTGCAAAACATGACATAGTACTTGGTGACAAAACCCTTTGGCAATCACAGATATCAGACGTTTCTTGTAGTTGACCACCAGGTTTGCACACATCTCAGGAGGGATTTTGTCCCATTCCTCTTTGCAGATCTTAAAGTCATTAAGGTTTCGAGGCTGACGTTTGGCAACTCGAACCTTCAGCTCCCTCCACAGATTTTCTATGGGATGAAGGTCTGGAGACTGGCTAGGCCACTACAGGACCTTAATGTGCTTCTTCTTGAGCCACTCCTTTGTTGCCTTGCCGTGTGTTTTGGGTCATTGTCATGCTGGAATACCCACCCACGACCCATTTTCATTGCCCTGGCTGAGGGAAGGAGGTTCTCACCCAAGATTTGACGGTACATGGCCCCGTCCATCGTCCCTTTGATGCAGTGAAGTTGTCCTGTCCCCTTAGCAGAAAAACACCCCCAAAGCATAATGTTTCCACCTCCACGTTTGACGGTGGGGATGGTATTCTTGGGGTCATAGGCAGCATTCCTCCTCCTCCAAACACGGCGAGTTGAGTTGATGCCAAAGAAACCCATGTTGGTCTCATCTGACCACAACACTTTCACCCAGTTGTCCTCTGAATCATTCAGATGTTCATTGGCAAACTTCAGACGCTCATGTATATGTGCTTTCTTGAGGGGGACCTTGCGGGCGCTGTAGGATTTCAGCCCTTCACGGCGTAGTGTGTTACCAACTGTTTTCTTGGTGACTATGGTCCCAGCTGCCTTGAGATCATTGACAAGATCCTCCCGTGTAGTTCTGGCCTGATTCCTCACCGTTCTCATGATCATTGCAACTCCACGAGGTGAGATTTTGCATAGAGCCCCAGGCCGAGAAAGATTGACAGTTCTTTTGTGTTTCTTCTATTTGCGAATAATCGCACCAACTGTTGTCACCTTCTCACCAAGCTGTTTGACGATGGTCTTTGTAGCCCATTCCAGCCTCGTGTAGATCTACAATCTTGTCCCTGACATCCTTGGAGAGCTCTCTGGTCTTGGCCATGGTGGAGAGTTTGGAATCTGATTGATTGCTTTGTGAACAGGTGTCTTTTATACAGGTGTAATAAAGGTCACGGAGGCAACTTCTGGAATCAGTGTTTATTAACTTCCTTCCACAGCTCTCATCGTACGGGCTCCTCTGCTATCTAACTCCTTCACGCTGTTGGCAGACAGCGTGAGAGGGAGGGATAGAGAGAGAGAGATGACAGTCACTGCCACGTGGCAGGCTCTGGACCCCGCGCTCCCGCGTGGCTCCCCCCTTCGTTCGTTCCAGTTATGACCACGTGTTGCCCGTCTCCACCCCTTTTAATCCCTGGGTCACGTGGTGCCTCTCAGCCAGTCCTGGGTAACCTCCCTGGAAACTTCCAGATCCCCTCCTACGGTCCCAGGACCACACCCCTAACTCGTCCCCCCATTGGCTGTGACTTTACTGAAAGAACCAAAGATTATAGATTCCTGCAGTCACGAAATCGTCAAATCAAGATTATATTTGTAAAGGTGATGTCACCTCTGTGGGCTTAGCAAGTCCAAAGACGAGAGAGAGGTTAAAGTAGTTACATAAGTTACAATAGTGCATGTTAACCAGTTAATTTACTCGACCTATTATTGGTTTGGGTTATTCACAGTTAATGAACATACATAATGTATGTGTAATAAAGGTCGTGGAAGCGACTTCTGGAATCCGATCTTTATTTGTCTTTCTTTACAACATTCCTTCACGCTGCTGACAGACAGCGTGAGAGGAATAGAGAGAGAGAGACGCGCGCAGCCACGTGGCAGCCTGGACCCCCGCTCACGCGTGGCCTCTCCTTCCGTTCGTTCTAGTTCTGACCACGTGTTGTTCGTCTCCACTCCTATTTAATACCAGGATCACGTGGTACCTTTCCACCAATCCTGGTTAGCCTCTATGGAATCTTCCAGACTCCATCGTAGGCTCCCGGAACCACACCCCTGACTCGTCTCCCCATTGGCTGTGGCTAAAGCCAGCAGAACCAATCCTCTACTTACAGCTGTCACCTTCCCAATACGTCAGGGCCACGCCCCTAGGCTTCCCTCCATTGGCTACGGACCAGGACCAGCAGAGCCAATCATCGTGACGAGTTGTGATCCGTCAGCAACCCGGATAAATCCTCACATTACATATGTACATTATATTAATCTAAAATTATGCAGATAAATATGCAGTACCTATAATCGGCTGCTCAAAGTTCATCAACATACAATGGCGGGTTTAACGTGACATTTATAATTATACGATCTAACGCAAAACCCTTTTATTGTGGATAATATTGGTCGCGAAAGCCATGTTAATTGTGTACACGCCTCAGCTTGGTATCGTTTGGTGAGGGTAGAGCGGCCTGGTCTGGATCCTCGGTCCCAGGCCGCTTGCCCTGGTCCTAACAAGACGCCGCTCTGCATTGCCTGTGGCTGCTGTGGCTACATAGTCTTAAATTTCGATTTAATTTAATGTTGGCTTCATCTAATGTTGGCTTTGTCTATGGCAGTACGGGGTATACGGGGTATACGTGTGTGATGTAAGAGAATAAAGTTTAGCTGGAAGCATATTATATATATTTTTTTTGCGACATTGCATTGTAATGTATTACTTACTGTTAGTAGCTCAGCTTATTGAAGAGTATATTTAGTATACTGATGATACTATGTAGTTTATACTTTAGTTTTTTACGTGTTGGTTTAGTTACTGCAGCTACATACTATTAGCATTCCTTCCCTTTATTAATGCTACCCCTATCCCCTCCCTCTGATGCTGCTAATCTTGCATAATGCACGGGCATAATATGACTTTAAACCAAACGCCCACCTCCTATGCCTTTCACAAGTAGTACTAATCGCATATTTGCATTTCCCATAAATATGTAATGCGAGCGTAATTGGCCAGGCCGGATGTGACAATCCGCGAGGGAGGAGTCAGGGTCACGTGGGAGAGGGAGGAGTCAGGGTCACGTGGGCGAGGGGTTATAGGAAGGAGACCGGAAGTCATCTGGGGCAGTCGAGGGATTGAAGAGGGAGACCACGTTGGGTGGCCGCCGTGCCTCAGCCTGGTGGCTGAGGGGCTCATCGGATGGCGCCAGCCAGCGGGGTGAGGAGAGAGCAGAGTGCGCGTGGCGCACAGGGCGTGCAGGGGTTGCGTGGAGCAGCCGAGTAGCTGCAGAGCTAGCGGAGGCTAGCACAGGGCGAGCGAGGTTGCACGGAGCAGCCGAGTAGCTGCAGAACTAGCGGAGGCTAGCAGAGGGTGCGAGGTTGCACAGGCAGCAGAGTAGCTGCATAACGGAGCAGCGGTGGGGCTGCATAGGGAGCAGCAGGGTAGCTGCAGAGTGCACGGGGCACAAGGAGAGACGACGCTGGGCCGAGGAGGAGGCCAGCGGGGTGAGCGGAAGACGGACACAAATAAAGGACCGACGGAGATCAACATCGTGTGACAAAGTCCTTTATTACAAATATGCTAAATTCCTCTTGATATGCAAATTATTTTGTCAAGGCGCTCTCTCCCCCCCTCCAACTTAGCTTAAATAGGCGCTCCAAGTCTGGGGTGTTTCATTCAGACTCTGTCTTCTCGACAGACTTGTTCTTCACCTGAGGACGGCTGCTTGCGTTGCGGCCGAAACGTCGTGAGAATTATTTTATTATGTTTTATTTTTATTTTATTATGTTTTATTTTTATTATTTTATTATTTCCATTCTACGTGACTTTACCGAAAGAACCAAGAAGATGAACTACACAGTCTTGTTCTTTTTTTAATCTAACGAGTCAAAGGTGAGTGATGGAGAAGATGTGGCGGTAATGGAAACAGGATTGGTTTTAACACCCGACCTAATAAAGGGCCGTCCATAAATGACGTCAAGCGATTTTGGACGATTTTTGACCCCCCCCCCCCCCCATCATTACACGGCGTCACAAAAAGTCAGACCCCCCCTCATGACGTCACAAAGCTCTGCCCACCCCCCCCCCCCATTAAATAAAACATGCTTCAAATCGCTTTAAACTATTGTCATTATAGTGCGCTGCACTCTGATATTGTAGGAAAAACATTTATTAAAAAAGTCTAATTAAGTAGAACGTGTTGTCCATATTTATTTAAAGTTGCGCATTTTGATGTGACGTCACATTTCTCAAACCTCCCTTCCCCTTCGTCACACATCGTCACAAATGTCTGACCCCACCCCTAGGTGCGTGACGTCATTTATGGACGGCCCCTAACTCTTAGATGCATATCTAAGAGTTATTTTAAGCTACAGGTGACAGGTGGAGATCATATCAAACGAACAATGCCATGACATTGCAGAATATTGTAGGCTGGAGGAAAATAAGAAACAATTTGGGAGGTTCCATTGTTTGAGAAAGCAAAGAGGTGTGTCTCCATGGATGGGGAGGCGACCCCGATGGTGGAAATCGGCTCGCTGGCTGAGCGGCATGGAGCGGTGCTCTTCATCGACGAGTGCCACGTTGATGGTGCATTAGAGTGGGGGAGAAGACTAGTGGAGTGAGGGGAGAAGGCCAGTGGAGTGAGTGATTCATCCAGCAGTGGAGAGACCCTGGCTGACGATGCCGATGGTGTCTTAGAGGGGGGAGGTTCGGGGAGTTGAGGAATTCATCCAGCAGTGGATGCCTATAAAGAACTAAATTGATAGCTTCTGGAGAGCTGAGGAGTTAGAAGTAACCCTTACCGCCAATTGGTAAGAAAAAAAACGACATCAGAATCCATTCCTCTTCATTCATGTAAAAAAAAAGGGTAATCGATATCAATAAAGATTGGGGGAGAAGATTAGCGGAGTGAGGTATTCATCCAGCAGTGGACGTATAAAACAAGCTCTAGGGTACTTCCCTACAAGGTAGAAAGCTGAAATTTGGTGCACGGGTAGCTTTTAGGACACAAACAACGGGGGAAATCTGAGATCTGTCATTTTAAGGCATCCAAAGCTGGATTTTAAGTGCCCCATGAACATGTTTGTGTGCGTGGTGTCATTCAAAAACCGTTCAAAATATAACATGGCGGATTTTTTTCTTTGACAGATCGTTAAAAAAGGAAATACAATTAAAGCGAGAACCATTGGAGTTCTGTATTTGATTGTTCTGGAGATTTTTAAGATTCAAGCGGGTTTAATGGAAAAATCCGCATTTTATGATGTTCACATCTGAATAATTTTAAAACGATAGAAGATATGAGAGCTTCCCCTCAGATAATTAAGATCTATACTTTTCTGTTCTTTCTAATATGAAAATAATGGAATATTTATATTGAGCTGTCTCCGATGGGTACGTCTTTAAGTATTAGAAGTTGAATCAACCTGTCAACTATTTATTTAGTGGAAAATACACATTTTTGGAGTAGTTAGTGTCTAATCGTAGATACAAAATAAATCACAGGTTAATTATTATATTTATTGAAAACCTTTGCCTTGCAAAGACGGGCTTCATGAACTAGTAAGAATGTAATAAACAAACATCAACAATACCTGATGTTTCGATGTAAAGCTTTCGTGACTGCAGGGATTCATCTTATTGGTTCTTTTGGTAAAGTCACGTAAAATGTAAATAATAAAATAATAAAAATAAAACATAATAAAATAATTTTCACGACGTTCTCCACCTGAGGACGGCTGCTTGCGTTGTGGCCGAAACGTCATGATAATTATTTTATTATGTATTATTTTTATTATTTTATTATTTACATTCTACGTGACTTTACCGAAAGAACCAAGAAGATGAATACATGATGTATAGGAATTTGCACGTTAATCGCTATTGTCGATGCATTGCCAATATATCCATGGATTGAGTGATTATGTGACACACTCCCCCTTCATTTGATTGGCTAATATCAGCAAGTTCCGTGATTCAATCGCAGTCTGCTTTTATTGTACCACAGCGCCCCTTAAATAAAATAAAAGATTTAAGTTAAAATTGCTTTAGTGCATCCATTCTCCAGCTTGGTCAGGCAGTAAAACCACAGCAAAAACAGTCCCAGACCACACCAAGACAACACACATTCGCTCAAGTAAATTGTACGCTAAAATTAAACGATCAATACATTTAAAAGAATCAAATTTACAAATCGCATTTGCAAACGTGACTGCTGTGTCCAGGGCACTAATCTTCTGCTCCAGAATATTATTTTGAAGGACGAAGTGTGATGCTAATGAGCGATAATGAGTCATTCTCCACGTGGGATAAGAGGAAACCGGAGCACCCGGAAAAAACCACCACACCTTACGCGAGGGGGCAACGCTCTATCCCCCCCCCCCCCCACTGTACAGATGGAACCAGATTAGGAGTACTCCACCTGCTGTGCTGCCTTCTGCTGGGACAGCCAGCAGTATAATCACCTCGTCGATGCCCACTCACAGGTACAAGGTTAGGGAGTGTGGAACAGATGGAGATTAGTCCACACACTTTGCGGCATTACTGCCTTCTACTTGCAGAGCCAGGGGGTACGGCTCCTCGACACCCACCCACAGGTAGAATCGTAGGGAGTGTGGAACAAATGGAGATCAGTCCACATACTTTGCTGCTATACTACCTTCTCCCGATAGAGCCAGGGTATAAGCACCTCGTTGACTCCCACGGATGCGACAGAAGTTCAATGTCCAACAAACGACTAAAAGGGATGCCCATTTGTTAGTCGAAACGACGAGAGCCCACAAATCCTCAAACTGTCACGCAAACTATGGCATCCGTTGCTGACCCTTATCGTCCCCAAATCCAATTGGGTTTCAGTCCCCCCCCGCCGCCCTCCAACTCGACCTCAAACCTATGAAACGAATCATATTCCAGCCCTTTCGCCCCGATGCCCCACAAGCAGTGTCCAACTTACCGTGCCAAGCGTCAGCATCAGCAGCATCAGCTGCGATGATCCGGACAGAAGCCGGGACGGCGGGGCCAAGCGGCCCATGTCCACGCTTTCCCGGTGCTGGAAGGGAAGAAGGACCACTGGATAATCGGCTGTGGCAAGTTTCTCCTTGGTCTAGGATTTTTATACTACTCAACCTTCTTTTTTTGCCTTCTACTCTCTCATATTTGTTTAAACAAAAAAAATAACGTTCGGCAATGTGGACTCACTCCAGACGCCCAGTTTTGCCTCTGTCAAACATCGGGTATTTTACGTGGAGCCAACACATGGAGTTAAAAGTAATATTTTTTTTAAATGATATACTACAGATAAATAATTGATGGGTATAAACTTGCCTGTTGCCGTTTTCTCGCCAGCCCGATGTCACCACGTATGTCGTGAGACAGCGATTTCGCTCAAAGGTGCGTTTCGTTGGCCAGACGAGGGGTTAAGTGGACAAACTGGAGGCGTACTCTGTAGCGAGTAATGATGATATTGGTCTGGACACAACCCGCAAGTGATGAATGCACCGTCAAGCATCAATGAGCCTTCAGCATCCAAGCGAGCCAACAAGGGCAGCATATTTCCTTGTTGTGTACTTTGCATAGCACGTGATGATGATCTTGCTGTTTTCTCCGACATGTCACCGACAGACGACAGCAAAACGATGGACCGGAATTGGAGAATGTTACACAAGTTGTAGACATAATTATTGTCCGAAATGAAATGGTTTGTTTTGGGTTAGATCGCGTAAATATAAATGTATCGTTAACCCGCGACCAGTGGATGCAGCCAATTAGTAATGGTTTGCAACGTAAACAAAACGTGCAAATTCGTGACTACTTCAGCCCACCGGTGTGTTGGAGAGTAAATCCAAAGCATTTGCAATTGGAGTACTGTGACGTTTCCCTGGAAATTACATACAGCAGTATCATCGGATGATTTTGCCACAATTCTGGCAAACCATACTAATTGGCTGCGTTGGGTGTTGGCGGGTCAACGACACACTTGTACTTACGCGATCTAACCCATAGCAACGTTTATAATGAACTAGCAGTAAATACCTGGCGTTGCCCGGACGAAAAAGGCAGACACACACATGGACTTACAAACAGACATCGACCCACACACATAGAAATACATGGACTTACATGCACACACACACATGGACTCACACAGATATCGACTTTAGACACATAGATGTAGTTAAACACACAAATCGACTGACACACACATAGAGTTACACACACATATTGACTCACACATACATACATAGACTGAACAACAACAAGAACCGCCATTCACCACTAAGTGGCGGTGACGTCACCACAACGCTTGTGCCAGGCTATATGCACCTTGAGGTCACGTGAAGTGTCTAACGCCCGCTGGCAGGAGATCACGGGGCTGACCCAGATGGCACAGGTCGACTGACTGAGACGACTGGCAGATGCACCATCTGTGCCCCCTACTGTGGCAACTTGCTGTGCTTTAGCCACCCGGCGCTCCGCTCATTGTTGTGATCATCGCCCCTCCGCCCTCCGTAGTTGTTGGAGGGCGACTGCCTCCAACTGCCCAATAGCGTCCTTCAGGAGCCCTCCTCCACAGAGGCCAAAAATGACGCTAAAAGGCGTCATCTGGTCCAACACCATGTGAGACTAGGCTCTAAGAAAAGCCGTCTCGGGTATGGACCAATCAATTTCAAGGACAGTGAACATCATTATCAGAGTTGTTTCTTTTTGTTTGCATTTTGACTGCAAGTGTTGTGATTATTGCAAACATTATCCCTTGTATAAAGGTGTCAGTTTTGGTGCCAGATAATAGGATAAAAACCTATTACTATATCTTGCTACTGGCAAAGAAGGTCTAATAATGTAAAAGTCCACTAAGCTCCACGTCTTTCTGTACCACATCACTCCATCTCTTCTCTAGCCCGGGCCTCGCCCGTTTAGCCCCCTCGATCCAGCCGAACAAAAGATGTTTAGGCATGCGGTGGCTGGGCATATGGGCTACGTGACTCAGGCAATGCAGCCTTGCCTGCCAGAGGAGCTCACCAATGGTACTCTGTCCACATCTTTCAAGGATTTGTGAGCTTCTCACACAATGCAGCCTGGTTAAACCCAGGATGGATCGTAGGCAGGCCACCGTAAATGTTAATAACTGGTGAAGATGTTACATTAGGGGGGTCCAAGTTTGGCAAGCGTACAGAAGGGAGGTAATGACCGTGACTGAGAAGACCTGACGCTTCGTGTGGAGTGATAGACCAGTGATAGCTTCCACACATCATTACGCAACTGATGAAAAGATAATGTGGCTTGACTAATTCGAAGTGAGACCTCTGCTGTTAAACCGGAGCTGGTCATTAGCACACTGCCAAGGTATGGGAAACTCTCCACTATCTCCACAACTGGCCCATCACCAATTGGGAGTTGCGGGGGTGGAGTGTCCGATGGTAAAAAATACCCAGGCGGGTGCTTAGTTTTGGTGGGGCTGATGATAAGGCCCCACCTCTTGGTGGCAAACTCCAGGTTCAGTAGCAGCACCTCGAACTCCTCCTCTGAGTGAGCAGCAATTAGCAGATCATCGGCATACATAAAGTGGTTGAGCAATAGGGAGCCTTGACCGCATCCGGGCATCGATCAGCCTCCCATTGTATCTATACCAGATGGTAATTCCTCCGAACTACGTGGTACAAATCTACGTAAAATAATGTGGGAGCAGACATCCCTGTTGCACGCGAAGGTATGAAGGGAATGTCTCTAACTGACGGCCATGTAGTTTGACGCGGGCCGCTGACCATCGTGAGCAAAGGGTGAGGGACTCTGAAAGCATGAAGAACAACCCAGAGGTTAAGCCTACTGATTATATAGGCCTTGACCAGGTCAATAAAGCACACTGATTCACTCACATGCACAAATGGACCCACAGACAGGCAAAGAAATGGACTTACACTGACTCACATGGAGCCACGCACATAAAGCGACTAACACACACGCCCATGGACTGACACACACAGACATATAGACTCACACACACAAACACATGGACTTACACGCACACATTTTGACTCACACACGCATAGACATCAACTTTAGATACACACACACATGCAGATACACACATATATCGACGTACACACAGACATCGACTCACACACAGACATACGTGGACTCACACACACATTGACGTAAACACACATATGTACTTACACACAGACATATCGACTAAGACACACACACATGGACTCAAACACACACATACATAGACTGACACATACATTGCCCGACACACACATACACATATGGACTGTGACACACAGACATCTACTTTAGATACACACACATGGATTATCACACATCGACTCACACACGCATTGACTTACACACACACATCGAGTGACACACACATGTTTGGACTTACACACACATGTGGACTAACACACACACATATGGACTGACACACACATAGACATCGACGTACTCATACACATCGACTGACACACATAGACGCACAAATGCACATTGACTTACACACTCAGATGGAGCCATGCACACACGTCGATGAACACGCACACATGGACTAACACACACACAGAGACTGATATGCACACAAATATACTGGCACGCACACTTGGACTGACACACACACACCGGGCATTGTCCGTTCGAAAAAGACAGACACACATGGACTTAAATATACGCATGGACCAACACGCACACACATATGAACTCGAACACTCACACATGGACTCACACGCAAACATCGACGTGCACAGCAATCCCCGATGATGGCACACCTATCAGCATCGCAGTAGTATGTATGAATAAATAGCGTGACGTGAGCAATGGAAACAATGGAAATTCATCGAAGAAATAAGCTGAAATAAGTGTAAATTTAAGAGCAGCGGTACGCACAGGTAAGTTAGATTATAGACTTGCAGTACGCCGACTCAATGACATAAGCATAGCTACGGTTGACATTAAAAGCTGGCAATACAGGCAGCAGCTGAAAAATCAGGATACAGTCGACATGAAAGGCTGGCAGTACACTGATTGAAGTAAAGAAACAGGCACCAGATTATAGACTGGCATACACTCATGATGGCCAAATGGCAAATATCAGTGTAGATAATGGAGTGCAAGTGCACTGACGTTAATTATTGAGCAGGCAGCAGGCCACAGCACAGACTGGCAGTACACCATCGCAGCGTAAAAAAAGACAGCAAAAAAAGGGAATATTTAGCAACCTAATAATGAAAAATACATTTACTGCACACAAACATTATTATTGTAATATCTGCCAACGTATTTGTTTGATAATAGTAAACAATAACACTACAAAAATGCTATCTAAGCGCTGTAATAATATTAATATCTACGGACTTTATAGCAGTAACTGCACGCATTGTGTTGGGGGGGAGGAAGAGGACATGACACCGTGAATAAATAGCCGCAGCGTTACGTGTATATTTATTGCATGTTAAACACGTGAAAGAAAATGTACCCCGTGAGCTCGACCGAACGCGCATCACTTGGGAGGGTCCGCCCCCACCCAAATGGTGTGAGTTGATACGGCCGATGTCGCACAATCAATAAATATAGTTAAATCCCAAGACATTGCTAATTTAACTAATTTAAAGGTGACGGACGTGAAAAAGGAATAGCCTATTCCCACCGCAGGGCTGAGGGCGTGCTGGCTGGCAAATTATTTCGGTCATCAACCCCACCGTTCGAGAGCCAAGTCCCTCGCAAGCGCGCACAGAGACTTTTATTATAAGAAAATAAAGAAGAAAAGATAGCCCTGTGATCCATGCGGCTCTTGAATCGGGTGCAACCTTAACAAACAAAAACATGAACAAGAAACATATTAAAGTGACTATACGCAACAGAGAAATCCAGGAAAACATAGCAAAGTCTTCCAGAAAAAGCACTGTATATCAATGCTGTGTGCAAAAATCCCTGTGGGATGCAAGTCAAACCATAACAACCATAAGACAATTAGATTAAAGTCATCAGTCTAACTCTGTACTACAACAAACAAATATGGCTAAACCAAAACGTTTTCGAAATCAACAAAATAAAGCTATACATATATAAAAAAAAAGATGCGATCTAACCCAAAAGAACCCCTCTATTATGGATAATATCAGTTGCCAAATCCTACATGTTAAATAATCATATATGTTCATGCGTAGTAGTAGCAGTAGGCTTTCAAAACCAATAACCATAATCAAGCTTTTTTAGGTTAAACCAAACAAAATACATGTGTCGATAAACTCGCCACCACCCGACACAGCCAAATAGAAAATTACTTGCCAATTCTGGCAAATCGCCTGATGCAGCTGGTTGTAATTTTCAGCGAAACGTCACCAGTATGGTATTCGAATTGTAAATGTTGTGGGAACACTCTCAAACGCACACACGTTGTGCTGAAGTAGTAAATAACTGACACGTTATGTTTGCATGACAAACTCCTTACTAATCACCTGCGTCACATGGTGGTGGGTTTAACAACATATTGGTATCTTCTTGGTTCTTTCGGTAAAGTCACGTAGAAGGGAAGTAATAAAATAATAAAAATAAAACATAATAAAATTATTCTCACGACGTTTCGGCCACAACGCAAGTGGCCGTCCTCAGGTGAAAAGCAGGTCTGTCGAGGCGACAGCGTTTGAATGAAACAACACACGCGCTTGGAGCATGTATATAAGCTGGGTTGGAAGGGGGGAAGAAAGGGGGAGCCTTGAAAAAAGAATATGCATATCAAGAGGAATTTAGCATATTTATGGGAAATGCAGGTATGTGATTAGTACTGCATATGCCCGTGCATTATGCAGGATTAGCAGCATCAAAGGGAGGGAATAGGGGTAACATTAATGAAGGGAAGGAGTGTTAATAGTATGTAGCTGCAGTAACTAAAACCATCACGTAAACAACTAAAGTATCAACTACATATTATCATCAGTATACTAAATGTACTCTACAATAAGCTGAGTTACTAACAATACGTAATACATTACAATTCTACGTCGTAAAAATATATATATAATATGCTTCCATCTAAACTTTATTCTCTTACATCACACGAGTCTACACCGTACTATATACTGTCATAGACAAACCCAACATTAAATTATATACTGTATTGCTATAAACCACCTTATACATTGTAATATAACACTATGTATTATTCTACCCACCTTAATGTATATCACACTGCTGTATATTCACTATACAATTACGATACTAAATATTACTTTGTACATTGTATTAAGCATATAAATGTTATACTATTTGTTATTATACACTGTACCATTGACCGTCGTGTGAAAGATACTACGAGGAAGAGTAGTGGGAGGAAACTTGCAGCGGAGCAAAGAATCCATTCCCTGCGGAGAATACAATGCCGGTGAGTGGAACGCGGTCTGAACGCGGTCTGACCGCGTTCCACTCTGACCGCGTTCCACTCACCGGCATTGTATTCTCCGCAGGGAATGGATTCTTTGCTCCGCTGCAAGTTTCCTCCCACTACTCTTCCTCTTAGTATCTTTCACACGACGGTCAATGGTACAGTGTATAATAACAAATAGTATAACATTTATATGCTTAATACAATGTACAAAGTAATATATAGTATCGTAATTGTATAGTGAATATACAGCAGTGTGATATACATTCAGGTGGGTAGAAAAATACATAGTCTTATATTATAATTTACAAGGTATAGGGTGGTTTATAGCAATACAGTATATAATTTAATGTTGGGTTTGTCTATGGCAGTATATAGTACGGTGTAGACTCGTGTGATGCAAGAGAATAAAGTTTAGATGGAAGCATATTATATATATTTTTTTTTACGACGTAGAATTGTAATGTATTTCTTACTGTTAGTAACTCAGCTTATTGTAGAGTATATTTAGTATACTGATGATAATATGTAGTTTATACTTTAGTTGTTTACGTGGTGGTTTTAGTTACTGCAGCTACATACTATTAACACTCCTTCCCTTCATTAATGCTACCCCTATCCCCTCCCTTTGATGCTGCTAATCCTGCATAATACACGGGCATAAATAGTACTATTCACATACCTGCATTTCCCATATCACATACCTGCATTTCCCTTATCCCCCTCCCTTTGATGCTGCTAATCCTGCATAATGCACGGGCATAAATAGTACTATTCACATACTTGCATTTCCCATATCACATACCTGCATTTCCCTTATCCCCTCCCTTTGATGCTGCTAATCCTGCATAATGCACGGCCATAAATAGTACTATTCACATACTTGCATTTCCCATATCACATACCTGCATTTCCCTTATCCCCTCCCTTTGATGCTGCTAATCCTGCATAATGCACGGGCATATGCAGTACTAATCACATACCTGCATTTCCCATAAATATGCTAAGTTCCTCTGGATATGCATATTATTTTGTTAAGGCTCCCCCATTCTTCCCCCCCTTCCAACTCAGCTTATATACATGCTCCAAGCACGTGTGCTGTTTCATTCAGACGCTGTCGCCTCGACAGACCTGGTTTCCACCTGAGGTCGGCTACTTGCGTTGTGGCCGAAACGTCGTGAGAATTATTTTATTATGTTTTATTTTTATTATTTTATTACTTCCCTTCTACGTGACTTTACCGAAAGAACCAAGAAGATGAAAACAGTATATGTTAACATATTTTAACACAATCATGATCTGTGGGGAATGCAGACTTGAGGGTGCCTTGGTGTCTTTTTGGTGTTTGGACTTCTTAACTTCCTGCTTGCATTATTGCGGGAAAGGTTAAAGCCAATGCTATGCTTACAATCATGATCAGTTTGACGTGTATGCTTTTGTGACCATTATTATTATCTTCTTTCACGTGTAAAAGTCTCCGCGCACGCCTTTGGGGGATTTGGCTCACGAATGGTGAGGTTATAAAAAAATTGCCGGGTGGCACGCCCCAAGCCCGGCGGTGGGAATAGGTTATTTTGTTTTCCCATTCGTCAACTTTAACTAAATTTAATTAGCGATTAGCGATAATTAGCGATTTAGTGCCATTCTTATTTTAAGTATTTACTTATTGTGCGGGTTTGACCGTACCAACTGACGACAATTGCATGGGGGGGGGCGGACCCTGCCAAGTGATGCGCGTTCGGTCGAGTTCACGGGGGACCTTTTATTTTACGCGTTTTACACGGAACAAATATATACATCACGCTGCGGATTTCTCTTCACAGTGTGATGTCCCCCCCCCCCACCCCAATGCGTGCAGTTACTGCTATAAAGTCCTTACATATTCATATTATTACAACGCTTAAATAGTATTCTTGTAGATCAGCCCGTGGAGATGGTGGGGGGTGGGGGCAATGTAGGCGACGCCGCGGGCTCTGCACAGGACTAGGCCTCATCACGCCAATGTAAAGTACTATTTCATTGAATCTTTCGCTAACAACTCAGCTGCACTGTCTACTATTATGAAACTAATACGTTTGCTAATCTTTACATAACAATGTTTGTGTGCAGATAACAACTCAGGTTCATTGTTTACTCTTATGAGACTAATACGTTGCAAAATATTACAATAATAATGTTTGTGTGCACAAATGTAATATTTCATTATTAAGTTGATAAATTTCTTCTTTTTAACTGCGTTTTTATTACGCTGCGACAGTGTACTGCCAGTCTGTGATGTGGCCTGCTGATTAATTAACATCAGTGCACTGCCACTCTATTATCTACACTGTTAATTTTGCTTTTGCCCATTATTAGTGTATGCTAGTCTATAATCTGTTGCCTGCTTCTTTACCTCAGTGTACTGCCAGCCTTTCATGTCGACTGTATCCTGCTTTTTCAGCTGCTGCCCGTATTGCAAGCATTTTAGGTCGACTGTAGCTATGCTTATGTCATTTAGTCGGCGAACTGCCAGTCTATAATCTCGACTGTAGCCTGCTTCTCTATTTACCTGTGTGTACTGCTGCTCTTAAATTTACACATATTTCAACATTTCTTCTATGCATTTCTATTGTTTCGATTGCTCACATCACGCTATTTACTCATACGTTTTTCTGCGATGCTGATAACTGTGCCATCATCGGGGAGTGCTGTGCACGTCCATGTGTGTGTGTGTGAGTCGATGTGTGCGTGTTTCAGTCGATATGTGTGTGCGTGTAGGTCCATGCGTGTTTTTAAGTCCATGTGTGTGTCTGTTTTTTTCGAACGGACAACGAACGACCGTAGAGAAGTGTTTGTGTGTCAATCCAAGTGTACGTGTCAGTCTATTTGATTGCGTATCAGTCGCTGTGTGTGTGTTATTCCATATGTGTGTGTTCGTTGACGTGTGTGCATGGCTCCATCTGAGTGTGTAAGTCAATGTGCGTTTGTGTGTCTATGTGTGTCAGTCCATGTGTGTGTGTGCATCCTTGTGTATGTGTGTGTCAGTCCATATGTGTGTGTTTGTTAGTCCACATGTGTGTGTAAATCCATACATGTGTAATAAAGGACTCGATCCTGGGTCTGTCTCCGTTGTCCTTTATTCGGGTTCTTACACTTGTCCCACACGGCCCTCGCTCAGAGCTCTCCCCTTGGCAGCTCCATAGCTGCGCTCGCTCCCGTAGCCTCCACACCTCTGCAACTCCGCTGCAGATCCCCTGTGCAGTCCTCCGGCTGCCCTCACTGCAGCTCCACCGCTGCCCGTCGTTCCTCCGCGCTTGGTCACCGCTGGCCGACGGTGCCAAGTTTTACTCTGCGTGTGTGTGGCGATCTCGCCACTCCTCGACCTCCGCCCTGCGTGGCCTCACTCTAACTCTATCTCCCACACTCTCCCGTCTCTTCCGGTATCTCTCCCTTAAGACCTCACCCCTTTCTCCCACGTGACCTAACTCCTCCCCCCCATGACGTCATATCCGCGAGGTCGTTTACGCCCGCATTACACCACCCTCCCCCGTAGAGAAAATCCAGCCGACCTCGGCTGAACAATAACGAGACAAGTAATGCGAGCGAACACAACCATCACACATTCAAGGACAACGAAGCATACAATAAATATAACAACAACAACAACAACACAACAGTAAAATTCAACGAAATGTAAGCTCGTTCGGGTCGCCGGTCCGTCCCGGACAGGCGGCGGCCCTCCTGCAGACCGGGAACGTGACGGGGTTTTAGGAGCGACAGGATGAAGTCTTCCTGTCGCTATTGGAGGCCCGTCAACGTCCCGGTCCCGTGTCCCTGAAGGCCCAGCGTCGGGGGTGCGTCGCGATCGTGTCTGCGACGGGGTCGGAAGGGCGGCGGGGCTCGGAGTCCCCGCAGCCGTGGTAGGCACACCCCGAGCAGAGTCTCCGGTCTCCAGCAATGTCACGGGCGGCTTGTCTGTAAAAGGCACGACAGGCGCTCTTGCAAGGTCAACAGGCACAGGCAAGGATGAGTCGGCAGCCACAGACCCCGGCAAGGCAACATCGGGAGATGACGCATCGTCTCGAGGGGCCACATATGGTTTCAAGCGCGACGTGTGAACGAACCAACGCCGAGATCCAAACCAAACACGCGCAGACTGTGGGCTGGGAACCTCGATGAGGCGGACCGGCCCTTGCCATGGCTTGTGTAATTTAGGAGAGGTACCTGGCCGCACCTGTGGGCAATGGAGCCAGGCCATGTCCCCCGCCTTCCAGGGGCACTCCCCCTTCGAGCGTCGAGCACACCGCTCGTTCCGGTCCTGGGCTTTGGCAGTAGCCATGAGGGCCCCCTCCCGTGCCTCAGTAACCCGGCGAACGGTATCCCGAATGTAATCAGGAAGAGGCTTAGCAGGTCCCCTCACTCCAGTTCCCAACTGCACATCCATTGGCGGCACGTTCTCGCGACCGTACATAAGGAAAAACGGCGAATATCCTGTAGCCGCATGCGGCGTCATTCGGTATGCCGAAAGTACCCCAGGGATATGCAAATCCCAATCTGATTGTTTTTCACTCACGGTGTGACACAACATGGCGGACAATGTCCGATTTAGCCGTTCCACCATACCATCCGTTTGCAGATGGTAGGGAGATGTCCGTATCTTTTTAGTTCCAAGAGCCGCGCACACCTCCCCCAACAATTTAGAAGAAAAATTACGGCCTTGGTCTGTGACCAAGGCCATAATTTTCCGGCGCCCCCTTGTCCATAATGTACCCGAATAGAAAGGCGTCTGTGATAGACGCCGCTGACTGGTCAGGCAAAGGCCAGGCCATCGGCCAGCGGGAGAGGTACTCCACCCCAACTAGCAAGTATTTATTTCCCTTAGCGGATGGCGGGAAGGGTCCCAAAATGTCCAACGCCACCAATTTGTTAACTCTAGACACCTGAATAGACTGTATGGGCGGCACATATGGTTGCTTAGGTGGTTTTCGCCGGGCACAATCGGGACACGCGCGAACGTGACCGACGACATCCGTTGTCATGCCGTGCCAAAAATAGTCTCGCTGCAGCGTCAATAGGGTCTTCTGCACCCCCAGATGTAAAAGCGTGTCCCCATGCAGAGTCCTAATCAACTCGTACCGCAAGGATGCCGGTACAACCAGACGCCAGCGTTCCTGTAACCCTTCCCTCCACATCAGCAGACCATCGCGGAGAGCGGTTTCTGGCATATCCCCCGTACCCAGTCCCCCACTCTTCTTCGCAGTCCGATTCCGTAACGAGACCAATGAACCATCCAACATTTGTTCCCGAATCCACACAGCCCTTGGAAGATTCAGAATCCCATCAGCCGGTCCCGGCTGCTTTGGAGCTTCAGGCACGTCGACCTCCAACGCAACAGGCTGAGGGGGTTGCTGAATCGGCGCACATCTATGCGTCCCCGACGCGCACGCGCAAGGGGATCGCTGCGGTAACCTAGAAAGCGCGTCCGCATTCGCGTGACGCACCCCCTTCCGATGGTGAATTTGGAAGGAAAATTATTGCAGCGTGTCCAACCACCGCGCCAACTGGCCAGATGGTTGGTCCATCTTAAGAGCATACTTCAAGGCCGCATGATCCGTGAGAACAATAAACGAACGACCGTAGAGATACGGTCGAAATTGGCGGAGAAAGAAAACAATAGCCAAAAGTTCCCTGTGTGTGACGCAGTAGCGAGTTTCTGCGGGAGACAAAACCCGGCTACCATACGCCACCACGCATTCCACACCACCTTTTGATTGAGACAACACGGCCCCAATGCCCGTGTCACTCGCATCCATATCCAGAATGAAGGGGTGATCGGCGGTCCCCAAGCAAATTTTCTTCCTTTACCCGTAAAGAGGTGCAAGGGCCTCGCGATCGTCGCGAAATCCGGAACAAACCTCCGATAGTATGAGGCAAACCCCACAAAGCGACGTACATCCCCCACCGTGGCCGGGGTTGGCCAGTCACGGACGCATGCTGTCTTGTCCGGATCCGTGGCCACCCCGTCCGCACTTACGATATGCCCCAAATAGCGCAAGGACCGTTGCAGTAGGTGACATTTCTTAGGCTTAAATTTCAAATTTGCGGAACGCATCCTGGCGAACACCGCCTCCAACCGCAGTAAATGCTCATCAAATGTGCGGCTGAAGACGATAATATCATCTAAATATATCAGACATGTCTCCCACTGCAACCCCGTTAACACCAACTCCATCAACCCTTGAAATGTGGCAGGGGCAGCATTCAGCCCCATCGGAAGACAATTAAATTGGAATAACCCCTGCGGCGTATGGAAAGCAGTCTTCTCCCGCGAGGGCTCGTCAAGGGGAAGCTGCCAGAATCCCGAAGAGAGATCCAGCGTTGAAAAGAACTTCGCCCCCGACAAGGCATCGAGGGAGTCGTCCATACGCGGCAGGGGGTACGCATCTGCCACAGACACTTTATTCAATTTCCGAAAGTCGACACAAAATCGCAATTTGCCATCCTTCTTTTTAACCAAAACAACAGGCGCGCCCCATGGGCTGTTAGATGGAGATATTATGTCCGCAGCCAACATGTCATCCACTGCCCCTCGAACCTGATCTCGCTCCGCCGGCCTCATCCGATGCGAGTTCAACCGAATAGGGGCAGCGTCCCCTGTGTCAATATGATGTTAAAGCAACGAGGTGCTTCCCAAGACCAACTCGTCGGAGCTAAACACATCAGAATAAGTCAACAATAATTTACGAAGCGCACAACGTTGTTCACCGGAAAGGGAAGAATTTTCCCCACACAATTCGGCGATCCAACGATTATCAGCGGCACCAGGACCTCAAACACCACCAACCACGACCTGGCTGCCCAGATGATCTTGTGCCGTAAACGCCGTAGTGGCATGTTCCACAACCGTACCAGCCGGCACACACACATTTTCGGTACTTGCATTAAGCACCTGCAGAAACGGCTGCTGGTCAGGCCGGACAATAGTTTGCGCCCCAACAAGCGCCGCTCCGCCCGTTATAGTGGCGGACGGCGACAGCAAAATCCCAATTGCACCCTGACGACCAGGTACAGGCTTCCGATATTGCAAGGGGATAAGCATCTGTGAGCCAGGTGGAATATCAACAGATACCTCGGACAGCGCCTGCACCTGAGTGACCGGAGCAGGTCGCCCCCAGGGCGACGGTAGAAATGTAATTTTTCGCCCACCCGGTAATTCAATGCAGTTTTGATTAATTCGAATTAGAATGGGCATCTTGGCCAGGAAGTCAGTTCCCAACAAGCAAGGAACCGCGAGGGACCTCGAAATTAACACAATTCCCGAGGCCGACACTCCCCCGATAGATATTGTAGCGTCCACCTGGCCCACAATGCCCATGCTACCCCCGTTGGCAGCGACGCAGGAATCGTAAACCGGACGCACGGCCTCAGGTGGGATGTTCAACAGATGGAAAATGACATCCGATATAATGGTCACGGACGCCCCTGAATCCACTAACACACGTACGTCCACCCCTTGTATAGAACCAGGTACAGTGGACGAACCAGTAGCGGCCGCGACGACCCGCCATGCCAATTTACGCCACTGCGTTACCGAGTGACGTGGCCCAGTCGATGGCCTCCCCCCGTTATTAACAACACCCGGATCGCACGACAACGGTGATGAGTGAGGTGTCAAGCCTTGCCGGGTGTCTGGTGCGCACCGACTTGCCTGTCCTGGAGGATCCTTCCGTGGCACGTCCGCTGACGAGGCCTCCTGCTGGGGCGGACCCGGGACGCGGGCCCAGCAGTCCCTGGCGTAATGGCCTTTACGGCCGCAGCGGAAGCAGTCGATGTTGTTGCGCCGCGCCGCAGGCACCCCGTCCCGACGCTCCCGTGGCGGTGGCGCAGAGATCGCGGCCCCGGCGTACTGCGGGCCGACCACTGAGCAGAGGCAGCTGTCAGCTCCTGCGGGCCCCCCCCCGTCAGGAACGTACACCGCCTTCTTGGGATCCCAACCCGCGCACCTCCATCGACGATGGGCCCCCCCATCCACGCCGTAACTTGCTTCCAACGGCGCAGGTTGAACTGGGCATCAAGACATTTAGCGGCCACCCGGGACGTGAGCTTTTTGTGGCCACACACCGGCATAGGAATCCCCAAATCCCGGGACAGCTCGAGCATCTTACCCAAGATGAGAGGTTCGAGCAGGTCAGGCTCCGTCTCCGGGTATGCAGCCATGGCCAACTCCAATACCGCACCCCTGTATGCCACCAGCGACTCCTCGGGTGCTCGCTGACGTTGAACAAACCGGCGATGAGCATCATCCGGTGGCTCATATGCATCTGCCATCTCGTCGAAAACTCCTCTTAATGTTTTCTTCTTCTCGGCCTTTATAGAGCAGAAGAATCTCACCGACTCGTCATCGAGAAGAGTCGGTAAAACCTCCAATGCCTCAGCGTCCGTCCACCTTGCTGAGCGTACCGCCGCCAGAAAGCACTCCAATCGCCCCCGATGGAGAATTCTTTAACGGTCGTGAGATGACAACTGCGACTCCTTGTTGCACCGTCCTCAGCCGATGACTCACCCGGCGGCATATTCAAAATGGCGTCGCATCGCAACATGTTCAAGATGGCGGCCTCTCGCCGCGGAGAGCGCAAGATGGCGGCTTCCCGCCGTTCTTCTCCTGCCACGCTCAAGATGGCGTCTTCTTGCCGCGTGGCCAATGGCGCCGACAGCGGAGGCAAGGCAGCGACCTGCGGACCTCCATCGGCTCTCCCCAACGCCGTCCTCGGCGTGACGAGCTCGCACAATTGCGCGAGCACGATTTTCAGTGTCTCCAGCTGCGCCGCCATCTGCCTCCATCGCCAATCCGCGTCCTCTGGTGTAGACGGGTCCACCGACGTGGCGACATCTTGGACTCCCGGACCCGCACTAGTTCCCGCACGGATCTCCTCCTCCATCGCAGGCAGGTCGACCGCCCGAGGAAGGTCGTTGTCGTCGGATGATGTAGCAGATGATGGCGCAGGAATATTCTTTCTTCTGAGCTGTTTTGACATGCCGTTTCACTTCTGACACCAGTGTAATAAAGGACTCGATCCTGGGTCTGTCTCCGTTGTCCTTTATTCGGGTTCTTACACTTGTCCCACACGGCCCTCGCTCAGAGCTCTCCCCTTGGCAGCTCCATAGCTGCCCTCGCTCCCGTAGCCTCCACACCTCTGCAACTCCGCTGCAGATCCCCTGTGCAGTCCTCCGGCTGCCCTCACTGCAGCTCCACCGCTGCCCGTCATTCCTCCGCGCTTGGTCACCGCTGGCCGACGGTGCCAAGTCTTACTCTGCGTGTGTGTGGCGATCTCGCCACTCCTCGACCTCCGCCCTGCGTGGCCTCACTCTAACTCTATCTCCCACACTCTCCCGTCTCTTCCGGTATCTCTCCCTTAAGACCTCACCCCTCTCTCCCACGTGACCTAACTCCTCCCCCCCATGACGTCATATCCGCGAGGCCATTTACGCCCGCATTACACATGTGTGCGTGTCACTCGATGTGTGTGTGTAACTCAATGCATGTGTGTGAGTCGATATGTGTGTGTTCATCCATGTGTGTGTTTTTAAAGTAGATGTCTGTGTGTGAGAGTCTGTATGTGTGTGTTAGGCAATGTGTGTGTCAGTCTATGTATGTGTGTGTGAGTCTATGTGTGTGTGTGTGTGTAAGTCGATGTGTGCATGGGTCCATGTGTATATGTGTGTGTTTTAGTCGATGTGTGTGTGTAAGTACATATGTGTGTTTACGTCAATGTGTGTGTGAGACCAGGTATGTCTGTGTATGAGTTGATGTGTGTGTGTGTGTGAATCGCTGTATGTGTGTCTGGCAAAAAACAACCCCGTACCTCCTCGCGGTGCCGGATGGGCAACACTGTCGTGGACAGCGCTGTGGGGGGAGGGCCAATGCCCATTGGCTAAACGGGGGCTCTGGACGGGTGCGAGGGGCTCGTAACCCCTCCACTCTCAATTCATTACCACTAAACCACGACTTAAACATAAATATGTAACTAATAAGCTTGTGCCGGAGGCCTCGGGGGGACAGGCGTCTATGACGTATCCTGGCCAAACTCCAATTGGCGGAGCCAGGAGATTGAATCTTCACCCTCGGAGCTCCTCTAGAAACAGCGAAAAGCCACTGCGTGTGGCCACGTGGAATGTTCGAACACTTACTGCGGAGGAGAGGCTGCCACTCCTTTGTCGGGAGCTGGACCGGTACCACCTGGATCTCTGTGGCATTCAGGAGGTCCGGTGGACCGGTTCTGGCTCCTGTCACCATGAGGGGTGGACAGTCCGCTACTCGCGGCTGGATTCTGCCAAACAACAGGGTGTGGCTCTTCTTCTGAACAAAAGAATGAAGGGGGCGTGGGAGCGTGGTAGTGAGGTGTGGGAAGCTGTAAGCCCCAGGCTACTTTATGCTCGCCTTCCTGTCAACCGGAGGTGAGGAGTGGTGGTCGTGGTTACTTATGCCCCCACCGAAGACGAACATCCGTGGAGGGATGCAGGGAAAGCCGATGAGTCAGATGCCTTCTATAACCTCCTGTCACAGATGCTGGCTAAAGTGGCCACTCGGTACAGAGTCATCTTGTTGGGTGACTTCAATGCCCCAGATGGTCATGATGCTGGCAACTGGTCTGGAGTGATTGTAAGGCATGGGCCAGATCAGCTCAATGACAACGGTAGGAGGCTGCTAAATTTTTGTGCAGCCCATGGGCTTGTAATTACCAACACGCTCTTCTGACATCGGCGCATCCACACAACATCATGGATGCATTCCGGGTCCAAGCAAGAACATCTGCTGGACTACATAGTGACGGACCAGTAGATGCGAGCCCATGTCCTTGACACCAGGACCTACCGTGGAGCTGATCTACCCTCTGACCATCGACTAGTCATCTGTAAGATGCGCCTGCCATTCTTCCACTCCGGTGGTGGGTGTACACTCAGGACTCCATTCCAACCAAAGTGGCCTGGTCTCAGTTAGCTGATGAAAGTTGCAAGCAAGAATTTCATCATCGCTTGCAGCTGGGGTTGGCATCGTCCCCCACTCCTCCCGATGTCGAGGGTAAATGGGCGAGGTTTAGGACTGTGACTCATGTAGCTGCAATGGCTGCTTTGAGTACGTGGTCCAGACCTCCCCAGAAACCCTGCCTGACAGAGGAGGTGTTCAGGTTAGTTGAGAAAAAGCGACAGGCCCACTCTTATCGGCTACAGTATCCCACGTCAGAGAATGAGGAGGTTTACTGCAGCCTTCACTCGGAGGTTCGGAGAGCCGTAAGGTGCTGCAAAGATGGGTGGTGGTCGCGTGTTGCTGAGGAGATGGAGTCTGCAATAATGACCATATACACTCTCCACAACACCACAGCCCAGTCCCGCAGCATGGAATCCGCTCAAATCTAAATTATGTTAACAGCAGCTTGTATCGACGAACATTTAACTTACATACATCTGCCAAAAACATATGTAATGCCTCCTAAATGCCCTAGTTCCTGATAATACTTAAACGAAACAACACGTTTCACAAGGCTATCACTATCTGAAGCCCCGGTGGTTTCCACGAGATTAATCTCGAACAGTCGGCACGATGGTTGCCACGATGCCAATCTCCAACAATCTCTGAGGCAGCGACCTGATCGTGGGCCTCGCTCCCCCTTATATACTTGCTCGGCCATACCCTGGTAACTTCCAGCATTTTCCCCCTGGTAGATTCTTCCAGCAGACTCTACTATATTCTACTTCCCTTCTCGAACCTTCCCTCACCTGTTTCCACCCATTTCCATTTAACCCACTATAACCCTTGCCACATACAGAATACCCTACAAAAGTATGAAAATTAAGAATTGGTTTTACTCTTTTGTGAGGTGTTACGATTTTTAAACACCAAATAGAGCATACCTTTATGCAGGAAATAATGTCTGCATTAACCATACTTACTTGTGCTGAACATATAAATAAACTATGATATGTGCACTGTCTTTGAAACTGATTGGCCTACACCATAGTATTTTTACAGCCTAGTCTCAGTGTCAGATCAGAAAACGCCAAAAAATGAACAATATTTTGATACTTGCATTGCCTTTGTATTGTGCACCTTTTGGCGTTCTCTGGTCTGACACTTCGGTGATCGCTTATCTTCAATGGCTAGTCAAAAGCCGTTGCTGCTGGATTGTGTATGCTCCTTGACAAGTCAAGTTGGGCACGATTGTGTATTATTAATCAGATAATGGGCTAAATTGCTGCCAAATCAAGGCACTTGTTGTCGTTAAACCCGCCACTACCCTACACAGACGATTAGTAAGGTTTGTCACTTAGACATAACATGCCAATTCGTTACTAGTATAGCACACCGGTGTGTTGGAGAGCAAAGCCACAGCATTTACAATCTAAGTGCGACGTTTTGCCAGCAATCACAACTAGCTTCATCAGGTGACGGTCAGATTTGTGGAGAAATCCGCCTATTTCGTTCCTTAGAGGCGTATATGTGAAGGCACCACTTGTGAACACTTCTTGAGGGATGTTGGGGGGGGGGGGGGATTAATGAATGCATATAAATGACAATAGGTATCCATTGCCGGTTGGAAGATGACCAGGCATCAGGTTGCCAACATTATTCAGAACAGTAAATTGCTAAAAACTAATATTAGACCATTGGAACCTCCTTTGCCAGTAGCAAAATATGATAATTATTTTTGTTAGTTTTGTTGGCAGATGAAAGGGTAAAAAAATAATTGTCAACAAATATTAGTTTCAGTGAAGCAAAAGCCTTAAGAGAATTGAGAGCAAATAAAGATATCCAAATTCTTGCTCCTGATAAGGGCCGATCAACTGTTGTGATGTTCCGTGAGGATTATAATAATTAAATCTAAAGATTTTCTCAATGAAGGTACCGACCTTCAAATTAAACGAAACCAAACCAACAACACCTTGGGACGTAAAACAACGGCAATCATTGCCAAGTCATCAATTCCAAAGGAAAATCAATACCTGATCAAACCAAGAGCCTCAAAACCACGAAGACTTTATTGGCTACCAATGATTCACAAACCTGATGTGCTCTCAAGACCCATAGTTAGGAGAATAGGCTCTGCCACATACAACCTAGCACAATACTTAACAAAACAAAAACAGCCCTACATCAGTAGGACCCGTTCATTCATAAAAAAAATCTGAACATCTCGTAGATATCATTAAAGATATTATGCTTGACCCAAATTATATTCTCAAATTTTTATGTGACTTCTCTATTCACGAAGGTTCCAGTCAATGAGCCAATTGAATTACTTGAAACTCTAACAAACACAGGTTTAGCCAAAGATATCCCACGACTAGCTTGAACACTGTCTAAAGAACGCATATTTCTTGTGGAAAGATGATTTCTACAAGCAAAAGGAAGGAGCAGCAATGGGCTCTCCTTGATCTCCTGTGATAGCGCATTTGTACATGGAAGATTTTGAAATAAAATCAATAGCTTTAAGCACACTAAAACCCTCTACTTGGTTTAAATATGTGGATGACACATTGGTGGTCTGGCCACACGGCAAAATACATTTAACGAATTTCTAAATCATCTCAACTCAGATTAATTCTCCAAAAAAATGTTACGCATACAATAAAAGGAAAAAAGTCAACATCTGAAAATGTTGCTTCTGCCTCTACATGAATGTAATAGATGCAGGCATTGGCTCGATAAGGTCCATCATGTATTTATCGGATACAAATGGTTGACTGAAGCTGCTTGCTGCCTCACGGTTCATGTTGAAAAAGAGCAGTGCTCGGTTTCAAGTTCGAAATTTTACAAAACATTTGCTCGCAATTACTAATCTCCATTTATTATTTAACGTGAGCACAGTTGGTCACGTATGGTGCGAAATAAGTTGAACATAAATTTTAACTTTCAACTTCCGTGACTGCAGGAATTCATATTATTGGTTCTTTCGGTAAAGTAACGTAATCAGAAAAAAAAAATCTAAAAAATAATAATTAAAAAATAATAATATACGATTGTAAATAAAATTAAATTGAAAACAATAAAAGCAAAAAACCAACGACATTTCGATCGCAACACAAGCTGTCTTCATCGGGTGGAGAGAAAATTGTTAATAATTATTTTTATTTTATTTTTTAAAATTTAGATTTTTTTTTTCTATTTACGTGACTTTACCGAAAGAACCAAGAATAAGTTTAATTTACATTGTAGCGCATTTAAACTCTGCAGGGTGCTTTAAACCTCATCTTTCAGCATTTGTTTAAGGCACTGCACCAAAGTCGAGTGATAATGATGACAAGGGTCAGTGTGCAAGGCCGATCAATGGGTGACCTAACAGGAAGGCACACGGGGTCACGAAAGGGCGACAGTGGTGGGAAGGAGTGGAGTGGCGAGGGGAGGGTAGAGGAAGGGAATGATGGGCAGTGGGTGAATCCACTCGCTGTAGCAACGGCGCCCTAACTGAAGACGACAGTCGTAACGCCTTTGCGAGAGCCATGAGCTATAACAATAAAACAATGTCTTTAGAAATGCTTTTGTTTGTTTTGTTTGTTTTGTTTGTTTTGTTTGTTTTGTTGTCCTCCAATTAGCATGGCCGGCTACGTGCGATGCGAAGCGCAAAGGTCTCAACGCTGCGACACCAATCCCCTCCATACACATAGATCCACCATGCAGCCTTTAACAACTTGCTGGGGCACGTGGTGTCAGCGAGCACCTTTGATGATCGCAACCGCCTTTGTCTCACCAGTGACGATGATTTTACAGATCACACCAGGTACTCATTTATGGCTGAATCGACCTAGAGTCTCAGGACCGGTTAAGATAATCGTCACTGGTGTTGGCCGATGAGTGGGAATCGAACTCTGGCCGCTGGGTTCGTAGGTCAGCGCGCTAACCGCTATACTACCGCTCCCCACACCATACACAAGACAAAAATCCCCTGTATAGCCTTACCATACTATAGGGGGCAAGTGCTGTTGTCTCCCCAGTAACGATGTTAAGATAATCGTCACCGCACACACACACACACACACGTAAATACACAATACCGTAAAGACAAATTAGTCCACATGAGAAATCGGCGGAAGAATTTGTATAAGCTTGAGTAACTCTTCTTGGTTCTTTCGGTAAAGTCACGTAGAAGGGAAATAATAAAATAATATAAATAACACATAATAAAATAATCATAAAAATTTGATTTGTATTATTTCATTATTTCCCTTCTACGTGACTTTACCGAAAGAACCAAGAAGATGAATCCCTGCAGTCACAAAAGCTTTAAATCGAAACTTGAGTAACTCGTCTTGTGACATTTTTGGGGGTGTTTGGGACGACGGAACGCAAAAAAACCGGTTCACAATTTGGAAAGCTTTTACAATCGGTGTCCTCTTACGAGAGGACGAAGGCGCAGGCCGGCAACTTCCCGCTCAGACTACTGGCAAAACAGGACTGCCCCCCCCCGCTGCGAAGAGGGTTATAGAGCAGTTTATGTTCTCCTATAACGCGGTTGTAGTTGTGTTTCTGAACACAGCTTTATTAAAGACTCGTATAACTAAAGAATATATAATATAGGGGGGTAAAGCACAGTCCACGATAATGCATGAGGTGTGTAACACAGTCCGAACAAAGACCGAGGTGCGTGGTGGGTAATGTTTAGAAGAATCCAGCAGCATCCAAGTTCCTCTTGCGATTCTATGCCGAGGCAGTCGAACGTACGACCGCTTGTTCCTATTGGCACTGCGACGTAGTTCCGTTTTCTCGATCGCATAATATATCCGAATCGCATCCGCGTTATAAAAACATGCATTCCCTGACACAGTCATTGCCTAAGCCTATTCTTATGTTTTCATCATTCTGAAACTGGAAAAAGGTTTCATATATATATATAACTACTCAACCCAAGCTTTAAATAATTTGATACTTGTGTAGAGGTGCGAGACACACTCTATTCGGTAACCTGCCGGGCACTATGTAATCAGAGGGAAATGCAGTGTTACCGCTCTGGGACCAAGGGCTGGGGTCAGGGAAAGGCGGGAGCAGATCGTAAACACACTTACCCTCCAGACCAATGGCCAAGGGTCAGTTAGGATAAAAGAGGATCGAAAACACAGATTCTAGAGAACCAATCAGAGGGTCCCACGAGGGAGCAGTTTTCCTCAAGACGAAGACTCAAGCCAGCTCAAGATGGCTAGGACCCTGGACCAAGCCTTCTAGCTCTTCAAGAGCTAAGGCTCAGTGTTAACAGTGGTCAAGGGCAGAATAGGTCCTGACCGGCAGGACCCTGGCTCCCCAGCCTTCCAGCTCTTGTAGGAGCTGAGGCTCGGCGCGACCTGTGGTCAGGGGACCCACCGAGCCAGCGGTGGGTCAAGCTAGCCTCCCCTAGGTTCCAGCCGGAGGACGCTAGGGTAGCGGGTAGATGGAGAATAGTCCCCACCAGGTAGGAGGCTGTACCTCCCTAGGCTAGCATCCAGACCCGTATGTAGGTCCCGCTAGGTACGGAGGCTGTACCTCCTTAGGCTACGGGTGAGGGAACCGCATATCCCTCTGTGTGTATAGGGACTGTGCCCTAAGAAAGACAATAAGCCAGTGTGTGCCTTCAGAAGTTTATTTATCTGTTATTTACAACACAACACTTGCATTGCCTTTGCACTGTTCGCCTTTTGCCATTGTTTCCTGGTAAAGCACTCATGAGTCAATGCCATACATAATGGTGTCTCTGTAGGCCCATCAGTTTCAAAGATAACGCGTATATTATAGTCAGAGCATGTTTGTTTGCATGTTTGGGCACAATTACATGTGGTTCATGCAGGCTTGATGTCTTGCAAGAGGATTTTGGTGTATGAACATTTTAACACCTTCTGTTATAATTGCCAGAAAGGGTAAAACTTATTCTTATGTTTTTCATTGTGCCCTAAATATTACAAAGTCCTCCACGTTGCCCACTGCTTGACAGACCACTGTGATGGCAAACCGGTTATTGTCCATAACCATAATTTGTGGGGTTTTTAAGGTAAAGACAATATGTGTCGCTAAAGCGCCACCACCACCCGACATACCCAATTAGATGGGTTTTCACGTAAACAAAAGGGGACAATTTGCTCCTAGTTTTATACCAAACCGGTTGTGTGCTGGAGAGTAAACCCACAACACAATTTACATGGAGGTTTACTCTCCATCACCCATTTATATTCACGCCATTTAACCCCTCAAACAAACCTTAATGGTTAATATTGGTGGCGAAAGCGTATGAATACGTGTTAATCATTGTCCATATCGCCGATATTACCAATAAACATTTTCCAACGGCCATCGAAGAGACCCATTCACGGTGCCTCTCAAAACCAGAACTCACCAGTTGCTTTCACTCACCTTCATTCGAGCTCCCTCTTGATGGGAGAATAATCACTTTCCTCAGTGAGCGCTCTCCGACCCAGAGAAGATTGGTTCCGGATACAACCAAATTTTAAAATGTGGTTTGTAACTTTGATCCTTACCCGTGTATCGATAGTTCAATGTTATTGTGTAGTGTTATTGAGGGGCTACTGCTGTGTGTTGTGGTCTTAGTTTAGTTAAGGACTATTGTTGTTTTTCTACCTTGCCCAAACTTGCATTTGATTCTTCAAAAATCGGCAGGAATGTATGAACTTATGCAATGTTCCAAAATTTGATTTCTTATTTCTTGTTTATTTTGCATTTCACACTTCCTGGTAGACATATATGCGTTCCCTGCATGCCGAAAGTTGAAAAACACGATGACAAAGCCAAACAGCAGCAGAATGAGAGGCAGGGAAACAGAATACAAGATATTTTCATCAGATGGCATGGTGATAATCACCAGAGCTGAGGATGGTCTTGTGAAGCCGCAGTATAGTTTGCTTCCCAGGAATTAACCTAACTCATGAAGCAGACGGGGGACAAATTAATGACAGACCATAGAGGAAATAACCCTCGCGTGGGCAAGGAGTGACCCAGGGAAATTTCTGAGAGATATTCACGGAAGGGGTCTTACATCATCACCTCCAAAGGACAGAGCAGAACAGGATACGTAAGAGAGCACTCGTGGCAAAACACCATAAACCACTGCCCACCCGAGGACAAATACAGGGCAAACAGACAAGAATGTCCCTTGCTGTTGCAAAGACTGTTGAAACAGCAAGGGACATTCTTGTCTCTTGTGCTTGGAGAGTTTAAACGTTCAAAATGACAAATACGCTATATGAATAATCTTAACCATCGTGGTACTACATGGTAATCTATTGTTGCATGACAATAGAGCACAGAGTCACGAAGTTTTGAATACGACTAGTTGCATGTTTTATTAACATCCACTTATCCGTATGTAATGCGGGCGAAAGCGACCTTCCGGATGTGACGTCACGAGGAGGCGGAGCCAGGTGACGTGGGTGAAAGGTAGGGGGTCCTTAAGCGGGTAAACCGGAAGGAGAAGGCAGTCGGGGTGTGAATGGAAAGCGGTGGGGCCACGCGGGCGTACGAGCCGAGGGGGCACCGTCAGAAGCGGGAGCCAACCCTGGGAACAGTAGGGAGCTACTGGGAGGTGTAAAGCTGCAGATAGAGATAGGCAGTAAGGCTGTGTGTGAGGAGCAGCGGGGTGGCTGCCAGGAGTCGCAAGAGCGACGAGAAGGCGAGACAGCACGAGGCCGTGAGAGCTACAGCAGGAACAGCCAAGGGAGCTGTGTGAGAGTACAGCAGCGGAGCTGCTGTGGGGCTGCAAGAGCGACAAGAACAGCAGCGGGGCTGCTGATGTGGACTGGAGTGACATCGGAACCAGCACAGAGAGAATAAGAGAGACAGCCGTGTGGGGACGCAGTACGGACCGAATAAAGGACACTGAGCCAGATATCGTGGTCAAGTCTTTTATTACACTGGGGTCAGAAGTGAAACGGCATGTCTAAGCAAGTAAGGAAGAAAATTCCCCCGGCGCCAGCATCGGCTTCTTCGTCCGACGACGACGAATTCCCTCCGACCACGGATTTTGCTGGGGTGGTGGAGGAGAGCCCTGCTGAGGCGAGCACGGGGACGGGCGTGGAAGATGTCGGCGCGATGGCGGGTCCGTCAACAACATCGGACGCTGAGCAAAGATGGCAACAGGTGGCAGAACAACTGGAGACACTCAAGGACGTCCTGGCGCATCTGTGTCATCTCGTTACGCCAAGGACGACGATGGAACGAGAAGGTGCTCCACGGGCCGCCACGTTGCCTGCCCTGCCGCCGCCATTGGCCACGCGGCAAGAAGACGCCATCTTGCGCGCTCCGCGGCGCCAAACCGCCATCTTGGCCACGCCGCGGGCCGACGCCATTTTGAATTTACCTCCACAACAACCATCATTGGAAGACGGCGTGAAGAGGAGTCGGAGTCGCCACCTTACTACGGTTAAGGAATTCTCTATCGGGGGCGATTGGAGCGCTTTCGCCTGCCGATTTTTGGCGGCGGTTCGTTCAGCAAGATGGACCGATGCGGAGGCCTTGGAAGTGTTGCCGACTCTACTGGACGACGAATCTGTGCGATTTTTCCGTTCCATAACAGCCGATAAGAAGAAGACGTTATGTGGAGTTTTTGAGGAAATGGCCGACGCCTATGAGCCACCTGACGACGCGCATCGGCGATTCGCTCAACGACAACGAGCACCCGAAGAATCGCCCGTGGCGTTCAGGGGTGCGGTGTTGGAGCTGGCCATGGCGGCATATCCTGACACGCCACAGGATCTGCTCGAGCCCCTCATATTGGGAAAAATGCTGGAGCTGTCTCG
The DNA here is from genome assembly GCF_964198595.1 of Lampetra fluviatilis. Taxonomy (NCBI): domain Eukaryota; kingdom Metazoa; phylum Chordata; class Hyperoartia; order Petromyzontiformes; family Petromyzontidae; genus Lampetra; species Lampetra fluviatilis. The sequence continues at coordinate 5,595,123 of NC_136322.1, read as the reverse complement.
GGATCTGGGGATCCCCATGCCTGTGTGTGGGCATGAGAAGCTCACGTCCCGGGCGGCAGCAAAGTGTCTGGACGCGCAGTTTAATCTCCGTCGCTGGAAGCAAGTGGCGGCATGGACGGGTGGGCCCGTCAAGGAAGGAGGCGCGATGAGGTGGGACCCCACAAAGGCGATCTATGTGCCGGATGAGCGGGGTCCACAGGAGCTGACGGCTGCCTCCTCTCCATGGCCGGGACGCGGAAGGCCGGGGCCGCGCGCTACGCCATCGGGACGGGGCCGCCGGGACGCAGGACCTGCGCTTCGGCGCAACGAGGCCGATTGCTTCCGCTGCGGCCGTAGGGGCCATTACGCCAGAGATTGCTGGGCCCGCTTCTCGGGTCCGCCGCAGCAGGAGCCCACAACACCGGACAAGCCGACCAAGGAACCTCCGAAACAGGCATGTCGGCACGCACCAGACACTCGGCAAGGCTTTACACCTCACCCACCACCTGTGTTGCGCGATCCTATTGTTGTTGTTAAAGAAAGGCCATCGACGGGGCCTTGTCATTCAGTTACGCAGTGGCGCAAATTGGCACGGAGAGTTGTCGCGGCCGCTACGGGTTCGTCCACTGTACCGGGGTCCATACAAGGTGTGGACGTGCGCATTTTGGTCGACTCGGGAGCGTCTGCGACTATTATATCGGATGTCATTTTCCATCTGTTGGGCATTCCGCCGGGGGCTGTGCGTCCGGTTTATGGGTCTTGCGTCGCTGCAAACGGGGGTAGTATGGGGATTGTGGGCCAAGTTGATGCTAAGATATCTATAGGGGATGTGTCGGCTTCGGGCGTTGTGTTAATATCGAGATCTTTGGCGGTTCCTTGCTTACTAGGCACGGATTTTTTGGCTAAGATGCCCATTTTGATTAAAATCAATGAGAATTGTATTGAATTGCCGGGGGGCCGTCGAATCTCGTTTCTGCCGTCGCCCTGGGGGCGACCTGCTTCGGCCGTACAGGTGCAGGCGCTGTCCGTCGCATCTGTGGACATCCCACCTGGTTCACAGATGCTTATACCCTTGCGGTATCGGAAGCCCCTGCCCGATCGGCTAGGAGCATTAGGGGTCTTGTTGTCACCATCCGCCACGATAACAACGGGATTGGCGTTAGTTGGGGCACAGACCATCGTCCGGCCGGATCAATTACCGGTTTTACAGGTGCTTAATGCGGGGGTGGAAAACATCCGTGTTCCGGCCGGTACGGTTGTGGCACATGCCACTACGACGTTTGCGACGCACGATTGTCCGCATCGCTGAGGAGTGGTCGCTGGTGTTTCCGAGCCAAGGAGTTCGGACAATCGTTGGATCGCTACCTTATGTGACGAAAATTCTTCCCTGTCCGTGGGGCAACGTGATGCGCTGCGTAAATTGTTGCTGACGTATTCGGATGTATTCAGCTCCGACGATTTGGATTTGGGACGCACATCCTTGCTTTCCCATCACATTGAGACGGGCGACGCTGCCCCTATTCGGTTAAATTCGCATCGGATGAGTCCAGCGGAGCGAGAACACGTTCGGGGGGCGGTGGAAGACATGTTGGCTGCGGACATTATATCGCCATCTAACAGCCCATGGGGCGCTCCTGTGGTCTTGGTTAAGAAAAAGGATGGCAACTTGAGATTTTGTGTCGATTTCCGGAAATTGAATAAGATATCGGTGGCAGATGCGTACCCCCTGCCGCGTATGGACGACTCCCTTGACGCATTGTCGGGGGCTAAGTTCTTTTCCACACTGGACCTCTCTTCGGGATTTTGGCAGCTTCCCCTTGACGAGTCCTCACGGGAGAAAACCGCATTCCGTACGCCGCAGGGGTTATTTCAATTCAACTGCCTCCCAATGGGATTGAATGCGGCCCCTGCTACGTTTCAAAGATTGATGGAGCTCGTTTTGACGGGGTTGCAGTGGGAGACGTGTCTTATATATTTGGACGATATTATTGTGTTCAGCCGCACATTTGAGGAACATTTAACGCGGCTGGAGACAGTGTTCACGAGGATGCGCTCTGCCAATTTGAAATTCAAACCAAAGAAATGCCACCTACTGCAACGGTCCGTCCGTTATTTGGGGCACATTGTGAGTGCCGAGGGGGTGTCCACGGATCCGGAAAAGACGGCGTGTGTCCGGGATTGGCCGACTCCGGCCTCTGTGGGGGATGTTCGACGGTTTTTGGGATTTGCCTCGTATTACCGAAGATTTGTGCCGAGGTTTGCGACGATTGCGAGGCCCTTGCATCTCCTTACGGGTAAAGGACGGAAATTTGTTTGGGGAGAGCCGGAAGAGGCGGCCTTTCGGAGTCTGCGCGATCTATTGGCTACGGCCCCGACATTGGATTATCCCGATTTTGATCGCCCTTTCATTCTAGATACGGACGCGAGTGACACAGGTATTGGGGCGGTATTATCACAGTCTAAAGGGGGCGTAGAGCGCGTCGTGGCGTATGGTAGCCGAGTCTTGTCGCCTGCGGAAACACGCTACTGTGTCACTCGTAGAGAACTTTTGGCGGTTGTTTTTTTCCTGCGGCAATTTCGACCGTACCTTTACGGTCGTTCTTTTATTGTGCGTTCGGATCATGCGGCCTTGCAATATGCGCTTAAAATGGACCAGCCATCGGGACAGTGGGCACGTTGGTTGGACACGCTGCAGGAGTTTTCCTTCCAAATTCAACATCGGAAGGGAGTGCGCCATGCGAACGCTGACGCACTTTCCAGATTACCAGGGCGCGCCCCTTGTAAATGTGCGTCGGGGACGCATAGGTGTTCGCCGATTCTCAACCCCTCTCAGCCGCTCACGTTGGCCGTCGGGAAGTCGGATACTCCGATGGAACCGGGACCGACTGATGGGGTTTTGAATCTGCCGCGGTCTGTCTGGATTCGGGAACAGATGATGGACGAGTCGTTGTTGTCCATGCGGAAGCGGTCTATGAGGGACAAGGGGAGTCCGAGTTCGGCTGTGGGGCCGCGATCCGCTCTCCGAGATGGTCTGCTTATGTGGCAAGAAAGGTTCCAGGAAAGCTGGCGTGTGGTGGTACCAATGTCCTTGCGATTTGAGTTGATTAGAACTCTCCATTGTGACACACTATTGCATTTAGGGGTGCAGAAGACCTTGTTGACGTTACAACGTCATTATTTTTGGCACGGCATGGCGACAGATGTCGTAGGGCACGTGCGCGCGTGCCCTGAATGCGCCCGGCGTAAGCCGCCTAAACATCCTTACGTGCCGCCTCTCCAGTCGATTCAGGTGTCTCGAGTCAATGAATTGGTGGCACTGGACATATTGGGACCCTTCCCACCATCGGCGAGGGGAAATAAATATTTGCTGGTAGGGGTCGAGTATCTCTCCCGTTGGCCGATGGCCTGGCCGTTGCCCGATCAGTCGGCCGCGGCCATCACCGACGCCTTTTTGTTTGGGTACATTATGGACAAGGGGGCGCCGGAGAGACTCCTCACGGACCAGGGCCGAAATTTCTCTTCTAAATTGTTGGCTGAAGTGTGCGCAGGCCTTGGGACTAAGAAGATACGGACATCTCCATACCATCCGCAGACGGATGGTATGGTTGAGCGGCTGAACAGGACATTGTCTGCCATGCTTTGCCATACTGTGAGTGAGCAGCAATCGGATTGGGATCTGCACATCCCCGGAGTGCTTTCGGCGTACAGGATGACGCCCCATGCGGCTACAGGGTATTCGCCGTTTTACCTTATGTATGGTCGGGAAAACGTGCCTCCGGTGGATGTGCAATTGGGTACTGGGGTGAAGGGACCTCGTAAACCACTCCCTGAATACATTCAGGACACGGTTCGCCGGGTTACGGAGGCGCGGGAAAACGCCCGCGTGGCTACGGCCAAAGCCCAGGCCCGGAACGAGCGGTATGCTCGGCGGTCTGAGGGGGAGTGCCCCTGGAAGGTGGGAGACCTGGCCTGGCTCCATTGCCCGCAGGTGCGGCCGGGGACCTCTCCTAAATTGCACAAACCTTGGCATGGTCCTGTGCGCCTCATTGAGGTTCCCAATCCACAGTCGGCGCGTGTTCAGTTTGGTTCTCGCCGTTGGTTTGTTCATACGTCGCGGTTGAAACCATATGTTGCTCCCCTACGTGATGCGTCATCTCCCAATGTTGCCTTGCCGGGGTCTGTTGCTGCTGACTCTGACTCTTCCCCGCCTGCGTCCATTGATCTTGCTAGAGCGCCTGTCGTACCTGTTCCAGACAGGCCGACCGTGACACCGCGGGGGAGGAGTGGGCCTGCTCGGAGGGCGCCTGCCAAGGCTGCGGGACCTTCAAGCCCGGCGACCCTTCCGACCCCGCTGCAGGCGCATTCGCCGAATATGACCAAGACTGATTCGTCAGGGACACGAGATGTCGGTGGACTTCCAATCGCAGCAGGGGAATTACCCCCTGTCATTTATCGTGTTCCATCGCGTCCCCGTTCTACAAGTGGGCCGCCGACCGTCCGGGACGGGCCGGCGACCCGCACTCGTTCCAAATCGCTTACGTTTCGTTGATTGTATGTTGTTATTGTTCTTGTTCTTGCCGTCGTATTTATCGCATGCTTTCGTACGTTCGTCGATGTTACTTGTGTGTTGTTCTTGTTGTTATATTGCATGCTTAGTGTCCTTTAAGGGGGAAGGTCGGTTCACCGCATTACGCTTTGGTGTTGTTCAGCCGAGGTCGGCTGGGTTTTTTCTATGGGGGAGGGTGGTGTAATGCGGGCGAAAGCGACCTTCCGGATGTGACGTCACGAGGAGGCGGAGCCAGGTGACGTGGGTGAAAGGTAGGGGGTCCTTAAGCGGGTAAACCGGAAGGAGAAGGCAGTCGGGGTGTGAATGGAAAGCTGTGGGGCCACGCGGGCGTACGAGCCGAGGGGGCACCGTCAGAAGCGGGAGCCAACCCTGGGAACAGTAGGGAGCTACTGGGAGGTGTAAAGCTGCAGATAGAGATAGGCAGTAAGGCTGTGTGTGAGGAGCAGCGGGGTGGCTGCCAGGAGTCGCAGGAGCGACGAGAAGGCGAGACAGCACGAGGCCGTGAGAGCTGCAGCAGGAACAGCCAAGGGAGCTGTGTGAGAGTACAGCAGCGGAGCTGCTGTGGGGCTGCAAGAGCGACAAGAACAGCAGCGGGGCTGCTGATGTGGACTGGAGTGACATCGGAACCAGCACAGAGAGAATAAGAGAGACAGCCGTGTGGGGACGCAGTACGGACCGAATAAAGGACACTGAGCCAGATATCGTGGTCAAGTCTTTTATTACACGTACATTAGTGCCTTGAGATCTGGGTTAAGCATATACACTTGATAACGAACGGTTATGAAAAAATACCTAAGATAAAATCACATTCACGTTGTTGTTGTGAATTTTAATAATCTCCAGAAGGAGGTGTGGCAATTTTTTTATTATTTTATATTCGTGTGGGGACACAGATATGAGAATGAAGAATATTTCCTGCTGATGCATTGTGTTACATTCTTCACAATGACATGAGTGACTATCGAGCTGTGTAAAAAAAACAGAAAATAAAAAGTATTTTTTAAACATCCATGGAACAATAAAGTTACAGATACATTAAACATATTCTAGGTGATTATTGCACTGCAATGCAAACAGACAAATTATATCCTTGTTGGTTTAATAACGTTTCAATAACGAATTATTAGGAATCGCTGCCTTCTAAACGAAAGGGCTGCCTGAGAATGCTTTACATTTCTTATGAAGAAAAATTCTAAAACACCACGCAATCCGGTGGCATTCGAAGTTGCAGACAAATAAAGGGGACCCATGTCCCTGATTTGTTTAGTATGCCTCTTCAGCCAACTTGCTGGGGGAGATAAATGGCCTCGTCTGACATTTCGCCCCTGGCATCAAAACACCTTTCGGGGGGGGGGGGGGTGTCCTTGCTATAAATTCTGAATCACGTCATGTTGAAACTGGTCTACTTTACTTGATAAATGCGGTTAGGATGCTATCGATCAAATAGAGCTTAAATTCAAAACAAACAAATTAAACTGTACGTTGTAGAACTACTCGAAGTGCGTTTATATGTTACTGTTCGATAGACCATTCTAGCGAAAAAGCAATGAACCTCCCTGCTGGAAGTGGTGGCATAACAACCATCCCTAGCCCTCGAGGGAACCGTGAGCATTTAAGCCACACGCTCAAGGGCAGGGAGCAGGGAGAATTGAGGTTAAATTGTCGCCCAGTCCCACTGAGGGGACGGGGGGAGGGGGACGGACGTTCCATTTAATCTGACAGTGAGTTATGTAGCCGGCAGCAGTGCACCTGCACTGAGGCCCAAGGGCCAAAGTGGCTGAGGTACCAGGTGACGAAGACGGGGGGGGGGGACCCTTTAAAATACTTGTGCCATGTCCCCTCACAATCGTCTTAGAACACTTGAGCGCGGCATTCCAGATGTTACACCAGTCGTGGTAAATGGACGTTTTTGGTGCGAACACGAAAATATTCTACTGACATCCAAAGAAGTGGAGGAAGGTGCATTAGCCATAGCGTAGATACGTAGGGCTGGTCAGCCTTATTATTCCAGATGTAATGTGTGCACATACGTATGTTAAACTTCTTTCACGCCGTACGTAGCCAACCGTGCTAATCGGAGGTGGTTGGAGGATTCATTAATCACGAATTAATAATGAATCCTCTGAACAAATCGCATTTAAAATATGTCGGATCGCGGAAGCTAAGGTTTGAGCCTGGCTCGTGCTCGTACATGGGTGACCATAGGCGGCGTATAATACGTTATGGACTTGGAACTATGCGATGACCAGCCGACTACAGTCCAGTGCAGCAACATCCATTGTTGTATTGTACTTTTATGTGTCTCGCCTTCAACAACCCACATTTACCAGAATAGTGCAATCTGGTCAAATACCCCCCCCCCCCCTCCCAGCCATCAATGTGCATGGCTTAACCTTTGTATTTTGCTTTTGAGATTTTACAAGATCAGGAGCATTATATGTTGTATGTGGAATGACAATTGAGCCTGCATGTGGTGTGAAGGGGCTAGTGGCCACGGGAGGTAATGACGGGTAATAGTTGTGAGTGCGAAGGGACTGGTGGCTACGGGAATGTTCGAAAAGGGAGCGTGGTCAGGTAACGGAAGAAAACGGTTGAATCTGCCGGTAGAGCGAGCGTCCAGAGTCGGCGAGAATGATCGAGAAGGGGGGCGTGGTCTCAGTTGGTATAGAAGGGAGATGCGTGCGAGACTCGGGGCTGTTGCCATCTAAAGAGAAGTGTCAAGTCGTAATTACAACCGGTGCCAGAAGTGGGGTGTCATCATGCAATGGCATGGTTGCAAGGAGAACTCACCGACAACGACTTCATATGGGGAAGAGACCCCCTTCCAGCAAGCACCAGTTGGTGGGGACCCGGTGAATAACCCCACCGGTGAAGAGGGAGCAATGTGGTAACGAGGAGAGGGGGCCGGCCAACAGAAACAAATAAGCGAGGAATTTGACGAGGTAACGGGATGGCTGGATCGGCTGTTAGCAGTGTTCTCACAGCTCACTGTATAGCTTGCCGCAGCTGCGGCGAGAGGAGGAATGGCGAAGAGCACGGTGGGCGTCACTTCAGTGAAAACCGCTCAACCGATGGCCGCCATTTCACAAGGTAACCAAATGGCGGCTGAAGAAAATACAGCTCCGGAGGCGTTGGAAAGAGTAACTGACTGCCCGCGGTGGATGATGCCTCTAAAATAATTTGTAGCAGCAGGAGGCAACTGGGGTGCCTTCCCCCGAAGGTTCGAGGGAGCGTATCAAGCCATCGGATGGTCGGAAGAGCAAACACTGAGAGCCCTGCCTACCGCCCTTGAAAACGACGCCCTTGCAGTGTTCCGAGCTGTGCCGGAGGAGTAAAGGGCTTCGCTACAAGAGGTGTATGGTGAAATGGCGACTGTTTTTGATTCCCTATTGAATACGCAGAGAAAGTTCCTGCAGCGAAAGTGGGAGAACGCCGAGACGTCCATCGCTTACCACAGCATGTTGATATCACTGGGCCAGGTAGCGTATCTATGGCTGGACGAGGCGGCACTGGAATTTCTAGTGATGGAGCAGTGACTGCTGATCAGCGGGAGTGGAATGCCAATTCTCCGGAGTCGGTGGATGGCAGAGTGGGCCACAGGGCTTGCTGGAGCTGCCATCTGCAGTGGCGATTTCTGCGGCGGAGACCACGTGGTTGCTGGCCGCCATTTCGCCTACGGAGGGCATGGCGGGGCTGGTGGGTGCCATTTGCCGTGGGCTGCGGGGCTCGACGGAGCTGCCACCTTCAGCGGTGATTCCTGCGGCGGTGACCACGAGGTTGCCGGGTGCCATTTTTTTCCACGGAAAGCATGGCGTGGCCAGTGGGTGCCATTTGGCGTGGGCAGCAGGGGGCGTCGGAGCTGTCGCCTGCAGTGGTGATTCCTGCGGTGGAGACCATGGAGGGCATGGCGTGGCTGGCGGACACCATTTGGAGTGGGACGCAGGACGATGCTAAGGCGGCGATGCGAGGAGCTGCGTACAGACCACTATGGCTGCCGCCCGTTCAAGAGTTCGTGGTGGCTGGAGGCGATTGGATAGCCTTCCGTCATTGCTTCAAAGCAGCTTGGTTGTCCATCGGATGGACGAAATGGGAGGCCCTGCGAGCCCTACTGATGGCCCTCGACGACGATGCGTTGACGGTGTTCCAGGCCATCCCGGAAGGTGATCGATCAACTCTCAGGCAGGCATATGCCCAAATTGCAGCAGTCTTTGACCCGCCATACAACACCAAAAGTAGATTTTGCAAAGGAAGCGGTGGAGGCCCAGTAGCATCTCGCTTGTCATAGCACTTTGCTGGCATCGGTGCAAGAGGAGTATCTGCACATGAACTGGACGGCGCTCAAATCCTTAGCAGTAGGAAGGTTGGTGTCATTGGTGCAGGAGTTGAGGGTTGTCCTGACCTACATGCCAGGAAGTGGAGATGGTGGCTGTGGTGTACAGCTATGGGCAGCGTGGGAGGGTCACTACAGAAGGCCGATGGGTCGGAGTTGGCAAGAAGGGCAGACTTTTCTGCCCTGGAGTCACACGGCCGCCTGCGGTCGGCCGGGCCACATCGCAAGAGAATGTCGGGATGTTAACCCAACGTCGATAGCACTAATGACAGCCTTCATCATACTTGCCTCTGCTCCTCAAGCCCCACAGGATCCAAGTCTCTGATTCCGGAATATATTCCGAGGTCGCCGTGTGTGAGGGATTGGAGGCTGGAGCCCGGTCATGTGCTGCTATGTTGAATCCAGGGAGGAGCCGCAAAATTTAGGCCAATTTTTTTTTGTTCCTCAGAGCCCCACAGAAGTACAGGATCCTGCCCAAGGCGGGGGACCGGTGTCAAGGACTAGGTTCAAGTGAGCAATGTCCAGTAAAGCAGACTCTTGTCCTGTTGATCGGGGAAAAATGGCATGTTAAAGGTTAATGGGCACTGAAAAGGGGTTGTGTAGTGCTGCGTGCTGATGGGGTTTTTTTTGCTTGTGCCATGCGCCGAGTGTCACGGCGGTTGTGTTATCGGTTCATGGAGGTGCTCAGGTGGAGCTATTGTTGGGTTGTTGGTTCGCGGGAGTGTCGTGACTTTTTTTGGTTGTTGTATTCTTTTTGTTGGTGTTTTGTGATGTTCCTCAGTTGTGGGAGTTGCTCTGCCTGTCCACCCGGTTGCATTGCTGTGTATCAGCTGGGAATGCTTTATCAAAGGGGGGAGGGTGATTTAGTGTCATAACGCCGGCTGGTGGACAGCAGCAGCAATTGCTGTGGACAGATAGTACACACGCTGGTGAGAGTGTGCACGGGGTGTAGGCAGAGGGTGGAACTATGGTAAGGGTCACGGAGTACCCCATCTGAAGGCCCCTTGAACCTGCTTGCGGGTTCGAGAAGGGAGGCGCGGTCAGGGTGGAGCCAGGCCACGCTGGTAGCATAAAATGAGCTGAGAGTGGAGGCTCAGGGCTGTCGGTTCTGGGAATAGACTCGTCTTTTTGTTGCTGTCGTCTCGTCACCATCGTCGCTAATGATCTCCACTAGATATTGCGCTACAAAGGATAGCAGTTGGCTATCTCAGTCAGCGCCATCAGTGTAAGATGGCTAGTGTTGTGTACAGGCTAGGTTATGCTACTGTGGAGAGTGTGTGGACGAGACCATGGAAGTTGTTAATAAAGAACATGCCCCATAAAAATTGTTGACACTAGACATGCATACGTTTAAATGTGTCTATGGAGACCATCCATCGAGGAGATAGAGCTAGAAAAGTAGTTTTTTTTTTCGCAGGATGGTGAGGAATTGAGCAATGGCGACACCTTACCGAAAGCTTCAACCACTGGTTGACAAAAGGCAAAACATGGTGTCAAACGCGTGACCGTGCCCACGATTAACCCTATGCTTTTACCTTTGTGGTTTTTGTTTCAACAGGAGACGTTGCTTGGGAAAGTGATGTTCTACTCCAACAACGATGTAACGATCAGCGTCAGAGTGTTCGAGAGGGTGGAATGCAGTGTGGGCGGCAACATCAGTAACGCTGTCAAAGTTTGGACAACGTGTAGCTGCAACGCTTTAAGTAGTCAGTGGGTCCGCAAGCAAAGCCACAAGAAGAGCCATTTAATTTTCGAAATGTGTCCAAAACTCTATACACTTGATAATCGATTATCCTGGCACGCAATTATATTCTGCTTACAACATTATTCGGCGTGTCCCAGTGTGCAATATTCCATACAGTACATGAAACACTACATACAACTTGTGTGTGTGTTTGGGGAGTTGTGGCATGCATTAACCACATGTACTTGTGTGGTGAACATGCAATCAGACATGCTCTGATAAGATATGCATTGTCTTTGAAACTGATTGGCCTACACCAGAGACATCAGCCTTCATTCTGGCCTAGTCTCATTGTAATGTAGTAACTCGGCGGGAGACGACTTCACGGGTAGCACACTCTTTATTTCACCAAACTCGTTCACAGGTGACTAACAACCACTTAGTATCCCGGGTGACAAACACCCACTTAACTACTCTGGCGACTAACGCCCACTGAGCTACTCGGGTGACCAACACCCACTTAGCTACTCTGGCGACTAACGCCCACTGAGCTACTCGGGTGACCAACACCCACTTAGCTACTCTGGCGACTAACGCCCACTGAGCTACTCGGGTGACCAACACCCACTTAGCTACTCTGGCGACTAACGCCCACTGAGCTACTCTGGACACTCCCTGCCCGGGGTGTCCGTCTTGACTGTGGGTCCCCAGCCCGACCCACGTGGGCGTCGGACCACGGGTCCCACAGTCTCGCCTCCGAGCCACACAGGGCCCCGGTCCCTACAAGGACGGCGGGACTAGGGGTCTCGGGGCACTAGGTCTTCAACTCCGTCTTCGATCTTCAACTGGATAACTCTCCCCGAGTGCTCTCGCGCGTCCCCCTTTATACCCCACCTGCGGACGTCGCTGCGAGCACCCATCCTATTCGACCAATCACTGGGCGCTGGCTACGATCTTGTTTTCCCACATCTCAGCGTGCCTCACCACCCACGCCGCGCCGCCCCGTCATCTGTCACTCCCGGCGCGCGCGTCCATACCACGCCCACAACGCGTGCCCAACCCCGCACCCCGTGCCGCCACGTGATCCATCACTGTCACAGTCGGCGCACGTCAACACCACCACTACATCACCCCCTACCACATAGCTCGCAGCCGACCCGGCTGCTATAAAAATATACAAACCCCCCTTCCCCCTGTGTGCCCCGTAACACAACAACAACAACAAGAACAACAACTAACGTAACAACACAACACAACGCGAACACTACCATCCGCAACCATCAACCAATGCCACCACGACAACAGAACAATATATACAATCCGGCGAGTGAGAATACCAATGTGTATGCAGAAAGAAAAATAAATGTATTTTTTTTTTCCTTTTTCGACTCGTGCAGCGTCCCATTCTTTCCGAGCGTCCCTAGAACGGGACATTACCCCGGCAGAGGGGAACACCGGGCGAGCTCGGTGTCGAAAAAAAATGTCTTCATGAAAATTGTTGTGCCCTAGCCCGAGTCCGCCTTGCCGGTCCGTCGTACGGCACCAGACGCGGTTGACCGTCCGGTGGTGCCGGCAGTTCAGGAAGACATTGGCCAGGCATCGAGGACCCGCGCGTGCCGCGGGGTTCCGGTTCCCGACGGTCAGCAGCCATCAAGCCCGAGGCACCGGGTTTTGTTGGGATGACTTGTGGGCCTGGTCGTCGTCCCGACGTGGTCCCGTGGCGCGCTGACGCGGGGCCCGGCACCCGGCTGCGACGTGACCCCGAAGGCCGCAGTTGTAGCAGACGACGAGGGACGTCGTAGGTTTCGGTTGCTCCAGCTTGCGGGATGAACGTGTGGGCGAACGACCTCCCGTTCTCCACTCCCCCGGACGCGATGCAGCGAAGGCCTGCTCCTGATCCGCAGCTGGCTGAGGTTCGGCGATCGTGGCGGCCAGTGCTGCGTTCCCCGCCAATTTGCAGACCACCGTCGGCTTGCACTTGAGGACCTCGTACGCGTGAATGCTCGTGGCGATCGCCAGGGAGCAGATATCCATTTCGTCCGCCACATTGATGGGGACCCCCAACTCGTGGGCCAACGCCAGCAGCTGCTCCGTCACCATGGCGTCCTTCCCCTCCTTGTCCATGCGGGGAAAAGCTGCGTCCGCCAAGGCGAGCAGCGCCGTGCGATAGGCGAGCGTCGTTTCTCCAGCCACCTTTCGCCGATCGTAGAACTGGTGGCGACAGGTGGAGGGCGGCCCGAACACCTTCGCCATCAGGTGTAGTGCGGCCTGGAGCGTAGAGCGGGACGACCTTGCAGCAGATGTGAAGGCTGCAAGCGCGTCGTCGTCGAGCATCGCTGGCAACGCACGCAGGGCAGTGGTGTCGGACCACCCCGACATTTCCTGATGTGCGAGGAACCTTCGTTGGAAGGCTCCCCAGTCGCCCCCATCCGCCTTGAACGCCGACAGCGCGGGCAATCTTTGCTGGAGGACCCGATCGTCGTCGACGTCGGAGAGATTTTCCCGCGCTCCGCTGTAGTTGTGTAAAATGTCGGCTCGGTCGTCAGGCGCAAATGGAGAGCTCCGGCGCGCGCTGATGACGTGGGCTGCGCTGAGCGGAGGTCTCCGGCCACGTGGTGTCCGTGCTTCCCGCCAATCGATGGCGGCCCCTCAAAAACGGCGGCAACTTCAAGACTTTTGGCGCGAAGCGCCTTTTGGCGGGATCCCTCCAACCTCGCTTTCTCCACCAACCCCGCAGCCGTTTTTTCGCTCGCCGGAACGGAGATGTCCGCCAAAATAGCAGCGGCGGCGAGTAGCAACTCCGCCAAACGGGAGTGTGCGTCTTGGAGGCTGGTGTCGGAGGCGAGCGGAGCGTCGGCCATCACCGCGAAGTGCTGCATCGGCGGCAACTCCTCGTCCTCTCCTCCCGAGGTTGGTGTCCCCGGTACGCCGTCGTCTTCCCGACCTCGCTCGTGGGTACGGGTAGTCTTCCTCGTGTCCATTCTTCTTGAAGACAGGTTTACTTCTGACGCCAGTTGTAATGTGGTAACTCGGCGGGAGACGACTTCATGGGTAGCACACTCTTTATTTCACCAAACTCGTTCACAGGTGACTAACAACCACTTAGTATCCCGGGTGACAAACACCCACTTAACTACTCTGGCGACTAACGCCCACTGAGCTACTCGGGTGACCAACACCCACTTAGCTACTCTGGCGACTAACGCCCACTGAGCTACTCGGGTGACCAACACCCACTTAGCTACTCTGGCGACTAACGCCCACTGAGCTACTCGGGTGACCAACACCCACTTAGCTACTCTGGCGACTAACGCCCACTGAGCTACTCTGGACACTCCCTGCCCGGGGTGTCCGTCTTGACTGTGGGTCCCCAGCCCGACCCACGTGGGCGTCGGACCACGGGTCCCACAGTCTCGCCTCCGAGCCACACAGGGCCCCGGTCCCTACAAGGACGGCGGGACTAGGGGTCTCGGGGCACTAGGTCTTCAACTCCGTCTTCGATCTTCAACTGGATAACTCTCCCCGAGTGCTCTCGCGCGTCCCCCTTTATACCCCACCTGCGGACGTCGCTGCGAGCACCCATCCTATTCGACCAATCACTGGGCGCTGGCTACGATCCTGTTTTCCCACATCTCAGCGTGCCTCACCACCCACGCCGCGCCGCCCCGTCATCTGTCACTCCCAGCGCGCGCGTCCATACCACGCCCACAACGCGTGCCCAACCCCGCACCCCGTGCCGCCACGTGATCCATCACTGTCACAGTCGGCGCACGTCAACACCACCACTACATCATCACCAGTGTCAGAACAGAGAACGCATAAGGCGAACAGTACAAAGGCATTCATCGCTTGGGGCAAGCAACTTTATCATGGGACCTTTTTGCCAGTATCAAGTATGAAAAATAAGAATAAGTTTTACCTTTTCTGAGACAAGGCCATAAAGAAGACTTTCTCTGGTGTAGGCCAATCAGTTTCAAAGACAATGCGGATATTATCAGATCATGTTTGTTGCATGTTCACCTTAAGTACGTGTGATTCCTTGCAAAATTTATATATTTGGTATTTTTTAACATCGTAACACTTGTTTTATTCACAGAAAGGGGAAAAAAACTATATTAGCTTATTTCGCGTAATGTTAATTATGTTAAGAATGGCACGCGGTAAAGTTGACGAATAAACCTTGTTTATTTTGTACAACATTTGTTCAGGCTCTTGGGCCTTCGATCTTTACACGGTTGGAGTCCATATCAATGTTAACTTCACAAACCCTGTTCAGATTTCAAAGATGGTGATGGCTGGAAATTACTACTATTGGGCGTATGCACTGGAGGTTGGAGTCCTTTTTTTCTTGCTCCTTGAGTCTCTCCTTCTATTCTGACTTACCTTGCTTTCGTTGGTTGGTGTCACGTCATCAAGGGGTACACATTTTTCGAATTTTCACACTGCAGTACGTAATCTTCCCCCAACCCCCCACGCATTATAGAATGGTCCATGGAAGTGGATATATCGTGAGAATGTCTCTGAGATACCTTCAAAAAAATCTGGTCCACACCGCACCCTGAAAAGCGGAGTGCTCGAATTTAGCCAAATACAATATAGAACCACATTTTGTCGAGTGGAGAGGTCTTCATAATTGATCATCATCAAGAAAATTAAAGATTCATTAAGCAACAAGTCACGTCAAAGGGCGATATATATTTGTATTTTTAAAAATTAATTTTAAAGACCTCGTGGTCCAAGAAGATCACAGATCTTATCAGCAGGAAACATTAACCATTGAGTAACATAAGACACCCAAAGTTGCTTTGAATGTTGGTGATTTTATAACTATGTTATGTTTAATTTTTACTATGTTGTATTTTACCAGGTAAAGCCTAATGAGCTGTCTAGTTCTTTTTCCGAAGAGAACTGGCTACCACAAATGATAGCTCAATGCATTTGTGTATCACACGGAAATTTATAGCAACAAATACTCTAAACGCATGCTTCTAAATGTGGAAGGAAAATCCGGAGGACCCGGAAAAAAATACACACAACCACGGGGAGAGAGAAATGCAAACTCCAAATATACAGGTGTCAGGGTCGATATTGAACCCACAACCACCTGTAT
Source organism: Lampetra fluviatilis (assembly GCF_964198595.1). Classification (NCBI taxonomy): domain Eukaryota; kingdom Metazoa; phylum Chordata; class Hyperoartia; order Petromyzontiformes; family Petromyzontidae; genus Lampetra; species Lampetra fluviatilis. Next base: position 5,579,453 of record NC_136322.1, on the reverse strand, counting down.
ACCAGGCGAGGAAGTTAACATCTCGGCCACCATGGTGCCATACCAGAAAAATATCAACCGCTATTTCAGATGAGCACTCAGCACTACGCTTGATACAACAGTGCGTGCAGACAGTGTGAATTTAATACTCCGTCTGACCAACGTGAATGCGCGCAAACCATACCACAACGTGGGCATGGTTCGAAGTGAGACGACGGTTCGTTGATGGACGGAAGTCACGGATGAGAAATTCGGAAGGCGTTGCAGACACCAGTGTAATACCACTCATACCTCGTTTGTTAAAACAAGAAGTGATGCTTGGTAAGCCTGCATGACGACTACAACCACTCTACAATGGCAGCAGTTGGCCTCTCTGATTCCCATCTGTGTTCACGGATGAATGGCCATCACAGCTCGCAGTGGCTCTCAGTGACACTCACAATATCACGCACGGACATTCCTCGGTTACGCTCGGCCAAGCACGGTTCATAGTTGCACATCAGGGTCACCTCCTGACATTGAACTCGCAAGTACCGAACGAAATGAACGCTGCACAACACGTAAGGACGTACCGTGCATATTCGTTTGGCACACACGTTTTGTCGGCAAGCCGATCACAAAAGCTGCAATTCACAGTAAAATTAAGTAGCATACGCACTCTGTCATACCTAAAAGCGATGACTTAAATTAAAACCCGAGTTTGGTTGTATTACCAACTGTACAAACTAAATTAGAACCAAACTTTGTTTTTATTTTACCAGATAAGGCCTACTGAGCTATGTCGCCTTTTCAGAAGTGACCTGACCACAAATGATATCTCAACGCAGCGAAATACTCCAAACGCTTATTTCTGAACATGGAGGGAAAACCCGGAGAACCCGGAGAAAAATTCACGAGATCCAGTAGAATCACGCAAACTCAAAATATACAGCAGGTATTGTTAGGGTTAGGATCGGACCACAAAACCTCCTGCATACCAGACGGGAGATATAACATCTATCCACCACGGCTGAGCCCACTATCCCGAGCTCAATTGTTTCTTCACAGCCTAAGGATGTTAACGCTCGCCGATTGTGAGCGCTGCTGTTATTATCGCAAATTAAATACTTGCCGAGGGAAATTGAACACTGGAGTGTTTGCTTGATCCATGCGTGTACACGATTTGGTCTTGTTGTGTTCTCAGGTGGCGTACAGCATAGACAATACCATTTGGGATAGTTACATTGATAGCACGGATGATAACTATATACTACAAGGGGACACTGATGCTGAAAGTATCAACTTTTTAATATTCTTGCCAAATACAAATCTTTCATCCATAATCTATCAAATATCCTGAGTTGTTTTGTTAAATGTTGGTTAATGAGAAGACTGAATGTTGAAAGATTGAAGCGTGATTATTTAACTGTCACAAATTGTGACTATTCAAAGCCCCAACATCCACCCAGGTTAATCCTGCTGGTGTATTAATCATGAACACACACACCATGGGCTTAAAAGGCAAGACGTGAAAATATCCCCATAATGTCACTCACACAGAGTGGGTGTTGCCAAATAAATGCACTGGGCGGGAGCGGGGAGATAGGAGCTGGGAGAGGTGGCGAAGCAGACGCCCAAACGTCAGAGGCCAAGCTCGGGTGACTAGACCAGTGATGGGCAACCCAGACGAGTTGGTAGGCCCAGTTGCGTAGTAACTACATTATTAGTGGCGTAGTAGCTACATTTTCAGTGGCATAATGAATACATGATTAGTGGCATAGTAGCTGCATTAATAGTGGCATAGTGACCACATTAGTGGCGTAGTAGCTGCCTTATCAGTGGCGTAGTAACCACATTATCAGTGGCATGGTGACTACATTATCAGTGGCGTAGTAGCCACATTATCAATGGCGTAGTAATTGCATTATCAGTGGCATGGTGACTACATTATTAGTGACGTAGTAGCCATATTATCAGTGGCGTAGGAGCTCCATCATCAGTGGCATAGTAACCACATTAGTGGTGTAGTAGCTGCATTATCAGTGGCATAGTAACTACATTATCAGTGGCGTTGTAGCTACATTACACTATGTAACACGATTTTTGTTCCTGGGTAGTGTTGTTTTCTAATTGCTTATGCCTAAAAAGTATAGAAAATGGCTATTATTCGCCACAAACTTTGCTTTTGCTACAATGCTGTGGACTCTCATGAAATTGTCTTTTTCGAGACCAAGGTGCTCTGCAAACCTTCTGGCTACCATCAAAGGTTTGTACACAAAGCCATTCAGATATACAAACACAGACATAATTTCAACCGTGATGATAGGTACAAAGTTAGTAATCATTGGAAAGATGTTATCAACCATGCAAAAAAAAAAGACTTAATTACACATTTTGGACCATCTTATCTGACAGGCACTATTTTACTTTACTTTACCGAGTGTTAACATCCCCAGTGTTTAACAGTACTCTCTTTATTGTTCAGCCAGCACTGGTATAAACATGGGCATTTTCGTTCTTTTCTATCATGTGTATCAACAGGTGCTTGTGCATACACATGTCCACGTACACTTGCACCCCACACTCTCTTTTGGCCTGCCCTCCCCCTCTCCGTCCAATACGTTGGCGTGTGCAACAATAGTTGCTTGCGCACAACCACGTCCACGTCGCCGACTCTCGTGTACCACTTCGTGCATTCTTTTGGCCCCGCTCCCCTCCCCCTCCCGATACGTTCTACGTAGCAATTCGTGTCTTCTTATAGCCCCGCCCCCCTCCCTCCCGATACGTTCCATTCATTGGCTACCACATTCTGATGAGCTCCCCCCCCCCTTTCCTCCCCCCTCAACTTGCATTTAAGGGATTACATCTTGAATCCTTGCCTCACTTGATGCAGCGAATCTGGCTGTGACGGTCCCACCTGATGACGGAGACTTGTGTTGCCTCCTAAACGTCGTGATTTTTATTGTTTTATTTTTATTAATTTCATTTTTTACCTACGTGACTTTTACCGAAAGAACTAAGAGTATGAATCCTTGCAGTCACGAAAGCTTCAAATCTAAAATTAAGAGGTAGGGGGTTGTTTTGCAGTCACCTGCACACCCACAATGCTCCACCAACAATATGAAGACCAAGACGACACAGACTGCGTAACATTTTTATTTCTTACCTCGGTTTTGGCTGGGCATAGACAAATATTCTTGGGTGACTCGCCCTGGTGTGCACAGCGTGGTGGCACTGGAAACCAGAAGGTGAGCATTCTCGATGAACTCTTCGCCTTCTTACTCCTCCAGACTGTCCCGTTCATGCCCTGTGCTTCCCCTGTCCTAGTTAACGTGCACACTTGGCCCTAGCACCCTGAATCGCTACCGATAGGGGAGGGAGCGTACGAGATTTGCTACTGACAATCACGGGACCTCGACTCTCCCCTTCCACCCTTTCCCCGCCTCCCTCAACCACCTTCTAACTTTCAATCAACTTTTGAATTGCTACCAGGTGAGAAGCGGTCATTCCCCTGGGCTTGGGTGCAGCCATTTACATTCTTCTGCTGGGGAACGCCACTTATTCGATCAACATTCAACCTCGGACATTAGGAAACACATATTCAGGCCTCCAACTTGGAGTAACTTGGCCTAAAAACCTTTGTCCGAGGTGTGGGGGATGGCGTTCCTAACATTAACAGAGAGTGAGAGAGGCCTTCAGAATGTCGAGTGAATCCCCTCTTGCTGTTGAAGCAAATGCGGACGATCTCGTTGATTGTCATATTCTTGAACAAATCAGATTTACAGTTTGCCATGTTGGGCATATTTTTAGACACGCCGGAGCCACCGCACTGGCCTAGACGCCTACGGTAGCATTTTTCATGTGGCGTGATCAGAGGGCCAGTTAGGTAACTGAAGTAAAACTAGCTAGCACGTATTATTAAAAATCTAAAAGTCATTTAAACGTTTAGATTTTTAGATGTGATTTCGATGTTTTTTTGTGGGGAAGCCTGTTGAATCCTGATTGTGTCATTTGTATTTTACAGAATTTTGCTTGCTTGGTGGTCGTATGAATAAATATGACTGGTTGTTGTGATTGTGTTCTTGTTTCTTTGGTAATGACATTGATTTGGGCTATGCGATGTCTATTTGTGATGCAGCATCCTGTCATACTGCATAATAGTGGTACATCGTTAATGGTTTCAGTCACCATGAATTTATGTCTCTGCAATTAGTGTATTGTAACTCTCATAGATGTTGAGCCTCGTGTTGAATCACTTTATTCCACTCGAAAAATGTTACTGTCACTGCGAATATGGGGTGGTTACGTCGAATGACGATTGCCTATAGCCCTAGTGTCATGGTGAGGTTGCTCGAAGGTGGTTTAATTGCAGGAGGATACCACTGAAGGCCTAGGTGTAAAATACACGGCCCACTACTGCTCAAGTAGCTGAAATCAAGTGCAGCACTCGAGTGTGGCTAAGGCCTTGTAGTCTTTTTTATCAGCCAAAAGTGAGCAGTAGCGCTCTAGAAATGTTCACTCACAGCTGCCAAGTTCAAGAGTTTTTCCAGGTAGGTCTCCAAGGTACTCCTGGCCGCTCTGGGACTCTCATTCACTGCGCTACCCATTGGCCCGGGAACAACTCGTCCCCACTTCGGTTAAGCTCCGTCCTCTCTCCCCCTCTTGCCTTCCCTCGCCGTTTCAAACATAAAGCATATGTTATTATCAGAGCATGTTTGTATGTTTTGCCACAAGTATGTGTGGTTAATGCACGACTTGATGCCTTGCAACAGTTGTCTATTTGGTGTTTGAACATTTTAACACCCGTTAAAATGCAAGAAAAGGTAAAGCCTATTATAGTCATAGTTTTTTCGGTAAAGTCACGTAGGTAATTAAAATGAAATTAAAATTAATTAAAAAAATAATAAAAATCACGACGTTTCGGAGGCAACACAAGTCTCCGTCATCAGGTGGGACCGTCACAGCCAGATTTCAAGTGTGACAGGGATTTATCAAGTGTGACAGGGATTCCAAGATGCAAGTTCTTAAATACAAGTTAAGGGGGAGGGGGGGCTTATCAGAATGTGGTAGCCAATGAATGGAACGTATTGGGAGGGGGGGCGGGGCTAAAAGAGAGCACGAGGTGTACGTAGACGTCGACGTGGACGTGTTTGTGCGCAAGCCCCTGTTGGTGCACATGATAGAAGAGAACGAAAATGCCCATGTTGTTTTTTACCAGTGTTGGCTGACAATCAAATACGAAAAGGAGAGTACTGTTAAACGCTGGGGATGTTAACACTCGGTAAAGTAAAATAGTGTCTGTCAGATAAGAGGGTCCAAAAATGTGTAGTTAAAATATTTTTTGCATGGTTAATAACATCTTTCCAATGATTACTAAGTTTGTACCCATCATCACGGTTGTAATTATGTCTGTGTTTGTATATCTGAATTGCTTCGTGTACAAACCTTTGATGGTAGCCAGAGGGTTTGCAGAGCACCTTAGTCTCGGAAAAAACAATATCATGAGAGCAATGATCGGCAACGGCAGAAAACTCAATTTTTCCGTGTTTCAAATCTGACTTGTGCTCGCGGACACGGTCAGAGACATGACGTTTCGTTTTCCCAATGTAACAATCACCACAGCTGCAACTCAGTTTAGACTCCAGGGTATTGCAAGTCAGGGATGACATCCTTCACAGATGGAATTAGATCACGGATTTTATGTACTGTACTGAATCGGACTTGGATCGTATGTTTGTTTAAAATTTTGGAGATATTTTTGGTCACGCCAGCTATGTATGGCAACGTGATAGTTTTGATCAGCGTTTCAAGTGGCTGTTTCTGTATGGTGGGAGAAACAGCTTGGCAGATGGTGCGGTCAGAGTATCCGTTCATCCTGAGGGCCCGATGTACATGTCTTAATTCACTGGCCAGGTAGTGTTGGTCAGAAATGCCATGAGCTCTGTGGTATAGCGTTTTGATGAGATCATTCTTTTGAGATGGGTGGTGGTGGGAATCAGGTTTCAAGTAGGAATCTGTGTGGGTGGCTTTCCTGTAGACAGAATGTTCCAAGGATCTGTCAGGTCTCCTCTCAAACAGAATATCTAAGAATGGTAGTTTGCCATCTTTCTCCACTTCCATGGTGAATCTTATGGATGGGTGTCTGGAATTTACGTTGTCCAATAAGTGGTTCAATGCTGGGAGGCCATGTGGCCAAATGACGAAAGTGTCATCCACATACCTCTTCCACAGGGAAGGGCGCAGGGTGGATGTCTGGATGGCTTCTGATTCAAACTTTTCCATGAGCATGTTGGCTATCACTGGTGACAAGGGGGAGCCCATAGGGGTACCCTCATTCTGTTTGTAGAAGGTGCCATTCCAGGTAAAATAAATGTTGGTGAGGCAATGCCTAACCAGCGCAAAAACTAAGAGTATGAATCCTTGCAGTCACGAAAGCTTCAAATCTAGAACCTATTATAGTCTTCATCATATACCTCAACCCACCACGTTTATATTGTACCGTGTGTATATGTGCACGTGTTTGATGTATCGGTGTGTTTTATATGAGCAAGTGCTTTTTACACTAAATGGACTATATATAAAAACACACAAGTCTCTTACAATAGTTTTGCGGTAGGTTATACATTTTATTTGAAATTAGTTTAAGGATAACGAGCACTGATCATTCCATAGAGGTAGTCGTACAATAATAACAGATGACTGCTTTGAAAAATTCCGCGATTTGCAAACTCAAAAGCATATGGGAAAACTGTAGTTTGGTTTACAGTTTGTTTTACCTTTCCTAATAATTTGCACTCTTATCGTGTTTTTGTATTGTTTGTTGTAACGTTCTTACCCGCCCCTTATTTGACAACTGTGAAAAAGAGCCTTATACCTTATCGGTTTCCTCTTGTAGTATAGATTTTTCCGATTATGTAATACGACACTCCCTCATTTTCTCTTATGTTACCCTACATCAACCCAAGCATTTCACAGGAAGTATTGCGAATGTAAATGTTATTAACATTGTCGAGTGTTTAAATATACTTTGCAGGAAAGGGTTTCCTGTATTTCAAAGATGGCATCAAACTGCGTAGCATGTACTGTTTATAGCAGCCTCCTAGAGTGAATTTTCTGATTAACAACAATTTGATAGCAGCTAAAACTCACAGAAAATGAGCTCTCGCATTCGTCCTTGCATGTCTCTCAAGGGGAAGTGTTTTTTTGTGAAAAAAAGGAAATTGATGCGGGTGCCAATAAAGTTTATGAGGCCATGAAAGCAGATGCTCCTGATTAGACAAATACCTGTCATAAAGAAGTATAAAATTTAGACATTAAGTCACAATTTTAATGGAAAAAATTCACATGTACATAATTAAGGTGTTTCATCTACTTCCCTTTACCTTTCCATTTTATAGAACTAAACCTGCAGGTTAACTTTAAACCAGCTGCATTATATAGTTGATACATATTAATTACATGGTAAATACAAATAAAGTACATGGTGATCCTTAAACTAAACGATTTTATTTTTATTTTACCAGACAAGGCCCACTGAGCTATTTAAAAAAAATAGAAGCGATCTGGTTATCACAATTGATAGCTCAACGTAATTGATTATTATTTGAACATTTATATCAGCCAAATACTCTAAATGCGTGATGTCGATTCTAAAATGTGGAAGGCAAAATCGGAGGACTCGGAGAAAAATCTACATGACCACGGAGAGAACACGCAAGCTCCAAATATACAACAGGCTTCAGGGTCGGGATCGAACCCACGACCTCCTGTATACCAGGCAAGGTAGTTAACATCTCCCCACCTTGGCACACCATTGATGTTTAAAGAGTACCATGACACATCCAATGGGTAAAATGTATTAATTTTAACGCGAAATTTGCAGAAGATTTGGGATTTTTCATTTCAAGTGATTGTGAAAAATGATCGATTACTTGTAATTTTGATAATTATTACTGATCCTCACATCCTGCGTGTCTATGACTCAGTCATCACCATGTAGCCACACATGAGTCTGACATGAAACCGATAATCTTAACAAAGAATAGCAACAGATTAACACTCTCTATAGATTAACTCCCGTATAGGCTATGTTGGTAAGTAATACATATATATTTATATCGCCCAATGTGTTGATTAAAGACCCGACGCAGATGATCCATGGCTTAAATCTCCCACGAAAATTATGGGCACAACCCCAAATCAAATCCACACAAACAAAGGCAGATGCGGTTACTTAAAGCACAACTGAAAATAAAAACTCTCCGGTAGTGTGTGCCTGTGGTCACCCAGAGTAGACCACAGAAGGTATGACTCTTCAATGCCCAATTCACAAATACGAAGGGGGGAGGCATCATCAGACCAGTACAATCCACTACATCAGACACAATCTGGCTAAACCACTTCAACGTAAAATTATAGTTGTTATTCTATACCTACATCAACCATTCGAAGAAGACACGTATATATTTCTACTGAGACCATTACACTTGCATTGGTACCCTTAGACGAGTACAGATACCCGACACAAGCACATATCTATAAGCTCAGCTGCAAAAATGCAAAGCAGTTTTTGCAAGATAAATCTTTGTTCTAGAATGTCTGCAATGTCTGCCCGCTGGTGGAATTATAACAATGTCACACCTGATAAATGTGTACATGGTAAAAATGAATTAACCGTGAGTACGAGATAAAATTGACCTTGACATGAACCCAGCACAGGAAAGGTCTGGTTCATGTTTTTAAACTCATTAGAGGAGCCGTTTTTTATATCGAACAGGAGGAGGTGGAGAGTGACTTGAATGGCTATTTCACAATGACGTATGCATTGTCGGGGGCGAGATAGGTGGGATCAGAACTGCCAACGTTCGTGGCATCATCTTCTGTCTTCGACAGTGCACCTGAGTGGTGGTCCTCTTGGGGTTTACTTGAATAAAATGAAAATAAAAGTTTGAGCACGAGGATCCAACACACATGTAACAATAATTGTGTATCTCTTTTTTTCTAAAGCACCACTCACACGTATAGATACAATCGACCTAAGCGAAATAACAAGCTGATAATAACAATATATTAATAATAGCATGCATAAACAATCTAAACAATCGGAACACTTTATTTTATACGAATTCTTTTAACAAGCGCCCGTGATTTTGACCAAGGCAAGTCACCTGTCTAACGCACTTGGACTGCGCCCTCGCCCTCAGCTCCACGCCCCCCTCTCTCTCCCCCTGTCTCTGCCCCCTCCCTCCCCCCATTGTCTAACGCACTCGCTTTACTTGATCTTGTGGTGCTTTGCTCCTACATTGGCGCTGGCTGCCCCGCCCATGCTGTTTACGCCGCACAGCTTTGCCCACTCTTAAAGCAGTTGCATTTAGAGGCTTGTCCCCTCTTTTCTCTCCGCCTGATGAAGACCGCTTGTGTTGCGATCTAAACATCGTGCTTTTTTACTTTTATTTTTTATTTTAATTTATTTTTTATTTGAATTTTATTTTATTTTCTATCTACGTGACTTTCCCAAAAGAACCAAGAATATGAATTGCTGCAGTCACGAAAGTTTTAAGTCAAAATGTAATGTTTTATTTTGAAGGGCTACAGATATGATGAAATCCGATACAAATATATTCGAACCAACGCCATATATACTACTAAAAAAATATTACAATTACTTTTTTAAACTTAAAATCTCATAAATGGTCCTCAAACTCACGCTCTTTTAGGCACTTAATTCAGGGCATATAAAAAGCTCCACTTATTAAAATAGTTCTAGGATTTATGTACGTTTTGAAGGTGTGTTAACTTCAAAAGCAAAGTCATATTTTGCATTTGTGTTTTTTTGCATTCTGGAAGAGTCAAATTAAAAAGTCCTGCTAATAAATTGAGTTGAATTCGATTTTTATTTTTCAATCGACTAAGCCTGGATGAGAATGTGATACGAGTAACATCAAGTCACATTTTGATTGGATCTTAAAGACATTTTTTTATTAAAATTGTATTTGTACAGTGTAAATGCTTCTAACAAAAATAAAGTGTTACCCATAATAGTTCATTGCATGAATTAGACACTAACCCTCATGGTAAGCATTATTTTCCCTCGTGTAAAATTGGATTACCTATACTAATAGCAAATTATGTGTCAATTTTATGTAATTGTGACTTTTCCACGTACCCATTATCCAGATCTTCATAAACGGAGTCGTCAGAATTCACGTATTCATTGTCGGCCTTATGACTTGCATCACCAACATCCTTTTTCATGACATTTGGTATAGCCGGGAGATCATCCCATTTTCTTGTGCTATAAAAATAAAATGGCATTACAATATATTGCTGAGCATTTTTTTTATTCCAACATGCAGGCAATGTTCAAAAAGTACTTTTATCGGAAAGGTAGCTAAAACGGATGTTGCCCGCCTCAAAACGCAACCGCACGAACTACTTCGCTTGTCACTCCATGCCCGTTAAATTTTAATGATTGTACTTTTTTTCCCATTAGGAATATAATTTATTAATTATTCACTTAAGAAATAAATACTTGAATCGTGTTCTTCTTTGCCAAGACGTGTCTATAAATAGACAATTTACATCAATGGAAGCTCCTGGCCTCCAAATGTGATTTACAGATTTACTTGTTTTAGCCCATTGTAGTGTTTCCAAAATTGCTATTTTAAAAATGCATTTCATGAGGAAGCCACAGGAGCCATGCACTTTTAAAACTAGATTTTAAACTCACGTCTTTATATCTGCGTTTTGTGTTCAGTTTGTGCTTCCCGCCCCCCGCCAAAACTTCCGATGAGCACCGTTGAATACGTACGGTATAACAGATGTTCAACATGTGTACATACATACAGCAGCGGGAGATTCTCAGTGGTGAGCACATACGATTCATTGAAGAGACAACCAGTGCATGCAGGTACTAAGACACCAACACGTGAATAATGCCACTGCTAATGCTATAAATAGTTTTAAAAGCAAACAAAATCAAACTTCACCGCCACTATTTCATTACTGCAGGTCACTGCGAGCTGCCTAAGTGACATAAAAACCATGCTGAGCATTATTGATATATTCAGTGTACAACTCAAACAGAATTAGTTTCGTACTGTAAGACACTGGTTGTTATTATAATATATGTCGATAATCTCAAATGCTATACAAGACACAGAAGCAAACTCTCATTAACTCTTTTAAAAAATGCTTCAATCCATTTTATAAATTAACTTATAAAATATAATGAATAAATGGAAGCGTATACACTTTTCATTTTACAAGGTAAGGCCCAGTGAGCAATGTAGCTATTTTTTCTAAGTGACCTGGCCACGAATGATAACTGAACAAAGTGATGTATCAGGGGGGAATGTATAGCAGCCAAATATTCAAGTCTAAACGCATGTTTCCAAATTTGGAGGGAAAAACCAGAGGGCCTGGTGAAAAATCCATGCCACCATGGGAAGAACATTTCAACTCCAAATATACAGGCGTCAGGGCCTGGATCGAAACCACGACCTACTGCATACCAGGCAAGGTAGTTAACATCTCGCCACCGTGGCCTCGTAAAAACATGAATATGGTTTTATGACCATATTAACGTAAATAAATATGAATATATTTTTATATTTGTTTTAAAAATGTCCACAGGTCCTGATATTTTGTGGAAGAGGTCCTGATATTTTGTGGAAGAGAGTTCCATAGTCTGAGGGCTACAGGGGAAAACGCGTGGTCACTAGTCAACGAAAGCCTCGTCCTTGGAATGCAGATAATATTTGCATCTCCAGATCTTTGAGACTTGAGGGGGACTGGTGAACGGGAGCTAGATAAGTGGATGAGACCAGCGGATAAGAGGAATGAATACTTACCTAGTTTGCTGTGTGGAATCGGGTTTCTTGGAACAGTTCCTGTAGAAAGAGGGACATGTTGGGAACATTTAACCAATAGGGAGACTACTAGGTGGACAGACAGAAGCAGTGATAGGTCTAGGAACGAACTGAGTTCCTAGCGTTTATTCTGAGCAGATACCTGTGTTTAAAACTGGGCTCAACCCAGTCAACAATGACTGCACAGAAACCCACACTTTCCGTTGCAGAGTGATTATGAATCAGTTGTATGTCTATACAGTGAGGGAAAAAAGTATTTGATCCCCTGCTGATTTTGTACGTTTGCCCACTGACAAAGATTTGATCAGTCTATAATTTTAATGGTAGGTTTATTTGAACAGTGAGAGACAGAATAACAACAAAAAAATCCAGAAAAACGCATGTCAAAAATGTTATAAATTTATTTGCATTTTAATGAGGGAAATAAGTATTTCCCTCATTAAAATGGAAAGCAGAGTTGTTGTCTTTGTACAAAGAGGCTGCATGAGTTAATAGATACTAAACAGGGTCTCTAGAATTAGCAAATAACTGCACAACCCACGTAGTATGGACAGGCATTTATCCAGCAGTGAATAGACGAAGGGTTGTTCATGTACATCTGTGACCAAAGTTGATATCGCGGTGAATGTGAGGTTGGCTGCTGTGCTGTGTGTATGTGTGTGTGCTCAGAACGTACAGCTGCTTCCGGCGTATGTAGAGTAAGACCCCTCCAACAATGATCACAAACGCTCCCAGCACACCTCCCACCACAGGGCCAATGATGCTTCCCGAGCCTGATAGGGAGGGGAAATGAGAGAAGGGCGACTTCAGTGATGTGTCAACACCAATAGGCTTTACATATTTCTCAATAAGAGGGTTTTTAGGGTTATATCACGTAACACCACCCAACACAGCCAATCATGTAAACAAATGTGCCAATTAGTTACTAGTTCAGCCCTAATACAGTTGTGTGTTAAAGCGTTATCACGTAACATTTACAACATTACGCTGGTAATTACAACCAGCCTCATCAACAAACAGTATTAATTAACACACTTTACGAACTGGCTGGTCCCGACTCACCTACTTACCCTACCTTGGTCCTGAATCACCCACCTACTCTCCCCCCCCCGCCCCCTTCACTGGAACAAACTCTCCCCTCCATATTAAGCAGTCTTCTTCGCTCACTCGTTTCTTCTCCTTCAAAACTCACGTATTGTTCCCTAGCTCACCACACGATCCCTTAACCACCACCACCACCACCACCATTCCTGCTTCCTCTTCATATTCTCATTACAAGGTTCTTCGCTCATTCCACCATTCATTCAATCCATTCAGTCATCATCAATTGCCGTCATCAATTTTGCCTTAACGTAATTCACGTAATCATCACAGATGTGCTCATAGCTTCCTCTCATCTATTTTATTTACCTCACCTTCACCATTACATTCACATGGACCATTCCTAATTCTCCATACAGCGTTAAATAAATTACGTTAAGACAAAATAAGCTTCTACCTCCATCAGACACTGGCCCTGCTAGTTACTGCTCATTGTTCGGCATCCCTGCCCACTGCTCAGGTTTCTCAGGTTTTGCAAAACGCTTCAGAACAGCGGCAACAGCCTTTCGGGAACTTGAACCGTGCCGGCCCAAACAATAAATAACAGAACTTCGAGGAAACAATTAAATGTAAAAATACGCATTGTAGATCGTCAATATTTTGTGCACACTTTTGCTGTGCATACTGATGAGCGCAGTGCTCATTTAAACTGGTTTTACGAGTTTAATTCCCAGTCACAATTCATTTCAGGGGTGACTGATGTTTGAACCGGCCCTGGCCTCTAACCCCCTGCACCAACGTTCACCGACCAGTGTGGTGAAACGTGGTCAAGAGAGTATTGGGAGCCCTTCAGCCATGAGCATATCACGCTTGATCCAATATCATTTGATTTTCTGGAGACTTTGCAATTGTGACTCGTTTATAGTGGAGATGTAAGACGGTCTGAACCGAGTCCCAGTTTGCCTAGAACCAATGACTTCTTGTTTAGATTTAACACAAAGCGCTTGCCACAAATTAACCTAGATATCTCGCAGATCTCATCAAGACGCATAAAGCATCATCACACAAATTCCGGTCATCCTCACAGCAGCAGCGGCTTTTGGCTAAATGTCTAACAAAGATGGTCAGGGTATCACGCGGTGTTTCCATATGCGCTTCTGCTGCCATCCGGAACGCCATAGGACCTATGCACTTTTAAATAATTAAGTTAAAACTAATTTCTTTGGAACAGATTTTTCTGTTGAGTTTATTGTCCTTCCCCGCACCTCCAATTAGCACAGTTGGCTATGTATGGTTGGAATAAGTTCAACATATATACACGTGTGCACGAGATGATTGGATATGCTCTTATGCTGAATGGCAGTAATTGGGAATACTTACTCCCGATGCCACCCACTAATGTCATGAGTGGTAGAGAGAAGCGTGTGTCCGTGTAGATGGCTACCCCTCCAGCGCGGCCGGAGCGTGCATTAGGAAGGTACGTGTAGACGCGGAAACTGATCCTAAATGGTGACAATGGACACAGTGAAAGAACAACACACAACACGAGAATGGGGGCATGAATTTACACAACTGATGGGTGGGGAAATATGGATTCATGGGTGGTGTATACAAGAGGTGAATGAGAGGTCATACCTTCCCCATGCCTTTTATAAGGCTTGTCATTGCAACTTCATAACATGGCACTTATGCCAGGCTAGATGCACTTTTTAGCAGCAGAGCAGCATAGCAGTTTCCATCATAGACAGCTGTCAGATCGAGGGAAACTGCACCGGTTTAACGTCTACAATTTACAAATGTGTTCTATATAGGTCTCATCAAGGCTTCTGTTATTGTGACCACGTGATGTCGCCCTCCTTTCGAAACATTACGTAAGCATTTTCAGCGAGGTTTTAATTTGTTGACATAAGCTCAGGTAAAGATGCACGCGGGCGGGGGACGTACCTGTAGGCAGTGTTTTGCTTCAAGAGGCCATCGGAGAAGCTGCCGCTCATTCCGCCAGTGCCAATTTGGACACTGGTGACGTATTTGGGGTTGTAGCACACATAGGGATAGACACGATCGTCTACCTGGTACACGTTCGTGCTGCCACTCGCATATTCTGAGTACGTGCTCAGAGGCCACCTCTTCTCTGGACTCTCGCTGCTGGTTCCTGTGTGATCGGACAGAGTGAATCCATCCATCGGTGGATTCCTTTTTTACATACATTCGTAAAAAGTTAATTCTTGATTTGAGGCGTTCGTGACTGCAGGGATCCGTACTCTTTGGTTCTACCCACGTGACTTTATCGTAAAAAAGTTGCTCGTAAAGTTTCCAAAATGAATCCTCAATGGAATCTTATATATTAAAGTCTACACGCTTGCGGGGGATTTGGCTCTGGAACGGTGGGGTAGAAGTACGAAAAGAATTGCCAGCCTGCACGCCCTAAGTCCCACGGTGGGAATAGGCTATTCCGTTTTCAGATCCGTAAACTTTAAAGTAGTTTAATTAACGATTTTGTGGCATTCGTATTTTAATTATTTACTTATTTACTTATTGTGCGCCATAGATCGTACCAACTCACGACAATTGCCTGAGGGGGGGGGGGGGTCGGACCCTGCCAAGTGATGCGTGTTCGGTCGAGCTCACAGGGGATATTTCATTTCATGCGTTTAACATGGAATAACTATACACATCACGCTGCGGATTTATCTTCACAGTGTGATGTCCTCTCCCCCCCCCACCCCAATGCGTGCAGTTACTGCTATAAAGTCCTTACATATTCATATTATTACAGCGCTTACATAGTATTATTCTAGATCGGCCGGGTGGATGGTGGGGGGGGAAATGTAGGCGACGCCGCGGCCTCTGCACTGGACTAGGCCTGACCACGGCAATGTAAAGTACTATTTCATTTAATCTTTCGCTAACTCAGCTGCATTGTTTACTATTATCAAACTAATAAGTTGGCTAATCTTTACATGACAATGTTTGTGTGCAGATAACAACTTAGGTTCATTGTTTACTATTATCAAATTAATACGTTGCCAAATATTCCAATAATAATGTTTGTGTGCAGAAAACTAATATTTCATTATTAGGTTCCTAAATATCTTCTTCTTTACCTGTGTTTTATTACGCTGCGACGGTGTACTGCCAGTCCGCGATGTGGCCTGCTGCATGCTGATTAATTAACGTCAATGCACTGCCACTATTATCTACACTGTTAATTTTGCTTTTGCCCATTATGAGTGTATGCCAGTCTATAATCTGTTGCCTGCTTCTTTACCTCACTAAGTGTACTGCCAGCCTTTCATGTCGACTGTATCCTGCTTTTTCAGCTGCTGCCCGTATTGCAAGCTTTTTATGTCGACTGTGGAAATGCTTATGTCTTTGAGTCGGCGAACTGCCAGTCTATAATCTAGACTGTAGCCTGCTTCTCTACTTACTTGTGCGTACTGCTGCTCTTTAATTCACACTCATTTCAACGTATTTCTTCAATGCATTTCTATTTCGATTGCTCACGTCACACTATTTACTCATACGTTGTACTGCGATGCTGATAGCTGTGCCATCATCGGGGATTGCTGTGCACGTCCGTGTGTGTGTGTAAGTCGATGTGTGCGTGTTTGAGTCGATGTGTGTGTGCGTGTAGATCCATGCGTGTGTTTAAGTCCATGTGTGTGTCTGTCTTTTTCGAACAGACAACGCCCAATGTGTGTGTCTGTACAGTCCAAGTGTGCGTGTCAGTCCATTTGTGTGCGTATCAGTCGCTGTGTGTGTGTTAGTCCATGTGTGCGTGTTCGTTGACGTGTGTGCATGGCTCCATCTGAGTGTGTAAGTCAATGTGCGTTTGTGTGTCTATGTGTGTCAGTCCATGTGTGTGTGTACGTCCATGTGTATGTGTGTGTCAGTCCATATGTGTGTGTTTGTTAGTCCACATGTGTGTGTAAGTCGATACATGTGTGCGTGTCACTCGATGTGTGTGTAACTCAATGCGTGTGAGTCGATATGTGTGTGTATCTAAAGTAGATGTCTGTGTGTGAGAGTCCGTATGTGTGTGTATGGAAATGTGTGTGTCAGTCTGTGTATGTGTGTGTGAGTCTATGTGTTTAAGTCGATGTGTGTGCGTGGGTCCATGTATGTGTCTGTCTTTTTCGAACGGACAACACCCCCTGTGTCTGTGTGTTTACGTCGATGTGTTTGTGTGTGTGTGTGTCAGTCCAAGTGTGCGTGTCAGTCCATTTGTGTGCGTGTCAGTCGCGCTGTGTGTGTAAGTCCATGTGTGTGTCTGTCTTTTTCGAACGGACAACGCCCCATGTGTCTGTATGATTACGTCGATGTGTTTGTGTGTGTGTATCAGTCAAAGTGTGCGTGTCAGTCCATTTGTGTGCGTACCAGTCGCCGTGTGTGTTAGTCCATGTGTGCGTTAGTCGATGTGTGGGCATGGCTCCATCTGAGTGTGTAAGTCAATGTACGTTTGTGTGTCAGTCGATGTGTGTGTACGTCGATGTGTATGTGTGTGTAAGTCCATACATGTGTGTGTGTCACTCGATGTGTGTATGTAAGTAAATCCGTGTGTGTGAGTCGATATTTGTGTTAATCCATGTGTGTGTATCTAAAGCAAATGTCTGTGTGTCACAGTCCATATGTGTGTGAGTGTATGGCAATGTGTGTGTCAGTCTATGTATGTGTGTGTAAGTCCATGTGTGTGTATCTTAGTCGATATGTGTGTGTGTAAGTACATATGTGTGTGTTACGTCAATGTGTGTGTGAGTCCATGCATGTCTGTGTGAGTCGATGTGTGTGTTAGTCGCTGTATGTGTTTACGTCGATATATGTGTGTGTAACTCCATGTGTGTGTATCTAAAGTGGATGTCTATGCGTCTGTGAGTCCATGTGTTTGTGTGTGTGAGTCGATATGTCTGTGTGTGTCAGTCCATGGGCGTGTGTTAGTCGTTTTGTGTGCGTTGCTCCATGTGAGTCAGTGTAAGTCCATTTCTTTGCGTGTCTGTAGGTCCATGTGTGCGTGTGAATGAATGTATGTGCTTTATTGACGTGGTCAAGGCCTATGATACCATCAGTAGGCCTGGCCTTTGGGTTGTTCTTCATGCTTTCTGAGTCCCTCGCCCTTTGCTCACGATCCTTAAGGACCTTCATGATGGTGAGCGGCCCCGCGTCAAACTACGTGGCTGTCAGTCAGAGCCAATCCCTCTACACCTTGGGGTGTGACAGGGATGTCCTCTGGCTCCCACATTATTGAACATATCTTTTTACCACGTAGTTTGTGAAGCCTTCAATGGCTGTACCGGAGGAATTACCAAATGGTACAGATACAATGGGAGGCTGATCGAGGCCTGGGTGCAGTCAAGGGATGGCTCCCTATTGCTCAACCGTATGCCGATGCTCTGGTGATTGCTGCTCACTCAGAGGAGGAGTTGGATGCACTGCTTCTGAATCTGGAGCTTGCCACTAAGAGGTGGGGCCTTACCATCAGCCCTACTAAAGCTAAGCACCTGCCTGGGTATTTTGTGCCATCGGACAATCCACCCCCACAACTCACAATTGGTGATGCGGCAGTTGTGGAGAGATTGGAGAGATTCCCGTACCTGGCCAGTGTGCTCTTGACCGGCTCCGGTTTAACAGCAGAGGTCTCACTCCGAGTCAGTCGAGCGCCATTATCTTTTCATTGGCTGCGTTACGCTGTGTGGAAGCTACCTGGTCTCTCGCTCCGCATGAAGCTCCAGGTCTTCTCGGCCACTGTAATTCTCTCCCTTCTCTACGCTTGTGAAACGTGCACCCCCCTAATGGAACAACTTTGCCGGTTATAAACATTTAGGCTGGCCTGCTAACGATCCATCTTGGGTTTAACCATATGTGTGTGTGTGCGTCTAAGTCGATGTGTTTCTACATGTGTGAGTCGATGTCTGTATGTAAGTCCATGTGTGTGTCTGCCTTTTTCGCCCGGGCAACGCTCGGTACTAACCGCTAGTGTTCCATATAAGTGGAACTAAATTGCACTTGAAAATTTGCACTTTAGATAAAAAATGTGTATATACTGTGGTTTTCATTACCGTAACAATTTCAACTCGAAGATGGAAAAACACTCATAGAGGTGCAAGGAAGAAGCACAGGCAGGATGGAAATGCAGCAGCAGCCAGGATGTCAGCTATCATCACATTCAGACCCAGACTCCCCCCTTCTACCACCCCAGGTTAGCTCTACAGTCCTCTGATTATTAAGGTTTAATCTGTCAATTAATGAGTGTTTACATCCAGGAGGAAACCAGTACCCAGAAAAACCCTACCTAGGGCAAGACCATTCCATACGGATGTCTTCTGGCCAGCGAGGGTACGGGACTACGACGTTAAATGGTTGGGCGTTTCACCACACGGAGTGATTCACCAACCCTCGCCATCACTGTTGTGGATAACAGACATGCATAGCTACCAAAGCCTGTAAAAAAAATTGTGGAAGATACTGATATTGATGCCGCTACTTCTCGTATACCTAGCAAGCACTCTAATGTCTCATCTCATTCCCCCTGGTAAGAAAGTTAACTATAATTTTAGTTGTGCATGAATAAAGTGACCGAGCCGTATTCATGGCATGTCCATTGTGTTACCATCGGACTGCTTAACGATGACCGTGTAGTACTTGAGGTCGCCGTTTGTCTTCTGGAACCAGCTGCAGTTGAAGGAGATGGTTAGGCTGCTCGATGTCACCTGGTTCTGCACCGTCGTGATGTTCACAGTCTCCAGAACGGGTGGAGGAGCTACCCACATGAGCACGGCAGGTTTGGAAATGAGCTCAAGTACACAGACTGTCGTAATTTAGAGCCATTTGGTAATCCACTACTGGATGAAGGCATGCACATTGCTTGACCATACTTTTCTATGCTGGTCAGTGTGGGATAGCGAAGCAGGGGCTGGAGGAGCTAGCAACAGTTCAGATATTGATATTTACCATAGCCAGAAAATGCATGGGGGGAGGGGGGGGGTCGCTCTATTCGTAGCGCAGCACCCTCAATACGGTGTCCACTGCTCCAACCTAACAAGTGAGGCTTAAACAAGAATCCATCGTAGCCGTTAATAACAGCCAGCCGTCAGGGCAAGTGCTCTTAATGAGCAGCCATTTAAAGGGTGGCACCGCTCACAAGGGAGTTGATAAGGCCACTCCCAGAACCAGCCACTTTTTTCCCTCTCCAGTGCTGCACCGTACGTAGCCAATCATGCTAAATCGGAGGTGCAGGAGAAGACAAATGCTGATGTTTAAACACTTAACCAGGTGGTCATTTGAGGTACAGTTGAATAAGGCGAGGCCCAGAACTGAACTTAAGTTGTTAGATGTGCACGATGACAACTTTGAACTCTTTATAAAAAATACCACGCACAGAATGATTGTTACTGGCATGTCAGAAAGTTAGGATAGGTTAAAAAATTTAAATGACTGATACAGGTTAGTGTGGGAGGATGGGTGCTTGGACATGGACCCCCTGCTACCAGACCACCCGATTGTGTCTAAAATGCATTGCGCACATTTATGGTGGGGAGGCAGATTGAATTGCTCACACATTTGGTACAAAACTCAACAATCACAACCACTGATGTGCCAATAAAAATGGATGAACTCACCGCTTACTTCGGTCTGTGCTTTTCCTTGTAGAGTTTGACTGCGCACATATCCTGAGAAAGTGGTGATATTGACTAAGTATTCAGTGTTCAGCTTCAGACGTCCAAGCATAGCAAACGTTAAATTTGTTCTTCCATTTCCCCGAGGCTCCATAATTGTTTCATTAGAATATATGGTTGTGAATGTGAAACTGTTATTTAAGATGCCTACGGACTGCAATAGATTACTGCCGGTGATCACTGACAGGTTCAGCAAGCTCCATACACCGTCGGGGAGAGACCAACTGCAGGAAATATTCTCCGAGGAATACGTGAAGCAAGAAAAGTCTCTTACAGATGCTGGATCTGGGGGGAAAAAGTTGGTGAATTGGGTAGTTGGGGGGGAGGGGATGCAGGATTGGTGAAGACGTAACTCACTGCTGATATTACCAATGGCCATTATTCAAACCCATTTTATTCATAGCACAGTGGCACACAAAACTGACACATTGCAGGGCTCGGTTATGAGCATGTGCGTGCATGTGTGACACGGTTGGCACCTAAAATTGTCGACTCTATTGGCAATACGGGCATGCCAACATTGGGCCCGATTCCCTTTGGTGCGCGTGCTTTCCGGGTCTTCAGGCTTTTCCCTCCAGATTCAATAGTCATGCGTTTAGAGTATTTGGCTGCTGTAAATTTCAATTGATGATAAGCCACTTCGTTTTTGCTATTATTTATGATCGCCAGGTCGCTTCTGAAAAGAGCTACATAGCTCAGTGGGCCTTACCTGGTACAATAAAAATAGTGTATCGTTGTCTGCCGAGGTCACTGTATGATGATGGCTAACCGGGCCTTTTCTCGTGTGGCCCTCAGGCTGTGGAGTTCACATCCCCTGGACGTTCACTATACTGGCTCCATAGCTTTATTCAATTCGTTTCTTTAGACGCACTTATTTTTTAAGGAATTTTTCTATTTCTTGAATCTTCTTAGTTTGAGGATGGATTTTATTCGGTTGAGCAACCACGTGTGTGTGTTTTGTACAGCGCCTGCTGACCTCCAGGTGCAAGGCACTTTAGCAGTGTAAATTAATATTATTAAATCATTACCAGGATCAAGGATTACGCCTGCCTACTTAAAATCAGCCCAAATCCCATCCTTACGTGTTTTTGACCTACTTATACCATAAGAGAATAGTGGCCTGTCAACATGACCAATGTGAATCGTGTATGTTTATATTAAATGCAGAGGCAATGGCAGAATTACACGGTGGTGAAAAGTTTTCAATACCAAATTAAGTAATACAGTGTATTATACACAATGCACTTGTGATATATAGTAGCATACACATATTACTGTATAAATTAATATAGTCTGAACAGTTGATCACAACGGTACTTACAAGTTCTGTCCATTACCACATCTGACCAATATGAGACAGACCCATCGGAAGCCTGCACAGACACAGAGTAGTTTCTTCCAGGATCCAAGCCAGTGAATGTTATCGCGTTTGAGTAAATCTGGAATGTTGTAACCACGTTTCCACTCGCAGTATCTCTCAAGTAGGCCCAGTAGGAGAACGAGTCTGGGAGATAAGTCGTTCTTGAGACTGTCATGGTCGTGGTAGTCTTGCTGGTGATGGTTAAAACGATGTAACTTGACACTGAAATGGCCACATGCAAGCAAGACATTTTAATGGCATGTGTGGCACAATAGGAATGGAACACTTTTAATTATTTCCTCGTGCAGCAATGGAATAAAGTGTGGTTTTGTGAAGGTCCCTATGTGCTGTGCAGTACAATACTGCACGTGTGTAGACCAGCATGCGATTTTGAGTGGGACTGTAGGTGGCTGGCAGGGTTATTGAGTCACCTGACCTGTACAACAGTCACGTGCAAAATGGTGACTCGGTTGAGAATTTCTGTGTTTAACACCACGTGCTGTTGCATTTTACAGGTAAAGGATCCAAATATATTTTTTATGGTTATTGAAATGTTAGTCTTTAAGCTTGGCTTTGAATTGGTAGATTATGATTTGTTCATTAGGAGGAGGTTTAGGACTGTACCCTGTAAAGGATGATATACTGTAGTTAATACTGGTAATTATTTAACCTTAATACTGTTTATTCTATAACCATGCCCATGCACCCAGAGTATGACTAATTGCAATGCTATTAAGAATAGAACACGTGTACAGCAGTAAGTTGTATAATGTTGACCAGTACAGTACGTATACCGTGCATATACAGTACAGATAATGGGTGTAAGATATCAATATAAGTGGATGGAATAGATAGACACAGCTTAAGATTAAAGTAGTATTCGAATGGTGAAGTTTAAAGGTTATGATTAAAGGCAAAGATGGTTTATCAGTAGTGAAATGGGTTTAAGGAGAAATGTTATTGAGTAACCTGAACCTGTACACCAGTCACGTGGTTAATATCGACTTGGTTGGAAACGTATGTGTGTAACTGTGATGCCGCCACCACGAAGCCGTTCAGCAGGCGCCCCATCTGCGGCCTCGCCACCACCAAGCGACGGAGCCGACCCCACGTCCCCCTCACCTCACCTCACATGAACACACCCGCACGCATCCCCCCCCCCCCCCCCCATAGAGCGGGAAGGGGAGGACACCTGATCAACCGGTTTTTATCCGAGAAACCCTTATCGGGATTAACTCTCACGGTTTCCGGCGATCAGGGAATTGGATGACCTCCCCCAACGCTACGTTGCACCGCGGCGCTGCGACCGGCCTTAATATGGTGTGGCCGCGGCGAAGGGCATTCGGCCACCAGGGTTGAAACGCATCCCCCACACACACCCCCCCCCCCACGCGTCGACGAGGCCAGCAGGGGAAGGACGGGACAGCATGAGTAGCAGGACCGCAGGGGCTCTTGCGCATAGTCACGGAAGGTTGGGATATTTGCGCTTGAGCGCGCAGGCACAATTGTTGGGGAGGGTAAATGATTGAGCTGAAGGTATGAATAGATCGGGAGAGGGGAGGCGCGCGGGGAGCCCGTGCACAGATTCCCACGGCGAGCCTTTGTGACGGACGCCGCCGCATGAACTGCAATAATGGGGGGGCCTGCGTGAGAAAGGGATTGATTGGAATTTGCGCCGCGCAGGTTGAGCATTAATTAGCATATCAAAAGCGGATTGATTGGAATTTGCGCCGCGCAGGTTGAGCATTAAGTAGCATATCAAAAGCGCCCGGAACCGCCGTGCGCGTGCCAGAGGGTCGCGAGCCTATTGTTCAGAGCCGCATTCCCTTTGAGGTAGGTGAGGATAAATAGGGAGCGCAAAGGGGAAATCGCTCTCTTCTCTCCAGCACCAGGCGACAGGACGCTCTCCAGTCCAGCGACCCGAACGTCCGTGAGACGCATCGAGGCACGCTGCGAGTACGGGACCAACGAACCGACGTGGGCATCTAACAGGGAGTAAGAAGGTGAAGTAGGATAATAGCCGATAGATAAGGAATAGGTACAGGTTTAGTGGAATAGGCCAGCCTCGTCGAATCACTGATTCAACATTAGTTACCAGGTAGCGAATAATAAATCATTAATAGCGAAGCGTGGCCTCGCGTGATCTCGTGGAGAGGTGTGCACGTGTGTGGTCCAGCGTACACAGTGGTTCGCCACGTGAGTGAGCGCGGCGCGGAGCTGCGCGTGTGGGTGCGCGGGTGTTCACTACGTGTATGATACAGGTGCGCGATCACAACGTGAGTGCTCCGTGGTGAGTGAGTGCCGCGGGGAGCTGTGTGCGTGAGTGCGCGTACGTTCACTACGTGTATGATACAGGTGCGCGATCACAACGTGAGTGCTCCGTGGTGAGTGAGTGCCGTGGGGAGCTGTGTGCGTGAGTGCGCGTACGTTCGCTACGTGTTGGATATGGGTGCGCATTGGTAATGTGGTTATTCGACGTGGAGGCGAGTGCTGCACAGGGCTGTAGACGGGCGCACGCTCGCAGCGTGCGAGCGCTGTACGTAGCGGCGTAAAGAGGGGGAGTATGGCGTTTGATTGATGATGCCGTGCGCACGTATGCTTGCGGCGTGGGAGCGCTGCGTGAAGCCGTATGGGTAGGGGCGTCGCGTTCGAAGGCCGGCGAAACCCTAGCGGGTATTAGGGAGGTGGGGTAACATAAACGGAATAGGGGATGATGGCAGGAGAGACCCCGGGGGCCAACGGCCCCCACACAATGGTGTCAGAAGTCGTACGAACCCTCACATCTTCACGGGAAGGTGGCGCGCTACTCCACGCAAAGGTAAGGCATGTGTTCACCGGCCAGGGGACCCCTACATGGAAAGCGTTTTCCCGTAATATCATAGGGGCTAAAGAGCTTAATGGCTGGTCGGACGCGCAGGCGTTGCGACATCTTACGTTAAACTTAGATGGTCGGGCAGCCGACTTTGTAGAGGCACTACCCGAAAGCGCGCAAACCCAACTAGAAGAACTAATGCGTAGATTAGACCTGCGTTTCGGCACGCGCAACGCGATATGGGTGAAGACGGCCTTAGAGGCGCGCCGACGCCAAACTGGCGAGGACTTCCGAGACTACGCTGAGGACGTGCGATCACTAACCCGGATCGCACGTCCAGAGTTCGCGAAGGAGGTCATTGACGCGCTAGCTGCAGACAAGCTACTCAGGTACCTAGCTCGCACCGCATAGTGGCAGCCCAAAAGGGGTAGCGCAGGCCTCCCCTTCGATACCCTAGTCGAGCAAGCACTGGAGTGTGAGGAGCTCTCCAGCGAACGCGCGCAGCTCCGAGGGTCGGGACAGGAGTGCACCGTGGCGAGCCTCATCCCTGACGAGGAGGAGGATGAGGAGGAGCCCGCCAGCCCCATAAGGAGACGGGCAAGAGAGCCCCAGAGACCCCACGAGACGACCCCGGGGTGGGTAGCCAGGTTACAGACCGGCATGGGAGATATTGCTGGCCGGGTAGACCGAATGGACGGTAAGGTAACCCAAGTAGGTGAGAGGGTAACCCACGTAGGTGAGAGGGTAACCCAAGTACGCGAGGAAGCGAATAAAAATGTGAAGACCATCCAGTCTGAGATGGGTGAACTACACTCCACAGTAGGGGGGCTGGCCGGGAAGGTATCCCAATTAGAGTCCGAGTTAGAACAACTGCGTACAGGGAGAGGGAGCGGGCAGGGGGCCCACTACGGAGCCGCTACCCCTCCCCGGACGTGTTATGTGTGCGACCGTCGAGGGCATCTCAGGAGGGACTGCCCTCAGCTCGCCCGTGCGAGGCAGATGCATAGGTCAAACACTAAGGCCCCCCTAGAGAGGGGACCACCGGGGGATGAAATCGACGTAGACCCGACCCAAACCAGCTGTAATGATAATGGCGAGTGAGCGATCTCCACACAGATTCCAGCCATGACACCAAGGAACACGGCGACTCCTGGTGACTGGCTGCGGGAGCTGGTGGCGGGAATCACGGAGGCCACGTCGCTGGTGGAAGGGGAGGTAAACGGAGTGCGTACCCGAATCCTGCTGGACACGGGGGCGGTGGCCTCGCTCGTGAGCGCCAGCGCACTGCAGCGCGATCGGGGTCGACGTGCGTCACCTGCAGGCACCGGACCGCGCGCTGCACACGGCGAGCGGAGCCGGAATGGGGCTGCTGGAGAGAGCCACACTAGAGGTCCACATAGGCAGCCAGGTGTGCACCCAGGAGTTCTACGTGTCGAGTGCGTTGTGTCACGAGTGTATCGCAGGTACCGACCTCTTAGAACAGCTGGGACTCAACGTGCAACCCCGCCAGCGGTGCGCCACCATGGAGAGCAACGGCGAGCGGATACCGTTCCTGGGACGAGAACCAACGCGCCCCCGCTTCGCACCTGTGGCCGCTATCCTGGCGACGGCAGTCACCATCGGGCCGCTCACCGAGATGCTGGTGCCGGTGGCAACATCCCCCACCGACCCCGCGCTCCGACCATCAGGAGAGGTAATGCTAACTCCTCACCCGGAGTTGGCAAAACGGTATGGGGTCGTGGGATCCGCCACGTTGGTAAACGCAGATGGGGACCGATTGTTTATGCGGTTGTTTAACCCCCACAGTACCCCAGCGATACTGCGACAGCGCACCCCGATAGCCACCGTACACCCCCTGCACGCACGCCACTCTAACGACTCGGTGTTCGCACTCTGGGCTGAGGACCCTGGTCGTCCTGAGGGTGACCAGGACCTGGCCTGGCGAGTCGGCCCGACTCCCCGAGCCGAGGTCGTCCCCCTGCTCGAAGCGTTACATGTGCCATGGGCAGATTTACCTAAGGGAGAGGCCGATCGGCTGCGCGAGTTACTGCGGGAGTATGCCGACGTATTCAGTGAACACGACTCGGACGTGGGTCGGACCGACCTTGTTAAGCACCAAATTGACACCGGTGCAGCCCGACCCATCAAACTCCCTGCGTACCGAGTGGGCGCACCCGAACGCACCCAGATCAAAGAGGCAGTTGGGGACATGCTTCGCGATAACATAATTCAGCCCTCGGCGAGCCCCTGGTCAGCCCCAGTGGTACTAGTAACGAAAAAGGATGGGTCAACCCGGTTCTGCGTCGATTACCGTAAACTGAACGCAGTCACCCTTCGCGACGCCTTCCCCATACCCCGCATCGACGACACTTTTGACAGCCTCGCCGGAGCGCGATATTTTTCCACCCTCGATCTCGCGTCCGGGTACTGGCAGGTGGAGATGGCAGAGGAGGATCGGCCGAAAACCGCATTCACCACCCCGATGGGACTATTCGAGTTTCGAGTACTCCCGTTCGGACTCACCAATGCGCCCGCGACGTTCCAGCGGCTGATGGAGTTGGTGATGCGAGGTTTGCAATGGGAACAGTGCCTGATTTACTTGGACGATGTGATCGTGTTCAGTAGATCTTTGTCTGAGCATTGGTCCAGGCTACGAGAGGTGTTCCAGCGACTGTGAGCGGCTCATCTCAAGCTCAAGCCCCGTAAGTGTTACATCGCACAACGCGAGGTGGGGTACCTCGGGCATCGCGTCAGCGAGGCAGGCGTGTGCACCGATCCGGAGAAGGTACGCGCCGTAGTAGAGTGGCCACGGCCAAGGAATCTGACGGAGATCAGATCATTTTTGGGGCTCGCCACCTATTATCGTCGATTTGTAAAGGGATTCAGCGAGATTGCACGCCCCCTCATCCAACTCACTTCACCTAAGCACCCCTATCAGTGGACGGGGGCCTGCCAGACGGCCTTCACCACTCTCAAAGACCACCTCACCCACGCCCCCACCCTCGTTTTCCCCGATTTTACCACCAATTTTATTTTGGACACCGACGCCTGCAGCAGCGGGCTGGGCGCGGTGTTGTCACAGGTACAGGATGGGACGGAACGAGTCATCGCGTACGCCAGCCGGACCTTGAGTGGGGCCGAGCTGAACTATTGCGTGACCCGCCAAGAGTTGTACGCAGTGATTTTTGCATGTAAGCAGTTCCGGCCGTATTTATACGGCAGGAAATGTCGCGTACGCACTGACCATTATGCTCTGCAGTTTCTTCTTACATTCAAGGAGCCGCGGGGGCAGATGGCCCGGTGGTTGGCGCAGTTGCAGGAGTACAACCTGCAAATCGAGTATCGGGCTGGTCGGATGCATGCAAACGCGGACGCCTTGTCGAGGCGGCCCACGGTGTACGCCGAGACAAGGGCGGAGGAGGCCTGCCCGTGTTTCACGGGGGGACGCTGCCGGCAGGCAACGGACCCCCGAGGGGCCGCGGCCACTGACCCCCCCCCAGCGAGAGAGAGTGCAGTGTGCGCCACAGAGACCCTCACAGGTGGCACCGAGGATCCCGTCGACCGCCCGGCAAGCGCGGGACCCACGGCTCAGGACCCGGCTGATCATCCCGCCCCGATCGGACGGATCCAGGAGGACGTCGGCTGCGCATTCCCAGGCCTGAACGACGAGCAGCTGAGACAGACCCATCAGCGGGATCCCGATCTGGCGGCAGTGGAGGCGGCACTGCGGGAGGAAAAGAGCGCCCTACCAGGACCCTGGAGCGGTTTGTATGCCCGGTTGTGTGTGCAGAACGGAGTGGTACGGGAGTTAACCGAGGCCGGCCAGCCGGGGTGCATCTGTGTTCCTGCCCAGGTGCGACCCCAGCTGCTACGGCTGGTGCATGACCACCCACTCGGGGGCCACGATGGGGAACGACGCACGCGGCATGGGTACAGGGCTGCCGCGCCTGTCAGCAGTGCGGGCCGAAACCGGCACGATACCAGGTACCCCTAAGGCCATTCCGCGTCAGCCGCACGAATCAGCTGGTCGGGATCGACCTACAGGGGCCATTCCCGCGATCCCATCGAGGCAACAGGTATATCCTGGTCGCAGTAGAGTATTTCACCCGCTACCCCGTGGCAGTGGCCATCCCTGATAAAACGGCCTTGGTGGTGGCCCGGGCATTTGTGGAACATTACGTACTGAAGCACGGGATCCCAGAACGAGTTCTCACCGACCAGGGTAGCGAGTTCGAGGGCGAGCTGTTCCAGACACTGTGCCGAGAATTCGGAATCCAGAAGGACCGAACCACAGCGTACCACCCCCAAGCGAACGGTATGGTGGAGCGCATGAATCAGACCCTAGCGGGGAAACTCAAACGTATGGCGGCCGCAAATCAACGGGATTGGGACGAACACCTCCCCTACGCCCTTTTCGCCTACGCCACCACCGTACACACGTCGACGGGACAAACCCCGTTTTTAATGATGTACGGCCGTGAGTCTTGTTTACCCGCAGATCTGCTATTCGGCGTCCCTTCCCCCCAGCCGGAGGAGGGAAGCCGCCCCGTGGAACACCTGTTGGAGACCCTGCGAGAAGCCCGAGGCCGAGCATACCCGCAAGGGGAAGCCGCGCATCGGCGGCAGGAACAGGGCACCCGACCCCGCATGGAACCCCCCTTATTCCTGACAGGCGCTAAGGTGTGGCTACACACCCCTCGCGTCGGGGCCGGGCAGGTTGGGAAACTGACGACCTACTGGCGGGGACCCTGGACCGTGGTGCGACAGATCTCCCCCTGGACGGTACTAATTTATGGCGGGGAGAGGGATCGAGAGACGGTGGTCAACGTCCGCCGCTTAAAACCGTGGAAAGCGGCCCCGGCGAGAGAGAATCCCGTCACTCCAAGGCCCCGAAATCCCGGGGTACCCGCACCCCTCGTGTTGGGGGGCCTCGCACACTACATGGGCCACGCCGGGCCCCCGAGACGCCCCGATCCAGTCAGGAGACAACGCGGACGACGGCCCCTAAACCCTTCCGCTGCTGAGTTTGTGCCCCAGCCCACAGGTGCCGGAGGACGGGGAGAGCCGCTGGAGTGGAGGAGGAGGCCGCCGCAGGAGCTACAGAGGACGGAGCCACCCGCCCCGAGACCAGCCACCAGGTCTGGACGGATCCCCCGGAACCCACAACGTTTCCTCGTGGGCGCGGCCCAAGCAAGGTGCTCCAGTCAACCCGGGACGGGGACTGGCACCTCGGGGGGCTATGTGATGCCGCCACCACGAAGCCGTTCAGCAGGCGCCCCATCTGCGGCCTCACCACCACCAAGCGACGGAGCCGACCCCACGTCCCCCTCACCTCACCTCACATGAACACACCCGCACGCATCCCCCCCCCCCCCCCATAGAGCGGGAAGGGGAGGACACCTGATCAACCGGTTTTTATCCGAGAAACCCTTATCGGGATTAACTCTCACGGTTTCCGGCGATCAGGGAATTGGATGACCTCCCCCGACGCTACGTTGCACCGCGGCGCTGCGACCGGCCTTAATATGGTGTGGCCGCGGCGAAGGGCATTCGGCCACCACGGTTGAAACGCATACCCCACACACACCCCCCCCCCCCCCCCCACGCGTCGACGAGGCCAGCAGGGGAAGGACGGGACAGCATGAGTAGCAGGACCGCAGGGGCTCTTGCGCATAGTCACGGAAGGTTGGGATAGTTGCGCTTGAGCGCGCAGGCACAATTGTTGGGGAGGGTAAATGATTGAGCTGAAGGTATGAATAGATCGGGAGAGGGGAGGCGCGCGGGGAGCCCGTGCACAGATTCCCACGGCGAGCCTTTGTGACGGACGCCGCCGCATGAACTGCAATAATGGGGGGGCCTGCGTGAGAAAGGGATTGATTGGAATTTGCGCCGCGCAGGTTGAGCATTAATTAGCATATCAAAAGCGGATTGATTGGAATTTGCGCCGCGCAGGTTGAGCATTAAGTAGCATATCAAAAGCGCCCGGAACCGCCATGCGCGTGCCAGAGGGTCGCGAGCCTATTGTTCAGAGCCGCATTCCCTTTGAGGTAGGTGAGGATAAATAGGGAGCGCAAAGGGGAAATCGCTCTCTTCTCTCCAGCACCAGGCGACAGGACGCTCTCCAGTCCAGTGACCCGAACGTCCGTGAGACGCATCGAGGCACGCTGCGAGTACGGGACCAACGAACCGACGTGTGCATCTAACAGGGAGTAAGAAGGTGAAGTAGGATAATAGCCGATAGATAAGGAATAGGTACAGGTTTAGTGGAATAGGCCAGCCTCGTCGACTCACTGATTCAACATTAGTTACCAGGTAGCGAATAATAAATCATTAATAGCGAAGCGTGGCCTCGCGTGATCTCGTGGAGAGGTGTGCACGTGTGTGGTCCTGCGTACACAGTGGTTCGCCACGTGAGTGAGCGCGGCGCGGAGCTGCGCGTGTGGGTGCGCGGGTGTTCACTACGTGTATGATACAGGTGCGCGATCACAACGTGAGTGCTCCGTGGTGAGTGAGTGCCGCGGGGAGCTGTGTGCGTGAGTGCGCGTACGTTCACTACGTGTATGATACAGGTGCGCGATCACAACGTGAGTGCTCCGTGGTGAGTGAGTGCCGCGGGGAGCTGTGTGCGTGAGTGCGCGTACGTTCGCTACGTGTCGGATACGGGTGCGCATTGGTAACGTGGTTATTCGACGTGGAGGCGAGTGCCGCACAGGGCTGTAGACGGGCGCACGCTCGCAGCGTGCGAGCGCTGTACGTAGCGGCGTAAAGAGGGGGAGTATGGCGTTTGATTGATGATGCCGTGCGCACGTATGCTTGCGGCGTGGGAGCGCTGCGTGAAGCCGTATGGGTAGGGGCATCGCGTTCGAAGGCCGGCGAAACCCTAGCGGGTATTAGGGAGGTGGGGTAACATAAACGGAATAGGGGATGATGGCGGGAGAGACCCCGGGGGCCAACGGCCCCCACATAACACACATGGTGTTGCATTTTACAGAGTATCATAATAAATGTGTTTGCCCTCGATTTGGAGCACCTGCCCACTTCCTTCATTTCGAGTGTACAACATATTTTGGCGAACTTGGCAGCAGAGTTTCCCAGAGTTCACTGACAGGGATCAACTCTTCCAACGAGATGGGCCAAGCAATTGTACGGGCACCATGTGTAAAGGCAGTCGTGCAAGGATCTGAACGGTCTTCACATCATGGCACTGGAAAAGCTGCAGGATAAGGTCAATGCTGCCTTGGATCCACTGCAGAGAGCCCAGCTCATGGAAACATGCAGATGTTTGAAGTGTTTTCATGATTATGAGACTAGTTAAGATACAAGCAGACGGGCTTTAATTCGTATGGCAGAAATAGTACTCGATGAAGTTGAAGACCAAAAATAAGATGATGAGGCCTGTGCATGTGTTCAAAACCTGCTGTCTTTCATTGAGACAATACAGCAGAATTACAAAGACAGTAAGGGAACAGATCAAACACTGCTACCATCGAAACTATCTGAAGATATGGTTGATGAAATACAAGAGTCACAAGAAGACTCCAGAAAAACCCTTGAGGAAAAGAAAACCTCAAGTGAAGGTGGAACAAAAACCAGAGCAGCATTGGATCCCATACGAATGGCCAGATCAGGAAATGTGCCAGAAGTCACAATACGGAGATAATTCAGGATCTGTGGGCAGATTGGTGGAGGGCAGAAAGACAAGCTATGTTACACCAATCTGATGTACCAGATCGATGCAGGAATCCGTGAGGACCATGCTGAGTCTGGCATAATTGAGGTAGTTATCAGAGCAATAAGTTCTGGCCTGAATTTGAGGGACATGCTAAAAATAAAAACTGATTTGACTATTTCCAAGTTAGAAAACATTTTGAAGGGACACTATAGAGAACAATGCCCATCTGATTTCTATCATAAGTTGATGAACATCTCTCAGGAGCCACGATAATCTGCACAACACTTTTTGTTCAGAGCTATCGAATTAAAGGACTCTGACTGATGAGCAGAAGACAGATTTGAAGAGCTACCTGGCCAAAGTAGTGCATGCCTATAACTGTACTCATAGTAAAGCGACAGGATGCTAACCTTTATTTATCCTGTTTGGGAGGCCTCCAAAACTACCAGTGGATCGTATTTTTGGTTTCAAATACCAGGGAGAGGGAGGATCATATAAGCAATATGTGGAGAAATGGAGACAGCAGATGGTGGAAACCTACCGAATAGCATCCTACTTTGCAACAAAAGAACCCACTAAAGGAAAGGGCCAGTATGACAAAAAAATCCATGGGGCAGAGCTACAACAAGGGAATCGTGTCCTGGTGAGAAACATGAGTGAGAAAACGGGAACCGGGCAAACTTCGCTCCTACTGGGAGGACAAGGTGTATGTTGTCATTGGAAGAAGGGGGAACCAAAATGATTAATCGGAATTTTCATCTACCTTGTGACTTCCTCCCAATTGAGCAGCCATCACAAAAGAAACGGAGTAAGAAAGCAATAAAGAACACTCACCAAACAAAGACAAGAGGCCTATGGACAGATACGCAGAAACCAACAGACAGTGAGTTGGAAACGGATAAAGAATTTGAGCTTACTCCAGTTGACCAAAAACTGATCAGCAAGCTTGTAATACAGGACACGAAGTCACCGTTGAACCCAGAAATTTAAGAATTCCACCCATACAAGACAGAAGGTGAACAACAGTTGTCGGCAGCAGTGAAAGGAATATGTATCACCAGCTGGTACAGAGAGCAGTGAGACATATTCAGAGAGTGAATATCAGTTAACCGAAGCAACTTAGGGACAGCTCTTGTCGAAGGGTGCAGAATACAGTGAGACCGATTTAGCTGTAAATAATGAAGAAGAGCAAAGAGCAGTTGAGTCCAGCAAGTGAATCTGCAAGGGACTTGGAAATTAGTGATGAAAAGAATGAGTGTAGTCATCACAACAAGAGACTCCACCCTCAAAGAAAGAGAAGACGGCCAAAGACACTCACCTATGACAAGTTGGGCTAACCTACCATCGTGAGGAGGCCGGTAGCACAAGGGATAAATGTTGGTTGCTACTGGAGACCATGGTGAAACAAGGGACTTTTCATCTAGATTTCGTGACTGCAGGGATCCATCACGTAGGTATAAAATAAAATAAATAAAATCACGACGTTTCGATTGCAACACAAGCAATCATCATCAGGTGGGAAAACCACAGCAATATTTTTTTTGCTGAAGTTGGAGAGAGTTGCCGTGGTAAGAGGTTATGCAGGCAAGGAAGGGGGAGGAGCAAGGGGGGGGGGTAGGGAGAGTGGAAGCGCTGCGTGGAGTAGTAGTACCTGGCGGATATGATAGACGACAACCACTACAAAAAAGTTAGGGTTTTACCTGGTTAGGAGTAAGGGAGGAGATGGAGGGATGGGGGTGTGGACTAAGGGGAGGGGAGGTGCAGCACCTCCCTTCCCCCGACCCCACGGCTGATGCTGATGACAAAGCGTTACATTATTTAGTATTACATTTCATAGCTAAATCCTTTTCAAAGACCAACGTGGGAGCACACTTCACACATCGCACAAGATACGTCCAAGCTTCCACAAAAGTCAACATAGGGCCATCATCACCCACACTAGCATCAACATCCCTGTGATTGTGTCGAAACGATTATCAAGGTGGAACCTGGTCAAAGCTGACTGAGACCAATAAAAGGAGGCTGTAAAGAGAGTGGTGAGTCATTCCCGTGACACCAGAATGCTATCACCATTTTATTGGCCTCCTTACTGCAGCTGCAAAAAATTTAACCCGTAAAAACAAAGTTTTTCACTATAAATCCTTTATATGCGTGGCGACTAGAGTCCTCTCGTCCTCTGTCTTGAGATGGCTGCCACCTATGGATCAGATGAATGCCTGCCACCATTAAGCAATTGGTGAATAAATAGAAAAAAAAACCCTAAAAAGTGTAAAATTTAGGGAAAAAAAATTCACGAAAAGACATTGTCACGCACAACGAGTCTGTGTGCAAAATGTCAGCTCGATTGGATCATGGGAAGTGGGTTAAAAACGACCGAAAGATGTGCACGGTCGTAAGCGCGCAAGCAAGCGCGCAAGCAAGCAAGCAAGTGAACTTAATATAAAGGATTAAAAAAATTAACCCGTAAAAACAAAGTTTTTCACTATTAATCCTTTATATGCGTGTTCAATGGGCCACAACCCAGCCCACATTGGTCTTTGAAACGGGCAGCTAGAGTCCTCTCGTCCTCTGGCTTGAGATGGCTGCCACCTATGGGTCAGATGATTGCCTGCCACCATTAAGCAATTGGTAATTAAATATAAAAAATCAATCCTAAAAAGTGTAAAATTTTTGAAATTTTTTTTTAACGAAAATAAATTGTCACGCACAACGAGTCTGTGTGCAAAATATCAGCTCGATTGGATCACGGGAAGTGGGTTAAAAAACGACCGAAATATTTGCATGGTCGTAAGCAAGCAAGCAAGTGAACTTAATATAAAGTATTTAACAAGTATAACCCGTAAAAACAAAGTTTTTCACTATAAATCCTTTA
Source organism: Lampetra fluviatilis (assembly GCF_964198595.1). NCBI lineage: Eukaryota > Metazoa > Chordata > Hyperoartia > Petromyzontiformes > Petromyzontidae > Lampetra > Lampetra fluviatilis. Next base: position 5,544,198 of record NC_136322.1, on the reverse strand, counting down.
TATGCGTGGCATCGGTTTCATTGTATTATTCATTTCTGTTTTTCTTGAGTAAGCAAGCAAGCAAGTGAAGTTAATATAAAGGATTTAAAAATGAAAGATCACCTCTTGACATGCCCCGTATATTCCCGAGGGCACTAGCGTTGACCCGTTTTACCACTTTCAAGAACCTGGCGGCTTCAATTTAACTGCTCTATAAATAGTCTCCCATGTACAGCGTGGGGGCAGGGATTTCATGCCATGTGGTTAGTCAACATTTGCGTCATCATGAAACGGGCGGCTACAGTCCTCTCATCCTCTGGCTTGAGATGGCTGCCACCTATGGGTCAGATGATTGTCTGCCACAATTAAGCAATTGGTAATTAAATATTTAAAAACATTTCCCTAAACAGTGTAAAATTTTGGAAATTTATTTTTCATGAAAATTAATTGTCAAGCACAACGAGTCTGTGTGCAAAATGTCAGCTCGATTGGATCACGGGAAGTGGGTTAAAAACGACCGAAAGATTTGCACGGTCCTAAGCAAGCAAGCAAGCACGCAAGCACGCAAGCAAGCAAGTGAACTTAATATAAAGGATTTAAAAAAGAGCATCCCCCAAGGCTTCCAGAAAGACTACCCTTGGTGGCCAAAAGAGGCCCAGCACCTGTTCCGACTACAACCAGTTGGGCAGCTCACAGGTTGGAAAGGCCCTGCTCGACTGCCGGCAGAGATGGTATCTCCCCAAAATTCCTCCACAAGACATCAGAATCCCTCATAATTCTGTAATGTAACAGTCCATCTAGCTCCTCCCAGGTGCAACTACTCCCATGCATGCTCCCTCCTATTGATGCCACAACCACTGGCCATCATCACTTCTAATAACATGTTTTGTCTCCCAGCCTGCACTTATTCACGAGTCTTTGAGCACTTGTCATCTTTTGTGCATTAAAACTTATGATTATAAACCATAGATCATAGCATTCGGTACGAAATGAAAACGAAGTATCCTGTTTCGACAAATTGGAATGTTGTTTTCATTACTTAATCATCATCTCGGTCTGCCTTCAAAAGCTGCACTATATAATTATCTAACGTGTTCCGGTTGTATTTCAAATTGTTTATGAATTGCTACATGATGGTATTTTATTTAACAATCATTCTTAGTTATATTTTGGAGGTTTATGGACATAGACACAGTTGGTATTGGTAAATAATGTTGTGTTAACCAAAAAGAAGTCGACATGTATTTTATATTTTTCAATGCAATGTATTAGAATGTAATGACCATTTCTCTTCGAATTTGGAATTCAATTATTTTTAACGTTGCTCAAAACAAATAAAAAAAATTTAAACGACATTGTGATTGTTTACAAATTTCTCCTAATAAAAGACCTAGATTATATTTATTGTGAATGCCTTTGCTTGTGAAAATGTGTTTCGTCTGTTTTGCTCACCCAAATGATTATCTGAATATAAACAATACATATACTTACAGGTTTTATTCGTAACAATGTCTGACGGTTGGGAGTCGATGCCACTGTATACTGTTACAGAAGCGTCATAACTTCTTCCAGGGACCAGATCAGTAAACGCTTGTGTTTTAATGGTCGAGGACAAAATGACGCTCTTCACTGCTGTTGCGTTGTATGTTTCACTTAAGTAGACCACGTAGTAGTCAACGTCTGAAATAGGAGCCAACCATGAGACCGTCATGGCTGTAGGGCTGCTGACACTGATGGTGACATTGACTTTTGGAGGCACTGCAACAGCAAAAAACAACGTTTGACACATACTCGGTTCAAGGGCTGTGTGTATATCGTTAACTAAAGTTACTAAAGTAACTTGCGACACGTCAGATACAATATGGACTTAAGATCAGTTAAAGAATGGAGGGACCAGAGAAATCGAGATGATGTTGCTGCTGCAGGGGAGGGGAACTGACGTTTCTTGGGGCTACAAAGAATTACACTGAATAAAAAAAATTACACGGGACTCAAGTAACGTCTTTCTTTCATCGTAATGAATAACCCACACCAGGCACGTATGTATGTTGAACTTCTTTCGCATACGTAGCCAACCGGGCTAATCGGAGATGTGAAGGAAGTACAACAATCAAAATACCAAAAGCCATTCTAAATAAATCAGTTTGTCAATTTGGATGATTTAAAAATGTATAGCTCCAGTGGCTTCCTAATATCAGAAGGACAAGCATTCCAGACGGTGGCAGAAGTGCATCGCAAAGTGCCGTGCAATGTTCGACAGTCAGCCAAAAGCCAAAAGCCGCCGCTATGATGACTATAATTTGTGTGATGGTTTCTCTGATAGTGTCCACGAGCACAAGTCCGATCTGAAACACGGCAAAATAGAGTCTTCCGCCATTGCCGATCATTGCTACAACGCTGTGGGCTCTCATGAGATTGTCTTTTCCGAGACTAAGGTACTCTGCAAACCTCCTGGCTACCATCAAAGGTTTGTACACGAAGCCATCCAGATATACAAACACAGACGTAATTTCAACCGTGATGATGGGTACAAACTGAGTAATCATTGGAAAGATGTTATTAACCATGCAAAAAAGATTTAACTACACATATTTGGACCATCTTATTTGACAGGCACTATTCTTTCGTTACCGTACAGTTTACTGATAGACAGCCAGTTTTGTTTTTTCATGTTTAGCTTCTTTTTTCACACGCTGGTTTCCTGCTTTAAGTTTTACCCACCCAGCAACATAACAAGGGGCTGCTTCTTCCTGACCTGATTTTCTGCTTCTACCATCTACATAACAAAGATTCAGTCCCATTAGCAGCAGCTGCACCTTAACAACTCTGGCACCTCCCCGTTCAACCAGTCTACATAACAAAGGCTCAGTCCTCGCAGCAGCCTCAGCCGCAGCAACCTTATCATAAAAAACTCCTGTCCAGGGGCCTACCATGGCTCCTCCCCCCTCAACCAGTATATATACAAGGTCGGGTCTCTTGGAATGTCTCTTTACTTGATACAGCAATCGTGCTGTGATGGTTCCACCTGAAGACGGAAGCTTGTGTTGCCTCCGAAACGTCGTGGTTTTTTATTTTTTATTTTACTTTTATACATTTTTATTTTTACCTACGTGACTTTACTAAAAAAACCTACGAGTTTTATTGACTAAGATTCCGTTTGCCATCTCTCTCAAGTAGACCAGGTAGTAGTCCACGTCAGAGGCAGGGGCTGCTCACGGCACCATCATAGTCGTTATGGAATTGGCAGTGAAGGACAAAGTAGGTATGGGGGGCACTGAAATAGTGTCAGGTGTGGTTTACATGTGTAGTGGGTCAATAACTAGAGAAGTCTCTTTCTGAAGCAGCACGTATTTTATTTAACAATAATTGCTTAACACAGAGGGATAATGGTCCTCACACCCGATAACTATGAAGGTTGTTCCTCCGGGCTGAATATGCCTCACACTGGCTATTCTAACCCTTCTTGAGTGGAGCTTGGTCTTCACTTTTATATAAGCTGGAGCCGACCCTTGCCAGGAGTACAGCTCTGCCTATTGTGCTCTTCTCTTCAGGAGGCTTTTGATCTTCGGGTGGATGTGGCTCGCTCGTCTATGGCTCGCTCGTCCGTGGCTCGCTTCGTCCCGGCCAGGCCTTCGTTCCAGAACCTTCCACCAGGTCCTGGGATGGTGACATCATCCCCCAGCCCCCTCCTGGGGTCTGGGGGCTTTGTCCCTGGATCCACTATCTCATAGGTGTTACCGTTGGCCCCTTTGGTCATAGTCCTTGGACACTGGGCTCAGTCACTCTTCTGCCCCCTATTGACACGTGTGTGATACTACCAGCTGACAGCATGGGGAGTGCACAATAATACCTCGACATCACCCCCCCCCCCACCTCGTAACACACAGCCGTCCCGGCTGTTAACAACCTCCTCAATAAAGTTCAAATATTAACAAAACAGAACGCGTGTGCCTCCTAAATAACACAAAACAACAACACCCCGACATAAATACCCCAACCCCTGCACAAATGTAATCTATATACAAAGGAATTTCGCGTGGCCACACACACAACGGACGACAACGCACGCACTCGCCAACCATGGCAAAAAAAACGTGACCAAACGACGGCAAGGATACAGCAATGTTCACGAATCAAGACGAACCAGTGGAACAAGAGTAGGTGGATTGCACAGTGCGTGTGTGGAGAGCACGAGAGAATTATGAAAAACGCGGAGTTTTCGCGCGCGTGCGTGTAGCTGGTCCGTCGTAGAGAACAGGGGGCTTCATCGGTGGAGCAGATGCGACGGGCCCTTCAACAGGTACGTCCGGTAGGCCATGCAGCCGCCCGTTGCTAGGAGCGGCCGGCATGGACTGGCACGGGCCCGTCACTCTCACATTATCTGGAGGAGTGACAACATGGCTGCTCTGAGGGTCAGGCACCACGGACACATCACCCGGCTCGCCGTACACATCAGAAGTTCGGCCTCCGTGGTGTGTAGGTGATGTAGGAGTGCGAGGCGTGACGAAAGGTTTCAGGCTAGAGTGGTGGACAAACCAACATCGTCTGCCCCATCTGACCTTGATGCACTGGGGGCAGACGACCTGAACGATGTCAACGGGGCTCCTCCAGGGTATGAGCAATTTAGGCGACGTGGACAAAGGCACCTGGGGGCAATGGAGCCAGGCTTTGTCCCCCATGGCCCATACGTGTGCGGAAAACCTGGGTGTTACGGAGTCTCTCATTGGCTCTCTGGTGAGAGTCCGAATTCACAATGGTGGCCTCGTGCCTCAGACAATTTTCTGATGTTAAAATGCAAATGGTTCGCGATCTTGGATTTCGGTGCAGACAAATCAACATGCAGCCAAACAATTATCAATTATCATCCACAGGGGGGTCCGCATCCCTACCATACATCAGAAAGAAGGACGAAAACCCGGTCACAGCGTGAGGTTCCACCGATATGCGGTTAGGACCCCGGGGATCTGTAGATCCCAGTCGAGCCTGGAATCATTAACTTGGTGGCACAACATGGTAGTGAGCATCCTGTGGAGACGCTCCACCATACCATCAGTCAACGGGTGGTATGGTGAGGTGCGGACTTTTTTCGTGCCCAAAAGCTTGCACACATCGTGTAACAGAGTGCTCGAAAATTCTTCCCTTGGTCGGTCAGCAGCCGTTCAGGAGCAACTTTGTTAATGACGTAGCCCTGGACAAAGGCCTCAGTAATGGCTGCTGCCAACTGGTTGGGGAGCGGCCAGGCCATGGGCCAGTGTGTGAAATATTCCACCCCAACCAATAGGTACTTGTTACCACTAGGTGTTGTAGGGAAGGGCCTCAAAACGTCGAGAGCCACTAGCTCATTGACGCGAGACACCTTGATAGATTATAACGGTGGGCAAGATGGCTTGGCCGGCGGCTTCTGCTGAGCACACTGGGTGCAGCCCTTCAGGAGGTCGGCCATGTCCCGCAGCATGCCCGCCAGAAGAAATAGAGTTGGAGCAACCCGAGGGTTTTGTGTGCCCCCCAATGCAAAAGGCGCTCATGCACCGCCCAAATGGCTCTACCTCGCAGGGCAGAGGGCACGACAATTTTGTGTCTACATGCGTCACCGTCCCAACTCATGAGGAGACCGTCGCGCAGGACAAGAGAAGTGAAGCGACCCCTAACATTAGCCGAATTTCCGGCACGATCGCGTAAGGAAAGTAGGGATGCATCCTCCATTTGGTGGCGACCACATTCGGCAATGGTCAGGCCCAACAAGTCATCCCAACCTGCTGGGTCGACGGGATCCTACGAGGGACCCTGTTCAGAGGGAGTGCATCGGCCGCCTGCTGCGAGGGGTGGGACCGGGCCAACCCCTGGCGGTTTGCAACGACCCGAACTGAGAAAGCAAGCGCTCCTGTCGCCAGATGGGAGGCGCGACAGTGTGTCGGCGTTGGTATGTCGGGTGCCCTTTCGGTAGGCAATGGTGAAATCGTAGTCCTGGAGGACCTCAAGCCAGCTAGAAAGTTTACCTGATAGTTGGTCAACACGCAAGGCGTATTGCAACTCATAGTGGTCCGATTTAACGGTGAAGTGTCTGCCGTACAAGTATAGGGGTGTCAGGGGAAGGATTCCCACCAATAGGAGGGTTAGTGGGAGGGGTAATCGAGGAGATATAAGGGGAGAATGGGCGGGAAGAAGGGGCCTTTGGCAGGAACGAGATTGGGATGGCTGGGGACAGGTGTGGATGGGAGAAAATGATTAAAAGACGAACCCTCTGCAACCTTGTGTCAGCTCTCCTTTACATCTGGTGGAAGCGGTGGGATCTACAATGGCTACGAAGAAGAATCCCCGCGGAAAAGAGACAAGGGAAGAGGAAGCAGGGGCCGGGGATCCTTCCCATCCCGGGCAACAAGGGGGCCTGCTACCAGAAGCAGCAGCAGGGGGCCCGGATCTGGAGGACCCCATGGAGGACCGCATGGTCCGCATGGAGAGGGCACTCCAGGAGCTACTGCGGAGGCTCCCTATGGGGGGCCCGCCGGCACCGGGACCCCCACCCCCAAGCGTACCATGGGAAGAGAGGCCACGGGACCGGAGGCCGACCAGCCGGCCGGGCAGGAGCCGCAACCAACCTCGTCATGCCAGCCGCCGCCACCCTCGCCAAAGCCCCCAGGGCTAAACACCCAACACTGGGAGCAGGTGGCAGGACGGGCGCGTCGGCTGGGGCCCGTCGAGAAATTCGTGGCCGAGGGAGGAGATTGGGAGGCGTTTGTCCGCCGATTTGAGGCTGCCTTCCAAGCTCTTGAGTGGTCAGACGAAGAGGCACTACGAGCTTTGCCATCCGTTCTGGACGACGATGCGCTCGCCTCTTACACCTCCCTTCCCTCGCACAGCAAGACCATGCTACAGGCGGCCCACGAGGCTTTGGGGGAGATCTACTGCCCAGCTGAAGGAGCCTTTAAACGGTTCCAGGACCTTAAATTTCGATTTAAAGCTTTCGTGACTGCAGGGATTCATCTTCCAGGACCACCAGCGAGGGGCTAGATAATCTCCTTTATCCTACAGGGGTGCACTGCACGTGTTGGCGAGGAGGGCTTTCCCTCGCCTGGCTGAAAAAGTGCTCGAGGACCTCGTGGTCGAGCACCTCATCACCTACGCTTGCCGCGCTGGCATTGTAATGCCCGTGGTGACGCCGGGGGAACGCACCTCACTGTGGGCTGCCCGGACCATCCAAGCCCATGAACAGGTCATGGGCCAGGCGCCACCCGAGGGCCAGGTGGCAGGCATGGCGGGGGGGAACAGCCGAGCCGTTGCCGCGGCGCTACTGGGTCCAGCGACACCAACCGCCGAACCTGCACCGTCGCAGCAGGCTGCCTGTGGGGCAGCTGGGAACGAACTCCCGACGTCTGAGCCGGAGCCATCGCTGCGGGAGGTGTACGCGGCAATCCGAGGGCTGGCGGAGCAGAGAGACCAGGGGCACGACCAGCCGCCGCGCCGCTAGCAACCGCCTCTACAACACCGCGCCGAGCCACCCCGACGGAATGCCCCATGGGTCTGCCACCATTGTGATCGAGAGGGGCATGTGGCAAGGGGGTGCTGCACTGAGCCAGAGGCCGTCAACGCCAACTGGAACCCGCCGGGGCCGAACAGCGACAGGATCCAGGCGAGTGACGCCGTCCCGCCCGGCCTCTCGGTTGGGCCAAAAAAATACACCCCCGATGCCGCGACTTCACCGGGAGCCTCCTCGGGGTGGGCGCCGTCGGTATCGGGCCCCGGGCCCCACTGTCCTGGTCGGGGGAAGGGGATCGCGCCGGGGCCAGGGACCGCGCCGGGGCCGGGGATCGCGCCGGGGGCCACGCCGGGGTCGCGCCGGGGCCGGGGGCCATGCCGGGGCCGGGAACCGCGATGGGGATTGCGCCGAGGCCGGAGATCACGTCGCGGACTGCGATCGCGTCGCGACCAGAAGTGGCGTCGCGAACGGACGTGACGTCGCGGCCAGAAGTGGTGTCACGGACCCCACCGGGAATCGCGCCGGGGCCGGGAACCACGTCGGGGATCGCGCCGGGGCCAGGGACCACGCCGGGGATCGCGCCAAGGCCGGCGACCGCGCCGGGGCCAGGAGTGACGTCGCGGGTGGACGTAACGTCACAACCGGAAGTGACGTCACGGACGGAAGTGACGTCGCGAATGGGTGCGGTTTCGCGGGGAGACGTGACGTCGCAACCGGAAGTTACGTCACCAGTTACCTTCGACACCGGCGAGTTGCAGGGGCGACGGCCCCTGGGCAGAGACAGCACACACAATTGCCGTTACGCCCTGGAGCAGTTCCACGCCCCGCCTGACCATTACTTCGCGGCGGAGCGAGGCAGGACCAGGGGGACTACACAATGAAGGGGGCCCACTCCCCCATGACAAAGGAAGGGGTTGGGGAGAAGGGATGGGCTCACGGGAAGGCCCACCTCCCAATCCCCACCGCCCACTACAATGGGGGGGCCCCCCCACACCACAAGGGGGGCCCATCCTACGTCACCAAGGGGGGGGCAATTTGCATCACATAGAGAGCCCAGCCCGCACCCCAGGGGGAAGCCCACACTATGTAACTAGGACGCATTCACCCTGCTGCGACGCACTCCAAAGGGGGACCCATCCTACGTCACCAAGGAGGGGCAATTTTCACGACATGGGGAGCCCAGCCCGCACCCCAGGGGGGAGCCCACACCATGTAACAAGGGCGCATTCACCCTGCTGTGACGCACTCCAAAGGGGGGAACCCCATCTTCAGTCCATTCACATCCATCCCCCATCATCTCACGAGCCGCCGCCTGGTCAGTGGCCAGACTCAGCCACACAATGGAGGAAGCTGGCAAGGCAGGTGGTAGCGGCCACGTCAGGAACCTCGGTCCTGGTCGGTGAAATCGCGGGAGTGTCAGCACGTATCTTGGTTGACACGGGGGCATCAACCACGATCATCTCGAGCACCATGCACGAGATGCTGCCGGATAAAAACCGACCTTTAGTCCCCGTCAAGACGACATTCATTGCAGCAAATGGAGGTAGCATGGGCTTCCTTGGCCAGGTTGAAGCCCCGATACAGATTGGGCAGCTTTCGGTAGCAGGACCCATCCTTGTCTCCGCAACGTTGCCCGTACTCTGCCTGTTGGGGACGGACTTTCTTAGGCGGATGCCAATGAAAATCGATCTGGCCAATGGGCGGGTGGAAGTCCAGGGAACGCATCTCTATTTCCTGAAGGCAGAGGGGGCCGGCCGGGGTGTACCCTACGTGCAGGTTCTGGTCAGTAAGTCTGTCTCCATTACCCCGGCAGCCCAGAGGCTGATTCCACTGCGATATCGGTCCTCCCTCGTGACAGCCCGGACGGACTCACCCATCCTGGTGTCTCCGGCGTCAGCTGCCACGGATCGCCATGCGCTTGTGGGAGCCAAAACTATTGTCCAGAGGAACCAGCATCTGTTCATTCAGGTGCTGAACACCTCCAATAGAACAGCGACGGTGCAGGAGGGAACGGTTCTGGCCCACGTTAGTCCCTTGTCACTAGGAGCCCCCGGGACGGAGCCCGAGCTTGTAGGCAGCATCAGCCAGTCCGAGGACAGAGGGGCCGAATCATGGATGGACCAGCTGGCGGGGCCTGAGTCGGGATTGCCACCCGACCAGAAACACCAGCTGCACTCGTTATTGCATGATTTCTCGGACGTGTTTAGCCGGGGACCATTCGACCTAGGACACACAAATCTGTTGCAGCACCACATCAACACGGGAGACGCCACACCCCTGCACCAAAACACATATAGAATGAGCCCGATGAAAAAAGGGAACATTCAACAAGCAGTCAGGAGATGCTGCGGGCCGACATAATTTCTCCATCCTCGTGTCCCTAAGGGGGCACCGGTGGTCCTAGTCAAGAAGTCAGATGGGTCACTGAGATTCTGTGTGGACTTCCGACGCCTCAATGCCGTCACGCTTGCCGACGCATATCCCCTACCATGTATCGACGACTCATTGGATGCACTGGCGGGAGCAAAAAAATTCAGTACGCTGGATTTATTGTCCGGGTTCTGGCAGGTCCCACTAGACGCGGACTCCTGGCCTAAAACAGCATTTCGGACACCACAGGGTCTGTTCGAGTTCAAATGCCTGCCTATGGGCCTCCAAACTACGCCGGCGACGTTCCAACACTTAATGGAGTTGGCCTTAACAGGCCTCCAATGGGAAACGTGCCTCATCTACCAGGACGACGTCATTGTCTTCAGCCGATCATTCGAGGAACACATTGACCGATTACGTCAGGTATTCCTGCGGTTCCGGAACGCGAACTTGAAGCTCAAGCCGTCAAAGTGCCACCTTATGCAGTCGTCGGTACGCTTCTTGGGCCATGTCGTCAGTGACTCTGGAGTCACTACAGACCCGGAAAAGACGGCCTGCGCGAGGGCCTGGTCTGTTCCCACAACGGTTCCAGAGCTACGCCGGTTTGTGGGTTTCGTTTCTTACTACCGCCGGTTTGTGCCCAACTTCGCAACCATTGCCAAGCCCTTGCACGTGTTGACGGCGAAGAACCAGAGGTTTTATTGGGGCTCTCTGGAGGAAGAGGCATTCCAGCAGCTGCGCTCGTGTCTGACAGATTTTGGCCTCCCCTTTATTCTGGACACGGACGCCAGCGATGTGGGCATCGGCAGTGTCTTGTCGCAAGTCCAGCAGGGTCGGGAGGTGGTTATTGCCTATGGTAGTCACGTGCTTTAATCAGCGGAGCAGCGCTACTGCGTCACACGTAGGGAACTCCTGGCAGTCGTTCACTTCGTGCAGCAATTCCGACCCTACCGGGATGGTCGCAAATTTACGGTCCACACTGACCACACGGCCTTGCAGTATTCGCTCCACATCGACCAGCCTTCGTGCCAGCTGGCCAGGTGGATAGAGCGCCTGCAGGAGTACAGCTGTAGAGAAGTTCCCATGGACGCACTCGGAGACGGAGGTAAGTTATGGGCTTTCGCCAGGGTTTATTAAAGCTTATCAATAATTCACAGGAGAGAGAAGTACCTCTACGGCTACCACCGGCTTCTCCCCAGACTCACTATTCGATCCCTCTTTTCCTCTGGTTCCCTCTTCACCCTGCTTACTCTACCCATTCCAACAGTGACCCCGCTTACGTCACGGGGTCTCCCTTAAGTACCCTAGGAGACGTGACGTCATCGCACTGAATGGCACACCTGACGTCACGTCCCCATTTTACTCCTCTACATTGGTACCAAGTGGTGCATCGCAAGGGGACCAGACACGCCAACGCAGACACATTGTCCCGGCTGGTGACCCAGGGCCCTTGTGCATGCACTACAGGCGGGGCACGCTGCAAGGAGGCGAGGCCGGAGGGGACGGTCATCGCTCCCGTATGCACGGCGGAGGGCACACATGGTGAGGTCCAGCTGACCGACCACGACCTGGGGCTGACCTTGGACGATTGGAGACGTTTACAGCTGGAGGAAGCCCCACTGCGAATGCTACGCGCCTCAGCAGAGGCAGGGGGGGAGGAGTACATCGTATGAGAGGACCTCCTCATGCGATGGGACCCGGCAGGGTGCCGGCGATGCCTGGTAGTTTCGGAGTCGCTGCATCAACAATTGGTTATGGACGTACACGGCCGCCAGCTGCTGCACCTGGCAGGGTGGAAGACACTTTACACATTACAGGGTCGGTACTTTTGGCCAGGCATGACCGCTGACATGCACCGATGGGTTGCTACCTGTGTCGAATGTGCGCGGCGAAAGCTGCCACCCCGGGTGAGGTGGGCGCCCCTACAGCCCATCACGGTGACCAGGATCAGCGAATTGGTTGCATTGGATATCCTGGGAAAACTGCCGGTCATGCCACGGAGAAATAAATACCTGTTGGTTGGGGTCGAGTACTGCACGAGGTGGCCGATTGCGTGGGCCCTCCCGGACCAAACGGCACAGACCATCGCCGATGCCTTCGTGGGGGGCTATGTCCTTGATAAGGGGGCACCGGAGCAGTTGCTCACGGATCAGGGCAGGAATTTCTCCTCGCGGCTATTGAAGGACGTCTGCTCTATCCTGGGCACTAAAAAGGTTCGAACATCTCCGTATCATCCCCAGACCGATGGGATGGTGGAGCGGCTTAACCGCACCATAGCAGCCATGCTGTCCCAAGTGGTGGACGAAAACCACTCCGACTGGGACCTCCACATTCCATTAGTCTTAGCGGCGTACAGGGTGGCCCCGCACGTGGCAACGGGGTTCTCGCCGTTTTTCCTGATGTACGGACGGGATCCCGTTCCACCTATTGAGGTGCAGCTGACGGGCATTCCCGCAAGAGCTGACGCATGGCCAAAGGCACTAAAGACCTCCCTCATATATTTGAGAGAGGCCCGCCAAGCAGCTGAGGCCGCATCGGCCACGAGCCAAGAGAGTAATGTACGGATACGGGAGAGGACAGTGACAGCCAAGCCCTTTAAAGTCGGGGACCAGGCATGGCTACACTGTCCTCAGGTGCCGTTTGGCCTCTCACCAAAGCTGCACCGACCCTGGAAAGGGCCGGTCGAGGTCATTAAAGCACTCCGACCGCATTGCGTCCATGTCCAACTGGGTAAGCGACGATGGTTTGTACACCCCACCCGCCTTAAGCCATACATCTCTTCACCATCATCTCCACCATCATCACCGCCATCATCATCATCATCATCCCTACCCGGGCCAAGGTCACCGACCACCACGCGTCGACCGGCAGGGGGTTCGGTGCCCTGTGTTCCCTTGTCACCTACAGCGCCCCATGTGAGGCCTGACGGAGCGGCGGCACGACCGGAGGCCGCGGGGGCCGGAGAGACAGCGGCACCAGGCAAGGCGACACCGGCGCCACTAAACCAGGGACCGCGACGAGAGGGCCTTCGAAGGAGGGGGCCGCCATGGTCATCTGCTGCCTGTGGATGTCCGGGCTGTTATGAGACGCTGGCTGGAGACCCGGGCAGGCCGCTCAATTTATTTTGTTGTGTTATATTGCATTGTATGGTTGTGGAGGGGTTAAGGGCTGCCATCACTGTCAGTGGGGGGAGGCATGGGGAGACTTAAATGGTCCATTGGGGAGGCAGAACCGAAGACGGTTTTTTTTCTCCGGGGGGGGGGGGGAGGGTGATGTAGGGATGTGAGGGGAAGGATTCCCACCAATAGGAGGGTTAGTGGGAGGGGTAATCGAACAGATATAAGGGGAGAATGGGCGCGAAGGGGCCTTTGGCGGGAACGAGATTGGGACGGCTGGGGACAAGTGTGGATGGGAGAAAAGGATTAAAAAACTAACCCCCTGCAACCTTGTGTCGGCTCTCCTTTACAGAAGTATGGCCGATACTGTTGTGTGAAAAACACGATGGCCAATAACTCGTGTTGAGTCACGCAGTAGCGTTGTTCTGCTGGGGACAACACTCTGCTGCCATACGCGATCACCCTTTCTACACCACCGATAACCTGATGAGCACCCCGCCAATACTGGTATTGCTGGCATCCGTATCAAGTATGAACGGTTCCGAAAAGTTGGGGTAGCTCAAGGGTGGTGATTTCACCAGGGCATCGCGCAGCGAATTGAATGCGGTCTAGTGAACTTTCCCCCAGCGGAATTTCACACCTTTTGCCATCAGGGCACGGAGGGGCTTCACGATGGATGCGAAGTCAGCCACAAAGCGACGATAGTAGGAGGCAAAACCAATGAAGCTGAGGACCTGCCCCACCGAGGTAGGAGTCGGCCACGAGCTAACGCATTTGGTTTTTTCGGGATCGGTGGAAATACCTGAACAGCTGACGATATGCCCCAGATACCGCACAGACTCGCGCAAAAGGTGGCACTTTTGTAGCTTGAATTTCAAGTTCGTGGCCTGCATTTTCAAGAAGACAGCCTACAACCATACGAGGTGTTCATTGAACGTGCGGCTGAAGACAATAATATCGTCTAAGTAAATCAAACACGAGTCTCACTGGAGCCCAGCGAGAACAAGCTCCATGAGCTGCTGGAAGGTTGCTGGGGCCGAGTGGAGACCCATGGGCAACCTATTAACTTAGAAAAGTCCATGAGGCGTTCGAAAAGCAGTTTTGGGTTTGGACACATCAAGGGGAAGTTGCCAGAACCCCGACAAAAGGTCCAGTGTTGAGAAGTAACGAGCCCCCACCATGGCATCCATGCTCATCCATGTGTGGGAGCAGGTAAGCATCGGCCACAGATATTTAGTTTAAGGGGCGAAAGTCAACACAGAACCTTAAGGAGCCATCGTGCTTTTCCACAAGCACAATGGGAGCTCCCCAAGGGCTGGTCGACGGAGAGATTATATCTGCGGCTAGCATGTCGTCGACAGACAATTTAACATGCTCCTTTTCAGCCGGGCTGTGCCTATGTTGCCAGATGGGAGCAGCATCACCGGTATGAATATGGTGACGTAACAATTTAGTGCAGCCAATATCAAATTAAATTTTACTGAAAACATCAGTAAAGTCCCTCAAGAGCATGCGTAACCGTGCCCACTGTGACCTGGATAGGTCTCCAACCCCCGCGCATAGCGAATCCAACCACCCATCATCTAGGTCCCCTGAGGAACGACGGTCAGACGAAACCCAGCATTCAGAACCTGGATGAACGGGTCCCTGTCACCCACCACGAGAGTCTGAGCGGCTACAAATTCCAGGCCCCTAATCGCGGTATTCGTTGGTCCCAACAAAACGCCGTTCACCGACGCTCCCAGATCAAGCGGTTTCCTTAAGCGAAGGGGCACTAACATTTGCACACCCGGCGGGATTCGCACCATGCCTGCACGGTGGTACAGATAGTGCACAACTGCATGGGGGAAGGCAGGAATGCCATGCATCGGCTGGAGGGAAGCTTAATGCATCCGTTCAATGAGGATTCTGATAGGCATTCTAGCTAGGAAATCTGTCCCTAGTAGACAGGGCATAGCGAGGGATGACGAAACCAAAATAGGCCCGGCCAATTTGATATCCCCAATAAAAATGTATGCACGGATTTGTCGGATTATTCTGAGCGAGCCCCCGTTAGCAGTGAAGCATGGCACAGAAAACGGTTGCAGGAGGCGACACCGAATGGGCAGAATGTTGTATTTCAAGTCGGAAATAATGGTAGCCGACGCACCCGTATCAACAAGTACGTGAAATTCGACTCCCTCGATCGATCCTATAGCAGAGCATCCCGCTGCCGCGGCAACAACCCTATGGGCCAGCTCTGACCACTGACCAGGTCGTAGCTCCCTGTTAGAGGTATGACGATCCCGTTCCCTGGCGCCCGTTACCCGGTGAACACGCGGTGCGGCGCAGTGAGGTGAGTGCGGGGGCCAAGCGAGTGAGGTGTCGCGACTCACCTGGATATGCCGTGAAGCCGCGTGCATCAGAGGATCCGATGGCCAATGTCCAGAGGTGCGGCGTCAAGGCACTCGGCAGTCTGCTGACATGTGCCCCCGCAGACCGCAGTTGAAGCAGGTGTTGTCCGGCCGTGGAGAAGCCCGTCCCCGCTGGTGGTCATCCCGACGTCGTGGACGTTCGGAAGCCCTCCATCTTGAAGGGCGAGTCGTCGGGAAGACCTGCTCTGTTGGAGGGTCGTCGGGCGTGCAGCAAGGCTCCGTGGTTGTCATGCAACCGGCGATGCTCGAATCCCGGTGGAGCAGCAGATGGACGTGGATGCTCTTGCCGGCGTGCAGTGAGCACATGTCATCATCATCCACAGCGTGAATGACGATGCGTAGTTCTCGGGCCAGCGCCAACAGCTTCTCTAAAACGAGGGCATCGATGGTCTCGTTGTCCATCCGTGGGAAGGCAGCCTTTGCCATGGCCAGCAGGGCACTGCGGAAGGCGAGGGGGGATTCCATGTCACCCCGTCGATGTGCGGGAAATCGATATTGAATGTCCGAGGGCGGCCCATAAATTTCCGACATGCTTTGGAGCGCCAGGTGCAGAGTCACCCGGTCTGCTTTCAGGATGGTGATGAGGGCAGCGAGGGTGTCATCGTCCAAGGTGGCTGGGAGTGCACGTAGCGCCTTCGCCTCGGTTCAGCCTGCCATCTCCTGGTGGGCGAGAAAGCGGCGTTGGAACGCCGCCCAGTCGCCGCCCGCTGCCACAAACTATTTTAGGATGGGCAGTCATTACTGAAAAAATGGTGCGTGCCCCGTGGTGAGTTGCTCAGCATCCACTTTGCTGGTGTTGATCACTGGCAGAATGGCGGCCTCCGTAGCGGGTCGCGTTGCTGATGACGCGGCACCTGCTGGTTGGTCAAGCCCGCGGATGTCCGCCGTTGATGACGTGCCATTCTCTGGTTAGTCCAGGCTGCTCCTGTGATGAACTTGACTTCCGAATCAGGCGGAAGTTCCTTCACCAATGGCGGGATTTTCAAAATGTTGAGCCAGACCAGTGGTGGGAACAGCCGTTGGTGGCGGGCCTGCCCTTTCCACCACCTTCGCCGCCGGCCCACCGCGATTAATCTCCTCCAGATAGGAGGCCACAGCATGGAGCAGCTCGGCGAAGCGGGACTGTGCAGCCCGGAGCGCATCCCCCGGTGTCGGCGACCTCCCCGATGGCTGAGCCGGCTGCTGGGCAGCCAGCAGCACTTTGCCCGTCATCTGCAGGGCTCGCCGTCCCTGCAGCCGAGTCGTCGTTGTCTTCGCCCGGGTTCCTGGTACGAATTATCCGTCTATTTCCATTCTTGGCCACTTCTGATGCCAGTTATAGTGGGTCAATAACTAGAGGAGTCTCTTTCTGAGGCAGCACATATTTTATTTAACGATAATTACTGAACACAGAGGGGTAACGGCCCCTCACACCCGATAACTATGGAGGTTGTTCCTCCGGGCTGAATACGCCTCACACTGGCTATTCTAACCCTTCTTGATTTGAGCTTGGTCTTCACTGGTATATAAGCTGGAGCCGACCATTGCCAGTGGTACGGCTCTGCCCATTGGGCTCTACCCTTCAGGAGGCTCTTGATTTTCGGGTGGACGACGACTGCCGGGACCATTCAGAGGTCCGGATTTTTACAGGTCCGTGGCTCACTCCGCCCTGGCCAGGCCTTCTTTCCAGAACCTTCCACCAGGCCCTGAGAGGGTGACATCATCCCCCAGCCCCCTCCTGGGGTCTGGGGTCTTCGTTCCTGGATCCGCTATCTCATAGGGGTTACCGTTGGTCCCTTTGGCCATAGTCCTTGGACACTGGGCTCAGTCACTCTTCTGCCCACTATTGACGCGTGTGGGATACTACCAGCTGACAGCATGGGGAGTGCACAATAATACCTCTACACATTAATCACTTCAGCAGCAAAGGAAGATATGACGTTTTCATCCTTACATTTTTTTTCACACACCGCGAGGTGGACTGAGGGCAGGGGTGGTGGGAGAGGGGGGTGCGGTTAAAGACACCTGCCCATTGTTTACCTGATGCCATTTAAGATGGAATCAAACTGGTGACCTCTGGATTGTTAAGTCTCGTGGACTAGAGTATTACACCATGGCAGCACCCATGTCAAAATGTGGCCCCCTGTCACTGTTTTTATCTTATTGTCCATGAAAATCTAATTCCTGTTAGCCAGTGCTGCATCCATCTTAATAATAGTACAGCCTGTTCTCCTCAAACGCGGTGGTAGTTGCGCTCCTGAAGAATACCGCGTTAAGAAAAAATCACGTTAATAAATATATATTGTATGGAGGTAAAAACACAGTTCCCTATAACATGTGAGATCCATGCGCAGGCCAAACAAAGTCTTTGGTGCATGGGTAGCATCTAGAAGCATCCAGCAACATCCAAATGCCTTGTGCAATTCTACGCCGAGGCAGCCGTATGAACACTTATTCCTATTTCCGTTCACTCGATCGCGTTATATCCAATTCGAATCCACGTTATATAAAAAACGTGTTCCCTAATACATTCATCCCGTTATATCCAATTCGCATCATGAAAACAACCTGTGGCATTATAGAACAGACTATTCCCTCTGCATCACCTTCCCTCCCAGTCTCTATAATCCCGTGTATATTTATTTATGGATGGCATTCCTTCCATGATGACGATGACTTGAGACATACTTACATGTTCTCTCCGTGACAGTGACTGATATAATATGTGATCCCCTGATGTGGATTGTCACGAAAATAAAATAATTCCTTCCAGGCACCAGACGAGTAAATGTAACGTTCCGTAGTAATGTTGTGCTGGTCTGAGATTGGATATCTGGTCCGTCTTGACGCTCTTTTAAGGAGGCAGCATAGTAGACCAGGTCAACAGAGGACATGTTCCATGACACCGTTATGGTGGTCGTATTCTTGGAAATGGTGCTGACATTGACTTTGGCTGGCACTGTGGAAAAAAAATAGCAGGTTTTGATGACAAATAGTTACATCAACATTTTCCCTTTGACTATACCTCACAATGCTGGTCAGTGTGAGTCAGTGAATACTGGAGGGTGGGGGGCATAGAAGTACAGTTATCCCTTGCTTAATGCACTTGATGCGTCCCTGAAAAGTGCCGCACATTTCCACTGTAAAATAATCAACTTGCAGGCCATCCCATGGGGGGACAAGTGAGGATGTAACCATATCGTTCTGCATACTGTATCACCTCACTGTATGACTTCTGGCACAGCTCAAAAAGTAGTTGGTCGTCGACCGCTCGGGAGCTGGGTTACAACGGCGCGCATTCCATGTTGTAACAGCGCACGTTCCATGTTATAACAGCGTGTGTTCTGCTTAACAATGGGGCGCGATCCACGTTACATTGGTGCACGTTCTGCGTTATAACGGTGCACGTTCTGCTTTACAACGGCGCATATTCCACCGTACAACGGTGAGCGTTCTGTTATAATAATGATGCAAATTCCACGTTATAATAATGACGCACGTTCTGCGTTATAATAATGGCGCCCATTCCATGTTATAATAACGGCGCGCGTTCTGCGTTATAATAATGGTGCACATTCCGCGTTATTACAGCATGCATTCCACATTATAATGGTGCACGTTCCACGTTATAATGGTGCGCATTCCATGTTATAAAAATGGTGTGCATTTTGCATTATAACAATAGCGTTCTGCTTTATAATGATGCACGTTCTGCGTTATAGTAATGGCGCATGTTCCACGTTATAATAATGGAGACCATTCTGCTTTATAATGGCGTGCGTTTTGCTTTATAATAACTGTGCACATTCCGCGTTAGAATAATGGCGCACGATCCACATCATAATAACGGTGCACGTTCCGTATTATGATAACGGTGTACATTCCACGTCATAATAACGACGCACGTTCCGCGTTATAATAATGGCACACATTCCGAGTTATAACGGCGTGCGTTCTGTGTTATAATAACGGCGCACATCCGCGTTGTGTCACAACACATGTTAAGCAGGAACTTACTGTACAGTACAACAATCGTTTTCTGCACTGACCCCTGCTGCATTATGCAAACCCGTTGCAAAGGCTGTTAAAAACATCAACCCATACAATATCCTTTAAACATAGTGATCATCATCATAATAAGAAAATGTGTCTGACCTCGCATACAGTATGTGTTGAGGCAGCATGACGAAGGGCATTTGAGGTAAATACGATGTGTAAAAACAACAGCCGGAGCTTGCGACTGCTCTTTCTGTTTTTAGTTATGTTTTTGTACACTACAATACAATTATATAGCATCTAGATGCAACCGCATCTGCAAATGCTTCACTTGGAAAAACATTGTTTTAGCTCCGTGCTTGTGAAAACAAATGGGGCTTTAAGTCTTGACTTGAACAAGGAAAGCAGCACTCAATGCGTTCGAAGTTTCAAGGGGGAGAGACAATTCCAGACATTTGAGAGCAGAAGCGACCTCCACCGTGGAAATGAAGGTTGATGACTGTAAGCTTTGTAAGATGAAGGCCTTCATTGTGGGGGTGGTGACAACGTCCCAAAAGGTTAAAGTGATATGAGAGAAGAGAGGTACAGTGAGGGAAAAAAGTATTTGGTCCCCTGCTGATTTTTTACGTTTGCCCACTAACAAATAAATGATCAGTCTATAATTTTAATGGTAGGCGTATTTGAACAGTGAGAGACAACAAAATCCAGAAAAACGCATGTCAAAAATGTTATAAATTGATTTGCATTTTAATTAGGGAAATAAGTATTTGACCCCCTCTTAATCAGAAAGATTTCTGGCTCCCAGGTGTATTTTATACAGGTAACGAGCTGAGATTAGGAGCATACTCTTAAAGGGAGATTAGGAGCACACTCTTAAAGGGAGTGCTCCTAATCTCAGCTTGTTACCTGTATAAAAAACACATGTTCACAGAAGCAATCAATAAATCAGATTACAAACTGTCCACCATGGCCAAGACCAAAGAGCTCTCCAAGGATGTCAGAGACAAGATTGTAGACTGACACAAGGCTGGAATGGGCTATAAGACCATCGCCAAGCAGCCTGGTGCGAAGGTGACAACAGTTGGTGCGATTATTCTCAAATGGAAGAAACACAAAATAACTGTCAATCTCCCTCGGCCTGGGGCTCCATGTAAGATCTCACCTCATGGAGTTGCAATGATCATGAGAACGGTGATGAATCAGCCCAGTACTACACGGGAGGATCGTGTCAATGATCTCAAGGCAGCTGGGACCATAGCCACCAAGAAAACAGTTGGTAACACACTACGCCGTGAAGGACTGAAATCCTGCAGCGCCTGCAAGGTCCCCCTGCTCAAGAAAGCACATATACATGCCCGTCTGAAGTTTGCCAATTAACATCTGAATTATTCAGAGGACAACTGGGTGAAAGTGTTGTGGTCAGATGAGACCAAAATGGAGCTCTTTAGCATCAACTCAACTCGCCGTGTTTGGAGGAGGAGGAATGCTGCCTATGACCCCAAGAACACCATCCCCACTGTCAAACATGGAGGTGGAAACATTATGCTTTGGGGGTGTTTTTTTGCTAAGGGGACAGGACAACTTCACCGCATCAAAAGGACGATGGACGGGGCCATGTACCGTCAAATCTTGGGTGAGAACCTCCTTCCCTCACCCAGGGCATTGAAAATGGGTCGTGGATGGGTATTCCAGCATGACAATGACCCAAAACACACGGCAAAGGCAACAAAAAAGTGGCTCAAGAAGAAGCACATTAAGGTCCTGGAGTGGCCTAGCCAGTCTTTAGACCTTAATCCCATAGAAAATCTGTGGAAGGAGCTGAAGGTTCGAGTTTCCAAACGTCAGCCTCGAAACCTTAATGACTTGGAGAAGATCTGCAAAGAGGAGTGGGACAAAATCCCTCCTGAGATGTGTGCAAACCTGGTTGCCAACTACAAGAAACGTCTGACCTCTGTGATTGCCAACAAGGGTTTTGCCACCAAGTACTAAGTCATGTTTTGCAGAGGGGTCAAATTCTTATTTCCCTCATTCAAATGTAAATCAATGCATAACATTTGTGACATGCGTTTTTCTGGATTTTTTTGTTGTTATTCTGTCTCTCACTGTTCAAATAAACCTACCATTAAAATTATAGACTGATCATTTCCTTGTCAGTGGGCAAACGTACAAAATCAGCAGGGGATCAAATACTTTTTTCCCTCACTTTATGGAGGCACAAGAGCACGAAACCGTTTTTAAAAAAGCAATCATTGCAATCTTAAAAGTGGATCTGAGACCTGACATGAAGCCAGTGGAGTGAGAGTTGGAGTGCTGGTGTGATATGACGTTTTTTTAATGTACGGGTGAGGAGGCATTATAGGGGCATTCTAAATCCATCAGTAACCGTCAAATAAGGTCAAATGTGGAGACTGCAAACTAGTGAATTGCAGTCGTCCTGGCGAACATTAATAATAATTGCGTCCGTGGATCAAGGTCTCAGAAGCTGGTAGAGTAAGACGATGTCGTTATGCCGGCGATGTCGTGCAGGTGCAGATGTAGGAGCGGTCCTAGAGAGCAGCGGTAGTAGTTGTAACGGTGAGCGCTACGCTGCGCTTCGAATCCCTAGACCCAAGTTCGATTCCCGCTCACGGCCACCAACACCAGTGACGACTATCTGAACCGATCCAGGGCCTCCCGTAGGTCGGCTCAAATGGGGGAAAAAACATCGCCAACCTGCTTCATGTGCCACAGTGCCAGCCTACATAGGTGCTGCTACTCTATTGACAGCACTTGCTCCAACAGTCTAACAATGCTACACAGAGGATCCTTGGGTCTTTGAGGTCTCACAGACCTGGGAAATGCGGTGCGTGAATGCTCGGGATTTAGTAGAACTACCAAGGTTGTTACACCCTTGTTTTTTCCCCAACGTACAGCAAGTCCAACGCTTCACGCGGGGGGGGGGGGGTGGTTGCGTTAGTTGTATATATTCTGTTTTGAAAAATTATAAATCAAAGAGGGGCGCCGTCTCTTGAAGTTTGACCTCCTGTTACCATGTTTTCCGTTCACTCTCATGGGTTATAAGTTGAGAGAAAACGAAACATTATTTTCCACCCCTTATCTTCGTATGTATCCGTTTTTGCGGTGTTGACTATGTAAGTGACTCAAGGTATGTTTTGAGCAGTGTTTATAGTACGTCCATCGTAGTTTGGACTTTTTCCATGGTGTTTGATATCTCACGGGGAGGCGCCCTCCCTGCATGTGTAATTTCTTGCTACCACGTGCTTCTGGAAGACAAAGGCGGTTGGGAGGCTCTGATTCTATGGAATACATATTATCTTGGTCGTGTGTGATTGAGCTTCTTCACATTGGATTTCTTCTGGATGACCCTCGGTCTAATACTTCATAATTATTATTTGGTTTATGTTTAACCAAGATTTGTGATCTACCATAGTTGTTACCACATGTATTCCGAGGGGTTTATTAACCTTTGTTCCCAGTCTGTATCCAGGGATCCGTGCTTTTTATTCTCGAGTTATATTTTGATACCCTGGGGTTGGAGATATAACTAAGTTTTGACTTAAACTTTCGTGACTGCCGAAATTCATTCTTTGGTTATTTCGGTAAAGTCGCGTAGATAGAAGAATAATAATAAAAATAAGGTGATTAATATTAATATTAAAATAATATACGAGAAATAATAACCCGCTAATGTAGATTGTAGCCTGGTACTTAATCTGAGTGCAGTCTATAATATCGCCTTATTCTTATATCCAAGCTTCGAACTTTTACCGTTGTATAAAAAAAACAAAAAAACAGTTATCTGTTCAATCCCTTTCCTGTTCTCGCCACCCGGGAAGAATCGCAACGCCTGTTGCTTGTACGTGTTTTGTGGCGGCCTTTGAAGCCCGGTAGAGATTTCCCGAGAATCTCATTATCAACCACCCCTCCCCCTTTTGCACCAGGGTTTTTTTAAATTACCTTTTATGGCTACTTCCATGCCTGGTGTGGCTTGTGAGAGGCAGCTGCTGTTTGAGGGGTGGGGTTTCGCATCACCCCCTTTGTGCCCCAAGCTACACCCCGATTGATTATTACAACAAAAAATTGGCAGAATTTACCTTACTATACATTTTGGAAAAGGGGGCATATATACAGCACGTTCCCGATGGAGTGTGTGTGAGAGAGAGATCTTGACTTAAAGCTTTCGTAACTGCAGTAATTCATATTCTGTGGGTCTTTCGGTAAAGTCACGAAGATAAGTTCAAAGAAAATAACAAAAACCCAAAAAAAACTACGACGTTTCTATTGCAACACAAGCGGTCGTCATCTGATGTCATCTGATGACGACCGCTTGTGTTGCGATCGAAACGTCGTAGTTTTTTTTGTTATTTTCTTTGAACTTAGCTATGTGACTTTACCGAAAGACCCAAAGAATATAAAGAAAGAGATGGCGAGTGAAAAAGACAATGGAGTGAGATGACGCTTTGCACGCAAATGATGCCAAGACAAAGACTGAGGAGAAAGAGGAAGGCACGACCTGTACCACGTCGTGTTCATATATAAGTAAACATTTATGTTTATATATATTTGGACGTATTGGCGGTACACCAGTGCAATGCACCGGTCCTCATAAAACAGTCCTGACGATGTCATTATTGTTAGAGCGTGTTTGTTTGCATGTTCGCCACAAGTACGTGTGCATAATGCAGACTTGATTCCTTGCAAAAGGTATAATCTATCTGGTGTTTGAACAGCTTAACATCTCCTGTCTTATTTGTCATAGTCCCGACGATGTCGCTGTTGCCCCTTGAGTGAGCTGCAGGACTCTCCATCAGAAGTTGCACTCAGATTCAGCAGCCGCGTCCCCCATTCCGAACGTGCGGTGGTGACACCACGAGTCGTAATCTTTTGATGCCTCTGTCCGTCAAATAAATTATTCCGAAAATTAATCGAGGAACCGTCAGACCAAGTCTCTAAGGGCACAAGGAGTCCAGTCTTGCCTTTTTGGAGCACGGATCAGCCAATTGTCATCAGGCTGGGCGTTGCTATATGGCAACAGACTGCGAAGCTTCGTGTTCAGCCCTGCTCAAATAACGTTTTGTTTTTCCACCGCTTTGGCATCGCGAGAACTGATTTTGACACACCACCACGACCGGTGGTTTGCGAATCACGGGAAAATAAATAATCATTGCGCAAAAACGTGCTTTTGTTATATACCGTGCACCACCAGCGTACAGACAATACGTTCATGTAAACAGAAATGATTGTTACACGTCCTCAAGAACTTGCTCATGACAATGGAATAACATTGAATTTCAGATTAAAAAATACTTACAGGTTCTATCCATGACCACATCCGATATTTGGGAGCAATAAGAATTTCTCGTCTCCACATATGCATAGTAGTTTGTGTCAGGAGTCAGATAGGTGAATTTGATGCTACCCGGAGACTGCACATACGAGGACTTGTTTATGTTGTTATTGTCTTTCAAGCGAGGATTGTATGACAAACTGGAGGAAGGAACCTCCCACGAGAAGCTCATGCTTGTCATTGTCTTGTCAGTAATGGTCACATTGACTTTTGGTGGCACTGAGAAACAACATTAGAAAGTGGATTAGTAATATCAGCAACATGTTCACTGTTTTTCAACATATAGCATTATTCGGTACATTTATATTCCCCAGTTTACATTTCGTTTTGCTTTGAAGTGCATTCATATATTTTTTGTTTTCATTAACACGTTCTTACAATCGTGTTCGTAAAGATATTTATTGGCCATGTATCGTGGTTCCGTACGTCACATTTCAGGGTGGTACTGCAAAACGACCAGTGGGGAATAGCAAATGCATTTAGGGTGCAACAGAGTAAATCAAATCACTGAGAGTTCTCAACTTCGATTTGTAAACACTTGGAACAAAAACTAAAAATATCAGTGTTACATTGCCCTTTGCTTTATGTATTACGTGAATGTTTCTGGAACGTTGCTAGCCTGCATGATGTCATGTGTCAAGATAATTTACGTCAGATACATATTTTTGTGCATCCCTATTAATGCCAGTTTATCTTAAGTGACAAGGACGTTCAATTTAATGTCTCTGTAGTTGTTACAGTCTGTGTAGTCCTCCCTATTACTGGTAGGAACCTCCTGTTTACACCAGCCCACAGGGGATTATTGTGTCCGTCGTGCAGGGAGGGGCTGGGTGGGGAGGGAGGGGATGGGTGGGGAGGGGAGGGTGGGGAGGGGCTGGGTGGGGAGGGTGGGGCTGGATGGAAAGGGGAGGGTGGGGAGGGGCTGGGTGGGGAGGGTGGGGAGGGGCTGGGTGGGGAAGGTGGGGAGGGGCTGGGTGGGGCTGGGTAGGGGTGGGGGGTGGGAGGGTTGGGGCTGGGTGGGGAGGGGCTGGTCACCCCGTGGTGCCCTTATAAAACTCAACGTTTAACCTACTCACGCCGGTTTGTGCCCGCCCTCACAGTCGGGCATATTTGCGGAATACACCACGCTGCCGTTGACCCTGGCCATTGACCGAGCAACCCAACGTTCCTACCAGCTCCCTCCGCAGGAATGTGTTAAAGTGGGGGGCCATCAGGACAGTCCTTCAATCCTGTGGAACCCGTCCAGATATCCAGAGTGTTGTAATGATGTCATATAGGGCCGTCTGCACACAAACGCCACCCTTCTTCAGCAGTTCAATTGGGAGATCATCTCTGCCCGGTGCATTTCCTGGTCTTCTGTACGTCCTCAACAGGTGGCACCTCAGCCGGCCGTTCACAGGTTGTGGCTACTTCTTCCAATATTTGAGGCACGGCAGTCCCAGTAGGGTCATCCCCACTTTTCACGATTATGTTTCCTTGGCTGAGGGATTTCTCCTCACCCAAGACCTCACAAAATGGTCAGAAAACCTGCAAATATGTTCCTAGGGTCAGAGATGTCATCACCATTTGTTTCCCATATTACAAACCATTGGTTTGTAAACCATTGGTTTGTAATATTTTTGAGAGAAAACTAGCACCCCAAGTGCCCCTTTTGGACATAACCCCTCCCTTTCCTCCAGCCAGCTAGGGAGCTAGCCAACCAACCTTTAATAATATACCGTAGTATTATATGATGGTACGAACGATATGGGAGTGATGCATATGTGGGTACACACTTTCACAGACAGCTGTGTATGCGTGTGTGGCGGTAGTGAGCGGTTTTCGCTATGAACCCGGCCACCCGAGTTCGATTCCCGCCCAGGGCCAACATCAGTAACGATTAATCTGAACCCGTCATGAGCCTCCCCTAGGTCGACTCAGCCTCAAATGTGTACCTGGTGTGGTGTGTTAACATCACCACTGCGGAGACAAAGGCGGTTAGGCGTGGTGTTGGTTATCCACCACCTCGTGATTCCTTGCCGATTTTCATAGGTGCCACTATTTGCAAAGCACTTGCCCCAATAGTCTGTCCTGGCTTTTTGTCTTTGGTGAGGAATTAGCGGCATCCCAGTCTCGACCTCCATTCCTCACCGCATGGAACCCACAGCCCTCGAGGCGGCTTCTACCCACTTTCACCTGCCTGATGGTGTCACTCGATGACGATGGGAGGACTTCAAAGGGCCACTCGATTACTAAATGCAATTGACGGGAAAATGTTTTGTTTTCTTTATAAATAGCAACCGGCACATCCTTTGTACGTAACCATCTGTACGACTCCCCCACCCCACCCTGCCCGCTAGCCAGCCAGGAAGAAAGCCAGCCATCCAGCCAGAAAACACTTTTTTTACAAATTGTGATAAGGAAATTAAAACTCTCTATTGCGGTGCCATCTCGCAGCAGGTCACTCACATGTGCTGTTGACCACGGTGGCAGCGACGTATCTTGTGCCAATGCAGTTGACAGTTATGGCAATGCTGTAGGATCTGTCAAGCACCAGCCCCGTGAATGTGAAGTTGGAGGCACTCCCATAGACAGTGAAGGACGAGAATGTGAGTATGATTCGGTCGGTTAATTGTAAGACGTAGCTGGTGGCGTCCACGCCGACCTCCGTCCACGTGACTGTGATCGTTGTTTCACTCCTGGCACTCACCTGCACTCCTTCAGTTATAATGAATGCACAAGTATCTTAATAAACAAAGCAATAACAATGACAAATAACAGTCTTAGACAGTCCTCTGCTACTTAAAGGTCACCACCCCTGTGTCAAAGGAATGTGAAAAATAAATTCATAGCTCAATGGATTCCTCCAGTATAAATACATATTTTGATGATTCTGTAATGGTGAAAGGGTAGGAAATAGAGCTCGGATAGCGAAGGTTTGGCAGAAACAGTTCAGCTATCACTGTCAAACGGATGATATTCATGGCCGGATATATAATTCGGGTCACAGGGTTCATAGCGCAGTGCACTAACCACTGTGCCACCACTCCCCACCTCCGTGTCTAATCGTTGTAATACGAAAAAAACCGCACTGTAACCCCGGGGCCGGCCCAAGACACGCTGGTGGGACTACGTCGATCGGCTGGCCTAGGAACGCCTGGGAATTCCCCAGGAAGAGCTAGAGTATGTGTAAAGCAGTGTAGTGTATAGTAGTATATCGTACAGTAGTGTATCGTAGTGCAGTGTATGATAGTGTATAGTAATGTAGTGTATAGTAGTGCTGAAGTACGTCGCCAGAGAAAGGGTCTGGGCCGCTACTACTCAACACGTTACCGCAACGACCCTCACCACGACAAGCGGACTGAGAAACGAACGGATGCACTGGAACCAGTTTTTTACAAGTTCTGGCCATCTGTCGTCTCCAACGCTGTGTCATCAGCCAGCAGTGGACGTCAGGGATCGTCATTGATATATCGTTGCGTGAGTAAAATGTTGCGTCCGTGAACCCTCCTCCAACCGACACGGCCAATTTAATGAAGTTGCCACGGTGCGTTGGAGAGCCAATGTCGCAATATTTCACTATTGGATATTGTTTGCCGATTCGCTGATAGTTACAGCCACCATCATTAGGCCGATTACACAATTCCTGAAACTGCCTGATTATGCTGATTACATCAGCGATCCGGCAAAGCACCCACTAGTTTAAATGCTTATACAACATGCGACAAAAACATTTTTATGGGCCGCGTTGGGTGGTAGACGGATTTTACGACACAAGTTTGGTCAGATAATTGCATAGCCCACTCCAAAAATATATTATGAATCGTATTGACTGCGGAAACCAACGTGTTAGGTTAATACATTTCAACAATACGACGATCAGCATTGCATCAGTTGTCCACAAATATTTAATTAAATGTGCATCGTTTGTGTGATGCCATTGACATTTTCTTGGTTCTTTCGGAAAAGTCACGTAGATAGAAAATAAAAATAATAAAATAAAAAATAAATTGAAAATAATAAAAGGAAAAAACCACGACGTTTCGATCTCAACACAAGCGGTCTTCATCAGGCGGAGAGGAAAAAAACGTTTGTGTTGTGATCGAAACGTCATGGTTTTTTTTCCTTTTATTATTTTCAATTTATTTTAATTTTTTATTTTATTTTACTATTATATTTTTTCTATCTACGTGACTTTACCAAAAGAACCAAGAACATGAATTCCTGCACTCACGAAAGTTTTAAGTCTAAATTTCTGACATTTAAAGATCAACCTCAGTTCGACGTCAGCCATGAGGAGACTAACCGTTGATCTTTACAATCGATGACGCAGATGTTGTCAGTTACACAATTTACAATCAAGTTAATCAATTATCACATAAAACCGCGAACATTTGGCAAAGCACAAATAATACATATTCATTTTGACCTTAACTTCATTTGGTTTGTTATTTTATATAAAAAAATGCTTTGCATACCAATCGCGATAGAACAATTTAACAAAACAGATTAAACACTTATCTTGGACCTGACCTTAAACGATATCTCATGGTTTTCCACACCACGACAACCTTAGGACAACTCCATTTTTCACGAAGGCAATTCTTCCTCCATCATAAATACAAGGAGTTCCTTGAAAATGTTAAACTGCATCTCGCACCATTAAGGAATCGCTCGCGCTGTGTTCTTGTCTTCCGGTCTCCTTGTTTCTCTCTTGTGATCATGTTCTTGTCTAGCTGCGTCTGGATCTCTCAGAGTCTCAGTGTCTCTTTATCTCTGTGTTTATCTCTGCGTGCCTCTGTCTCCCTTTTTTGCCTCCGATTATTACCATGTCTGCTGTTTTCATTATTTGCCTGCCCTCTCTGTGTTCATCTCTCACCCATTCTCTCGTTGTCCCTCTGCGTCTGTCTGTCTCGTTTTCCCTATGCCTGTCTCTCTAGGCCTGTCTCAAAGGCGGCTGGGTACGGTGATAGCCTCATCACCGACCCCATCATGTGCCATTCCGGCCTTCATAGGCGCTGCTACTCGCTAACAGCACTTTCCCCAACAGTTTGTTAAGTTAATACGGGGAATCTTTGTCTCTGCGTCTGTGTGCCCATCTCCTTGCCTCTCTCGTTGTCTCTATGTCAGTGGCGTATTAGCTACATCAGCTCAGGGGGTGCGGAAATCGATCAGGTGGGGCCCCAAATAGTGTGATTGTCTCTTCGCACGGTGGCAAATAGAGGCTATTCGATATTGTAGCTCCTTTTGTCCTAACCACATCGTAATTACACTCACGTTGTCTCAAATATGTAACGCCGTAGGGGCGCTCCGTCTTTGCAAAATGCATTCACTGCAGCTCCGTAGTGCCTCTTTGCAATATAGTTGTCGCGTATCTAATGAAATAAATATCCCAGAAACGGAGTTCTAATGTGAAAGCATTTTCATGAAAATACATTGAAACCGCAATTGACACTGTTATCGAAAACAAATCTCATTGTGGTTGTCAAGAGGGCCCCAACTCATAGCTTTGGCTACCAGGGAGCCAAGGCGACCCCTGCCCCCACGCTCGGCGCCATGGTGGCTAGGATATGTTAACTACCTCACCTGCTATTTATGAGGTCGTGGGTTTCATCCCGACCCTGACGCCTGTATATTTGGAGTTTGTATTCCCTCTTACCGTGGGCGTGTGTATTTTTCAACTGGGTCCTCCGGTTTTTCCCTCCACATTTAGGATCAACATTAATGCATTTAGAGTACTTTGCTGCTGCTTTAAATTTACACGTTGAGCTATAATTTGTGATAGCCAGGTCACTTCTGAAAAAGAGCGATATAGCTCAATGGGCCTTGCTTGGTAAATAAAAAAACTGTTTTTCGCTTATAGTTACGCTACTGCTCTGTGCGTGTCCTATCTGTTTGGCTAGCATATTGTCTGTGTTTGTGTTCTATCTCTTTGGCTCGTCTGTGTGTATGTTATCTGTTTGGCTCGCATATTTTATCTGTGTGTGTGTCCTATTTGTTTGGCTAGCATCTTGTCTGAGCGTGTCTCTGTATATCTCCATTCTAGGATCCTCCTTCTCCACGTTTGCCCCAAAATATATTTTGTTTCGCTGACCGTGAGCACATGAAATGGCGAGGCGATGTTTTACAGGGCAATCAATGGTTGCAGGGCTTACCTGATATCTGACAACCATTTGCAACTCTTGCAACCTAGGGCAACAACAACCGCACCATTAAAATGTAGCATGCATCATTGTAACGTCAGCTTGTTAATAACGAATTTACTCACCGATACTGTCTTATTCATGATAACGTTTTTTTGGGGTTAGATCACGTAAGTATAAATGTGTCGTTAACCCGCCACCACCCAACACAGCCAATTAGTAAGGTTTGCCACAAAAGGTTTGGCAAAAATTATTATCGATGCTGTAATCACCAGCGAAATTTCACAGTACTCTAATTGTAAATGTTATGGATTTAGCCTCCAACACACCAGTGTGCTTAAGTAGTAACTAATAGGCACGTTTTGTGTAAGTGTCAAACTTTACTAATTGGCTATGTCGGGCGGTGGGAGGTTAATGACGCATTTATACTTACGGGATCTCACCCAAAAAACATTGATTATGAACAATACTGTAATTTCCATCAGATGTATTGCCATTGTTTATCATCGGAACCATGTTACAACAATTAAGCATCTAATTACAACTTTGCAGACCAGTGCAACTCTTCGTGTCAGAGCAGCCAACGGCAACGGATACCACCGAGCTACTTCCGATATCTCTTCAAGTGATCTCTCTTTTACACAGCAGGGGGCAGCACTTTCACCCCCCCCCCTGCCACAGAGCACCATTTGTGATGGGAGCAGAGTAGAATAAGTCAGGTATGGACCTATTCTTTGGGTATTTCGGTAAAGCCACGTAGATAGGTTTCTTCCTGATGACGAACGCTTGTGTTGCAATCGAAACATCGTAGTTTTTTGTTATTTTTAGTTTTTTCTTTGAACCTATCTACGTGACTTTACTGAAAGACCCAAAGAATTTGAATTCCTGCAGTCCCGAAAGCATTGTCAAGGTATGACCCTGTCTGAGGCTGAACAATTTGGTTTAATGTGATCCTTCCAGATCTGGCTGCGGACATTAAGGTCAGATTCTTTTTTTCCAATTCTACAATACATTTTTGTTTCTCAAGGAGTGTGCTTTTGTACTCGGAGGGCTGAGGTGGTTCTAAAAGTGGTGAGAGTTCAGTGGTAAGATTATTACCATGAACAGTGTGGTGGTATTGTAGCGCAGTCTATGAAGCACCTCTCGGTTAGCACGGTTAGCTATGTACGGTGTAAAATAAGTTCACCATATATACCTAACAGAGAATTGAATGGGGCGGGCGTCGTTAAAAGTGAAATAAATGGTGCTGAGACCGATATGAATCTGTGTTGCAAATCAGAATAAGAATATTTATGTGTACTGGACGAATCCGATGAAATCAAAAGCTCCTTTTCACAGATGTCGGGTGGTGAAGGGTTAACGTTAAAGAAACTTGGCGTTATATCTACATGGAGACCAATCTAAAACCCAAAATAAACTAATTAAGACTCAATATTTCGTCATGGAAGGCTTACGTATATCAGAATCAGATCAGAATATTAATTTATTCTGGATGAATCCAATAAACTTAACAGATCTTTTTCACAGATGTCCAGTAGGGGCGGGTCAGAATGTTACAACACCAAACAATACAAAAAACACGATATGAGTGTAAAGCATAGTAGAGGTAATCAAATAACTTAGAATTTTTTTTCCAAATAAAAATGAACTTTTTCTTATTTTATCAGGTAAAGACCACTGGGCTATTAGCTTCTTTTTCAAAAGCGACCTGTCCAGAAATTATAGCTCAACGAAGTGGCTTATCATATGGACATTTACAGTAGCACAATAATCTAAATAATCTAAACGCATGTTTATAAAAGTGGAGGGAAAAACTGTAGGACCCAAAGAAAAAAATCCACATGACCATGGGAAGAAAATTCAAACTTCAAATATGCATGCATCAGGGTGGGAATTGAACCGACAGGAGAGGAAGATAACATCACACCACCCACATGACCGTGGCGCTGTAATAGAGCAATAAAGTCGAACACCCGACGAAATTACCGATCCGAGATTTGCCCACAGATGGAATAATAAAGTTGGCGTGGTGTTAGTCGAAGTGGCGTGTCAATAGCCAAATGTCGTTGTGGCTCGTGAATCGAGGCTAATTGTGATCGATTCTGCTGAGTCGATCTAGCACCCAGCCCAAAGTTGCTTGGGCAGCCATCCTGAAATTGTACGTTTTTATCTTAAACTAGCAGGAAGTACCCGGCTTTGTGCGGGGGGGAAATATTTTTCAAAACGTGCCTTTTCTTAAAAACATAATACATACGTACTCAAATACTAAGCTATTGTGAAAAAACGGCATTCCATTAGTCTGTCCATTTGCAGAAGTGCTGAATTAAAAAGTAATATAAAGTGGGGGGTAAATAGTTGATCTAAAAGGTTTCCAGAAATTATAGACACACCGCCCCGCCCCACCCGCTAAAAATATTTTACCCCCCTGTATATACAACAGAGTCAGTCGTATCTAGTGACCTTATAGTAGTATATATTGACTATATTAGTATTTACTGACTATTGTAGTATCTGCTGCCTCTGTAGTTGTATCTACTGACTTTACAGTGTATCTACTGAGTAAAGTAGTATATACTGACTATAGCAGGATCTACTGACTATATAGTATCTAGTGACTGTAGTAGTATCTACTGACTCTACAGTAGTATCTACCGACTCTATAGTAGTATATACTGAATGTATAGTAATATCCACTGACTATAGTAGTAACTGCTAACTCTATAGTCGTATCTGCTGACTAAATTAGTATTCACCGACTCTCTATTAGCGCATACCGACTCTATAGTAGCATCTACCGACTCTATAGTAGTATCTACCGACTCTATAGTAGTACCTACTGACTCTACAGTAGTATCTAATGACTATATTAGTACTCTATAGTAGTATCTACTGATTATAGTAGTAACTACTAATTATATAGTAGTATCTGCTGACTCTATAGCAGTATCTAATGATTATATAGTCATATCTACTGACTCTGCAGCAGTAAATACTAACTGTAGTGGTATCTACTGACTGTAGTAGTATCTTCTGAATCTATAGTAGTATTCAATGTCTGTAGCAGCAACTACTAACTCTGTAGTAGTATTTGCTGACTCTACAGTAGTATCTGCTGACTCTATAGCAATAGCTACTGACTCTATTGTCGTATCTACTGACTGTCGTATAATCTACTGACTATACAGTTGTATCTACTGCGTCTACAGTAGTATCTATTTACTCAAGTAGTATATGCCGACTCTACAGTAGTATCTTGTGACTCTAAAGTAGTATCAACTAAGTCTAGAGTAGTCTCCACTGACTGTAGTAGTATCTACCGACTTTACAGTAGCATCTCCAGAGACTACAGTAGGATCTCCCGACTTTACGGTAGTGTCTAGCGACTCAACAATAGTATCTATTGACTCAATAGTAGTATCTACTTCGTCTATAGTAGCATATGCTAACTCTATATTAGTATCTGCTGACTATATAGCAGTATCTACTGACTATAGTTGTATCTACTGACTCTGCAGCAATATATACTGACTAGTATTTTCTACTGACTCTATAGTAGTATCTACCGACTCTACGCTGGAATTTACCAATTTTATAGTAGTATCTACCGACTTTTTAGTAGTAACTACTGACGCTAGAGTAGTATCTACTGACTATAGTAGTAACTACTAACTCGATAGTAGTATCTACTGACTATAGTAGTATCTACCGACTCTATAGTCGTATATACTGACTCTACATTAGTAACTACCGACTCTGCAGCAGTAACTAATGCCTCTAGAGAAGTATCTATTGACTCAATAGTAGTATCTACTGAGTCTACAGTAGTATTTACTGACTGCAGTAGTACCTGTGGTGCCACAGGGACGGGGCCGCTCTGCCGAGCCAGGGAGCCGCCCGGCTTCCACCGCCGCACTGCCCCCCATCACCCCCCCCCCACATAAACACGCACCCGCACCCACGTAGGGCCTCGTGGTCGGGTCACCTACCCTGAGTTTTCACCCGAGGGCCCCCTAGGGGGGTTACCCCACGGTTTCTCAGGGCCAGGGAATTGGACAGGACCCTTCCCAGGCCAAGTAACACTGCGGCGCCGTGGGCGGATTTGAGATCGCACGACCACGGCGAGCTCAGAGAGCCCCGCAGTTAGAAACGCATACAAACACAAACACGGGTCAGCAGGGCAGATAGCTGGGATCAGGACCCGGGACGACTGATTGGTCGAAAGGTCAAAGGCCGGCGGGATCGCAAAAGAGCGGGAAATCCTAGGCTCAGGATTGGTCGAGAGACCAAGGCGGTCGGGACGGGGGCGCCTAGCCTTTGATGTGGATAGCTTAAAAGAAAACGCAGGGGCAGTAGGGAAGTCTCTTCTTCTGGAGTTTTGGACACGGAGTCGGCGACGAAGGAGTCATCGGGCGAGCCGCTAGATTGTCTGCAGGACGATCTGAGCGCCGCAAGGTCACCAGGGACTACAGACGGTATCGTGTTGCGCGCCTTACAACACCTCAGAGCGGAGAGTAGGATCCGTGGGAGAGGGTTAGTTCGGGGTAAGGACGAGTAGGAAAGCGGTCTAGCAGAGAGCGCGGCATAGAGTAGGGCTGCACGCCACCAAAGAGTGGGTTAGGAGCGCCTTGCTGGCCCGCACACACACACGGGTGGCTCGGTGGGTTAACAAGGGCTAATAAAATCTCGAGCGTAGGAACGGAACCGTGTTGTTGGGTGTTTTTGAACGTGGTATTAGCGTGCACTGCATTCGCTTGCGTGTGCTCGTTACTTGCGTAAGCTCTCGGCGTGCGTAATCGGCGTACCCCAGGTGCGCGATCGTAACGTGAGCGGCCAGAGCGGCGCAAGAGTGGGTATCGCATGTGGAGCTGTATGTGTGTGCGCGCACGTTCACGACGTGTGCGATACAGGTGCGCGATCATAACGCGAGTAGTCAGGGGTGAGTGTAGTGCTGCGGCTCGCCTCGGGGGAGCGCTGCGCAGAGCGGCGCGAGGGTGGGTGTCGCGTGTGTTCACTCCGGGTGTGATACGGGTGCGCATTGGTAACGTGGGTATTCGACGTGGAGGCGAGTGCCGCCCAGGGCTGTAGACGGGCGCACGCTCGCAGCGTGCGAGAGCTGTACGTAGCGACGTAAAGAGGGGGAGTATGGCGTTTGATTGATGATGCCGTGCGCACGTATGCTTGTGTAATGTAGTAACTCGGCGGGAGACGACTTCACGGGTAACACACTCTTTATTTTATCAAACTCGTTCACAGGTGACTAACACCTACTTTGTATCTCGGGTGACAAACACCCACTTGGCTACTTGGCGACTAACGCCCACTGAGCTACTCGGATGACCAACATCCACTTAGTACCTCGGGTGACAAACACCCACTTAGCTACTCGGCGACTAACGCCACTGAGCTACTCGGATGACCAACATCCACTTAGCTACTCGGCGACTAACGCCACTGAGCTACTCGGGACACTCCCTGCCCGGGGTATCCGTCTCGACTGTGGGTCCCCAGCCCGACCCACGGGGGCGTCGGACCCCGGGTCCCACAGCCTCGCCTCCGAGCCACACAGGGCCCCGGTCCCCACAAGGACGGCGGGACTAGGGGTCTCGGGGCACTAGGTCTTCAGCTCCGTCTTCGGGTCTTCAACTGGGTAACTCTCCCCGAGTGCTCTCGCGCGTCCCCCTTTATACCCCACCTGCGGACGTCGCTGCGAGCACCCACTTATTCGACCAATCGCCGGGCGCTGGCTACGATCCTCTTTTCCCACATCTCATCGTGCCTCACCACCCACGCCGCGCCGCCCCGTCATCTGTCACTCCCGGCGCGCGCGTCCACACCACGCCCACAACGCGTGCCCAACCCCGCACCCCGCGCCGCCCCGTGATCCATCACTGTCACAGTCGGCGCACGTCAATACCACCACTACATCACCCCCTACCACATAGCTCGCAGCCGACCCGGCTGCTATAAAAATATACAAACCCCCCTGTGTGCCCCGTAACACAACACAACAACAAGAACAACAACTAACTTAACAACACAACACGACGCGAACACTACCATCCGCAACCCTCAACCAATGCCACCGCGACAATAGAACAATATATACAAACCGGCGAGTGACAATAGCAATGTGTATGCAAAAAGGAAAATAAATGGAAATTTTTTTTTTTTTCTTTCGACTCGTGCAGTGTCCCCTTCTTCTTCCGAGCGTCCCTACAACGGGACATTACCCCGGCAGAGGGGAACACCGGGCGAGCTCGGTGTAGAGAAAAAAACGTCTTCATGAAAATTGTTGAGACCTAGCCCGAGTCCGCCTTGCCGGTCCGTCGTACGGCACCAGACGCGGTTGAACGTCCGGTGGTGCCGGCGGTTCAGGAAGACATCGGCCAGGCATCGAGGACCCGTGCGTGCCCCGGGGTTCAGGCTCTCGACGGTCAGCAGCCGTCAAGCCCGAGGCACCTGGGGGTGGGTCAGGTGGAGACACGTGAGGATCAGCCTGCGACACCTCCCTCCCCGAGTCGACGGTCACATCACACGCCCGGTCGTCACGGCACAGAACGGGGTCACACGGTGCCGCATAGGGCTTCAGTCGGGAGGGGTGCACGTACCAACGGCGTTTCCCCCATTTAATCTGTATACTCTGGGGTCGTGCAACCCGCACAATTTCCACCGGTCCCCTCCAAGGTCTCAACAACTTGGGGGACGTAGCCAACTGTGCATGTGGACAATGCAGCCAGGCCTTATCGCCTGGTTTCCAATCATGCGTATGCACCCTCCGCTCATGCAATTTCTCGTTCGCAATTTGCCGCGACCGCGAATTCAACCTTGCCGCCTCCCGCGCTTCAGTCAATTTGGCGATATTAAATTTGATGTGGTCTGCCAATTTAGATTTTGCACGTGGCTGGGAAATCCCCAGTTGGACGTCCATGGCCGGATCGGCCTCCCGCCCATACATAAGAAAAAATGGGGAAAACCCCGTCGCCGCATGAGGGGCCATTCGATAGGCCGCGAGTACCCCCGGCACCTGTAAGTCCCAATCAACCTGATCGTCGCAGACCTGTTGGCACAACATAGACGTAATCGTCCTGTTCAGACGCTCAACCATCCCGTCAGTCTGCGGGTGGTAGGGGGAAGTACGCACTTTCTTTGTACCCAACAGGTCGCACACCTCGCGCAACAAAACGCTCGAAAAATTCTTTCCTTGATCCGTCAGCAAGCGTTCGGGGGCGCCCTTGTCCAACACATAACCCTGGACAAAGGCGTCCGCCACCGCCGCAGCCGACTGGTTGGCGAGCGGCCATGCCATAGGCCATCGGGTGAAGTATTCCACGCCCACCAGCAGGAACCTATTTCCCCTTGGTGTAGCCGGAAAGGGCCCCAAGATGTCCAACGCTACCAATTCGTTTATACGCGAAACCTGAATGGATTGCAGCGGTGGATTAGCTGCCAATGGTGGCGGTTTCCTTTTGGCGCACCCTACGCATCCCTTAAGAATATTCGCCACGTCGTTACCCATCCCCGGCCAATAATAGTCTCGCTGGATTAGGGCGAGCGTTTTGTGAAAACCCAGATGCATGAGCCGTTCATGAGCTGCCAGAACAACCCTACCCCGCATAGCAACAGGCACAACGAGCACGTGACGCCGGGACATGTTGTCCCACTTCATCAAAAGGCCCTGTCTGCACACCCAGGAACCGACCCGCGCCTCCCCTTCTTCGGGAGCGCCAACTTTCCGACGTAGCGTAAGTAGGGAGCTGTCGGACATCTGGAGGCGGCCCCACTCAATGAGGGGCAACGACAACAGCGAATCCCTCCCCGTGGGTGCGTCCACTCCCGGGGTGTCAGTGGCGGCGAGCGCAACTCCCGGGGTGCCGGCGACCGGGGGTTTGCACCGCGCCGATCCCAACAAACATGTGCAGTCCGTGCACGGCGGCAACCGCGACAAGGCGTCCGCATTTGAGTGTCGCAACCCCTTGCGGTAAATCGTCGTGAATTGGTAGTCTTGAAGGACCTCCAACCATCGGGACAATTGGCCCGATGGCTGTGTCACGCGCATAGCGTATTGTAGAGCCGCATGGTCCGTCCGGACCGTAAAATGACGGCCGTAAAGATACGGCCTGAATTGCTGTGTAAAAAACACAATGGCTAACAATTCATGACGAGTTACGCAATAGCGTTGTTCGGCGGGGGAAAGAACCCTACTACCGTAGGCGACCACCCGTTCAACCCCCCCGACCACCTGTGAGAGCACCCCCCCGATACCCATATTGCTGGCGTCCGTGTCAAGCAAAAACGGTTGTGTGAAATCGGGGTAACACAAGGGGGGAGCCTGCACCAAGGCGTCACGGAGGGAGCAGAACGCAGCCTCCTCTTCCGCCCCCCAGTGAAACCTCACACCCTTAGCCGTCAAAGCGTGCAGGGGCCTGGCTATGGTGGCAAATTGCTTGACAAAACGACGGTAATAGGAGGCGAAACCAATGAAACTACGAACCTCCGTGACCGAAGTTGGCGTTTGCCATGAGCTGACGCAATGCGTCTTAGCAGGGTCCGTCGAGATCCCTGAACGACTCACGATATGGCCCAAATACCTGACCGATTCCCGAAGCAGAAAACATTTAGCCGGTTTAAATTTAAGCTTAGCGGAACGCATCCTGAGGAACACCGCTCTCAGTCGCTGGAG
This sequence comes from Lampetra fluviatilis, assembly GCF_964198595.1. Taxonomy (NCBI): domain Eukaryota; kingdom Metazoa; phylum Chordata; class Hyperoartia; order Petromyzontiformes; family Petromyzontidae; genus Lampetra; species Lampetra fluviatilis. The sequence goes on along the minus strand of NC_136322.1, from coordinate 5,504,721 downwards.
GTGCTCCTCGAAAGTCCGACTAAAGACGATGATATCGTCAAGATAAATCAAACAGGTATCCCATTGGAGGCCCGACAAAACCAATTCCATGAGTCTCTGGAACGTGGCGGGAGCGGAATGTAAGCCCATGGGCAAACGGTTGAATTCAAATAGGCCCCCAGGTGTCCGGAAAGCAGTTTTAGGTTTAGACTCGTTATCGAGTGGCAATTGCCAAAATCCAGAAAGCAGATCGAGTGTGGAAAAAAACTGCGCTCCCGCCAAGGCATCCAGCGACTCATCCATCCTGGGGAGCGGATACGCATCCGCCATCGAGATTTTGTTTAAGCGGCGGAAATCGACACAAAACCGCAAGGACCCGTCCTGTTTCTTTACTAGGACAATAGGAGCACCCCACGGACTAGAAGAGGGCGAAATGATATCGGCCGCCAACATATCATTAACCGCCGATTGCACATGTTCCTTCTCGGCTGGGCTGAGCCGGAAGGGATTCTGACGAATAGGGGCCGCGTCCCCTGTAGCTATGTGGTGGCGCAACAGGTCAGTGCAGCCGATATCGTACTTATGTTTGCTGAACACGTCAGCAAACTCGATTAGCAAACCCCTCAATGCTCCCAATTGCACCCCGGACAAGTTAGCAGAACCGGCACACAGCGAGTCCAACCACTCAGTCCCCTCATCACTTTGAGGATGCGACTTGACAGTGAAATCTGCTTGAGCCACGAGCCGTTCCTCAACGGGTAGCGGCGCGGCGTGAGCCAGCACCGTTCCCTGCGCAATTACGGCCGGCCGCGACCCCATATTCAGGACCATTACGAACGGCTCACTGTCCCCTCTCACCATGGTTTGAGCAACCGCTAAGTCGAGGCCCTTACTGGCTCTGTTTGACGGCCCCAACAGCACCCCCTGTGCCTCCGCACCCACCTCGAGTGGCTTCCTGAACCGAAGGGGTACTAACATTTGCGATCCCGGGGGCACCCGTACAGTGTGAGTCGCCAGCGCCTGCACCGTCGCACAAACCGTGCGCACTTTGGTAGGGCTCGACAAGAACGCAACCCGCCGACCTGACGGAAGCTCTATGCAGGCCTGATCTATAAGAATTTTGATGGGCATTTTGGACAAAAAGTCCGTACCTAGCAAACAGGGAACGGCCAGCGATGATGATACAAAAATAGGGCCCGCTAATTTAATGTCACCAATGCAAATAGTCGCCCGAATCTGGCCGATGATCCCCAGGGATCCCCCATTCGCCGCATAAAATGGCACGTCTACTGGCAGAAGGGGTCTACTTTGGACGGGAAGAATGTTATAAATAAGGTCCGAGATGATGGTGGCCGACGCACCCGTGTCAACAAGCACCCGGACCTCAACCCCGTCAATGAACCCCGTTACCACGGACGACCCGGCCGACGCAGCCACGATCCTGTGGGCCAATTCGGACCACTCGACTGCTTGCGGGCCGCGTACGGACCCCCCTCGCCGAATTGAACCCCCGGCACCCAGCCGCGAACCCCCCACCGCGAAGCGGCGACCCGAATGTGCCGTGTTTGTGGACCGAACGTGTGAGGTGCCGCGACTTGCCGGGTTTTGTTGGGATGACTTGTGGCCCTGGTCGTCGTCCCGACGTGGTCCTGTGGCGCGCTGACGCGGGGCCCGGCACCCGGCTGCGACGTGACCCCGAAGGCCGCAGTTGTAGCAGACGACGGACGTCGTAGGTTTCGGTTGCTCCAGCTTGCGGGGCGAACGTGTGGGCGAACGACCTCCCGTTCTCCACTCCCCCGGACGCGATGCAGCGAAGGCCTGCTCCTGCACCGCAGCTGGCTGAGGTTCGGCGATCGTGGCGGCCAGTGCCGCGTTCCCCGCCCATTTGCAGACGACCCCCGGCTTGCGTTTGAGGACCTCGTACGCGTGAATGCTCGTGGCGATCGCCAGGGAGCAGATATCCATCTCGTCCGCCACGTTGATGGGGACCCCCAACTCGTGGGCCAACACCAGCAGCTGCTCCGTCACCATGGCGTCCTTCCCCTCCTTATCCATGCGGGGAAAAGCTGCGTCCGCCAAGGCGAGTAGTGCCGTGCGGTAGGCTAGCGTCGTTTCTCCAGCCACCTTCCGCCGATCGTAGAACTGGTGGCGACACGTGGAGGGCGGCCCGAACACCTTCGCCATCAGGTGTAGTGCGGCCTGGAGCGTAGAGCGGGACGACCTTGCAGCAGATGTGAAGGCTGCAAGCGCGTCGTCGTCAAGCATCGCTGGCAACGCACGCAGGGCAGTGGTGTCGGACCACCCCGACATCTCCTGATGAGCGAGGAACCTTCGTTGGAAGGCTCCCCAGTCGCCCCCATCCGCCTTGAACGCCGACAGCGCGGGCAATCTTTGCTGGAGGACCCGATCGTCGTCGACGTCGGAGAGATTTTCCCGCGCTCCGCTGGAGTTGTGTAAAATGTCGGCTCGGTTGTCAGGCGCAAAATGGAGGGCTCCGGCGCGCGCTGATGACGTGGGCTGCGCTGCGCGGAGGTGTCCGGCCACGTGGCGTCCGTCTTTCCCACCAATCGGTGGCGGCCCCCCAAAAACGGCGGCAACTTCCAGACTTTTGGCGCGAAGCGCCTTTTGGCGGGAATCCTCCAACGTCGCTTCCTCCACGACCCCCGCAGCCGTTTTTCCGCTCGCCGGAACGGAGATGTCGGCCAAGACAGCGGCGGCGGCGAGTAGCAACTCCGCCAACCGGGAGTGCGCGTCCTGGAGGCTGGTGTCGGAGGCAAGCGGAGCGTCGGCCATCACCGCGAAGTGCTGCATCGGCGGCAACTCCTCGTCCTCTACTCCCGAGGTCGGTGTCCCCGGTACGCCGTCGTCGTCCCGACCTCGCTCGTGGGTACGGGTAGTCTTCCTTGTGTCCATACTTCTTGAAGACAGGTTTACTTCTGACGCCAGTTGTAATGTAGTAACTCGGCGGGAGACGACTTCACGGGTAACACACTCTTTATTTTATCAAACTCGTTCACAGGTGACTAACACCTACTTTGTATCTCGGGTGACAAACACCCACTTGGCTACTTGGCGACTAACGCCCACTGAGCTACTCGGATGACCAACATCCACTTAGTACCTCGGGTGACAAACACCCACTTAGCTACTCGGCGACTAACGCCACTGAGCTACTCGGATGACCAACATCCACTTAGCTACTCGGCGACTAACGCCACTGAGCTACTCGGGACACTCCCTGCCCGGGGTATCCGTCTCGACTGTGGGTCCCCAGCCCGACCCACGGGGGCGTCGGACCCCGGGTCCCACAGCCTCGCCTCCGAGCCACACAGGGCCCCGGTCCCCACAAGGACGGCGGGACTAGGGGTCTCGGGGCACTAGGTCTTCAGCTCCGTCTTCGGGTCTTCAACTGGGTAACTCTCCCCGAGTGCTCTCGCGCGTCCCCCTTTATACCCCACCTGCGGACGTCGCTGCGAGCACCCACTTATTCGACCAATCGCCGGGCGCTGGCTACGATCCTCTTTTCCCACATCTCATCGTGCCTCACCACCCACGCCGCGCCGCCCCGTCATCTGTCACTCCCGGCGCGCGCGTCCACACCACGCCCACAACGCGTGCCCAACCCCGCACCCCGCGCCGCCCCGTGATCCATCACTGTCACAGTCGGCGCACGTCAATACCACCACTACACTTGCAGCGTGGGAGCGCTGACTGAAGCCGTATGGGTAAGGGCGTCGCGTTCGAAGGCCGGCAAACCGTAGCGGATATTAGGGAGGTGGGGTAACAAACGGAATAGGGGATGATGGCGGGAGAGACCTCGGGGGCCAACGGCCCCCACAAATTGGTGTCAGAAGCGGTACGGACTCCCGCGTTACCTCACGCTAAAATAAGACTAATATTTACCGGCCGGGGGGCCCCTTCATGGAAGGCATTCGCCCGCAATCTCTTAGGGGCCAAGGAAATTAACGGATGGACGGACGCGCAGGCAGTACGTCAACTTAATATGAATCTTGATGGGCGGGCAGCCGATTTTGTAGAAGCGTTACCCGCGAGCGCACAGACACAGCTAGAGGAGCTGATGCGCCGACTCGATCAGCGTTTTGGCACGCGTGACGAGGAGGAAGCAAAATCGGCCTTAGAGGCGCGCCGTCGCCAACCTGGTGAAGATCTACGTGATTACGCCGAGGATGTGCGCGAGTTAACAAAGATCGCACGCCCGGGGTACGCAACTGATGTTATTGAGGAACTGGCCGCCGAGAAAATCCAGCGGTACCTGTCTCGCACGGCGTGGTGGCAGCCAGACATGAGCTGCCCACGTCTTCCCTTTAACGCCCTTGTCGAGCGTGCACGTAAGTGTGAAAGAGTTCACAGCGAACACGTGCAGCTCCGGGGGCTGGGACGAGAGCGCGCCATTGCGAGCCTGCTCTCGGAAGACGAGGAGGAGGAACAGGAGCTCGCGAGGACGGTAAGGGGCCGGGAAAGAGAGCCTCCAGTGTCCCGCGAGACAACCCCGGGATGGGTTGCCGGTATACAAATGGGTATAAATGATGTCTCCGGCCAGGTAACCCAGATAGACAACAAGGTAAACCAAGTAGGTGAGAGGGTAACCCAGGTACGCGAGGAAGCGAATACAAATGTGAAGACCATCCAGTCTGAGATGGGTGAACTACACTCCACAGTAGGGGGGCTGGCCGGGAAGGTATCTCAATTAGAGTCCGAGTTGGAACAACTGCGTACAGGGAGAGGGAGCGGGCAGGGGGCCCACTACGGAGCCGCCACCCCTCCCAGGACGTGTTATGTGTGCGACCGTCGAGGGCATCTCATGAGGGACTGCCCTCAGCTCGCCCGTGCCTGGCCGATGCATAGGTCAAACACTAAGGGCCCCCTAGAGAGGGGATCACCGGGGGGTGAAATCGACGTCGCCCCGACACAAACAATCTGTAGTGATAATGGCGAGCGAGTGATCTCCACACAGGTTCCAGCAACAACGCCCACGGAAACGGCGACTCCTGGCGACTGGCTACGGGAGCTGGTAGCGGGGATCACGGGGGCCACGTCGCTGGTGGAAGGGGAGGTAAACGGAGTGCGTACCCAAATTCTGCTGGACACGGGGGCGGTGGCCTCGCTCGTGAGTGCAGCGCACTGCAGCGCGATCGGGGTCGACGTGCGTCACCTGCAGGCCCCGGATCGCGCGCTGCACACGGCAAGCGGAGCCGGGATGGGGTTGCTGGGGAAGGTCTCCCTCGAGGTCCGTCTAGGAAACCAGGTGTGCACACAGGAATTCTACGTGTCGAGTGTGTTGTGCCACGAGTGCATTGCAGGAACGGACCTCCTGGAAAAGTTGGGACTTAACGTACAGCCCCGGCAACGATGCGCTACGGTGGAGGGCAGCGGGGAGCGGATTCCGTTCCTAGGACAGGAGCCGAATCGCCCACGCTTCACACCCGTGGCCGCTACGCTGGTGTCGGCCGTCACCATTGGACCTCTCGCCGAGATGCTGGTGCCAGTGGCAACCCTCTCCACCGACCCAACCCACCGACCATCGGGCGAGGTAATGCTGACTCCTCACCCGGAGTTGGCATCGCGATACGGGGTGGTAGGGTCAGCCACACTGGTAAACGCAGATGGGGGCCGGCTGTTTATACTGTGTTTAACCCACACAGTACCCCGGCAATGATACGACGACGCACCCCGGTAGCCACCGTACACCCCCTGCACGCTCGCCACTCGAACGACTCGGTGTTCTCACTCTGGGCGGAGGACCCTGGCCGCCCCGAGGACAGCCAGGATCTGGCCTGGGGGTCGGCCCGACCCCCCGAACCGAGATTGTTCCACTGCAGGATGCGTTACATGTGCCTTGGGCAGCCTTACCTAAGGGGGAAGCTGATCAGCTGCGCGGGTTATTGCGGGAGTACGCCGACGTGTTCAGTGAGCATGATTCGGACGTGGGCCGGACCGACCTGGTCAAGCACCAAATTGACACAGGTGCAGCCCGACCCATCAAACTCCCCGCGTACCGAGTGGGCGCACCCGAACGCGCCCAAATCAAAGAGGCAGTTGGGGACATGCTTCGCGATAACATAATTCAGCCCTCGGCGAGCCCCTGGTCAGCCCCAGTGGTACTAGTAACGAAAAAGGATGGGTCAACCCGGTTCTGCGTCGATTACCGTAAACTAAATGCAGTCACGCTCGGCGATGCCTTCCCCATACCCCGCATCGACGACACCTTCGACAGTCTCGCAGGAGCGCGGTATTTTTCCACCCTCGATCTGGCGTCCGGTTACTGGCAGGTGGAGATGACGGAGGAGGATCGGCCAAAAACAGCATTCACCACCCCGATGGGCCTGTTTGAGTTTCGAGTGTTGCCGTTCGGACTCACTAACGCGCCCGCGACGTTCCAGCGGTTGATGGAGTTGGTGATGCGGGGCTTGCAGTGGGAACAGTGCCTGATTTACTTGGACGATGTGATAGTGTTCAGTAGATCTTTGACTGAGCATTGGTCCAGGCTTCGAGAGGTGTTCCAGCGACTGCGAGCGGCTCATCTCAAGCTCAAGCCGCGTAAGTGTTACATTGCGCAGCGCGAGGTGGGGTACCTTGGACACCGAGTCAGCGAGGCAGGGGTGAGCACCGATCCCGAGAAGGTGCGTGCCGTAGTGGATTGGCCGCGGCCGAGGAACCTGACGGAGATCAGGTCATTCTTGGGACTCGCCACTTATTACCGTCAATTTGTAAAGGGATTCAGTGAGATTGCACGCCCCCTCACCCAACTCACCTCCCCTAAGAACCCCTATCAGTGGTCGGAGGCCTGTCAGACGGCTTTCACCACACTCAAAGACCACCTCACCCACACCCCCACCTTGGCTTTCCCAGATTTCACCACCGATTTTATTTTGGACACTGACGCCTGCAGCAGTGGGCTGGGCGCGGTGCTGTCGCAAGTGCAGGGTGGGACGGAGCGGGTCATCGCGTACGCCAGTCGGACCCTGAGCGGGGCCGAGCTGAACTATTGCGTAACCCGTCAGGAACTGTATGCCGTGATTTTCGCGTGTAAACAGTTCCGACCGTACTTGTACGGCAGGAGATGTCGTGTGCGCACCGATCATTATGCACTGCAGTTCCTCCTTACATTCAAGGAACCACGGGGGCAGATGGCTCGATGGCTGGCGCAGCTGCAGGAGTACAACCTGCAGATCGAGTACCGAGCGGGGCGGACACACGCGAACGCGGACGCCTTGTCAAGACGGCCCGCGGTGCGCGCTGAGACGAGGGAGGGAGACGCCTGCCCGTGCTTCACGGGGGGACGCTGCCGCCAGGCAGCAGAACCCAAGGAGCGCGCGGAAACTAAACTCCCCCCCCCGAGAGAGAGTGCGGTGTGCGCTGCAGGAACCCCTGCAGAAGGAGCCCGGGGACAGACGGATCATCCCACCCCAACCGGGCGGATCCAAGAGGATGTCGGCTGCGCCTTCCCGGGCTTGGACGACGAGCAGCTGCGACAAACCCAGCAGCGGGATCCGGATCTGGCGGCGGTGGAGGCGGCACTGCGAGAGAAGAAGGATGCACTACCAGGGCCCTGGAGCGGTTTGTATGCCCGGTTGTGTGTAGTGAACGGGGTGGTAAGGGAACTGGCCGACGCTGGGCAGCCGGGGTGCATCTGCGTTCCCACCCATGTGCGACCCCAACTACTACGACTGGTACACGACCACCCGCTCGGGGGCCATGATGGGGAACGGCGCACCCGGGAGACTCTGCGTCGCCAGTATCTCTGACCTAAATTGGCGCAAGATGTGGCCGCCTGGGTGCAGGGCTGCCGGGCCTGTCAGCAGTGTGGGCAAAAGCCGGCGAGGTACCAGGTACCCCTGAGGCCGTTCCGAGTCAGTCGGACGAATCAGTTGGTCGGAATCGACCTGCAGGGGCCCTTTCCACGATCCCACCGGGGCAACCGATATATTCTCGTAGCGGTGGAGTACTTCACCCGCTACCCCGTGGCGGTGGCTATCCCGGATAAAACAGCCCCCGTAGTGGCCCGGGCCTTCGTGGAAAACTACGTACTTAAGTGCGGGATCCCCGAACGAGTCATTACCGACCAGGGTAGTGAATTCGAGGCCGAACTATTCCAGGCGCTGTGCCGAGAGTTCGGGATCCAGAAGGACCGAACCACAGCGTATCACCCCCAGGCGAACGGGATGGTAGAGAGGATGAACCAGACTCTGGCCGGGAAGCTTAAACGCATGGCGGCCGCGAATCAACAGGACTGGGACGAACACCTCCCCTATGCCTTGTTCGCCTACACCACCGCCGTTCACACATCCACAGGACAGACCCCGTTCCTAATGATGTTTGGTCGCGAGTCTCGCCTGCCCGCAGATCTGCTGTTCGGTGTCCCTCCGCCGCAACGGGAGGAAGGGAGCCACCCCGTGGAGCACTTGCTGGAGACCCTGCGAGGGGCCAGGGGCCGAGCCTACCCGCACGGAGAGGCCGCGCACCAGCGGCAAGAGCAGAGCGCCCGACCCCGTATGGAGCCCCCCTTCTACACTGCGGGCTCCGAGGTGTGGCTGTACACTCCCCGCGTCGGTGCCGGACAGGTGGGGAAGCTGACCACCTACTGGCGAGGACCCTGGATTGTGAGACGGCAGATCTCACCATGGACGGTGCTGATTCAGGGAGGAGAGAGGGGCCGGGAGATGGTGGTCAACATCCGACGACTGAAGCCGTGGCGAGCAGCCCCAGAGGGGGGGAGCCCCGCCGTCCAAGTACCCCGAAACCCCGGGGTCCCCCCACCCCCCGTGCCCGGGGGCCTCGCGCAGTATATGGGCCCCACGGAGCCCCGGGCTCCGAGGGGCCCCGGGCGGGGCCGGGGGCGACGAGGACGGCGACCCTTAAACCCCACCGCCTCTGAGTTTGTTCCCCAGCCCGCAGGTGCCAGAGACCGAGGGGAGCCGTTGGAATGGAGGAGGAGACCACCGCCGGAGCCCCAGGAGACGGAGCCGCCACTCCCGAGGCCAGCCACAAGGGCCGGGCGAATTCCGCGGACCCCGCGGCGATACCTCATGGGGGCAACCCAGGCGAGGTGCTCCAGTCAACCCGGGACGGGGACTGGCACCCCGGGGGGCTATGTGGTGCCACAGCGACGGGGCCGCTCTGCCGAGCCAGGGAGCCGCCCGGCTTCCACCGCCGCACTGCCCCCCATCACCCCGCCCACATAAACACGCACCCGCACCCACGTAGGGCCTCGTGGTCGGGTCACCTACCCTGAGTTTTCACCCGAGGGCCCCCTAGGGGGGTTACCCCACGGTTTCTCAGGGCCAGGGAATTGGACAGGACCCTTCCCAGGCCAAGTAACACTGCGGCGCCGTGGGCGGATTTGAGATCGCACGACCACGGCGAGCTCAGAGAGACCCGCAGTTAGAAACGCATACAAACACAAACACGGGTCAGCAGGGCAGATAGCTGGGATCAGGACCCGGGACGACTGATTGGTCGAAAGGTCAAAGGCCGGCGGGATCGCAAAAGAGCGGGAAATCCTAGGCTCAGGATTGGTCGAGAGACCAAGGCGGTCGGGACGGGGGCGCCTAGCCTTTGATGTGGATAGCTTAAAAGAAAACGCAGGGGCAGTAGGGAAGTCTCTTCTTCTGGAGTTTTGGACACGGAGTCGGCGACGAAGGAGTCATCGGGCGAGCCGCTAGATTGTCTGCAGGACGATCTGAGCGCCGCAAGGTCACCAGGGACTACAGACGGTATCGTGTTGCGCGCCTTACAACACCTCAGAGCGGAGAGTAGGATCCGTGGGAGAGGGTTAGTTCGGGGTAAGGACGAGTAGGAAAGCGGTCTAGCAGAGAGCGCGGCATAGAGTAGGGCTGCACGCCACCAAAGAGTGGGTTAGGAGCGCCTTGCTGGCCCGCACACACACACGGGTGGCTCGGTGGGTTAACAAGGGCTAATAAAATCTCGAGCGTAGGAACGGAACCGTGTTGTTGGGTGTTTTTGAACGTGGTATTAGCGTGCACTGCATTCGCTTGCGTGTGCTCGTTACTTGCGTAAGCTCTCGGCGTGCGTAATCGGCGTACCCCAGGTGCGCGATCGTAACGTGAGCGGCCAGAGCGGCGCAAGAGTGGGTATCGCGTGTGGAGCTGTATGTGTGTGCGCGCACGTTCACGACGTGTGCGATACAGGTGCGCGATCATAACGCGAGTAGTCAGGGGTGAGTGTAGTGCTGCGGCTCGCCTCGGGGGAGCGCTGCGCAGAGCGGCGCGAGGGTGGGTGTCGCGTGTGTTCACTCCGGGTGTGATACGGGTGCGCATTGGTAACGTGGGTATTCGACGTGGAGGCGAGTGCCGCCCAGGGCTGTAGACGGGCGCACGCTCGCAGCGTGCGAGAGCTGTACGTAGCGACGTAAAGAGGGGGAGTATGGCGTTTGATTGATGATGCCGTGCGCACGTATGCTTGCAGCGTGGGAGCGCTGCCTGAAGCCGTATGGGTAAGGGCGTCGCGTTCGAAGGCCGGCGAAACCGTAGCGGGTATTAGGGAGGTGGGGTAACAAACGGAATAGGGGATGATGGCGGGAGAGACCCCGGGGGCCAACGGCCCCCACATACCTCCCGATTCTACCGTAGCACCTACCAACCCTAGTGGTATCTATCGACACTACAGTAGTAACTGCCGGCCCTGCAGTAGTAACTACTCACTCTGCACTTGTATCTATTGGCTCTATAGTAGTATCTACTGAGTCAAAAGTAGTATCTCTGGACTGCAGTAGTATCTACCGACTCTACCTCAGTTTTGTGCTCCTGTGTTTTTGCACACTTTTATTATAATTTTTTTTTATTTTACACGCTTTTATTTAACTCTATTGTATCCTCAAATATTGTAACTCATAATTTACCCACTTCCCAATGTGGTATCGACTGCAAACTTGATACACTTATGTCATACTGATGACAATACTATATTCTATCATAAAATAAAAAAACATTGATTTTAAAACATTCTTTTACACGCTTTTTATAAACTCTGTTGTTGTCGTATCCTAAAATCTTGTAACTCAAGCTAACCCACTTCCCAATGTCGTATCGACTGCAAACTTGGTATACGTATGTCATACTGATGACAATACTATATGCTATCATTAAAATAAATAAAAAATTTTTTAAACAATATTATATATATGTTATGTTTCGGCGTGGGTCTAATTGGCCACGCTCAACTGACGTTGGCTATGAATCACCACGGTCCCGTACGTTATGGCAAGCTTCAGGGCCACTTCCTGGAGTCGTGGAGTTCAGCCATTACTCGTACGGTACATTTCATTAAAGAGTGTTTAAAAAAAGTATTTTAAATATTACTTGTTTATTCGCCTTTTTTACGCAAAGGAGAACATCTCTCCCAACGAGCTCGCGTGCGTTGCCAGGGGCAACCGCGAGTCAGCATTTCCGCGCATGCGCAGATGCGTGCTTTGGCACCGCAATCAGCGTAATAATGTAAAGTTATAAAGTGTGATTTAATTAGTTTACATTTCACGGAGGGGGAAAAACAAAGAGCGCTTTTTATTCCGAGGGCTTTGTGCGTTATATCTGTGTACTTTGTTAAAACGTCAACCCGACAGTTTGTCAGTTAAAAGCATTGCAAGGCGTGTGCACAGACAGACAGACAAAAATGTACGTTTATAGGTAAGATTACATTTTGCGGTTCAAATATATAAAACTACTGTTTCAATGTGCGATGTTTATGTAAACATCGATGTTTATGTTACGCTAACGTTCGATTTTATCGCAGCCGCGATTTAGTCTATTCCTTTAACTTGATTTTGTGAAAAAGTTTCTATTAAACTTCAGTGAGTGCAAATAATGACAAACACACACCGCAGAGGAAAAACAACCACAAAGCCACATGCATAAGGCTTAAAGTCATAACTTTACTCCCGCCTATGGCCCTACACAATTCTGACACACACAGTCCACCGATTCCATTTCTGCACAGCACATCCACTCCAATGAACTTCAGCTGGGAGGCCAGCACTCAATTTCCAGCTGGCAGTCTTGTATGTAAGATGAACTTCTTTCACACCGTACATAGCCAACCGTGTTAATCGTAGGTGCTAGAGGACAAAAAACTAAAGAAAAAAAAACAGTTCTAAAGAAATACGTTTTCAATCGAGATTCAAAAGTGCATTTCTCTAGTGGCTTTCTAATATCGTAAGGAAGAACGTTCCAGACGGCCTTAGAAGCGCATCTAAAAGCATGTGATGTGCTAACCGTCTTTGTCCGATGGCTAGCCAATAGCCGCAACGAAGATGACCGGAGGTCGTGCGATGGTTTATGATCCTTGAGATTAGCAAGGTATTGTGGTTCATTTGTGGCAAGCACTTTGTGTGCAGTGAGTGTCACTTTATAATATATTCGTTCAGCAACCAGAAGACAATAGAACTCAGCAAACACTGGATGGACATGATCGGATCTTGTAGTACCCATCATGACACATGCCAAACAATTGTGTACAACCTTAAGAAATGTTTTTGGGTGAGATCGCATAAATATAAATGCGTCGCTAAACCCGCCACCACCTGAAAGAGTCAGTAAGGTTTGTCACGTCAACAAAACGTGCCAATTAGTTACAAGTTCAGAATACCGGTGTGTTGTGTAAACCGACATTTACAATTCAAGTACAGATAGTCCCCGAGTTGCAATGGTCCGACTTACGATATTTTTGACTTACGATGGGGTGGTCGTAACGCATCTCCATCGTAAGTAGAGGACTACCTGGACTACGTTTCACCTGTCTATAATATATCAGTGAAGGTGATGTCACCACTGTGGGCTTAGCGGGTGCAAAAGTTACAATGGAGCATGTTAATCAGTTAATTTACTGTACCTATTATTGGTTTGGGTTATTCACAGTTAATCGACATACATAATGTATGTACATTATATTAATCTAAGATCATGCAGAGAATATGCAGTACCTATTATCGGCTGCTCAAAGTTCATCAACATACAATGGCGGGTTTAAGGTGACATTTATATTTATGCGATCTAACGCAAAACCCTTCATTGTGGATAATATTGGTCGCGAATGCCTACGGCTCCATGTTAATTGTGTACACGCCTCAGCTTGGTAGTGTTTGCTGAGGCTGGATACTCGGCCCCAGCCCGCTCCCCCTGGTCCCCACAAGACGCCGCTCTGCATTGCCTGTGGATGCTGTGGCTAACCAGTCTGTTTTTTTTATTTAACGAGTCAAAGGTGAGTGAGGGAGAAGATGTGGCGGTAATGGAAGCAGGATTGGTTTTCAAGTTCAAGTTCATTTATTAGGTATAGCCCTGTGAGCCATTCGGCTCTTGAATCGGGTGCAACCGCAACAAAGAAAAAACATGAACAAGAAAACACTTAAAGAGACTATGTGCAAACAGAAAATCCAAGAAAAGACAGCAAAATATTGCAGAAAAAGCACCGTACACCAACACTGTGTGCAAAAATCCCAGTGGGATGCAAGTCAAACAACAACAACCACAAGACATCTTAGATTAAGGCCATCAGTCTAACTCTGTACTACAACAAACAAATATGGCCAAACCAAAAAACTTTTCGAAAATCACCAAAATAAAGCCATAAAAGCAATGAAACAGTGGTCATAGGAACTGTGACCGAATTTTCACAATAAACGACGTCAACGACATGTACTACCAAACTCTGCAGCCATAGCTGGCTGCTTGAGTCACTCCACAACAGCAGGAGCATCAGTCGGAGTATCAACATTTTTCAATGCACCTTTAAGATCAGCACACTAAATCAAAACACAGATCATACTTTGCAGTGATCATCCGGAGCGAAACATTGTATTTTAGGCCACTAAATTGCAGTGGCAGCAAGGGATGTACAACTCCTCTAGAGCAGTTTTGAGTGAAGATCTCATAGGTAGTGATTCAAGTTGCAGTTTATTGGCAATAGCATTCCAGACCCTGGGGGCATCAAAAGCAAAGGCCCTTCCTCCAGTATTTGTACGGCAATAGGGAATGCGAAGCTGGTAAATGAGCGGCAATAGGGAATGCGAAGCTGGTAAATGAGCGAAGACCTTAGGTCAAATTTGTTCTTTGAAACAGAGAGGATATCCAGCAGGTAATCTGCGGATTTTTTTGTAAGTACATCATGAATAAATAAGATCTGATGCACAAGCCGTTTAAACACCCGACCTAATAAACAATATAAATATTAGTCGTTTTCTGGCACTTTAGATGCATTTCTAAGAGTTATGTTTAAGCTCCAGGTGACAGGTGGAGATAATATCAAACGAACAGGTTACATTGTTTGAGAAAGTATAGGGGTTTGTTGCGTGTGATGGATGACGTTGACAGTGACAGTTTGATGGTTGGAGTGACAATTGGGTCAAAACAGAGCTGGGTTACTGGGTGGGAGACCTGCAGCAGTCTGCTGCGCCGGTCCTATACACGGGGTGCTCTCCATGGACGAGGAGGCGGCCCCGATGGTGGAACTCGGCTCGCTGGCTGAGCGGCATGGAGCGGTGCTCTTTCATCGACGAGTGCCACGCCGATGGTGCATTAGAGGGGGGGGGGAGGTGGCGAAGGCTAACGGATTGAGGAATTTTATTCATGATTGAAAAGACCCTGGCTGATGAGTGAGGGATTCATCCAGCAGTGGAGAAACCCTGGCTGATGATGCCGATTGCGCATTAGAGTGGGGGAGAAGACTAGCGGAGTGAGGGATTCATTCAGCAGTGGAGATACCCTGGGTGGTGGTGCATTAGAGGCGAAGGGGGAAGACGGATAATAGAGTGAGGTATTCATCCAGCAGTGGAGAGACCCTGGCTGATGATGCCGATGGCGCATTAGAGTGGGGGAGAAGACTAGTGGAGTGAGGTATTCATCCAGCAGTGGAGAGACCCTGGCTGATGATGCCGATGGCGCATTAGAGTGGGGGAGAAGACTAGTGGAGTGAGGGATTCATCCAGCAGTGAAAAGACCCTGGCTGATGATGCCGATGGTGTCTTAGAGGGGGGCGGTTCGGGGAGTTGAGGCATTCATCTAGCAGTGGATGCCTATAAAGAATCTAATTCATTGGTTCTGGAGAGTGATTATGTGACACACTCCCCCTTCATTTGATTGGCTAATATCAGAAAGATCAGTGATTCCGTCGCAGTCTGATTTTATTGTACCACAGCGCCCCTAAATAAAATAAAAATATTTAAGTTCAAATTGCTTTAGTGCATCCATTCCCCAGCTTGGTAAGGCAGTAAAACCACAGCAAAAACAGTCCCAGACCACACCAAGACAACACACAGTCGCTCAATTAAATTGTACGCTAAAATTAAACGATCGATACATTTATAAGAATCATATTTACAAATCGCATTTGCAAACGTGACTGCTGTGTCTAGGGCACTAATATTCTGCTTCAGAATATTATTTTGAAGGAAGAAGTATGATGCTAATTAACAATAATGAGTCGTTATCCACGTGGGGTAAGAGGATAACCGTAGCACCTGTAAAAAACCACCACACCTTACGCGAGGGCGCAACGCTCTATCTCCCCCCCCCCCCCCCCACTGTACAGATCGAACCAGATTAGGAGTACTACACTTGCTGCGCTGCCTTCTGCTAGGACAGCCAGCAGTATAATCACCTCGTCGATGCCCACTCACAGGTACAAGGTTATGGAGTGTGGAACAGATGGAGATTAGTCCACACACTTTGCTGCATTACTGCCTTCTACTGGCAGAGCCAGGGGGTACGGCTCCTCGACACCCACCCACAGGTAGAATCGTAGGGAGTGTGGAACAAATGGAGATTAGTCCACATACTTTTCTGCTGTACTACCTTCTCCCGATAGAGCCAGGGTATAAGCACCTCGTTGACTCCCACGGATGCGACAGAAGTTCAATGTCCAACAAACGACTAAAAGGGATGCCCATTTGTTAGTCGAAACGACGAGAGCCCAAAAATTCTCAAACTGTCACGCAAACTATGGCATCCGTTGCTGACCCTTATCGTCCCCAAATCCAATTGGGTTTCAGTCCCCCCCCGCCGCCCTCCAACTCGACCTCAAACCTATGAAACGAATCATATTCCAGCCCTTTCGCCCCGATGCCCCACAAGCAGTGTCCAACTTACCGTGCCGAGCGTCAGCATCACCAGCAGCAGCTGCGATGATCCGGACAGAAGCCGGGACGGCGGGGCCAAGCGGCCCATGTCCACGCTTTCCCGGTGCTGGAAGGGAAGAAGGACCACTGGATAATTGGCTGTGGCAAGTTTCTCCTTGGTCTAGGACAGGGGTCTGCAACCTTTAAGACATAAAGAGCCACTTGGACCCGTTTCCGAAGGAAAAAATAAACTGGGAGCCGCAAAACCATTGCAACATTTAAAAGAAATATAACACTGCATATATTGTTTCTTACCTTATTGCTATATACAGGATCGTGCAGTCAGCTGTCAATCTGAATAAAAAAGGACGTTTTCACTTAACAATGTAAAATATATTTTTGCAAATTAATAGCTAAATTACCTGGTTAATGGGATTTTTGCTCCTGAACCTCAGTGCACAGTGTCTGCACATCAGGGCTGTAAGACGTCACCTTCATTTCCACACAGGCTTGCAAGCTGTCATCTGTGAGGCGTGATCGATGTTTGTTTTTAATATAGTTCATGTTGGAGAAGACCTGCTCACATACATATGTGGAGCCGAAGATCGACAGGACTCCAAATGCATACTTTTTCATGTTTATATTAGTGTTGGGGATGGCATTCCATGTTTCGAATACAAGTTTGTCCTGTTTGGGAAGGTTTTCAATATCACTCCATTTATGATTCTGAGCCAGAATGGCCTTCTGACGGGCAACATCCTCAAGAGTAGCGGTCAAGCATTTGAACTTGGACACCCATATATCTTTGTCGGCTATATCGGCCAGTTCCATCTCAAGATCAGGTTGACTTACACCTGCAAATGCAGTCATATTCAATAGGGATGGATCGATCGCCAGGGGAGTGACAGGGAAGGATAATGTCGTTTTTTCCTCTCTGAACTCACAGAATCGTTTCCCAAACGAACTCTTTGCATTGTGGTGATTGCAGACTTGAAATATTCCAAATTTATCGTATCATGACTTTGTTTGAACTCTCTCAAAGAGGGAAAGTGAGACAGTGTACCTCTCTGTAAATCTTTGACAAACACTGTCAACTTGCGCTCGAATGCCAAAACCTCCTCCAGCATGTGCAGGGCTGTGCCTCCTTTCCCCTGAAGGGTTGTATTTAGCGTGTTTAGATGTGCTGTCATGTCTACCATAAAATGTAATTTTTCCAGCCACTCTGGCTGTTCCAGCTCAGCAAAGGTGAGCTCTTTGCTGCCCAGGAAGGTTTTTACTTCTTCCAAACATGTGACAAAGCAACGGCAACGTTATTGCCTGTCACCGGGCGGGCAGTGTGGAGCGGAGCGGCGACCTGTCAGCAGCGGCAACGCCAGAGCAGGTGTCACAGTGCGCCTCCTCCCCTCGCTAGCATCCGCCCCGGAGCCGCGGTCAAGGTTCAAAAGAGCCGCATGCGGCTCCGGAGCCGCAGGTTGCCGACCCCTGGTCTAGGACTTTTATACTACTCAACCTTCTTTAGTTGCCTTCTACTCTCTCATATTTGTTTAAACAAAAAAAAACGTTCGGCAATGTGTACTCACTCCAGACGCCCAGTTTTGCCTCTGTCAAACATCGGGTATTTTACGTGGAGCCAACACATGGAGTTAAAAGTAATAATTTTTTTTTAAATGATATACTACAGATAAAGAATTGATGGGTATAAACTTGCCTGTTGCCGTTTTCTCGCCAGCCCGATGTCACCACGTATGTCGTGAGACAGCGATTTCGCTCAAAGGTGCGTTTCGTTGGCCAGACGAGGGGTTAAGTGGACAAACTGGAGGCGTACTCTGTAGCGAGTAATGATGATATTGGTCTGGACACAACTCGCAAGTGATGAATGCACCTTCAAGCATCAATGAGCCTTCAGCATCCAAGCGAGCCAACAAGGGCAGCATATTTCCTTGTTGTGTACTTTGCATAGCACGTGATGATGATCTTGCTGTTTTCTCCGATATGTCACCGACAGACGACAGCAAAACGATGGACCGGAATTGGAGAATGTTACACAAGTTGTAGACATAATTATTGTCCGAAATGAAATGGTTTGTTTTGGATTAGATCGCGTAAGTATAAATATATCGTTAACCCGCGACCAGTGGATGCAGCCAATTAGTAATGGTTTGCAACGTAAACAAAACGTGCAAATTCGTGACTACTTCAGCCCACCGGTGTGTTGGAGAGTAAATCCAAAGCATTTGCAATTGGAGTACTGTGACGTTTCCCTGAAAATTACATACAGTAGTATCATCGGATGATTTTGCCACAATTCTGGCAAACCATACTAATTGGCTGCGTTGGGTGTTGGCGGGTCAACGACACACTTGTACTTACGCGATCTAACCCATAGCAACGTTTATAATGAACTAGCAGTAAATACCTGGCGTTGCCCGGACGAAAAAGGCAGACACACACATGGACGTACAAACAGACATCGACCCACACACATAGAAATACATGGACTTACATGCACACACACACATGGACTCACACAGATATCGACTTTAGACACATAGATGTAGTTAAACACACAAATCGACTGACACACACATAGAGTTACACACACATATTGACTCACACATACATGTGTAATGCGGGCGTAAGCGACCTTCCGGATGTGACGTCACGGGGGGTGGAGTCATGTGACGTGGGGGGAAGGTTCGGGGCCTTAAGCGGGTAAACCGGAAGGGGAAGGCAGTCGGGGTGTGAGCGGAAAAGAGTGAGGCCACGCGGGCGAGTGTGGAGAGGGGGGGGCGCCGACGGCCATCGGGAGCCAACCCCGAAGAGGAGAGGAAGCTGCGGAGTGGTGTGCAGCTGCAGAGGAGACAGCCAGGAGGGCTGCGTGTTAGAGGCAGCGGTGTGGCTGCCAGGAGGAGCTGCGGAGAGAGAGAGAGAGGGGGCTGCTTGTTAGAGGCAGCGGTGTGGCTGCCAGGAGGAGCTGCGGAGAGAGAGAGAGAGAGCGAGAAGCTGTCAGAGCTGGAGTACAGCCAAGGGGGGCTGTGTGAGAGAAACAGCAGCGGAGCTGCTGTTGTGGATCGGGCCGACATTGGAGTCAGCACCGTGGAGAAGCTACAGAGTAAAGACAGCCGTGTGGGTGTACAGCACGAACCGAATAATAAAGGACACTGAGCCAGACATCGTGGTCCAGTCGTTTATTACACTGGTGTCGGAAGTGCAACGGCATGTCGAAACAAGTGAGGAAGAAAGTTAATCCGGCGCCTGCATCGGCTTCTTCGTCCGACGACGACGAACTCCCTCCAACCACGGATCCTGTTGGGGTGGTGGAGGAGAGCCCGGCTGAGGCGACCACGGGAACGGGAGTGGAGGATGTTGGCGCGGTGGCGGGTCCGTCGACATCATCAGACGCGGATCAACGATGGCAAGCGATGGCGGTACAACTGGAGGCACTTAAGGACGTCCTGGCGCATCTATGCCATCTCGTCGCGCCAGGGACGATGGATGATGCAAGTGGTGCTCCGGGGGCCGCCACGTTGCCTGTCCTGCCGCCGCCATTGCCCACGCGGCAAGAGGCCGCCATTTTGCGCGCTCCGTGGCGCCAAACCGCCATCTTGGCCACGCCGCGGGCCGACGCCATTTTGAATTTGCCATCACAACCACCACCATTGGAAGACGGCGGGAAGAGGAGTCGGAGTCGCCACCTTACAACGGTTAAAGAATTTTCCGTCGGTGGGGACTGGAGCGCGTTCGCCTGCCGCTTCTTGGCGGCGGTACGCACAGCAAGATGGACCGATGCGGAGGCTTTGGAGGTGTTGCCGACTCTCCTGGACGACGAATCTGTCCGATTCTTCCGTTCCATAACGACCGATAAGAAGGCAACTTTATGTGGTGTTTTTCAAGAAATGGCCGATGCTTATGAGCCACCAGATGATGCGCATCGGCGATTCGCTCAACGACAACGAGCACCAGAGGAGTCGCCCGTGGCGTTCAGGGGTGCGGTGCTGGAGCTGGCCATGGCAGCTTATCCTGAGACGCCACAGGACCTGCTCGAGCCTCTCATATTAGGGAAAATGTTGGAGCTGTCTCGGGATCTAGGGATCCCCATGCCTGTGTGTGGACATGAGAAGCTAACTTCCCGGACGGCTGCTAAGTGTCTCGATGCGCAATTCAACCTCCGTCGCTGGAAACAAGTGACGGCGTGGACGGGGGGGCCCGTCAAAGAAGGGGATGCGCTGGGGTGGAACCCTGCGCAGGCCGTCTATGTTCCGGATGACCGGGGCCCTCAACAACTGACGGCCGCCTCCGCTCCATGGACGGGACGCGGCGGGCCGAGACCGCGCGCGATGCTACCAGAACGGGGCCGTCAGGAGGCGAGGCCTGCGCTTCGGCGCAACGAGGCCGAATGTTTCCGCTGCGGGCGTAGGGGCCACTACGCCAGAGACTGCTGGGCCCGCTTCCCGGCTCCGCCGCAGCAGGAGGCCTCGGCACCGGTCAAGTCGGCTAAAGATCCTCCGAAACAGGCATGTCGGCACGCATCAGACACTCGGCAAGGCTTTCCACCTCACCCACCACCTGTGTTGCGCGATCCTATTGTTGTTGTTAAAGAAAGGCCATCGACGGGGCCTTGTCATTCAGTTACGCAGTGGCGCAAATTGGCACGGAGAGTTGTCGCGGCCGCTACGGGTTCGTCCACTGTACCGGGGTCCATACAAGGTGTGGACGTGCGCATTTTGGTCGACTCGGGGGCGTCTGCGACTATTATATCGGATGTCATTTTCCATCTGTTGGGCATTCCGCCGGGGGCTGTGCGTCCGGTTTATGGGTCGTGCGTCGCTGCGAACGGGGGTAGCATGGGTATCGTGGGTCAGGTGGATGCTAAGATATCTATTGGGGATGTGTCGGCCTCGGGTGTTGTGTTGATATCGAGATCTTTGGCGGTTCCTTGTTTGTTAGGCACCGATTTTTTGGCTAAGATGCCCATTTTGATCAAAATCAATGAGAATTGTATTGAACTGCCGGGGGGCCGTCAAATCTCGTTTCTGCCGTCGCCCTGGGGGCGACCTGCTTCGGCCGTACAAGTGCAGGCGCTGTCCGTCGCATCTGTGGACATCCCACCTGGTACACAGATGCTTATACCCTTGCGGTATCGGAAGCCCCTGCCTGATCGGCTACGAGCAGTAGGGGTCTTGTTGTCACCGTCCGCCACGATAACAACCGGGTTGGCGTTAGTGGGGGCACAGACCATCGTCCGGCCGGATCAATTACCGTTTTTACAGGTGCTTAATGCGGGGGGAGAAAACGTCCGTGTCCCGGCCGGTACGGTTGTGGCACATGCCACTACGGCGTTTGCGACCCATGATTGTCCACATAGCCGGGGAGTTGTTGCTGGGGTTTCCGAGCCAAGGAGTTCGGATGATCGTTGGGTTGCTCATTTATGTGACGAAAATTCTTCCCTGTCCATGGAGCAACGTGGTGCGCTGCGTAAATTGTTGTTGACATATTCCGATGTGTTCAGCTCCGATGATTTGGATTTGGGCCGCACTTCCTTGCTTTACCATCACATTGAGACGGGCGATGCTGCCCCTATTCGATTAAATTCGCATCGGATGAGTCCTGCGGAGCGAGAACACGTACGGGGGGCAGTGGAAGACATGTTGGCTGCGGACATTATATCGCCATCTAACAGCCCATGGGGCGCTCCAGTCGTCTTGGTTAAGAAGAAGGATGGCAAATTGCGATTTTGTGTTGATTTCCGCAAATTGAATAAGATATCGGTGGCAGATGCGTACCCCCTGCCGCGTATGGATGACTCCCTCGACGCATTGTCGGGGGCTAAGTTCTTTTCCACACTGGACCTCTCTTCGGGATTTTGGCAGCTTCCCCTTGACGAGTCCTCACGGGAGAAAACCGCATTCCGTACGCCGCAGGGGTTATTTCAATTCAACTGTCTCCCGATGGGATTGAATGCGGCCCCTGCTACATTTCAAAGATTGATGGAGCTCGTTTTGACGGGGTTGCAGTGGGAGACATGTCTTATATATTTGGACGATATCATTGTCTTCAGCCGCACATTCGATGAACATTTGACGCGGCTGGAGACAGTGTTCACGAGGATGCGTTCTGCCAAATTGAAATTCAAACCAAAGAAATGTCACCTACTGCAACGGTCCGTCCGCTATTTGGGGCACATTGTGAGCGCTGAGGGAGTGTCCACGGATCCGGAAAAGACGGCGTGCGTCCGGGATTGGCCGACTCCGGCCACCGTGGGGGATGTTCGGCGGTTTTTGGGATTTGCCTCGTATTACCGAAGATTTGTGCCGGGTTTTGCGACGATTGCGAGGCCTTTGCATCTCCTTACGGGTAAAGGACGGAAGTTTGTTTGGGGACAGCCGGAGGAGGCGGCCTTTCGGAGTCTGCGTGATCTATTGGCTACGGCCCCAACATTGGATTATCCCGATTTCGATCACCCATTCATTCTTGATACGGACGCGAGTGACACAGGTATTGGGGCGGTGTTATCACAGTCTAAAGGGGGTGTAGAGCGTGTCGTGGCGTATGGTAGCCGAGTCTTGTCTCCTGCGGAAACCCGCTACTGTGTCACTCGCAGAGAACTATTGGCGGTTGTTTTTTTCCTACGGCAATTTCGACCATACCTCTACGGTCGTTCTTTTATTGTGCGTACGGATCATGCGGCCTTGCAATATGCCCTTAAAATTGACCAGCCATCCGGACAGTTGGCACGTTGGTTGGACACGCTACAGGAATTTTCCTTCCAAATTCAACATCGGAAGGGAGTGCGCCATGCGAACGCTGACGCACTTTCCAGATTACCGCGGCGCGCCCCTTGTAAATGTGAGTCGGGGACGCATAGGTGTTCGCCGATTCCAAACCCCCCTCAGCCGCTCACGTTGGCCGTCGAGAAGTCGGACACTCCGATGGAACCGGGACCGGCTGACGGGGTTTTGAATCTGCCGCGGTCTGTCTGGATACGGGAACAGATGATGGATGAGTCATTGGTGTCCTTGCGGAAGCGGTCTGCTAAGGACAATGGGAGTCCGAGTACGGCTGTGGGGCCGCAAACCGCTCTCCGAGATGGTCTGCTTATGTGGCGGGAGGGGTTCCAGGAACGTTGGCGCCTGGTGGTACCAACGTCCTTGCGATTCGAGTTGATTAGAACCCTCCATTGTGACACTCTCTTACATTTAGGGGTGCAGAAGACCTTGTTGACGTTGCAACGTCATTATTTTTGGCATGGCATGGCGACAGATGTCGTAGGGCACGTGCGCGCGTGCCCTGCGTGTGCACAACGTAAGCCGCCGAAACATCCTTACGTGCCGCCTCTCCAGTCGATTCAGGTGTCTCGAGTCAATGAATTGGTGGCACTGGACATATTGGGACCTTTTCCACCATCGGCGAGGGGTAATAAATATTTGCTGGTAGGGGTTGAGTACCTCTCCCGTTGGCCGATGGCCTGGCCATTGCCCGATCAGTCGGCCGCGGCCATTACCGACGCCTTTTTGTTTGGGTATATTATGGATAAGGGGGCGCCTGAGAGACTCCTCACGGACCAGGGCAGGAATTTCTCTTCTAAATTATTGGCGGAAGTGTGCGCGGGCCTTGGGACTAAGAAAGTACGGACATCCCCATACCATCCGCAGACGGATGGTATGGTTGAACGGCTGAACAGGACATTGTCTGCCATGCTTTGCCATACCGTGAGTGAACAACAATCAGATTGGGATCTGCACATCCCCGGGGTGCTTTCGGCGTACAGGATGACGCCTCATGCGGCTACAGGATATTCGCCGTTTTACCTTATGTATGGTCGGGAAAACGTGCCGCCGGTGGATGTGCAATTGGGAACTGGGGTGAAGGGACCTCGTAAACCACTTCCTGAATACATTCAGGACACGGTTCGCCGAGTCACGGAGGCGCGGGAGAATGCCCGCGTGGCTACGGCCAAAGCCCAGGCCCGGAACGAGCGATATGCGCGACGGTCTGAGGGGGAGTGCCCTTGGAAGGTTGGGGACCTAGCCTGGCTTCATTGTCCACAGGTACGTCCGGGGACCTCGCCGAAATTGCACAAACCCTGGCATGGTCCCGTACGCCTCATTGCGGTTCCCAACCCACAGTCAGCACGCGTCCAGATTGGGTCTCGTCGCTGGGTTGTGCATACGTCGCGCTTGAAACCATATGTTGCTCCCTTACATGATGCGTCATCCCCCAATGTTGCCTTGCCGGGGTCTGTTGCTGCTGACTCTCCCCTGCCTGCGTCCATTGATCTTGCTCGAGCGCCTGTCGTACCTGTTCCAGACAGGCCGGCCGTGACATTGCGGGGGACGAGGGGCCCTGCTCGGAGGACGCCTGCCAGGTCTGCGGGACCTTCGAGCCCTGCAGCCCTTCCGACCCAGCTGCGGGCACGGTCACAGGACAAGCCCAAGACTAACTCTTTAGAGACACGGGACGGCGGTGGACTTCCAGCTGCGACAGGGGGATTACCCCCTGTCGTTCCTCGACTTTCATCGCGTCCCCGTTCTGCGAGTGGGCCGCCGACCGTCCGGGACGGGCCGGCGACCCGCACACGTTCCAAATCGCTTACGTTTCGTTGATTGTTGTTGTCTTGTTATTTTTTTCTTACAGTTGTATTTATTGCATGCTTTTTGTACGTTCGTTGATGTTAATTGCGTTGTTGTTGTTGTTCTTGCTGTTACATTGTATGCTTAGTGTCCTTTAGGGGGGGAAGCTCGGTTCGCCGCATTACGATTTGCTATTGGTCAGCCGAGGTCGGCTGGGATTTTTCTACGGGGGAGGGTGGTGTAATGCGGGCGTAAGCGACCTTCCGGATGTGACGTCACGGGGGGTGGAGTCATGTGACGTGGGGGGAAGGTTCGGGGCCTTAAGCGGGTAAACCGGAAGGGGAAGGCAGTCGGGGTGTGAGCGGAAAAGAGTGAGGCCACGCGGGCGAGTGTGGAGAGGGGGGGGCGCCGACGGCCATCGGGAGCCAACCCCGAAGAGGAGAGGAAGCTGCGGAGTGGTGTGCAGCTGCAGAGGAGACAGCCAGGAGGGCTGCGTGTTAGAGGCAGCGGTGTGGCTGCCAGGAGGAGCTGCGGAGAGAGAGAGAGAGGGGGCTGCTTGTTAGAGGCAGCGGTGTGGCTGCCAGGAGGAGCTGCGGAGAGAGAGAGAGAGAGCAAGAAGCTGTCAGAGCTGGAGTACAGCCAAGGGGGGCTGTGTGAGAGAAACAGCAGCGGAGCTGCTGTTGTGGATCGGGCCGACATTGGAGTCAGCACCGTGGAGAAGCTACAGAGTAAAGACAGCCGTGTGGGTGTACAGCACGAACCGAATAATAAAGGACACTGAGCCAGACATCGTGGTCCAGTCGTTTATTACACATGCATAGACTGAACAACAACAAGAACCGCCATTCACCACTAAGTGGCGGTGACGTCACCACAACGCTTGTGCCAGGCTATATGCACCTTGAGGTCACGTGAAGTGTCTAACGCCCGCTGGCAGGAGGTCACGGGGCTGACCCAGATGGCACAGGTCGACTGACTGAGACGACTGGCAGATGCACCATCTGTGCCCCCTACTGTGGCAACTTGCTGTGATTTAGCCACCCGGCGCTCCGCTCATTGTTGTGATCATCGCCCCTCCGCCCTCAGTAGTTGTTGGAGGGCGACTGCCTCCAACTGCCCAATAGCGTCCTTCAGGAGCCCTCCTCCACAGAGGCCAAAAATGACGCTAAAAGGCGTCATCTGGTCCAACACCATGTGAGACTAGGCTCTAAGAAAAGCCGTCTCGGGTATGGACCAATCAATTTCAAGGACAGTGAATATCATTATCAGAGTTGTTTCTTTTTGTTTGCATTTTGACTGCAAGTGTTGTGATTATTGCAAACATTATCCCTTGTATAAAGGTGTCAGTTTTGGTGCCAGATAATAGGATAAAAACCTATTACTATATCTTGCTACTGGAAAAGAAGGTCCAATAATGTAAAAGTCCACTAAGCTCCACGTCTTTCTGTACCACATCACTCCATCTCTTCTCTAGCCCGGGCCTCGCCCGTTTAGCCCCCTCGATCCAGCCGAACAAAAGATGTTTAGGCATGCGGTGGCTGGGCATATGGGCTACGTGACTCAGGCAATGCAGCCTTGCCTGCCAGAGGAGCTCACCAATGGGACTCTGTCCACATGTTAATAACTGGTGAAGATGTTACATTAGGGGGGTCCAAGCTTGGCAAGCGTACAGAAGGGAGGTAATGACCGTGACCGAGAAGACCTGACGCTTCGTGTGGAGTGATAGACCAGTGATAGCTTCCACACATCATTACGCAACTGATGAAAAGATAATGTGGCTTGACTAATTCGAAGTGAGACCTCTGCTGTTAAACCGGAGCTGGTCATTAGCACACTGCCAAGGTATGGGAAACTCTCCACTATCTCCACAACTGGCCCATCATCAATTGGGAGTTGCGGGGGTGGAGTGTCTGATGGTACAAAATACCCAGGCTGGTGCTTAGTTTTGGTGGGGCTGATGATAAGGCCCCACCTCTTGGTGGCAAACTCCAGGTTCAGTAGCAGCACCTCGAACTCCTCCTCTGAGTGAGCAGCAATTAGCAGATCATCGGCATACATAAAGTGGTTGAGCAATAGGGAGCCTTGACCGCATCCGGGCATCGATCAGCCTCCCATTGTATCTATACCAGATGGTAATTCCTCCGAACTACGTGGTACAAATCTACGTAAAATAATGTGGGAGCAGACATCCCTGTTGCACGCGAAGGTATAAAGGGAATGTCTCTAACTGACGGCCATGTAGTTTGACGCGGGGCCGCTGACCATCGTGAGCAAAGGGTGAGGGACTCTGAAAGCATGAAGAACAACCCAGAGGTTAGGCCTACTGATTATATAGGCCTTGACCAGGTCAATAAAGCACACTGATTCACTCACATGCACAAATGGACCCACAGACAGGCAAAGAAATGGACTTACACTGACTCACATGGAGCCACGCACATAAAGCGACTAACACACACGCCCATGGACTGACACACACAGACATATAGACTCACACACACAAACACATGGACTTACACGCACACATTTGGACTCACACACGCATAGACATCAACTTTAGATACACACACATGCAGATACACACATATATCGACGTACACACAGACATCGACTCACACACAGACATACGTGGACTCACACACACATTGACGTAAACACACATATGTACTTACACACACACATATCGACTAAGACACACACACATGGACTCAAACACACACATACATAGACTGACACATACATTGCCCGACACACACATACACATATGGACTGTGACACACAGACATCTACTTTAGATACACACACATGGATTATCACACATCGACTCACACACGCATTGACTTACACACACACATCGAGTGACACACACATGTTTGGACTTACACACACATGTGGACTAACACACACACATATGGACTGACACACACATAGACATCGACGTACTCATACACATCGACTGACACACATAGACGCACAGATGCACATTGACTTACACACTCAGATGGAGCCATGCACACACGTCGATGAACACGCACACATGGACTAACACACACACAGAGACTGATATGCACACAAATATACTGGCACGCACACTTGGACTGACACACACACACCGGGCATTGTCCGTTCGAAAAAGACAGACACACACATAGACTTAAATATACGCATGGACCAACACGCACACACATATGAACTCGAACACTCACACATGGACTTACACACAAACATCGACGTGCACAGCAATCCCCGATGATGGCACACCTATCAGCATCGCAGTAGTATGTATGAATACATAGCGTGACGTGAGCAATGGAAACAATGGAAATTCATCGAAGAAATAAGCTGAAATAAGTGTAAATTTAAGAGCAGCGGTACGCACAGGTAAGTTAGATTATAGACTTGCAGTACGCCGACTCAATGACATAAGCATAGCTACGGTTGACATTAAAAGCTGGCAATACAGGCAGCAGCTGAAAAATCAGGATACAGTCGACATGAAAGGCTGGCAGTACACTGATTGAAGTAAAGAAACAGGCACCAGATTATAGACTGGCATACACTCATGATGGCCAAATGGCAAATATCAGTGTAGATAATGGAGTGCAAGTGCACTGACGTTAATTATTGAGCAGGCAGCAGGCCACAGCACAGACTGGCAGTACACCATCGCAGCGTAAAAAAAGACAGCAAAAAAAAGGGAATATTTAGCAACCTAATAATGAAAAATACATTTACTGCACACAAACATTATTATTGTAATATCTGCCAACGTATTTGTTTGATAATAGTAAACAATAACACTACAAAAATGCTATCTAAGCGCTGAAATAATATTAATATCTACGGACTTTATTGCAGTAACTGCACGCATTGTGTTGGGGGGGAGGAAGAGGACATGACACCGTGAATAAATAGCCGCAGCGTTACGTGTATATTTATTGCATGTTAAACACGTGAAAGAAAATGTACCCCGTGAGCTCGACCGAACGCGCATCACTTGGGAGGGTCCGCCCCCACCCAAATGGTGTGAGTTGGTACGGCCGATGTCGCGCAATCAATAAATATAGTTAAATCCCAAGACATTGCTAATTTAACTAATTTAAAGGTGACGGACGTGAAAAAGGAATAGCCTATTCCCACCGCGGGGCTGAGGGCGTGCCGGCTGGCAAATTATTTCGGTCATCAACCCCACCGTTCGAGAGCCAAATCCCTCGCAAGCGCGCGCAGAGACTTTTATTATAAGAAAATAAAGAAGAAAAGATAGCCCTGTGATCCATGCGGCTCTTGAATCGGGTGCAACCTTAACAAACAAAAACATGAACAATAAACATATTAAAGTGACTATACGCAACAGAGAAATCCAGGAAAACATAGCA
This sequence comes from Lampetra fluviatilis, assembly GCF_964198595.1. Taxonomy (NCBI): domain Eukaryota; kingdom Metazoa; phylum Chordata; class Hyperoartia; order Petromyzontiformes; family Petromyzontidae; genus Lampetra; species Lampetra fluviatilis. Next base: position 5,475,712 of record NC_136322.1, on the reverse strand, counting down.
AAGTCTTCCAGAAAAAGCACTGTATATCAATGCTGTGTGCAAAAATCCCAGTGGGATGCAAGTCAAACCATAACAACCATAAGACAATTAGATTAAAGTTATCAGTCTAACTCTGTACTACAACAAACAACGTTTTAAAAATCAACAAAATAAAGCTATACATATATAAAAAAAAAAGATGCGATCTAACCCAAAAGAACCCCTCTATTATGGATAATATCAGTTGCCAAATCCTACGTGTTAAATAATCGTATATGTTCATGCGTAGTAGTAGCAGTAGGCTTTCAAAACCAATAACCATAATCAAGCTTTTTTTAGGTTAAACCAAACAAAATAAATGTGTCGATAAACTCGCCACCACCCGACACACCCAAATAGAAAATTACTTGCCAATTCTGGCAAATCGCCTGATGCAGCTGGTTGTAATTTTCAGCGAAACGTCACCAGTATGGTATTCGAATTGTAAATGTTGTGGGAACACTCTCAAACGCACACACGTTGTGCTGAAGTAGTAAATAACTGACACGTTATGTTTGCATGACAAACTCCTTACTAATCACCTGCGTCACATGGTGGTGGGTTTAACAACATATTGGTATCTTATTGGTTCTTTCGGTAAAGTCACGTAGAAGGGAAGTAATAAAATAATAAAAATAAAACATAATAAAATTATTCTCACGACGTTTCGGCCACAACGCAAGTGGCCGTCCTCAGGTGAAAAGCAGGTCTGTCGAGGCGACAGCGTTTGAATGAAACAGCACACGCGCTTGGAGCATGTATATAAGCTGGGTTGGAAGGGGGGAAGAAAGGGGGAGCCTTGAAAAAAGAATATGCATATCAAGAGGAATTTAGCATATTTATGGGAAATGCAGGTATGTGATTAGTACTGCATATGCCCGTGCATTATGCAGGATTAGCAGCATCAAAGGGAGGGGATAGGGGTAGCATTAATGTAGGGAAGGAGTGTTAATAGTATGTAGCTGCAGTAACTAAAACCACCACGTAAACAACTAAAGTATCAACTACATATTATCATCAGTATACTAAATGTACTCTACAATAAGCTGAGTTACAAACAATACGTAATACATTACAATTCTACGTCGTAAAAATATATATATATATAATATGCTTCCATCTAAACTTTATTCTCTTACATCACACGAGTCTACACCGTACTATATACTGCCATAGACAAACCCAACATTAAATTATATACTGTATTGCTATAAACCACCTTATACATTGTAATATAACACTATGTATTATTCTACCCACCTTAATGTATATCACACTGCTGTATATTCACTATACAATTACGATACTATATATTACTTTGTACATTGTATTAAGCATATAAATGTTATACTATTTGTTATTATACATTGTACCATTGACCATCGTGTGAAAGATACTAAGAGGAAGAGTAGTGGGAGGAAACTTGCAGCGGAGCAAAGAATCCATTCCCTGCGGAGAATACAATGCCGGTGAGTGGAACGCGGTCTGAACGCGGTCTGACCGCGTTCCACTCTGACCGCGTTCCACTCACCGGCATTGTATTCTCCGCAGGGAATGGATTCTTTGCTCCGCTGCAAGTTTCCTCCCACTACTCTTCCTCTTAGTATCTTTCACACGACGGTCAATGGTACAGTGTATAATAACAAATAGTATAACATTTATATGCTTAATACAATGTACAAAGTAATATATAGTATCGTAATTGTATAGTGAATATACAGCAGTGTGATATACATTCAGGTGGGTAGAATAATACATAGTCTTATATTATAATTTACAAGGTATAGGGTGGTTTATAGCAATACAGTATATAATTTAATGTTGGGTTTGTCTATGGCAGTATATAGTACGGTGTAGACTCGTGTGATGCAAGAGAATAAAGTTTAGATGGAAGCATATTATATATTTTTTTTTTACGACGTAGAATTGTAATGTATTACTTACTGTTAGAAACTCAGCTTATTGTAGAGTATATTTAGTATACTGATGATAATATGTAGTTTATACTTTAGTTGTTTACGTGGTGGTTTTAGTTACTGCAGCTACATACTATTAACACTCCTTCCCTTCATTAATGCTACCCCTATCCCCTCCCTTTGATGCTGCTAATCCTGCATAATACACGGGCATAAATAGTACTATTCACATACCTGCATTTCCCATATCACATACCTGCATTTCCCTTATCCCCCTCCCTTTGATGCTGCTAATCCTGCATAATGCACGGGCATAAATAGTACTATTCACATACTTGCATTTCCCATATCACATACCTGCATTTCCCTTATCCCCTCCCTTTGATGCTGCTAATCCTGCATAATGCACGGCCATAAATAGTACTATTCACATACTTGCATTTCCCATATCACATACCTGCATTTCCCTTATCCCCTCCCTTTGATGCTGCTAATCCTGCATAATGCACGGGCATATGCAGTACTAATCACATACCTGCATTTCCCATAAATATGCTAAGTTCCTCTGGATATGCATATTCTTTTGTTAAGGCTCCCCCATTCTTCCCCCCCTTCCAACTCAGCTTATATACATGCTCCAAGCACGTGTGCTGTTTCATTCAGACGCTGTCGCCTCGACAGACCTGGTTTCCACCTGAGGTCGGCTACTTGCGTTGTGGCCGAAACGTCGTGAGAATTATTTTATTATGTTTTATTTTTATTATTTTATTACTTCCCTTCTACGTGACTTTACCGAAAGAACCAAGAAGATGAAAACAGTATATGTTAACATATTTTAACACAAGCATGATCTGTGGGGAATGCAGACTTGAGGGTGCCTTGGTGTCTTTTTGGTGTTTGGACTTCTTAACTTCCTGCTTGCATTATTGCGGGAAAAGTTAAAGCCAATGCTATGCTTACAATCATGATCAGTTTGACGTGTATGCTTTTGTGACCATTATTATTATCTTCTTTCACGTGTAAAAGTCTCCGCGCACGCCTTTGGGGGATTTGGCTCACGAATGGTGAGGTTATAAAAAAATTGCCGGGTGGCACGCCCCAAGCCCGGCGGTGGGAATAGGTTATTCTGTTTTCCCATTCGTCAACTTTAACTAAATTTAATTAGCGATTAGCGATAATTAGCGATTTAGTGCCATTCTTATTTTAAGTATTTACTTATTGTGCGGGTTTGACCGTACCAACTGACGACAATTGCATGGGGGGGGGGGGCGGACCCTGCCAAGTGATGCGCGTTCGGTCGAGTTCACGGGGGACCTTTTATTTTACGCGTTTTACACGGAACAAATATATACATCACGCTGCGGATTTCTTTTCACAGTGTGATGTCCCCCCCCCCACCCCAATGCGTGCAGTTACTGCTATAAAGTCCTTACATATTCATATTATTACAACGCTTAAATAGTATTCTTGTAGATCAGCCCGTGGAGATGGTGGGGGGGTGGGGGCAATGTAGGCGACGCCGCGGGCTCTGCACAGGACTAGGCCTCATCACGCCAATGTAAAGTACTATTTCATTGAATCTTTCGCTAACAACTCAGCTGCACTGTCTACTATTATGAAACTAATACGTTTGCTAATCTTTACATAACAATGTTTGTGTGCAGATAACAACTCAGGTTCATTGTTTACTCTTATGAGACTAATACGTTGCAAAATATTACAATAATAATGTTTGTGTGCACAAATGTAATATTTCATTATTAAGTTGATAAATTTCTTCTTTTTAACTGCGTTTTTATTACGCTGCGACAGTGTACTGCCAGTCTGTGATGTGGCCTGCTGATTAATTAACATCAGTGCACTGCCACTCTATTATCTACACTGTTAATTTTGCTTTTGCCCATTATTAGTGTATGCTAGTCTATAATCTGTTGCCTGCTTCTTTACCTCAGTGTACTGCCAGCCTTTCATGTCGACTGTATCCTGCTTTTTCAGCTGCTGCCCGTATTGCAAGCATTTTAGGTCGACTGTAGCTATGCTTATGTCATTTAGTCGGCGAACTGCCAGTCTATAATCTCGACTGTAGCCTGCTTCTCTATTTACCTGTGTGTACTGCTGCTCTTAAATTTACACATATTTCAACATTTCTTTTATGCATTTCTATTGTTTCGATTGCTCACATCACGCTATTTACTCATACGTTTTTCTGCGATGCTGATAACTGTGCCATCATCGGGGAGTGCTGTGCACGTCCATGTGTGTGTGTGTGAGTCGATGTGTGCGTGTTTCAGTCGATATGTGTGTGCGTGTAGGTCCATGCGTGTTTTTAAGTCCATGTGTGTGTCTGTTTTTTTCGAACGGACAACGAACGACCGTAGAGAAGTGTTTGTGTGTCAATCAAAGTGTACGTGTCAGTCTATTTGATTGTGTATCAGTCGCTGTGTGTGTGTTATTCCATATGTGTGTGTTCGTTGACGTGTGTGCATGGCTCCATCTGAGTGTGTAAGTCAATGTGCGTTTGTGTGTCTATGTGTGTCAGTCCATGTGTGTGTGTGCATCCTTGTGTATGTGTGTGTCAGTCCATATGTGTGTGTTTGTTAGTCCACATGTGTGTGTAAATCCATACATGTGTAATAAAGGACTCGATCCTGGGTCTGTCTCCGTTGTCCTTTATTCGGGTTCTTACACTTGTCCCACACGGCCCTCGCTCAGAGCTCTCCCCTTGGCAGCTCCATAGCTGCGCTCGCTCCCGTAGCCTCCACACCTCTGCAACTCCGCTGCAGATCCCCTGTGCAGTCCTCCGGCTGCCCTCACTGCAGCTCCACCGCTGCCCGTCGTTCCTCCGTGCTTGGTCACCGCTGGCCGACGGTGCCAAGTTTTACTCTGCGTGTGTGTGGCGATCTCGCCACTCCTCGACCTCCGCCCTGCGTGGCCTCACTCTAACTCTATCTCCCACACTCTCCCGTCTCTTCCGGTATCTCTCCCTTAAGACCTCACCCCTTTCTCCCACGTGACCTAACTCCTCCCCCCCATGACGTCATATCCGCGAGGTCGTTTACGCCCGCATTACACCACCCTCCCCCGTAGAGAAAATCCAGCCGACCTCGGCTGAACAATAACGAGACAAGTAATGCGAGCGAACACAACCATCACACATTCAAGGACAACGAAGCATACAATAAATATAACAACAACAACAACAACACAACAGTAAAATTCAACGAAATGTAAGCGCGTTCGGGTCGCCGGTCCGTCCCGGACAGGCGGCGGCCCTCCTGCAGACCGGGAACGTGACGGGGTTTTAGGAGCGACAGGATGAAGTCTTCCTGTCGCTATTGGAGGCCCGTCAACGTCCCGGTCCCGTGTCCCTGAAGGCCCAGCGTCGGGGGTGCGTCGCGATCGTGTCTGCGACGGGGTCGGAAGGGCGGCGGGGCTCGGAGTCCCCGCAGCCGTGGTAGGCACACCCCGAGCAGAGTCTCCTGTCTCCAGCAATGTCACGGCCGGCTTGTCTGTAAAAGGCACGACAGGCGCTCTTGCAAGGTCAACAGGCACAGGCAAGGATGAGTCGGCAGCCACAGACCCCGGCAAGGCAACATCGGGAGATGACGCATCGTCTCGAGGGGCCACATATGGTTTCAAGCGCGACGTGTGAACGAACCAACGCCGAGATCCAAACCGAACACGCGCATACTGTGGGCTGGGAAGCTCGATGAGGCGGACCGGCCCTTGCCATGGTTTGTGTAATTTAGGAGAGGTACCTGGCCGCACCTGTGGGCAATGGAGCCAGGCCATGTCCCCCGCCTTCCAGGGGCACTCCCCCTTCGAGCGTCGAGCACACCGCTCGTTCTGGGCCGGGGCTTTGGCAGTAGCCATGCGGGCCCCCTCCCGTGCCTCAGTAACCCGGCGAACGGTATCCCGAATGTAATCAGGAAGAGGCTTAGCAGGTCCCCTCACTCCAGTTCCCAACTGCACATCCATTGGCGGCACGTTCTCGCGACCGTACATAAGGAAAAACGGCGAATATCCTGTAGCCGCATGCGGCGTCATTCGGTATGCCGAAAGTACCCCAGGGATATGCAAATCCCAATCTGATTGTTTTTCACTCACGGTGTGACACAACATGGCGGACAATGTCCGATTTAGCCGTTCGACCATACCATCCGTTTGCAGATGGTAGGGAGATGTCCGTATCTTTTTAGTTCCAAGAGCCGCGCACACCTCCCCCAACAATTTAGAAGAAAAATTACGGCCTTGGTCTGTGACCAAGGCCATAATTTTCCGGCGCCCCCTTGTCCATAATGTACCCGAATAGAAAGGCGTCTGTGATAGACGCCGCTGACTGGTCAGGCAAAGGCCAGGCCATCGGCCAGCGGGAGAGGTACTCCACCCCAACTAGCAAGTATTTATTTCCCTTAGCGGATGGCGGAAAGGGTCCCAAAATGTCCAACGCCACCAATTTGTTAACTCTAGACACCTGAATAGACTGTATGGGCGGCACATATGGTTGCTTAAGTGGTTTTCGCCGGGCACAATCGGGACACGCGCGAACGTGACCGACGACATCCGTTGTCATGCCGTGCCAAAAATAGTCTCGCTGCAGCGTCAATAGGGTCTTCTGCACCCCCAGATGTAAAAGCGTGTCCCCATGCAGAGTCCTAATCAACTCGTACCGCAAGGATGCCGGTACAACCAGACGCCAGCGTTCCTGTAACCCTTCCCTCCACATCAGCAGACCATCGCGGAGAGCGGTTTCTGGCATATCCCCCGTACCCAGTCTCCCACTCTTCTTCGCAGTCCGATTCCGTAACGAGACCAATGAACCATCCAACATTTGTTCCCGAATCCATACAGCCCTTGGAAGATTCAGAATCCCATCAGCCGGTCCCAGCTGCTTTGGAGCTTCAGGCACGTCGACCTCCAACGCAACAGGCTGAGGGGGTTGCTGAATCGGCGCACATCTATGCGTCCCCGACGCGCACGCGCAAGGGGATCGCTGCGGTAACCTAGAAAGCACGTCCGCATTCGCGTGACGCACCCCCTTCCGATGGTGAATTTGGAAGGAAAATTATTGCAGCGTGTCCAACCACCGCGCCAACTGGCCAGATGGTTGGTCCATCTTAAGAGCATACTTCAAGGCCGCATGATCCGTGAGAACAATAAACGAACGACCGTAGAGATACGATCGAAATTGGCGGAGAAAGAAAACAATAGCCAAAAGTTCCTTGTGTGTGACGCAGTAGCGAGTTTCTGCGGGAGACAAAACCCGGCTACCATACGCCACCACGCATTCCACACCACCTTTTGATTGAGACAACACGGCCCCAATGCCCGTGTCACTCGCATCCGTATCCAGAATGAAGGGGTGATCGGCGGTCCCCAAGCAAATTTTCTTCCTTTACCCGTAAAGAGGTGCAAGGGCCTCGCGATCGTCACAAAATCCGGAACAAACCTCCGATAGTATGAGGCAAACCCCACAAAGCGACGTACATCCCCCACCGTGGCCGGGGTTGGCCAGTCACGGATGCATGCTGTCTTGTCCGGATCCGTGGCCACCCCGTCCGCACTTACGATATGCCCCAAATAGCGCAAGGACCGTTGCAGTAGGTGACATTTCTTAGGCTTAAATTTCAAATTTGCGGAACGCATCCTGGCGAACACCGCCTCCAACCGCAGTAAATGCTCATCAAATGTGCGGCTAAAGACGATAATATCATCTAAATATATCAGACATGTCTCCCACTGCAACCCCGTTAACACCAACTCCATCAACCCTTGAAATGTGGCAGGGGCAGCATTCAGCCCCATCGGAAGACAATTAAATTGGAATAACCCCTGCGGCGTACGGAAAGCAGTCTTCTCCCGCGAGGGCTCGTCAAGGGGAAGCTGCCAGAATCCCGAAGAGAGATCCAGCGTTGAAAAGAACTTCGCCCCCGACAAGGCATCGAGGGAGTCGTCCATACGCGGCAGGGGGTACGCATCTGCCACAGACACTTTATTCAATTTCCGAAAGTCGCAACAAAATCGCAATTTGCCATCCTTCTTTTTAACCAAAACAACAGGCGCGCCCCATGGGCTGTTAGATGGAGATATTATGTCCGCAGCCAACATGTCATCCACTGCCCCTCGAACCTGATCTCGCTCCGCCGGCCTCATCCGATGCGAGTTCAACCGAATAGGGGCAGCGTCCCCTGTGTCAATATGATGTTAAAGCAACGAGGTGCTTCCCAAGACCAACTCGTCGGAGCTAAACACATCAGAACAACTCAACAATAATTTACGAAGCGCACAACGTTGTTCACCGGAAAGGGAAGAATTTTCCCCACACAATTCGGCGATCCAACGATTATCAGCGGCACCAGGACCTCAAACACCACCAACCACGACCTGGCTGCCCAGATGATCTTGTGCCGTAAACGCCGTAGTGGCATGTTCCACAACCGTACCAGCCGGCACACACACATTTTCGGTACTTGCATTAAGCACCTGCAGAAACGGCTGCTGGTCAGGCCGGACAATAGTTTGCGCCCCAACAAGCGCCGCTCCGCCCGTTATAGTGGCGGACGGCGACAGCAAAATCCCAATTGCACCCTGACGACCAGGTACAGGCTTCCGATATTGCAAGGGGATAAGCATCTGTGAGCCAGGTGGAATATCAACAGATACCTCGGACAGCGCCTGCACCTGAGTGACCGGAGCAGGTCGCCCCCAGGGCGACGGTAGAAATGTAATTTTTCGCCCACCCGGTAATTCAATGCAGTTTTGATTAATTCGAATTAGAATGGGCATCTTGGCCAGGAAGTCAGTTCCCAACAAGCAAGGAACCGCGAGGGACCTCGAAATTAACACAATTCCCGAGGCCGACACTCCCCCGATAGATATTGTAGCGTCCACCTGGCCCACAATGCCCATGCTACCCCCGTTGGCAGCAAGGCAGGAATCGTAAACCGGACGCACGGCCTCAGGTGGGATGTTCAACAGATGGAAAATGACATCCGATATAATGGTCGCGGACGCCCCTGAATCCACTAACACACGTACGTCCACCCCTTGTATAGAACCAGGTACAGTGGACGAACCAGTAGCGGCCGCGACGACCCGCCATGCCAATTTACGCCACTGCGTTACCGAGTGACGTGGCCCAGTCGATGGCCTCCCCCCGTTATTAACAACACCCGGATCGCACGACAACGGTGATGAGTGAGGTGTCAAGCCTTGCCGGGTGTCTGGTGCGCACCGACTTGCCTGTCCTGGAGGATCCTTCTGTGGCACGTCCGCTGACGAGGCCTCCTGCTGGGGCGGACCCGGGACGCGGGCCCAGCAGTCCCTGGCGTAATGGCCTTTACGGCCGCAGCGGAAGCAGTCAATGTTGTTGCGCCGCGCCGCAGGCACCCCGTCCCGACGCTCCCGTGGCGGTGGCGCAGATCGCGGCCCCGGCGTACTGCGGGCCGACCACTGAGCAGAGGCAGCTGTCAGCTCCTGCGGGCCCCCCCCCCCGTCAGGAACGTACACCGCCTTCTTGGGATCCCAACCCGCGGCACCTCCATCGACGATGGGCCCCCCCATCCACGCCGTAACTTGCTTCCAACGGCGCAGGTTGAACTGGGCATCAAGACATTTAGCGGCCACCCGGGACGTGAGCTTTTTGTGGCCACACACCGGCATAGGAATCCCCAAATCCCGGGACAGCTCGAGCATCTTACCCAAGATGAGAGGTTCGAGCAGGTCAGGCTCCGTCTCCGGGTATGCAGCCATGGCCAACTCCAATACCGCACACTTGTATGCCACCAGCGACTCCTCGGGTGCTCGCTGACATTGAACAAACCGGCGATGAGCATCATCCGGTGGCTCATATGCATCTGCCATCTCGTCGAAAACTCCTCTTAATGTTTTCTTCTTCTCGGCCTTTATAGAGCGGAAGAATCTCACCGACTCGTCATCGAGAAGAGTCGGTAAAACCTCCAATGCCTCAGCGTCCGTCCACCTTGCTGAGCGTACCGCCGCCAGAAAGCACTCCAATCGCCCCCGATGGAGAATTCTTTAACGGTCGTGAGATGACAACTGCGACTCCTTGTTGCACCGTCCTCAGCCGATGACTCACCCGGCGGCATATTCAAAATGGCGTCGCATCGCAACGTGTTCAAGATGGCGGCCTCTCGCCGCGGAGAGCGCAAGATGGCGGCTTCCCGCCGTTCTTCTCCTGCCACGCCCAAGATGGCGTCTTCTTGCCGCGTGGCCAATGGCGCCGACAGCGGAGGCAAGGCAGCGACCTGCGGACCTCCATCGGCTCTCCCCAACGCCGTCCTCGGCGTGACGAGCTCGCACAATTGCGCGAGCACGATTTTCAGTGTCTCCAGCTGCGCCGCCATCTGCCTCCATCGCCAATCCGCGTCCTCTGGTGTAGACGGGTCCACCGACGTGGCGACATCTTGGACTCCCGGACCCGCACTAGTTCCCGCACGGATCTCCTCCTCCATCGCAGGCAGGTCGACCGCCCGAGGAAGGTCGTTGTCGTCGGATGATGTAGCAGATGATGGCGCAGGAATATTCTTTCTTCTGAGCTGTTTTGACATGCCGTTTCACTTCTGACACCAGTGTAATAAAGGACTCGATCCTGGGTCTGTCTCCGTTGTCCTTTATTCGGGTTCTTACACTTGTCCCACACGGCCCTCGCTCAGAGCTCTCCCCTTGGCAGCTCCATAGCTGCCCTCGCTCCCGTAGCCTCCACACCTCTGCAACTCCGCTGCAGATCCCCTGTGCAGTCCTCCGGCTGCCCTCACTGCAGCTCCACCGCTGCCCGTCATTCCTCCGCGCTTGGTCACCGCTGGCCGACGGTGCCAAGTCTTACTCTGCGTGTGTGTGGCGATCTCGCCACTCCTCGACCTCCGCCCTGCGTGGCCTCACTCTAACTCTATCTCCCACACTCTCCCGTCTCTTCCGGTATCTCTCCCTTAAGACCTCACCCCTCTCTCCCACGTGACCTAACTCCTCCCCCCCATGACGTCATATCCGCGAGGCCGTTTACACCCGCATTACACATGTGTGCGTGTCACTCGATGTGTGTGTGTAACTCAATGCATGTGTGTGAGTCGATATGTGTGTGTTCATCCATGTGTGTGTTTTTAAAGTAGATGTCTGTGTGTGAGAGTCTGTATGTGTGTGTTAGGCAATGTGTGTGTCAGTCTATGTATGTGTGTGTGAGTCTATGTGTGTGTGTGTGTAAGTCGATGTGTGCATGGGTCCATGTGTATATGTGTGTGTTTTAGTCGATGTGTGTGTGTAAGTACATATGTGTGTTTACGTCAATGTGTGTGTGAGACCAGGTATGTCTGTGTATGAGTTGATGTGTGTGTGTGTGTGAATCGCTGTATGTGTGTCTGGCAAAAAACAACCCCGTACCTCCTTGCGGTGCCGGATGGGCAACACTGTCGTGGACAGCGCTGTGGGGGGAGGGCCAATGCCCATTGGCTAAACGGGGGCTCTGGACGGGTGCGAGGGGCTCGTAACCCCTCCACTCTCAATTCATTACCACTAAACCACGACTTAAACATAAATATGTAACTAATAAGCTTGTGCCGGAGGCCTCGGGGGGACAGGCGTCTATGACGTATCCTGGCCAAACTCCAATTGGCGGAGCCAGGAGATTGAATCTTCACCCTCGGAGCTCCTCTAGAAACAGCGAAAAGCCACTGCGTGTGGCCACGTGGAATGTTCGAACACTTACTGCGGAGGAGAGGCTGCCACTCCTTTGTCGGGAGCTGGACCGGTACCACCTGGATCTCTGTGGCATTCAGGAGGTCCGGTGGACCGGTTCTGGCTCCTGTCACCATGAGGGGTGGACAGTCTGCTACTCGCGGCTGGATTCTGCCAAACAACAGGGTGTGGTTCTTCTTCTGAACAAAAGAATGAAGGGGGCGTGGGAGCGTGGTAGTGAGGTGTGGGAAGCTGTAAGCCCCAGGCTACTTTATGCTCGCCTTCCTGTCAACCGGAGGTGAGGAGTGGTGGTCGTGGTTACTTATGCCCCCACCGAAGACGAACATCCGTGGAGGGATGCAGGGAAAGCCGATGAGTCAGATGCCTTCTATAACCGCCTGTCACAGATGCTGGCTAAAGTGGCCACTCGGTACAGAGTCATCTTGTTGGGTGACTTCAATGCCCCAGATGGTCATGATGCTGGCAACTGGTCTGGAGTGATTGTAAGGCATGGGCCAGATCAGCTCAATGACAACGGTAGGAGGCTGCTAAATTTTTGTGCAGCCCATGGGCTTGTAATTACCAACACGCTCTTCTGACATCGGCGCATCCACACAACATCATGGATGCATTCCGGGTCCAAGCAAGAACATCTGCTGGACTACATAGTGACGGACCAGTAGATGCGAGCCCATGTCCTTGACACCAGGACCTACCGTGGAGCTGATCTACCCTCTGACCATCGACTAGTCATCTGTAAGATGCGCCTGCCATTCTTCCACTCCGGTGGTGGGTGTACACTCAGGACTCCATTCCAACCAAAAGTGGCCTGGTCTCAGTTAGCTGATGAAAGTTGCAAGCAAGAATTTCATCATCGCTTGCAGCTGGGGTTGGCATCGTCCCCCACTCCTCCCGATGTCGAGGGTAAATGGGCGAGGTTTAGGACTGTGACTCATGTAGCTGCAATGGCTGCTTTGAGTACGTGGTCCAGACCTCCCCAGAAACCCTGCCTGACAGAGGAGGTGTTCAGGTTAGTTGAGAAAAAGCGACAGGCCCACTCTCATCGGCTACAGTATCCCACGTCAGAGAATGAGGAGGTTTACTGCAGCCTTCACTCGGAGGTTCGGAGAGCCGTAAGGTGCTGCAAAGATGGGTGGTGGTCGCGGGTTGCTGAGGAGATGGAGTCTGCAATAATGACCATATACACTCTCCACAACACCACAGCCCAGTCCCGCAGCATGGAATCCGCTCAAATCTAAATTATGTTAACAGCAGCTTGTATCGACGAACATTTAACATACAAACATCTGCCAAAAACATATGTAATGCCTCCTAAATGCCCTAGTTCCTGATAATACTTAAACGAAACAACACGTTTCACAAGGCTATCACTATCTGAAGCCCCGGTGGTTTCCACGAGATTAATCTCGAACAGTCGGCACGATGGTTGCCACGATGCCAATCTCCAACAATCTCTGAGGCAGCGACCTGATCGTGGGCCTCGCTCCCCCTTATATACTTGCTCGGCCATACCCTGGTAACTTCCAGCATTTTCCCCCTGGTAGATTCTTCCAGCAGACTCTACTATATTCTACTTCCCTTCTCGAACCTTCCCTCACCTGTTTCCACCCATTTCCATTTAACCCACTATAACCCTTGCCACATACAGAATACCCTACAAAAGGATGAAAATTAAGAATTGGTTTTACTCTTTTGTGAGGTGTTACGATTTTTAAACACCAAATAGAGCATACCTTTATGCAGGAAATAATGTCTGCATTAACCATACTTACTTGTGCTGAACATATAAATAAACTATAATATGTGCACTGTCTTTGAAACTGATTGGCCTACACCATAGTATTTTTACAGCCTAGTCTCAGTGTCAGACCAGAAAACGCCAAAAAATGAACAATATTTTGATACTTGCATTGCCTTTGTATTGTGCACCTTTTGGCGTTCTCTGGTCTGACACTTCGGTGATCGCTTATCTTCAATGGCTAGTCAAAAGCCGTTGCTGCTGGATTGTGTATGCTCCTTGACAAGTCAAGTTGGGCACGATTGTGTATTATTAATCAGATAATGGGCTAAATTGCTGCCAAATCAAGGCACTTGTTGTCGTTAAACCCGCCACTACCCTACACAGACGATTAGTAAGGTTTGTCACTTAGACATAACATGCCAATTCGTTACTAGTACAGCACACCGGTGTGTTGGAGAGCAAAGCCACAGCATTTACAATCTAAGTGCGACGTTTTGCCAGCAATCACAACTAGCTTCATCAGGTGACGGTCAGATTTGTGGAGAAATCCGCCTATTTCGTTCCTTAGAGGCGTATATGTGAAGGCACCACTTGTGAACACTTCTTGAGGGATGTTGGGGGGGGGGGGATTAATGAATGCATATAAATGACAATAGGTATCCATTGCCGGTTGGAAGATGACCAGGCATCAGGTTGCCAACATTATTCAGAACAGTAAATTGCTAAAAACTAATATTAGACCATTGGAACCTCCTTTGCCAGTAGCAAAATATGATAATTATTTTTGTTAGTTTTGTTGGCAGATGAAAGGGTAAAAAAATAATTGTCAACAAATATTAGTTTCAGTGAAGCAAAAGCCTTAAGAGAATTGAGAGCAAATAAAGATATCCAAATTCTTGCTCCTGATAAGGGCCGATCAACTGTTGTGATGTTCCGTGAGGATTATAATAATTAAATCTAAAGATTTTCTCAATGAAGGTACCGACCTTCAAATTAAACGAAACCAAACCAACAACACCTTGGGACGTAAAACAACGGCAATCATTGCCAAGTCATCAATTCCAAAGGAAAATCAATACCTGATCAAACCAAGAGCCTCAAAACCACGAAGACTTTATTGGCTACCAATGATTCACAAACCTGATGTGCTCTCAAGACCCATAGTTAGGAGAATAGGCTCTGCCACATACAACCTAGCACAATACTTAACAAAACAAAAACAGCCCTACATCAGTAGGACCCGTTCATTCATAAAAAAAATCTGAACATCTCGTAGATATCATTAAAGATATTATGCTTGACCCAAATTATATTCTCAAATTTTGATGTGACTTCTCTATTCACGAAGGTTCCAGTCAATGAGCCAATTGAATTACTTGAAACTCTAACAAACACAGGTTTAGCCAAAGATATCCCACGACTAGCTTGAACACTGTCTAAAGAACGCATATTTCTTGTGGAAAGATGATTTCTACAAGCAAAAGGAAGGAGCAGCAATGGGCTCTCCTTGATCTCCTGTGATAGCGCATTTGTACATGGAAGATTTTGAAATAAAATCAATAGCTTTAAGCACACTAAAACCCTCTACTTGGTTTAAATATGTGGATGACACATTGGTGGTCTGGCCACACGGCAAAATACATTTAACGAATTTCTAAATCATCTCAACTCAGATTAATTCTCCAAAAAAAATGTTACGCATACAATAAAAGGAAAAAAGTCAACATCTGAAAATGTTGCTTCTGCCTCTACATGAATGTAATAGATGCAGGCATTGGCTCGATAAGGTCCATCATGTATTTATCGGATACAAATGGTTGACTGAAGCTGCTTGCTGCCTCACGGTTCATGTTGAAAAAGAGCAGTGCTCGGTTTCAAGTTCCAAATTTTACAAAACATTTGCTCGCAATTACTAATCTCCATTTATTATTTAACGTGAGCACAGTTGGTCACGTATGGTGCGAAATAAGTTGAACATAAATTTTAACTTTCAACTTCCGTGACTGCAGGAATTCATATTATTGGTTCTTTCGGTAAAGTAACGTAATCAGAAAAAAAAAATCTAAAAAATAATAATTAAAAAATAATAATATACGATTGTAAATAAAATTAAATTGAAAACAATAAAAGCAAAAAACCAACGACATTTCGATCGCAACACAAGCTGTCTTCATCGGGTGGAGAGAAAATTGTTAATAATTATTTTTATTTTATTTTTTAAAATTTAGATTTTTTTTTTCTATTTACGTGACTTTACCGAAAGAACCAAGAATAAGTTTAATTTACATTGTAGCGCATTTAAACTCTGCAGGGTGCTTTAAACCTCATCTTTCAGCATTTGTTTAAGGCACTGCACCAAAGTCGAGTGATAATGATGACAAGGGTCAGTGTGCAAGGCCGATCAATGGGTGACCTAACAGGAAGGCACACGGGGTCACGAAAGGGCGACAGTGGTGGGAAGGAGTGGAGTGGCGAGGGGAGGGTAGAGGAAGGGAATGATGGGCAGTGGGTGAATCCACTCGCTGTAGCAACGGCGCCCTAACTGAAGACGACAGTCGTAACGCCTTTGCGAGAGCCATGAGCTATAACAATTAAAACAATGTCTTTAGAAATGCTTTTGTTTGTTTTGTTTGTTTTGTTGTCCTCCAATTAGCATGGCCGGCTACGTGCGATGCGAAGCGCAAAGGTCTAAACGCTGCGACACCAATCCCCTCCATACACATAGATCCACCATGCAGCCTTTAACAACTTGCTGGGGCACGTGGTGTCAGCGAGCACCTTTGATGATCGCAACCGCCTTTGTCTCACCAGTGACGATGATTTTACAGATCACACCAGGTACTCATTTATGGCTGAATCGACCTAGAGTCTCAGGACCGGTTAAGATAATCGTCACTGGTGTTGGCCGATGAGTGGGAATCGAACTCTGGCCGCTGGGTTCGTAGGTCAGCGCGCTAACCGCTATACTACCGCTCCCCACACCATACACAAGACAAAAATCCCCTGTATAGCCTTAACATACTATAGGGGGCAAGTGCTGTTGTCTCCCCAGTAACGATGTTAAGATAATCGTCACCGCACACACACACACACACGTAAATACACAATACCGTAAAGACAAATTAGTCCACATGAGAAATCGGCGGAAGAATTTGTATAAGCTTGAGTAACTCTTCTTGGTTCTTTCGGTAAAGTCACGTAGAAGGGAAATAATAAAATAATATAAATAACACATAATAAAATAATCATAAAAATTTGATTTGTATTATTTCATTATTTCCCTTCTACGTGACTTTACCGAAAGAACCAAGAAGATGAATCCCTGCAGTCACAAAAGCTTTAAATCGAAACTTGAGTAACTCGTCTTGTGACATTTTTGGGGGTGTTTGGGACGACGGAACGCAAAAAAACCGGTTCACAATTTGGAAAGCTTTTACAATCGGTGTCCTCTTACGAGAGGACGAAGGCGCAGGCCGGCAACTTCCCGCTCAGACTACTGGCAAAACAGGACTGCCCCCCCCCCCCGCTGCGAAGAGGGTTATAGAGCAGTTTCTGTTCTCCTATAACGCGGTTGTAGTTGTGTTTCTGAACACAGCTTTATTAAAGACTCGTATAACTAAAGAATATATAATATAGGGGGGTAAAGCACAGTCCACGATAATGCATGAGGTGTGTAACACAGTCCGAACAAAGACCGAGGTGCGTGGTGGGTAATGTTTAGAAGAATCCAGCAGCATCCAAGTTCCTCTTGCGATTCTATGCCGAGGCAGTCGAACGTACGACCGCTTGTTCCTATTGGCACTGCGACGTAGTTCCGTTTTCTCGATCGCATAATATATCCGAATCGCATCCGCGTTATAAAAACATGCATTCCCTGACACAGTCATTGCCTAAGCCTATTCTTATGTTTTCATCATTCTGAAACTGGAAAAAGGTTTCATATATATATAACTACTCAACCCAAGCTTTTAATAATTTGATACTTGTGTAGAGGTGCGAGACACACTCTATTCGGTAACCTGCCGGGCACTATGTAATCAGAGGGAAATGCAGTGTTACCGCTCTGGGACCAAGGGCTGGGGTCAGGGAAAGGCGGGAGCAGATCGTAAACACACTTACCCTCCAGACCAATGGCCAAGGGTCAGTTAGGATAAAAGAGGATCGAAAACACAGATTCTAGAGAACCAATCAGAGGGTCCCACGAGGGAGCAGTTTTCCTCAAGACGAAGACTCAAGCCAGCTCAAGATGGCTAGGACCCTGGACCAAGCCTTCTAGCTCTTCAAGAGCTAAGGCTCAGTGTTAACAGTGGTCAAGGGCAGAATAGGTCCTGGCAGGCAGGACCCTGGCTCCCCAGCCTTCCAGCTCTTGTAAGAGCTGAGGCTCGGCGCGACCTGTGGTCAGGGGACCCACCGAGCCAGCGGTGGGTCAAGCTAGCCTCCCCTAGGTTCCAGCCGGAGGACGCTAGGGTAGTGGGTAGATGGAGAATAGTCCCCACCAGGTAGGAGGCTGTACCTCCCTAGGCTAGCATCCAGACCCGTATGTAAGTCCCGCTAGGTACGGAGGCTGTACCTCCTTAGGCTACGGGTGAGGGAACCGCATATCCCTCTGTGTGTATAGGGACTGTGTCCTAAGAAAGACAATAAGCCAGTGTGTGCCTTCAGAAGTTTATTTATCTGTTATTTACAACACAACACTTGCATTGCCTTTGCACTGTTCGCCTTTTGCCATTGTTTTCTGGTAAAGCACTCATGAGTCAATGCCATACATAATGGTGTCTCTGTAGGCCCATCAGTTTCAAAGATAACGCGTATATTATAGTCAGAGCATGTTTGTTTGCATGTTTGGGCACAATTACATGTGGTTCATGCAGGCTTGATGTCTTGCAAGAGGATTTTGGTGTATGAACATTTTAACACCTTCTGTTATAATTGCCAGAAAGGGTAAAACTTTTTCATTGTGCCCTAAATATTACAAAGTCCTCCACGTTGCCCACTGCTTGACAGACCACTGTGATGGCAAACCGGTTATTGTCCATAACCATAATTTGTGGGGTTTTTAAGGTAAAGACAATATGTGTCGCTAAAGCGCCACCACCACCCGACATACCCAATTAGATGGGTTTTCACGTAAACAAAAGGGGACAATTTGCTCCTAGTTTTATACCAAACCGGTTGTGTGCTGGAGAGTAAACCCACAACACAATTTACATGGGGGTTTACTCTCCATCACCCATTTATATTCACGCCATTTAACCCCTCAAACAAACCTTAATGGTTAATATTGGTGGCGAAAGCGTATGAATACGTGTTAATCATTGTCCATATCGCCGATCTTACCAATAAACATTTTCCAACGGCCATCGAAGAGACCCATTCACGGTGCCTCTCAAAACCAGAACTCACCAGTTGCTTTCACTCACCTTCATTCGAGCTCCCTCTTGATGGGAGAATAATCACTTTCCTCAGTGAGCGCTCTTCGACCCAGAGAAGATTGGTTCCGGATACAACCAAATTTTAAAATGTGGTTTGTAACTTTGATCCTTACCCGTGTATCGATAGTTCAATGTTATTGTGTAGTGTTATTGAGGGGCTACTGCTGTGTGTTGTGGTCTTAGTTTAGTTAAGGACTATTGTTGTTTTTCTACCTTGCCCAAACTTGCATTTGATTCTTCAAAAATCGGCAGGAATGTATGAACTTATGCAATGTTCCAAAATTAGATTTCTTATTTCTTGTTTATTTTGCATTTCACACTTCCTGGTAGACATATATGCGTTCCCTGCATGCCGAAAGTTGAAAAACACGATGACAAAGCCAAACAGCAGCAGAATGAGAGGCAGGGAAACAGAATACAAGATGTTTTGATCAGATGGGCATGCTGATAATTACAAGAGCTGAGGATGGTCTTGTGAAGTCGCAGTATAGTTTGCTTCCCAGGAATTAACCTAACTCATGAAGCAGACGGGGAACAAATTAATGACAGACCATAAAGGAAATAACCCTCGCGTGGGCAAGGAGTGACCCAGGGAAATTTCTGAGAGATATTCACGGAAGGGGTCTTACATCATCACCTCCAAAGGACAGAGCAGAACAGGATACGTAAGAGAGCACTCGTGGCAAAACACCATAAACCACTGCCCACCCGAGGACAAATACAGGGCAAACAGACAAGAATGTCCCTTGCTGTTGCAAAGACTGTTGAAACAGCAAGGGACATTCTTGTCTCTTGTGCTTGGAGAGTTTAAACGTTCAAAATGACAAATACGCTATATGAATAATCTTAACCATCGTGGTACTACATGGTAATCTATTGTTGCATGACAATAGAGCACAGAGTCACGAAGTTTTGAATACGACTAGTTGCATGTTTTATTAACATCCACTTATCCGTACATTAGTGCCTTGAGATCTGGGTTAAGCATATACACTTGATAACGAACGGTTATGAAAAAATACCTAAGATAAAATCACATTCACGTTGTTGTCGTGAATTTTAATAATCTCCAGAAGGAGGTGTGGCAATTTTTTTATTATTTTATATTCGTGTGGGGACACAGATATGAGAATGAAGAATATTTCCTGCTGATGCATTGTGTTACATTCTTCACAATGACATGAGTGACTATCGAGCTGTGTAAAAAAACAGAAAATAACAAGTATTTTTTTAAACATCCATGGAACAATAAAGTTACAGATACATTAAACATATTATAGGTGATTATTGCACTACAATGCAAACAGACAAATTATATCCTTGTTGATTTAATAACGTTTCAATAACGAAGTATTAGGAATCGCTGCCTTCTAAACGAAAGGGCTGCCTGAGAATGCTTTACATTTCTTATGAAGAAAAATTCTAAAACACCACGCAATCCGGTGGCATTCGAAGTTGCAGACAAATAAAGGGGACCCATGTCCCTGATTTGTTTAGTATGCCTCTTCAGCCAACTTGCTGGGGGAGAGAAATGGCCTCGTCTGACATTTCGCCCCAGGCATCAAAACACCTTTCGGGGGGGGGGGGGTGTCCTTGCTATAAATTCTGAATCACGTCATGTTGAAACTGGTCTACTTTACTTGATAAAATGCTGTTAGGATGCTATCGATCAAATAAAGCTTCAATTCAAAACTAACAAATTATACTGTACGTTGTAGAACCACTCCAAGTGCGTTTATATGTTACTGCTCGATAGACCATTCTAGCGAAAAATCAATTAACCTCCCTGCTAGAATTGGTGGCATAACAACCCTTCCCTAGCCCTCGAGGGAACCGTGAGCATTTAAGCCACAAGCTCAAGGGCAGGGAGCGGGGAGTTTGAGGCTAAATGGTCGCCCACTCCCACTGAGGGGACGGGGGGAGGGGACGGACGTTCCATTTAATCTGACAGTGAGTTATGTAGCCGGCAGCAGTGTACCTGCACTGAGGCCCAAGGGCCAAAGTGGCTCAGGTACCAGGTGACGAACACGGGGGAAGACGGGGGGTAGGGCGGGTCCCTTTAAAATACTTGTGCCATGTCCCCTCACAATCGTCTTAGAACATTTGAGCGCGGCATTCCAGATGTTACACCAGTCGTGGTAAATGGACGTTTTTGGTGCGAACACGAAAATATTCCACGGACATCCAAAGAAGTGGAGGAAGGTGCATTAGCCATAGCGTAGATACGTAGGGCTGGTCAGCCTCATTATTCCAGATGTAATGTGTGCACGTACGTATGTTAAACTTCTTTCACGCCGTACGTAGTCAACCGTGCTAATCGGAGGTGGTTGGATGATTCATTAATCACGAATTAATAATGAATCCTCTGAACAAATCGCATTTAAAATATGTCAGATCGCGGAAGCTAAGGTTTGAGCCTGGCTCGTGCTCGTACATGGGTGACCATAGGCGGCATATAGTACGTTATGGACTTGGAACTATGCGATGACCAGCCGACTACAGTCCAGTGCAGCAACATCCATTGTTGTATTGTACTTTTATGTGTCTCGCCTTCAACAACCCACATTGACCAGAATGGTGCAATCTGGTCAAATACCCACCCCCCCTCCCAGCCATCAACGCGCATGGCTTAACCTTTGTTTTTTGATTTTGAGATTTTACAAGATCAGGAGCATTCTATGTTGTATGTGGAATGACAATAGAGCCTGCATGTGGTGTGAAGGGGCTAGTGGCCACGGGAGGTAATGACAGGGGTAATAGTTGTGAGTGCGAAGGGACTGGTGGCTACGGGAATGTTCGAAAAGGGAGCGTGGTCAGGTAACGGAAGAAAACGGTTGAATCTGCCGGTACAGCGAGTGTTCAGAGTCGGCGAGAATGATCACAAAGGGGGGCGTGGTCTCAGTTGGTATAGAAGGGAGATGCGCGAGAGACTCGGGGCTGTTGCAATGGGGTCTCTGCATGATGTCAAATGAACGTGTCTTCAATAAAGTGCCATCTCAAGAGAAGTGTGTCAAGTCGTAATTACAACCAGTGTGGGGTGTCATCATGCCATGGCATGGTTGCAAGGATAACTCACCGCCAACGACTTTGGACGGGGAAGAGACCCCCTTCCAGCAAGCCCCAGTTGGTGGGGACCCGGTGAATAACCCCACCGGTGAAGAGGGAGCAACGGTGGTAACGAGGAGAGAGGGGGCCGGCCGACAGAAACAAATAATCGAGGAATTTGACGAGGTAACGGGATGGCTGGATCGGCTGTTAGCAGTGGTCTCACAGCTCACTGTATAGCTTGCCGCAGCTGCGGCGAGAGGAGGAATGGCGAAGAGCACGGTGGGAGTCACCTCAGTGAAAACCGCTCAACCGACGGCCGCCATTTCACAAGGTAACCAAATGGCGGCTGAAGAAAATACAGCTCCGGAGGCGTTGGAAAGAGTAACTGACCGCCCGCGGTGGATGATGCCTCTAAAATAATTTGTAGCGGCAGGAGGCAACTGGGGTGCCTTCCCCCGAAGGTTCGAGGCAGCTTATCAAGCCATCAGATGGTTGGAAGAGGAAACACAGAGCCCTGCCTACCGCCCTTGAAAACGACGCCCTTGCAGTGTTCCGAGCTGTGCCGGAGGAGTAAAGGGCTTCGCTACAAGAGGTGTATGGTGAAATGGCGACTGTTTTTGATTCCCCATCGAATACGCAGAGAAAGTTCCTGCAGCGAAAGTGGGAGAACGCCGAGACGTCCATCGCTTATCACAGCATGTTGATATCACTGGGCCAGGTAGCGTATCCATGGCTGAACGAGGCGGCACTGGAATTTCTAGTGATGGAGCAGTGACTGCGGATCAGTAGGAGTGGAGTGCCAATTCTCCGGAGTCGGTGGATGGCAGAGTGGGCCACAGGGCTTGCTGGAGCTGTCATCTGCAGTGGTGATTTCTGCGGTGGAGACCACGTGGTTGCTGGCCACCATTTCGCCTGCGGAGGGCATGGCGGGGCTGGTGGGTGCCATTTGCCATGGGCTGCGGGGCTCGACGGAGCTGCCACCTTCAGCGGCGATTCCTGCGGCGGTGACCACGAGGTTGCCGGGTGCCATTTTGCCCACAGAAAGCATGGCGTGGCCAGTGGGTGCCATTTGGCGTGGGCAGCGGGGGGCATCGGAGCTGTCGCCTGCAGTGGTGATTCCTGCGGTGGAGACCATGGAGGGCATTGTGTGGCTGGCGGACACCATTTGGAGTGGGACGCAGGACGATGCTAAGGTGGCGATGCGAGGAGCTGCGTACAGACCACTACGGCTGCCGCCCGTTCAAGAGTTCGTGGTGGCTGGAGGCGATTGGACGGCCTTCCGTCATCGCTTCAAAGCAGCTTGGTTGTCCATCGGATGGACGAAATGGGAGGCCCTGCGAGCCCTACCGATGGCCCTCGACGACGATGCGTTGGCGGTGTTCCAGGCCATCCCGGAAGGTGATCGATCAACTCTCAGGCAGGCATATTCCCAAATTGCAGCAGTCTTTGACCCGCCATACAAGACCAAAAGTAGATTTTGCAGAGGAAGCGGGGGAGGCCCAGTAGCATCTCGCTTGTCATAGCACTTTGCTGGCATCGGTGCAAGAGGCGTATCTGCACATGAACTGGACGGCGCTCAAATCCTTAGCAGTAGAAAGGTTGGTGTCATTGGTGCAGGAGTTGAGGGTTGTCCTGACCTACATGCCAGGAAGTGGAGATGGTGGCTGCAGTGTACAGCTATGGGCAGCGTGGAAGGGTCACTACAGAAGGCCGATGGGTCGGAGTTGGCAAGAAGGGCAGACTTTTCTGCCCTGGAGTCACACGGCCGCCTGCGGTCGGCCGGGCCACAATCGCAAGCGAATGTCGGGATGTTAACCCAACGTCGATAGCACTAACGACAGCCTTCATCATACTTGCCTCTGCTCCTCAATCCCCACAGGATCCAAGTCTCTGATTACGGAATATATTCCGAGGTCGCCGTGTGTGAGGGATTGGAGGCTGGAGCCCGGTCATGTGCTGCTATGTTGAATCCAGGGAGGAGCCGCAACCTTTAGGCCATTTTTTTTGTTCCTCAAAGCCCCACAGAAGGACAGGATCCTGCCCAAGGCGGGGGACCGGTGTCAAGGACTAGGTTCAAGTGAGCAAGTCCAGTAAAGCGGACTCTTGTCCTGTTGATCGGGGAAAAATGGCATGTTAAAGGTTAATGGGCACTGAAAAGGGGTTGTGTAGTGCTGCGTGCTTTGTTGTTGTTGTTGATGGGGTTTTTTTTTTGCTTGTGCCACGCACCGAGTGTCATGGCGGTTGTGTTATCGGTTCATGGAGGTGCTCAGGTGGAGCTATTGTTGGGTTGTTGGTTCGAGGGAGTGTCGTGACTGTTTTTTTGGTTGTTGTATTATTTTTGTTGGTGTTTTGTGATGTTCCTCGGTTGTGGGAGTTGCTCTGCCTGTCCACCCGGTTGCATTGCTGTGTATCAGCTGGGAATGCTTTATCAAAAGGGGGAGGGTGATGTAGTGTCATAACGCCGGCTGGTGGACAGCAGCAGCAATTGCTGTGGACAGATAGTATACACGCTGGTGAGAGTGTGCACGGGGTGTAGGCAGAGGGGGGAACTAGGTTAAGGGTCATGGAGGACCCCATCTGAAGGCCCCTTGAACCTGCTAGCGGGTTCGAGAAGGGAGGCGCGGTCAGGGTGGAGCCAGGCCGTGCTGGTAGCATAAAAGGAGCTGAGTGGAGGCTCAGGGCTGTCGGTTCTGGGAATAGACTCGTCTTTTTGTTGCTGTCGTCTCGTCGCCATCGTCGCTAATGATCTCCGCTAGATATTGCGCTACAAAGGATAGCAGTTGGCTATCTCAGTCAGCGCCATCAGTGTAAGATGGCTAGTGTTGTGTACAGGCTAGGTTATGCTACTGTGGAGAGTGTGTGGACGAGCCCATGGAAGTTGTTAATAAAGAACATGCCCCATAAAAATCGTTGACACTAGACATGCATACGTAGGTGTCTATGGAGACCATCCATCGAGGAGATAGAGCTAGGAAAGTAGCTTTTTTTTTATCATCGCAGGATGGTGAGGAATGGCGACACCTTACCGAAAGCTTCAACCACTGGTTGACAAAAGGCAAAAGATGGTGTCAAACGCGTGACCGTGCCCACGATTAACCCTATGATTTTACCGTTGTGGTTTTTGTTTCAACAGGAGACGTTGCTTGGGAAAGTGATGTTCTACTCCAACAACGAGGAAACGATCAGCGTCAGAGTGTTCGAGAGGGTGGAATGCAGTGTGGGCGGCAACATCAGCAACGCTGTCAAAGTTTGGACAACGTGTAGCTGCAACGCTTTAAGTAGTCAGTGGGTCCGCAAGCAAAGCCACAAGAAGAGCCATTTAATTTTCGAAATGTGTCCAAAACTCTATACGCATGATAATAGATTATCCTGGCACGCGTTTATATTCTGCTTACAACATTATTCGGCGTGTCCCAGTGTGCAATATTCCATACAGTACATGATACACTACATACAACTTCTGTGTGTGTTTGGGGAGTTGTGGCATGCATTAACCACATGTACTTGTGGTGAACATGCAATCAGACATGCTCTGATAAGATATGCATTGTCTTTGAAACTGATTGGCCTACACCAGAGACATCAGCCCTCATTCTGGCCTAGTCTCATCACCAGTGTCAGAACAGAGAACGCCATAAGGCGAACAGTACAAAGGCATTCATCGCTTGGGGCAAGCAACTTTATCATGGGACCTTTTTGCCAGTATCAAGTATGAAAAATAAGAATAAGTTTGACCTTTTCTGAGACAAGGCCATGAAAAAGACTGTCTCTGGTGTAGGCCAATCAGTTTCAAAGACAATGCGTATATTATCAGAGCATGTTTGTTGCATGTTCACCTTAAGTACGTGTGGTTAAAACAGACTTGATTCCTTGCAAAATTTATATATTTGGTGTTTTTGAACATCGTAACACTTGTTTTATTCACAGAAAGGGGAAAAAAACTATATTAGTTTATTTCGCGTAATGTTAATTATGTAAAGAATGGCACGCGTTAAAGTTGACGAATAAACCTTGTTAATTTTGTACAACATTTGTTCAGGCTCTTGGGCCTTCGATCTTTACACGGTTGGAGTCCACATCAATGTTAACTTCACAAGCCCTGTTCAGATTTCAAAGATGATGATGGCTGGAAATTACTACTATTGGGCGTATGGCACTGGAGGTTGGAGTCCTTTTTTTCTGGCTACTTGAGTCTCTCCTATTCTGACTTACCTTGCTTTCGTTGGTTGGTGTCACGTCATCAAGGGGTACACATTTTTCGAATTTTCACACTGCAGTACGTAATCTTCCCCCAACCCCCCACGCGTTATAGAATGGTCCATGGAAGTGGATATATCGTGAGACTGTCTCTGAGATACCTTCAAAAAAATCTGTGGTCCACACCGCACCCTGAAAAGCGGAGTGCTCGAATTTAGCCAAATAAAATATAGAACCAAATTTTGTCGAGTGGAGAGGTCTTCATAATTGATCATCATCAAGAAAATTAAAGATTCATTAAGCAACAAGTCACATCAAAGGGCGATATATATTTGTATTTTTAAAAATTAATTTCAAAGACCTCCTCGTGGTCCAAGAAGATCATAGATCTTATCAGCAGGAAACATTAAGAATTGAGTAACATAAGACACCCAAAGTTGCTTTGAATGTTGGTGATTTCATAACTATGTTATGTTTTATTTTTACTATGTTGTATTTTACCAGGTAAAGCCTAATGAGCTGTCTAGTTCTTTTTCCGAAGAGAACTGGCTACCACAAATGATAGCTCAATGCATGTGTATCACACGGAAATTTATAGCAACAAATACTCTAAACACATGCTTCTAAATGTGGAAGGAAAATCCGGAAGACCCGGAAAAAAATACACACGACCACGGGGAGAGAGAAATGCAAACTCCAAATATACAGGTGTCAGGGTCGATATTGAACCCACAACAACCTGTATACCAGTGCGAGGAAGTTGACATCTCGGCCGCAATTGTGCCATACCAGCAAAATATCAACCGCTATTTCAGATGAGCACTCAGCACTACGCTTGATACAACATTGCGAGCAGACAGTGTGAATTTAATACTCCGTCTGACCAACGTGAATGCGCGCAAACCACATTCAACAACGTGGGCATGGTTCGAAGTGAGACGACGGTTCGTTGATGAACGGAAGTCACGGATGAGAAATTCGGAAGGCGTTGCAGACACCAGTGTAATACCACTCATACCTCGTTTGTCAAAACAAGTAGTGATGCTTGGTAAGCCTGCATGACGACTACAACCACTCTACAATGGCAGCAGTTGGCCTCTCTGATTCCCATCTGTGTTCACGGATGAATGGCCATCACAGCTCGCAGTGGCTCTCAGTGACACTCACAATATCACGCACGGACATTCCTCGGTTACGCTCGGCCAAGCACGGTTCATAGTTGCACATCAGGGTCACCTCCTGACATTGAACTCGCAAGTACCGAACGAAATGAACGCTGCACAACACGTAAGGACGTACCGTGCATATTCGTTTGGCACACACGTTTTGTCGGCAAGCCGATCACAAAAGCTGCAATTCACAGTAAAATTAAGTAGCATACACACTATGTCATACCTAAAAGCGATGACGTAAATTAAAACCCGAGTTTGGTTGTATTACCAACTGTACAAACTAAATTAGAACCAAACTTTGTTTTTATTTTACCAGATAAGGCCTACTGAGCTATGTCGCCTTTTCAGAAGTGACCTGGCCACAAATGATATCTCAACGCAGCGAAATACTCCAAACGCTTATTTCTGAACATGGAGCGAAAACCCGGAGAACCCGGAGAAAAATTCACGAGATCCAGTAGAATCACGCAAACTCAAAATATACAGCAGGTATTGTTAGGGTTAGGATCGGACCACAAAACCTCCTGCATACCAGACGGGAGATATAACATCTATCCACCACGGCTGAGCCCACTATCCCGAGCTCAATTGTTTCTTCACAGCCTAAGGATGTTAACGCTCGCCGATTGTGAGCGCTGCTGTTATTATCGCAAATTAAATACTTGCCGAGGGAAATTGAACACTGGAGTGTTTGCTTGATCCATGCGTGTACACGATTTGGTCTTGTTGTGTTCTCAGGTGGCGTACAGCATAGACAATACCATTTGGGATAGTTACATTGATAGCACGGATGATAACTATATACTACAAGGGGACACTGATGCTGAAAGTATCAACTTTTTAACATTCTTGCCAAATACAAATCTTTCATCCATAATCTATCAAATATCCTGAGTTGTTTTGTTAAATGTTGGTTAATGAGAAGACTGAATGTTGAAAGATTGAAGCGTGATTATTTAACTGTCACAAATTGTGACTATTCAAAGCCCCAACATCCACCCAGGTTAATCCTGCTGGTGTATTAATCATGAACACACACACCATGGGCTTAAAAGGCAAGACGTGAAAATATCCCCATAATGTCACTCACACAGAGTGGGTGTTGCCAAATAAATGCACTGGGCGGGAGCGGGGAGATAGGAGCTGGGAGAGGTTGCGAAGCAGATGCCCAAACGTCAGAGGCCAAGCTCGGGTGACTAGACCAGTGATGGGCAACCCAGACGATTTGGTAGGCCCAGTGGCGTAGTAACTACATTATTAGTGGCGTAGTAGCTACATTTTCAGTGGCATAATGACTACATGATTAGTGGCATAGTAGCTGCATTAATAGTGGCATAGTGACTACATTAGTGGCGTAGTAGCTGCCTTATCAGTGGCGTAGTAACCACATTATCAGTGGCATGGTGACTACATTATCAGTGGCGTAGTAGCCACATTATCAATGGCGTAGTAATTGCATTATCAGTGGCATGGTGACTACATTATTAGTGATGTAGTAGCCATATTATCAGTGGCGTAGGAGCTCCATCATCAGTGGTATAGTCACTACATTAGTGGCGTAGCAGCTACATTATCAGTAGCGTAGGAGCTACATCATCAGTGGCATAGTGACTACATTAGTGGCGTAGTAGCTGCCTTTTCAGTGGCGTAGTAACCACATTATCAGTGGCATGGTGACTACATTATCAGTGGCGTAGTAGCCACATTATCAATGGCGTAGTAATTGCATTATCAGTGGCATGGTGACTACATTATTAGTGATGTAGTAGCCATATTATCAGTGGCGTAGGAGCTCCATCATCAGTGGTATAGTCACTACATTAGTGGCGTAGTAGCTACATTATCAGTAGCGTAGGAGCTACATCATCAGTGGCATAGTGACCACATTAGTGGTGTAGTAGCTGCATTATCAGTGGCATAGTAACTACATTATCAGTGGCGTTGTAGCTGCATTACACTATGTAACACGATTTTTGTTCCTGGGTAGTGTTGTTTTCTAATTGCTTATGCCTAAAAAGTATAGAAAATGGCTATTATTCCCCACAAACTTTGCTTTTGTGACCAGGACTTTATGTGAAGGAATGACACACATGTTTACGTTTTCTCATTGAAAATAGGTAAATTTTAAAATATCACTGTCCTGGTGAGACATAAGCAATTAGGAAATAACACTTACTACCCAGGAATAAAAAAAAATCCACAGCGTTATTAATGGAGTGGATTATTGACTTTTCTTTTGTGTCCTGGTCACAAAAGCAAAGTTTGCGGGGAATAATAGCAATTTTCTGTACTTTTGAGGCGTAAGCAATTAGAAAATAACACCTACTACCCAGCAACAAAATTTTGTTTTTGTTACACAGTGTTATCAGTGGCGTAGTAGCTACACTATCAGTGGTGTCGTAGCGACATCATCAACTCAGCGGTGGTGCGGCACTGGATCAGAGTGGGCCCACCCAAGTTTGTAATTTGTTTCTTCGCACAGTGGCACCTTGAGGCTGTTGTTATATATCGCGGGCTTCCCTCTCGCCCTAATCCACATCCCGTCGTAACGTTCACGTGGTCTCCAACGTTTAACGCCGTAGGTGGTGCTCCGTCTTGCAGCAAAATGCATCCACTTACAACTCCGTAGTAGGTAGTAGCACCTTTTTGCAATATTACATTACCACTCTAATTGAAGCTCTAATTAAATTAAAGTGAAACGTGGAAAGTAAATGGACGCATTTCCTTAACAAATAAAAAAAACCGCGTTTGAAATAAGTTGTTTATGTGCTTTTTGACACGTTTGTAGAAAACAAATCTCATCACGGTGGTTGTCAAAGGGGCCCCAAGCCGTTGCTTTGGCCACCAGGGTGCGAAGGGAGACCGACACACCCGTGGATTATACTCGACATGAACCATTCTTTAGTTGGACGGCGAAAAATAAGTCGCCATGTGCAGTACGACTTTGTAATGTGTTATCTAATACCTGCTTTCTCTTTAAATATTCAGGCCCGGTTCATCGCGACAATGATCAGGCTATCAGTTTCCCACAACTTTGTAATGTTGTGAACGTTTTAACTGCATTGTTTTTTTCGATGTTACGTATTTCTCCACGTACAAAGACAGATGGCTTAAACGGGGTTTCAATTGGACTTCCCTCAACTGAAGCCTGCCATGTCTCCTAATCATGACAACGTTAAAATATTGATGCTATGTTGTACTACCGTAATTTTTCTCCTGTGGCAAATGGAAAGGCTGCCATTATAAATATATTTCATATTAATTTCCACAATAATTAGGGTTCATAAACGTTTTTGGGTTAGATCACGTTATTTATAAATGTGTCGTAACCCTCCACCACCCGACACGGCCAATCAGCAAAAAAAGTGTCACGTTGACAAAAGACAAATAGTTCACTACTTCAGCCCACCGGTGTGTTGAAGAGTGAATCCACAACATTTACAGTTTTTGAGTACGACGTTTCGCTGGTAATTACATCCAGCATCTAACCCAAAAACGTTTATTATGAATAATATTGGTCGCGAACGCCTACGTGCTAAAATAATTAGGGTGTTAACAGTAACATTTACGTCCATAATCACCTTGAAATTAATAAACTAGATCTGTTCATGAAATCTGCCCCCACACAATTTACTGTTCCCAATCTTACTTCACTCTCTGCGGTTCAATGGTGGAGTTTGCGTACTCACCGGAGATAAACATTTCTATTTCACACCACCTTCATCTCTAGATATCTGGCACTGGATTTGATCATCTCTGGGTCTGCATCTATCTCTCCAATCTTATCATATTTATGAGAGCTAGCAACCTCTGTTTCATACTGGCATAATCTCAAGGCCTCTGGTACTCGTTTCGATAGCACGTGGGGGGAGGGGGTGTCTGCGTTTCTCTCACTGTCTCCACAAAGTTAATTTGCTGCGTTTAGCGCTCATCAAATATTGAAAAATCACTTAAAAATCTTCTGTAATAGTGTTGCTATCGTTGAACTTATACATCAGCAGCATCTGGTGCTGGGAACATCGTTCTTGGGGACGTTAGTGTAGACATTAGCTCATGGATAAACAGACAGCCACACTACAAATGAATCTGGCTATTTAAAACCGAAACAGGAGGATGATTTATCCACAACCCTGGCTGTTGCCTGATGATGCTGGTTGTTGTAATTACCGGCAAAACGTCACAGGGGTACTCGAATTGTAAATGTGTTGCACACTCGAAATGAAGGACGTGGGCAGGTGCTCCAAATCGAAAGCAAGCGTTTTTATTTATTGTGGTAATCTGTAAAACGCAACAGCACGTATGTTACACACAGCATTTTTTCAACCGAGTCGCCATTAACCACGTCACTAGTGTACAGGTCAGGTCACGTAATAACAGTTTCCTTTAAACCCAATTCAACTACTTATAAACCATCGTTGTTTATAATCTTAACCTTTACACACCACTATTCGAATATTACTTTAATCCTAAGCTGTATGTCTATCTATACCACCCACATATCTTGGCATCTTTCACCCTTTTTCCCAGTACTTAAGATAGTTGTCAATGCTCTATGGAATTTAGCTCCTATGTACTTACTAATCGCCCTACCAGCATACTTGAAAACTTTTTTTCACCATTTTTTTTTATGTTTCATCTTAAGCAATAACCCATTCTTAACATATTAAACAGAACACTTACAAAAAAAACATCTTTAACATCTTAACAACCATTTCATCACACATGTTGCAGTCAAAAGTCCCTTGTTTCGCTATGGTCTCCAGTAGCAACCAACAGTTATACCTTGTGCTATCGGGCTCCTTCTCACAATGGTAGGTTTGCCCAACTTGTCATAGGTGAGTGTATTTGGCTGTCTTCTTTCTCTTTGACGGTGGCATCTCTTGTTGTGATAACAACTCTCATTATCTTCATCACTCTGTTCCAAGTCCCTTGCAGAGTCACTTGCTGGACTTAACTGCTCTTCTTCATTATTTACAGCTAATTCGATCTCACTGTATTCTGCTCCCTTCGGCAAGATCTGTCCCTCAGTTGTTTTAGTTAACTGATATTCACTCTCTGAATCTGTCTCACTGCTCTCTGTACCGGCTGGTGATACATGTTCCTCGGCTACTGCCGATAACTGTTGTTCACCTTCTTTCTTGTATGGCTGGAATTCTTCAGCTTCTGGGTTCAATGATGACTCCCTGTCCTGTATTACTGTAGCTTGCTGATCAGTTTTTTTGGCCAACTGTAGTAACATCTTTCAAATTCTTCATCCGTTTCCAACTCACTCTCTGTTGATTTCTACGTGTCTTTCCATTGGCCTCTTGTCCTTGTTTGGTGAGTTTTCTTTATTGCTTTCTTACTCCGTTGCTTTTGTTATGGCTGATCAATTGGGAGGAAGTCATATGGTAGCAGCAAATTTCGATGAATCACTTTGATTCTCCCTTCACCGCTCTCAGGTTTCATCCTCATAAACTGGGCTGTCATTACTTTTTCTCCCAATGACAATAAACACATTGTCCTCCCAGTAAGAGCAAATTTTGCCCGGTCCCACTTTCTCACTCATGTTTCTCACCAGGACACGATTGCCTTGTTGTAGTTCTGCCCCATGGATTTTCTTGTCATACTGGCCCTTCCCTTTAGTGGCTTCTTTTGTTGCACAGTTGGATTCTATTCTGTATGCTTCCACAATCTGTTGTCTCTACTTCTTCACATATTGCTTATATGATCCTCCCTCTTCCCGGTGTTCAAAACCAAAAATAATATCCACTGGTAGTTTTGGAGACTTGCCAAACAGGAGATAAAAATGTGAGAATCCTGTGGCTTTACTTCGAGTACGGTTATAGGCATGCACTACCTTGATAAGGGAGCTATTCAAATCTGTATTTTGCTCTTCAGTCAGAGTCCTTAACATTGACAGCAGGGTCCTGTTTAATATCTCTACTTGTCCATTACCCTGTGGGTGGTATGGAGAAGTGTGGGAGCCCTTATTCCTAAATTTTCCTTCAATTGGGCCATCAGCTGATTCTCAAATTCTCTTCCCTGATCACGGTGATTTTCTGTTTTAAAACCAAATTTAAGGGCATAGCCATTGAACAGCTTTTCAGCCACTGTTTTTGCTGTTTAGTTGGTTGTAGCATAGGCTTGAGCAAATCGTGTAAAATGATCCATTACAACCAGGATATATTCATATCCCTGCTTACATGTTTCTAGGTGCAAGAAATCAATTTAAACCATCTCAAAATGGTATGTGGTTTTGATCATAGACAAAGGTGCCCGTGTTGATGTATTTGGCTTTCTTTTCTTTAGGCAGTCACATACCTTTGTGACAAAATGCTCGATATTATTATGCATCTTGGGCCAATTCAGCAACCAATCTTTGTCCAGTTGCATTGCGTTTGGCAGTGGTGAGGACATAGGTGAGTAGATTATTGTCGGTGTATATCACAAACAAAGGGGCATGATACAGATAATCTCAGAAACATTCACAAACTGCCCACTTCAGTGCCAGAAATTCCAGCTTGCCTGGGAGAAGGTGGTAATTTTTCTTTGGTGGAGTGAGAGTTCTGGACCGATATGCAATGACTCTTATTCTTCTATCTTGCCTATGGTAAAGGATAGCTCCCACGCCTTCTTGTGAGGCATCACAATGTAAGACGAATGGTTGATGAATGTTTGGGTATGCCAGTATCAGTGGACTGGATAGGTCATTCACCAACCTTATCAGAACCCTTTGGTTTGAATCTGTCCATGTTATTCTGCTAAGCAGTTGGCCTGATTTTGTTCCCTGTATTGTTTTTTTTATTGCCTAGGTGTTGTTAAAAGCAAGTCATGTAGTGGCCTAGCAATACCTGAAAAGTTCTGTATATATGACCTGGTATAAAATATTGCAGCATCTTCCTGAGCTCTCGCAATGTTGCAGGCTTCCTTGCTTTGAGTGCTTGAACTGGGGCATTCTCTGCTGGGTCCATAGTATAGCTAGCTTTCGATGCAATTTTGCCTAAGTATCGCACCTTGCTCTGGAACAACTCACATTTCTTGGCTGACAGTTTGATCCCATTCTGTCGGTACGGACACAAGACAATTTGCACATGCCAGACATGATCTTCAAAGGACTTGCTGTGAATAAAGATTGTCAGCCAGGTCGGGCTGACAGATTTCATCCTGAAGGCCAGATAGACAGTCCTCCATGCTCCTCTGGAATTCTGCTGGTGCTTAACTCAAACCAAAGTGAATGCACACTCACTCATATAATCCCCATGGTATGATTAAGGCTATGAGGGGGCGACTATCTTCATCGTGGAAGCCTTTATGGTAGGCTTTTCCTTGGTCTAAAACAAAAAACCAAGAAGTCCCACTCAAACTGTCAAGCATGTCTTGGAATTTTGGAATGGGATGCCTGTCAGGAGCAGTCTTCTGGTTCAGCTCTTGGTAATCACAACATAGTCTCAGTTCTACTTCTTTCTTGCTTATGCAGACAATGCATTATGCATTTTCCAGTAAAAAATATGATAATTGTTTTTTTATCCTTCTATCTGGCAACAAAACTGACACCTCTTTTTACAAGGAGTCATGTTTGCATAGTTGTAAAAAAGGTGTCAGTTTTGTTTCCAGATAGAAGGGTAAAAAAACAATTATCATATTTTTTACTGGCAAATGAGGTTCCAATGGTGGAAATACTTACCCCGAGCTCTCATACTCTGATGGTGCATTGTCCTTGAGTTGTGCGCCTTTTGGCGTCATCTGGTCCAACCCATGTGAGACTAGGCACAAAGGAAAGCTGTCTCGGGTGTGGACCAATAAACTTCAAGGACAGTGCATATATTATCAGAGTTATGTTTTTTGTTTGCATTATGGCTGCAGGTATTGTGGTCTATGCAAACATGACCCCTTGTAAAAAAAGGTGTCAGTTTTGTTGCCAGATAGAAGGGTAAAAAAACAATTATCATATTTTTTACTGGCAAATGAGGTTCCAATGGTGTAAATGCTTCCCCCGAGCTCTCATACTCTGATGGTGCATTGTCCTTGAGTTGTGCGCCTTTTGGTGTCATCTGGTCCAACCCATGTGAGACTAGGCTCTAAGGAAAGCTGTCTCGGGTGTGGACTAATCAACTTCAAGGACAGTGCATATATTATCAGAGTTATGTTTTTTGTTTGCATTATGGCTGCAGATATTGTGGTCTATGCAAGCATGACTCTTTGTAAAAAAGGTGTCAGTTTTGTTGCCAGATAGAAGGGTAAAAAACAATTATCATATTTTTTACTGGGAAATAAAGGTTCCAATGGAGAGGTAGGGGGTTGTTTTGCAGTCACCTGCACACCCACAATGCACCACCAACAATATGAAGACCAAGACGACACAGACTGCGTAACATTTTAATTTCTTACCTCGGTTTTGGCTGGGCATAGACGAACTTTCTTGGGTGACTCGCCCTGGTGTGCACAGCGTGGTGGCACTGGAAACCAGAAGGTGAGCATTCTCGAGGAACTCTTCGCCTTCTTGTTCGTCCACACATAGCCACTTTCCAGCGTGCCCTCCTCCAGACTGTCCCGCTCATGCCCTGTGCCTCCCCCTTCCTAGTTAACGTGCACCCTTGGCCCTAGCACCCTGAATCGCTACCGATAGGGGAGGGGGCGTACGAGATTTGCTAGTGACAATCACGGGACATCGACTCTCCCCTTCCACCCTTTCCCTGCCTCCCTCAACCGCCTTATAACTTTCAATCAACTTTTGAATTGCTACCAGGTGAGAAGCGGTCATTCCCATGGGCTTGGGTGCAGCCATTTGCATTCTTCTGCTGGGGAACGCCACTTATTCGATTAACATTCAACCTCGGACATTAGGAAAACACATATTCAGGCCTCCAACTTGGAGTAACTTGGCCTAAAAACCTTTGTCCGAGGTGTGGGAGATGGCGTTCCTAACATTAACAGAGAGTGAGAGAGGCCTTCAGAATGTCGAGTGAATCCCCTCTGCTGTTGAAGCAAATGCGGACGATCTTGTTGATTGTCATATTCTTGAACCAATTAGATTTCGTGTTTGCCATGTTGGGCGTATTCTTCGACACGCCGGAGCCATCGCACTTGCCTAGACGCTTACGGTAGCATTTTTCATGTGGCGTGATCAGAGGGTCAGTTAGCTAACTGAAGTAAAACTAGCTAGCACGTAAGGTAGCATCATCTAAGATTTATTCTTAAAAATCTAAACGTCTATTTAAACGTTTAGATTTGTAGATGTGGTGCTATATATTTTTTAGTGGGGAAGC
The DNA here is from genome assembly GCF_964198595.1 of Lampetra fluviatilis. NCBI lineage: Eukaryota > Metazoa > Chordata > Hyperoartia > Petromyzontiformes > Petromyzontidae > Lampetra > Lampetra fluviatilis. The sequence goes on along the minus strand of NC_136322.1, from coordinate 5,439,229 downwards.
CGGTTGAATCCTGATTGTGTTTTTTGTGTTTTACAGCATTTTTGCTTGCTTGGTGGTCGTATGAGTTAATGTGACTGGTTGTTGTGAGTTTGTTCTTGTTTCTTTGGTAATTACATTGATTTGGGCTATGCGATGTCTATTTGTGATGCAGCATCCTGTCATACTGCATAATAGTGGTACATCCTTGATGGTTTCAGTCACCATGTATTTATGTCTCTGCAATTAGTGTATTGTAACTCTCATAGATGTTGAGCCTCGTGTTACATCACTTTATTCTACTCGATAAATGTTACTGTCACTGCGAATATGGGGTGGTTACGTCGAATGACGATCGCCTATTGCCCTAGTGTCATGGCGAGGTTGTTCGAAGGTGGTTTAATTGAAGGAGGATAGCACTGAAGGCCTAGGTGTAAAATACACGGCCCGCTACTGCTCAAGTGGCTGAAATGAAGTGCAGCACTCGAGTTTAGCTAAGGCCTTGTAGTCTTTTTATCAGTCAAAAGTGAGCAATAGCGCTCTAGAAATGTTCACTCACAGCTGCCAAGTTCAAGAGTTTTTCCAGGTAGGTCTCCAAGGTGCTCCTGGCCGCTCTGGGACTCTCATTCATTGCGCTCCCCATTGGCCCGGTAACAACTCGTCCCCACTTCGGTTAAGCTCCGTCCTCTCTCCCCCTCCTGCCTTCCCTCACCGTTTCAAACATAAAGCATATGTTATTATCAGAGCATGTGTGTATGTTTGCCACAAGTATGTGTGGTTAATGCACGACTTGATGCCTTGCAACAGGTGTCTATTTGGTGTTTGAACATTTTAACACCCGTTGAAATTCCAGGAAGGGTAACGCCTATTATAGTCTTCATCATATACTGTACCTCAACCCACCACGTTTATATTGCACCGTGTGTATATGTGCACGTGTTTGATGTATCGGTGTGTTTTGTATGAGCAAGTGCTTTTTACACTAAATGGACTATATAAAAAAACACAAGTTTCTTACAATAGTTTTGCGGTAGGTTATACACTTTATTTGAAGTTGGTTCAAGAATAACGAGCACTGTTTATTCCATGGAGGTAGTCGTAAAATAATAACAGATGACTGCTTTGAAACATTCGAGCAATGAGTTGCACCATGTGGAAACTCGCGCGTCAAATGGCATCGCCTGATGAGAAAACCCGTCTGCTTACAAAAAAATCCTTTGCCCATTGTGGGGGGGGGGGTATTATTGTCTTGAATAGAACGGCAATCTGCAAGCTCGTATATGGGACAATTGGAGTTTGGTTCACAGTTCTGTTTATCTTTCCTATACTTTCCACTCCTATCGTGTTTTTGCATTGCTTGTTGTAACGTTCTTACCCGCCCCCTATTGGACGTCTGTGAAAAAGAGCCTTATCGGTTTCCTCCTGTAGTATAGAGTTTCCGATTATGTAATACGACACTCCCTCCTTTCCTCTCATGTTACCCTACATCAACCCAAGCTTAAACAGGAAGTATTGCAAATGTAAAATATTATTAACATTGTCGAGTGTTTAAATATTCTTTTAACGATATTTGTTTTATTTAAAAAATGTGTAGAGGAGAAGGTTTCCCGTATTTCTATGATTACATCAAACTACGTCTCATCTACTGTTTATAACGGACTCGTAGAGTGTATTTTCTGATTAACAACAATTTGCTAGTAGCTAGAACTCACAAAAAGGAAATTGATGCGGATGTCAATAACGTTTGAGGACATGAAAGCAGATGATCCTGATTATAGCCAAATACCCGTCATAAAGAAGTATAAAATTCAGACATTAAGTCACAATTTTAATGGGACATTTCATTTACTTCCCTTTACCATAATATTTTATAGAACTAAACCTACAGATTAATTTTGAACCAGCTTTATAATATCGATACATATTAATTGCATGGTAAATACAAGTAAAGTACATGGTGATCCTTAAACTAAACTATTTTATTTTGCCAGACAAGGCCCACTGAGCGAAATATATATTTTTAAGAAGCGATCTGGTTATCACAAATGATAGCTCAACGTAATGGCTTATCACGTGGACATTTGTAGTAGGCAAATACTCTAAATGTGTGATGTCGATTCTAAATGTGGAGGGCAAAATCGGAGGACCCGGAAAAAAATCCACGTAACCACGGAAAAAACACGCAAGGGTCGGGATCGATCTCACGACCTCCTGTATACCCGGTAAGGTATTTAACATCTCCCCACCGTGGCGCGCCATTGATGTTACAAGAGTACCATTACACATCCAATGGATAATATGTATGAGTTTTAACGCGAAATTTGCAGAAGATTTGGGTTTAGCATTTCTCGTGATTGTGAAAAATGATCGATTACTTGCAAGTTTAATTATTACTGATCCTCCCATCCTGCGTGTCCATGACTCGGTCGTCACCATGTGGCGACAAATGAGTCTGACATGAAACCGATAATCTTAACAAAGAATAATAACAGATTAACACACTCTATAGATTCACCCCCGTGTAGACTATGCAGGTAAGTAATACATATATTTCATCGCCCGATGTGTTATATTTGGCATTATCCATGGATTTGTTTTGTCCAGGCCACCTGTATCTTCCTTTACCCAGATTCAAGACCCGAGGCAGACGATCCATGGCTTTGATCTTCCACGAAGATTATGGGCACAAACCGAAATCGAATCCACGCAAACAATGGCAGAAGTGGTTACTTAAAGCACAATTGAAAATAAATCTCTCCGGTAGTGTGTGCCTGGGATCACCCAGAGTAGGCCACAGAAGGAATGACTCTTCAAAGCCCAATTGACAAATATGAAGGGGGGAGCATCATCAGAGCAGTACAATCCACTACATCTGACACAATTATCTGGCTCAACCACCTCAACGTAAAATTATAGTTGTTACTCTACACCTACATCAGCGATTCGAAGAAGACACTTATAGATTTCCACTGAGACCATTACACTTACATCGGTACCCTTAGACCAGTACAGATAGTCCATACATTTACAGATCTATAGGCGCAACTGCAAAAAGGCAGAGCAGTGTTTGCAAGAGCAACTTTTGTTCTCGAAGTGCAATGCCTGCCCGCTGGGGAGCATTATGACAATATCACACCTGATAAATGTGTACCTGGTACGAATGAATTAACCTTGACAACGAGGAAAAAATTACCTTGGCATGAACCCAGCACCGGAAAGGTCTTATTCATGTCTTTAAACTATGTAGAGGATCTGTTTCTTTTTTATATCGAACAGAAGGAGGTGGTGAGTGACTTGAATGGCTATTTCACGTTGACGTATACATTGTCGGGGGCGATATAGGTGGGATCGGAACTGCCCACGGTCTTGGAATCATCCTCTCCCATCTTCGACTGTGCACCTGAGTGGTGGTCCTCTTTGTGTTCACTTAAATAAGATGAAAATGAAACGTTTGAGCACGATGAACCAATCCACATGTAACGTAATAATAACCTCTTATGTGCCACTCACGAGTATAGATACAATCTAAGCGAAATAGAAAGCTGATAATAATACCAATGACTGCTCCCGAAATTCCAATAAAATTAAGAACTATGATAATAGCGATTAATAAGAACGTGCATTAAAAATCGAAACCATCAGAAATTTTATTTTTTATGAAAGTTATTTTAACAATTTTCTGTGATTTTGTCCGAGGCAGTGACCTGATGTAAATGAATTTGTTGCCTTTAGAAAGGCAACAGAGATGATGAAATCCGATACAAATATAGTCGAACTAACGCTGCTAACTGCTATTCAGAAAAATTGTATGGGAATTTTAAACCGTGGCCGAGATTCTGCTGGTAAATCATAATGAAGGATATGCTTAAAAATAACGTTAGACTATCAAATATGAAGCAAAACGCTCGATTGTAGATGCGTTTGTTGAGCCAGCAAAACTTAACCCACTTTTCATCTAGGAAACTGGAGAGCAGCGTGGACTGTTACGAACTTAACATTACAAAAAATAGCACATTTAATATTTACATTTAAAAGACGACATATATACTACTAAAAAGTAAGAATTAAAATTACTTTGTAAAACTGATCAGTGCTTCTCAAACTCATGCTCTTTTGGGCTCCTAAACATTAGGGCATGTAAACATACTTTTTCACTTTGTTTAAATAGTTATACGTCTTTGCGTTTTGAAAGTGATTTAACTTCGATTTAAAGCTTTCGTGACTGCAGGAATTCATTTTCTTGGTTCTTTCGGTAAAGTCACGTAGAAGGGAAGTAATAAAACAATACAAATAAAACATAATAAAACAATTCTCACGACGTTTCGGCCACAACGCAAGCAGCTGTCCTCAGGTGAAAACCAGGTCTGTCGAGGCGACAGCGTCTGAATGAAACAGCACACGTGCTTGGAGCATATATATAAAAGGGTTGGAAGGGGGGAAAAGGGCGCCTTGAGAAAAGAATATGCATATCAAGAGGAATTTAGCATATTTATGGGAAATGCAAGTATGTGATTAGTACTACTTATGCCCGTGCATTATGCAGGATTAGCAGCATCAAAGGGAAGGGATATGGGAAATGCAGGTATGTGATTAGTACTACTTATGCCCGTGCATTATGCAGGATTAGCAGCATCAAAGGGAGGGGATATGGGAAATGCAGGTATGTGAATAGTACTATTTATGCCCGTGCATTATGCAGGATTAGCAGCATCAAAGGGAGGGGATAGGGGTAGCATTAATAAAGGGAAGGAGTGTTAATAGTATGTAGCTGCAGTAACTAAAACCACCACGTAAACAACTAAAGTATAAACTACATAGTATCATCAGTATACTAAATATACTCTACAATAAGCTGAGTTACTAACAGTAAGTAAAACATTACAATTCTACGTCGTCAAAAATATATAATATGCTTCCATCTAAACTTTATTCTCTTACATCACACGAGTCTACACCGTACTATATACTGCCATAGACAAACCCAACATTAAATTATATACTGTATTGCTATAAACCACCCTATATTTTATACCTTGTAATATTACACTATGCATTATTCTACCCACCCTAATGTGTATCACACTGCTGTATATTGACTATACAATTACGATACTATATATTACTTTGTACATTGTATCTGTCACACGACGGTCAATGGTACAGTGTATAATAACAAATAGTATAACATTTATATGCTTAGACTCGTGTGATGTAAGAGAATAAAGTTTAGATGGAAGCATATTATATATTTTTTACGACGTAGAATTGTAATGTATTACTTACTGTTAGTAACTCAGCTTATTGTAGAGTATATTTAGTATACTGATGATACTATGTAGTTTATACTTTAATTCTAGATTTGAAGCTTTCGTGACTGCAATGATTCATATTCTCAGGTTGTTTCGGTAAAGTCACGTAGGTAAAAACATTAAAATTAATGAAAGTAAAATAAAACAAAACAAAAATAAAATTCACGACGTTTCGGAGGCAACACAAGTCTCCGTCATCAGGTGGGACCGTCACAGCCGAATTAGCTGCATCAAGTGAAGCAATGATTCAAGATGTAATCCCTTATAAGCAAGTTGAAGGGAGGTGGAGAGGGGGGGAGAGCTTATCAGGCTGTGGTAGCCAATGAATGGAAACGTATCGGGAGGGAGGAGGAGCGGTGATCAAAGACTGCACGCAGTGCTCAACACAATGAATGGAGACGTGTCGGGACGGAGGGCGAGCGGCGATCAAAGACTGCACGCAGTGCTCAACACAATGAATGGAGACGCGCCGGGACGGAGGGCGAGCGGTGATCAAAGACATCACGTAGTGCTCAACACAATGAATGGAAACGTGGCGAGCGGTGATCAAAGAACAATGAAGAGATTACTGTTAAACACTGTGGATGTTAACACTCGGTGAAGTAAATTAAAATAGTGCCTGTCAGATAAGATGGTCCAAAAAGTGTAATTAAGTCTTTTTTGCGTGGTTAATAACATCTTTCCAGTGATTACTGAGTTTGTACCCATCATCACGGTTGAAATTATGTCTGTGTTTGTATATTTGTATGGCTTCGTGTACAAACCTTTGATGGTAGCCCGGAGGTTTGCAGAGAACCTTGGTCTCGGAAAAGACAATTTCATGAGAGCCCGCCGAGTTGTAGCAATGATCGGCAACGGCCGAAGAATCAGTTCTGCTGTGTTTCAGATCTGACTTGTGCTCGCGGACACGATCAGCAACATGACGTTTTGTTTCTCCAATGTAGCAATCACCACAAATGCAACTCAATTTGTAGACTCCAGGATACTGTAAGTCAGGAACGACATCCTTCACAGATGGAATCAGATCACGGATTTTATGCACTGTACTGAATCGGACTTGGATCTTATGTTTGTTTAGAATTTTGGAGATCTTTTTGGTCACGCCTGCTATGTATGGTAACGTGATAGTTTTGGTCGGAGTTTAATGTGGTTGTTTCTGTGTGGTGGGAGAGACAGCTTGGCGGATAGTGCGGTCAGAGTATCCGTTCATCCTGAGGGCCCGATGTACATGTCTTAATTCATCAGTCAGGTGGTGTTGGTCAGAAATGCCATGGGCTCTGTGGTATAGCGTTTTGATGAGAGAATTCTTTTGAGATGGGTGGTGGTGGGAATCCGGTTTCAAGTAGGAATTTGTGTGGGTGGCTTTCCTGTAGACAGAATGTCCCAAGGATCCGTCAAGCCTCCTCTTAAACAGAATATCCAAGAATGGTAGTTTACCGTCTTTCTCCACTTCCATGGTGAATCTGATAGATGGGTGTCTAGAATTGATGTGGTCCAAGAAGTGGTTCAATGCTGGGAGGCCATGTGGCCAGATGACGAAAGTGTCATCCACATATCTCTTCCACAGGGAAGGACGCAGGGTGGATGTCTGGATGGCATCTGATTCAAACTTTTCCATGAACATGTTGGCTATAACTGGTGACAAGGGGGAGCCCATAGGGGTACCCTCATTCTGTTTGTAGAAGGTGCCATTCCAGGTAAAATAGGTGTTGGTGAGGCAATGCCTAACCAGCGCAGGTACATCAGAATTCAATCCATGTTGGACTAAGTCCTCAATTATTGTTAGGGTGTCCGGTACTGGGACTTTGGTAAACAAAGATACTACATCAAAGCTGACGAGGATGTCATCAGGAGATAGTACCATGTCCTTAACCATAGAGACTAATTGGGTTGAGTTGAGTACTGCCGAAGAGGTCTTGCCTGTGAAGGGGAGCAGAGTATCTGATAGAAAACGGGCTAGTTTGTACGTCGGAGAGTTTATCGTCGACACGATGGGTCGTAGCGGGGTGCCTTCTTTATGGATTTTGGGAAGACCATAGAGTCTGGGAGGTCTTGCCGCCGATGGTTTTAGAGAGGGACGTTTGCTTGGTTCGATTAGGGAAGTCGAACTCGTGATGATACTGTTGGTTTTTGTCGTTAGGCTTTTAGTGGGATCGTTTTTAATTTTGGAGTAACTCCCATCATTAAGCAGGTCCAGGATTTTGTTGTTGTATGAATCTTTATCCATGATGACCGTGGCATTGCCCTTGTCTGCCGAGAGGATGACTATATCATCTCTCTTTTTTAAATTCGCGAGTTCAGAGCGTTCGTTTTTGCTGATGTTACCAGTGGGTTTCTTAGCATTCTTAAGAATAGTAGCTATTTCAGCTCTTGCTACATCCGCATGAATGTGTCCTATGCCTCTGAGGGCTACATCAATCTGAGAAATCATATCCTCTACTGGTATATATTTAGGGGTGACGGCGAAATTTAGTCCTTTGGCCAGTACCGTTTTTAGATTGTCAGAAATTGGAATGTTACTCTGATTAATCACGGTCTTGTTAACATCCAGCTTTGCGATGTGTGGCTCTGGTTTCTTTTTAGATAGGAGGTTGAATTTAGAAATCAGGTTAGCTTTGCATTTGGCTGACATTGAGTCAGCAGAAGCAGAAGTCATGTTATCAACGTGGTTCCAATCAGAAGGTGACAGTAGTATCTTTGTTTACCAAAGTCCCAGTACCGGACACCCTAACAATAATTGAGGACTTAGTCCAACATGGATTGAATTCTGATGTACCTGCGCTGGTTAGGCATTGCCTCACCAACACCTATTTTACCTGGAATGGCACCTTCTACAAACAGAATGAGGGTACCCCTATGGGCTCCCCCTTGTCACCAGTTATAGCCAACATGTTCATGGAAAAGTTTGAATCAGACGCCATCCAGACATCCACCCTGCGTCCTTCCCTGTGGAAGAGATATGTGGATGACACTTTCGTCATCTGGCCACATGGCCTCCCAGCATTGAACCACTTCTTGGACCACATAAATTCTAGACACCCATCTATCAGATTCACCATGGAAGTGGAGAAAGACGGTAAACTACCATTCTTGGATATTCTGTTTAAGAGGAGGCTTGACGGATCCTTGGGACATTCTGTCTACAGGAAAGCCACCCACACAAATTCCTACTTGAAACCGGATTCCCACCACCACCCATCTCAAAAGAATTCTCTCATCAAAACGCTATACCACAGAGCCCATGGCATTTCTGACCAACACCACCTGACTGATGAATTAAGACATGTACATCGGGCCCTCAGGATGAACGGATACTCTGACCGCACTATCCGCCAAGCTGTCTCTCCCACCACACAGAAACAACCACATGAAACTCCGACCAAAACCATCACGTTACCATACATGGCAGGCGTGACCAAAAAGATCTCCAAAATTCTAAACAAACATAAGATCCAAGTCCGATTCAGTACAGTGCATAAAATCCGTGATCTGATTCCATCTCTGAAGGATGTCGTTCCTGACTTACAGTATCCTGGAGTCTACAAATTGAGTTGCATTTGTGGTGATTGCTACATTGGAGAAACAAAACGTCATGTTGCTGATCGTGTCCGCGAGCACAAGTCAGATCTGAAACACGGCAGAACTGATTCTTCGGCCGTTGCCGATCATTGCTACAACTCGGCGGGCTCTCATGAAATTGTCTTTTCCGAGACCAAGGTTCTCTGCAAACCTCCGGGCTACCATCAAAGGTTTGTACACGAAGCCATACAAATATACAAACACAGACATAATTTCAACCGTGATGATGGGTACACACTCAGTAATCACTGGAAAGATGTTATTAACCACGCAAAAAAGACTTAATTACACTTTTTGGACCATCTTATCTGACAGGCACTATTTTAATTTACTTCACCGAGTGTTAACATCCACAGTGTTTAACAGTAATCTCTTCATTGTTCTTTGATCACCGCTCGCCACGTTTCCATTCATTGTGTTGAGCACTACGTGATGTATTTGATCACCGCTCGCCCTCCGTCCCGGCGCGTCTCCATTCATTGTGTTGAGCACTGCGTGCAGTCTTTGATCGCCGCTCGCCCTCCGTCCCGACACGTCTCCATTCATTGTGTTGAGCACTGCGTGCAGTCTTTGATCACAGCTCCTCCTCCCTCCCGATACGTTTCCATTCATTGGCTACCACAGCCTGATAAGCTCTCCCCCCCTCTCCACCTCCCTTCAACTTGCTTATAAGGGATTACATCTTGAATCATTGCTTCACTTGATGCAGCTAATTCGGCTGTGACGGTCCCACCTGATGACGGAGACTTGTGTTGCCTCCGAAACGTCGTGAATTTTATTTTTGTTTTGTTTTATTTTACTTTCATTAATTTTAATGTTTTTACCTACGTGACTTTACCGAAAAAACCTGAGAATAGTTTATACTTTAGTTGTTTACGTGGTGGTTTTAGTTACTGCAGCTACATACTATTAACACTCCTTCCCTTTATTAATGCTACCCCTATCCCCTCCCTTTGATGCTGCTAATCTTGCATAATGCACGGGCATAATTAGTACTATTCACATACCTGCATTTCCCATATCCCCTCCCTTTGATGCTGCTAATCCTGCATAATGCACCGGCATAAGTAGTACTAATCACATACCTGCATTTCCCATATCCCTTCCCTTTGATGCTGCTAATCCTGCATAATGCACGGGCATAAGTAGTACTAATCACATACTTGCATTTCCCATAAATATGCTAAATTCCTCTTGATATGCATATTCTTTTCTCAAGGCGCCCGTTTCCCCCCTTCCAACCCAGCTTATATATATATGCTCCAAGCACGTGTGCTGTTTCATTCAGACGCTGTCGCCTCGACAGACCTGGTTTTCACCTGAGGACAGCTGCTTGCGTTGTGGCTGAAACGTCGTGAGAATTGTTTTATTATGTTTTATTTGTATTGTTTTATTACTTCCCTTCTACGTGACTTTACCGAAAGAACCAAGAAGATGATTTAACTTCAATATTAATTTAAAGCTTTCGTGACTGCAGGAATCCATACTTTTTGGTTCTTTCGATAAAGTCATGTAGGTATAAAACATAATTAATCACGACGTTTTGGGCACAACACAATCGTCCATCAGATGGGAAAGCATAGTCTGCTGCTGAGGCAGACTGTTTTAAAAAGCATGGTCTGTTACCGATAGAACCAAAGAGTATTAACTTCAATAGTGACGTATTTTTCACTTGTTTGTTTGTGCATTTTGGAAGAATGAGATATGAAAGGCCTGCTACCAAATCGAGTTGAATTCGATTTAGATGTTTCAATCGACTAAGCCTGAATCGAAATGTGATACGAGTAACATTAGGTCACATTTTGATTGTACCTTCAATAAATTTGTATTTTCTATTCATTTTTTTAACTGTAAATGATTCTTATCATACACATATAATTATGTTACCCATATAATTATGCATTGCATGAACTAGATGCTTACACCCATGGTGAGCATGATTGTCACTCGTGTAAAATTGGATTACCTATACTCATAGCAAATTATGTGTCAATTGATGCAATTGTTGTTTGTCCACGTACCTATTGTCCAGATCTTCATAAATGCAGTCATCAGCAGCCATGTATTCATTTTCGACCTTGTGACTTGCATCACAAACACCTGGTACAGCCGGAAGCTCGCCCCTTTTTCTTTCGCTTTAAGAAGAACATGGCATAACAATGGATCAGTGAGCATTTTTATATTACCACATGCAGGCAATCTGCAAAAAGTAGTGTTATCAAAAAGATAGCGAAAACTGATGCTACCGGCCTCAAAGCACAACCGCACTAACCATTGCGCTTGTCACTCCATGCCCGTTGAGTTTAAATGTTTTATTTTTTTACCTTAGGAATATAATCACAGTACTTCATTATTCACTTCAGAAAAACATTGCACCGTGTTTTTCTTTTATCGAGAGGTGTCAACTAAGACAGTTTATATCAATGGAAACTCCTGGCCTCCAATTGTGACTTGCAGAATTAAAGTTTTCTATACCATTTTAGTGTTTCCAAAATTGCTATCTAAAAAATCACGTTGTTTTAGGAAGCCACTGGAGCTATGAACTTTTAAATGATCTACATTGACAAGCGATTGTCTTTTAGAACTGCTGTTTGTGTTAGTTTGTTGTCCTACCCCCGCACCTCGTCCTCAGATCTTGTGGGGTCGCGGGATTAATGTACGAGTTCCCCCACTAACTTCTTACTCATTTTCAGCCCTGACTACAACCACTCTAAGACACATCCAATGCTCAATATCTCAAGAACAGTCCATTATTTGCATCCCACACCTCCGATGAGCACGGTTGGCTACGTACGTTGTGAAATAAGTTAAACATACACGCGGTATGTTCTCCTATAAACACGGTAGTTGTGTTCATGAAGAACACCGTGTTATGGAAAAATCGCGTTATGATAAATAATATAATATAGGGGTAAAGCACAGTCCGCGATAACACTTGAGATGGGTACGCAGGCTGAACAAAGACTGAGGGTGCGTGGGTGGCATCTAGAAGCATCCAGGAGCATCCATATGCCTTGGGTGAGCCAGCGCCTTCACGTCTGAAGACACCACCACGTGAATAATTCCACCGCTCATGCTAGAAATAATTTAACAATGCGAACAACAATGCGAACGATATTAATAACTTCACCCTCCTCTGTAATTAATGACTGCGGGCCACTGCAAGTTGGCAAAGTGACACCAAACCATGCTGAGGATTCTTGATATTTTGTAGGAAGTGGGGAAGGTCGGTGCTTGCTGCCACTCCCGCTTCCACGGTGTATTTCTTTCATCTTTATTTTCTTTACTCTTTGGTTCCCTTTGGTTCTTAAGTAAACAGTTGTTATTCTTATTAGGTTGCATTTTTTACGTTTAATCACCATTCAGCTGCGTGACCTTCCTGTTATTATCGGCACATGCAGCCTATTCTTGTCACGAGCCATACAGATATCCATACATTACACTAACATCACACATGAATATACTGACCTTCACATATGCACTGTAGTTTAAAGCATACATTCAATACACTTCACATTATAACACATAATGTGCTTTCATATCACACAATCAATATCACCTGTACTCAAGCATTTAAACACACTTTTGCACTAGAAAGCATATGCATTAACTATTGCTTACGCATTAAACACCCACTAACACCTGTATCCTTACATTCAACCAGGCTTAACATATACTGTATGTACACATGAACACTTGTACATTCCTTACAAAACACGTTGGATTTCCCTATATAGCCTATACAGGCTGTTGGAGAGCATTATATCAGCGTGTGCTTATACACATTAAGATTATAGCACACTCCTTTACACTGGTACACATACATTAACAATGCGTACACAACACTCACGCACTTACATATTAAACAAATCACATGGACACTAAATGACATGTCAACACATGCACATATCTCATAACACATTCACAGAAGCACGCAGGGAGTGTAGGGTTTTATGTTCTTCTTCCTTATTTTCTACCGACTTGTCGCTGTCCCGGGCGCTGTTTCCGCTGTCGACTGGGGCTATGGTTCTGGGTTGGTTGTGGTGTCTGTGACTGTCGTTGCGGCTGTTGATGCAGCTATTCTTTTTCATCTGTTTCTCCACGGGCACTGGTGTGGCCGGTGCATCTGTGGCCATCCCAGCTGTGACAATCACTTTGGGAGGCAACCACAGCGGCGCATCTCCGAGTGAGGTGGCCCTGCGGTTGTCTGACTCGTTGGCCTGGCCTGTTATGACATTGACCCTTAGCATCTACTGTCAGCGATTCGGCTGGCGTGCCTACTGCTACATTACCGGCTGTGGCTGCCATTTGATACCATCCAGGACGTGGTGGGGCTTGTTGTGGTCTACACTGCTTCTGCCTCCTCTCACCTGTCCAGCCCGGGCTTCGGTTCTGGATTGGCTGTGGTGACTGCCAGCTCACCACGTTGGCTGACCATCATTATGTGGCTGTCTGGCTTTGTTTGAGCCATCTGGCACCGTCGGGGCAAGGTAAAGTTCTGGCACGTCTGTAGCTGCTGCCTCCACCACCAGTGCTGTGTCCACCCGGGATTTGGCCTCCAGGCTGTTTGCTCGTCGTGCTGATGGCCTGCTGCTTTAGCTGCTACATCTGTGTTGGCGTTTGCTGGGATCATATTGGGATGGAGCCTGCAAGTGGTTAAGCTAGGGCCCTGTTTTTGTATGACCGTAACAATGCCTGCTTTAGCTGTGTTGCTTGCTGCAGCCATCATTCTGTGGCCTGCCTAGGCCTGGATGCGGCATTGGATGCCATTGGCCCCAGTGACTCCCCCTACAGTGACTGACTGGTCAGCTCAGAGCTGCTTGGTTGTCATGCTTTGTCAATCAACAAAGTCACAGGTGTTGCATCACGTGGTTGCCATTTTTGCCACCCATTGTCCTATCTGGGTTGTTTACTGGGTAGCCACAGCAATTTCTTCAGATTCTAGAACTCTGTGGTCTTGTGTTTTTTTTGGGTCTGCGTTGGTTGTCCACTTTCTGCTGCTTGTGACCCACCCCGACATTGTTTTGTATGGCTATGGCCCTTCATCTTTTGGACTTCACACTGCTGTGCTAATTTCTGCCTTATCTGTTTACAAACATCGCTAGTAGATTGATGTACATGATGACAGCAGTCTGATATTACGATGCCTCTGTACCCTAGATATGTATTATTGAGTTTGCACTGTTTTTCGTTCTCGTTATGCTCAGTTGTCCTGACAGTCATTCCCTGGTTATTCTCAGGCGATCGCCCTATGTTCATAATCGGGCTGGTCGTAGCAAAATCACCAGTTCACTCGCAAATCAGGTCACAACATCGGATGTTTGTCATAGCCCTACCATTTCTATTGGTATGTCTTCCATTCATTGCCCGTTGGGGCCTGCATTAATTAATGTACGTTATATCTCATGTAAGGCGTTTGTAGTAAACACACTTTTGACAGACCACTGTCTTGACTACCTATGTCTGACTGAGGCCTGATAAAGGCCTCTTGACTTTTTTCACAGAACGAGGCAACTCCATCTGGTTTCTATTTTTGTGAGAAACCACAGTCATCAGGTAGAGGTGGTGGCCTGGCTTTATTTAATGCAAATTCTGCAATTGTAAAACCTGTCCCATTGCCAATGTTCCAGTCATTTGAGCACCTAGCAATACACTGGAGGCCAATTTATACCCACCTGGGAATTATTAATATTACTTTATTGCCCTCCAAGATGTATTTCCACATTCCATTCAGAGTTCTCTGTGTTCCTCTCAGTCGTGTGTGCTCATTCTGAACAAATTCCCATAATTGGTGACAACAATGTTCACGTTGATACACCATCCAGACATCATGCCAGGGACTTCTTGGCCTTCGTTGACTCTTTTTCATCCAGCATGTCAAAAAGCCAACACAGTCTGGTGGATGTACTTTAGATTTGGTTTGTTCCCTTGGGCTTTCATTATCTGAACTGACTGTGATGGAACTAGGAATATCAGACCACTCTTTGGTCCTCTTTGATATATCTCTAACCCCACCTGGTCCGTCAATTAAAAATAGAATTTCATTTGGCAAAATAATATCTATCACCACGGCCTCTCTCACAGATGCCATATCGAGTTCTCCACTAGCTGATGAGAGTGAGCTTTCCGGTGAAGAAGCTCCTCAACTATATCCTGGATCATTTGTCACCCCTCTGAACCTGTTGGATATCTTATAATCGCCCTTTGCCAGGGTACACTGCAACATTGAGGGCACAATGATCTTCTGTCCGTAAAGCAGAACATGCTTGGAGAAAGTCCAGCCTCACTATTCATAAAATATTCAAAGAACAGTTTATTACTTACCATAACAACATTGCCTTGGCGAAATACTCCTACATTGCTGGTTGTATTGCAAATAGGGATAACTATCCTCAGACGTTATTTTCCTGTATCAATACACTTTTGATACAGGAACCAAATGCAATCTCCCACTCCTCTGCTGATTTCTGCATCCAAATTCAACGGTTTTTTCATGATACTTACTTTCGCTCTCTTCCCTCTCTTTCATACTTACCTCCAGCTCAGTTGTAGGGGACATTGTTGACCGAGTTTCCCGCAATTTCAACTGTGGAAGTTCCCTTAAAACCGGCACAGTTCCTGACATTATTAAGATGGCTGCGGTCACCCCACTTTTTAAAATACTGGGTCTTGATCATGAGCTAGTGGAAAAATTTCGCCCAATATTAAACCTTCTGGATTTGTCTAAAATTCTGGAACGAGCTGGGGTCACTCATTTACATCTGCACCTGGCCTCAAACGATATATTTGACCACTTTCAATCGGGGTTCAGACCAGCTCATAGCACTGAGACTACTCTGTTAAGGGTGGTCAATTATTTATTTCGTCAACAGATAAAGGCTTTGTCAGCCTCCTCATTTTGCTATATCTGAGCGCACCATATCACTCTATTGATCCTGGGGTTCTCCTTGAGGAACTGGAAGTTTAAATGGGGATCTCTGGCATAGCTTTGTTGTGGTTCCATTCTTAATTAAATAAACATTAGCATTTCCCCACAAAGTATGGTTGCAAGTCACCAATTAGAACGGTTCTCTGTGGTGTTCCGCATAAATCTGTGCTTGGCCCATCACTTTTTTTGCATCTACATGGCATCAGTGGGTATTCTGCTCCAACATCTTCCCTTATCCTAACATTGCAATGCAGATGATACTCAAATTTATATCCCATTATGACCAGACTCTGCATCACTAACAGTAGTGAATTAATGGTTGCGTCAAACGTTTTGCTACCAAATACTGACAAGACCGAAGCCATATTCATCGGCTTCCCTCTGCATCTTTGTTTGTTGATTGATGGTCACGAGATCAGTCCCACATGACCGGTCAGAAACCTTGGTGTTCAATTTGACCAAGCATTGTCCTTTGCCAGAATGTATTGCTTCCTGTCACCTGCTGACCTGAAGAGGTCCATGCTTTTGTGTTATCCCAACTCGACTACTGCAACACCTTACTGGTTGGGATTCCGAGCAATATATTGGGCAGAGAAATGTACTGGGCAGGCTTGCATAATGTGCATACATAAAGTACGTTGATTACCATATCAATAACCCAACTGGCAATGGATACTCATTGTTATTTATATCCCCCCCCCCCCACTTCCCACAAGTGATGTCATCACATCTACCCCTCTATTTACGGAACGAAAGAGTAGAACATGCGTGCCAACAAGGACACTCAATTGATTTTGATAATGTTGAATTTCTGTGAAAAACTAGTTACTACTGGCCAAGACTAATTAGAGAATATATCGAAATTGAAAAAAATCTAAATAATTGTAACCTTACAGATAGCTACAGACTTAGTGCGGTTTGGAAGCAAATGATCAAATAATACACTGTTTAAGTGCATGCCTATGCAGGCCACCATACTTTAGTGGGGATTACCGATGAACAGACAATAACAGATACTGCTCTTTTAGTGCACACAATCGACAGTAAGTACAAGAACAATGGGCTTGCATAATGTGCATGCATAATGTACGTTAAATACCATATGAATAACCCAACTGGCAATGCATATCCATTGTATTTTTTTTGCAATCATTACCACCCCCCTCCCCCACTTCACTCAAGAAGAACTCACAAGTGACGTCATCACATCTACCCCTCTATTTATGGAACGAAACAGGATTTCTCCACAAATCTGGATGTCGCCTGATGAAGCTCGTTGTAATTGCTGGCGAAACGTCATACTTAGATTGTAAATGTTGTAACGAATTGGCATGTTCTGCTTATGTAACAAACCTTACTAATTGGCTGTGTTGGGTGGTGGTGGTTTTAACGACACATTTATATATTTACGCAATTTAACCGAAAACAAACCTGTATTATGAATATTTAAGTCTGCTTTGAAAACCCATCTCTTTAAACTGGCCTTCCCTCTTTAGTTTGGTTGGTTTTCCTGGTTATTTTTTTTGTTTCCTGCTTTTCATGCATTACGCATTGGGATCCTAGGATGGAATTCGCATTATTAATTTGAATTATTATTTATATGCCCACGACTCAAACATTATTAGTTTTGTACAGTATCACACTTTTGTTATTATTACAAAACATGTCGATCATCAAATGCTGCATAAGACACAGAAGAAAACTCATCAAAAAATGTTAACCCATTTTCTGAATAAACTCATAATTGCATCAATGGAAGTATAGAAACTATAAAGATTTTTATTTTACCAGCTAAGTCCCACTGAGCTATATAGATTTTTTTTAGAAGTAACCTTCCCACGAATGATAGCTCAACAAAGTAGCTTATCATGTGGAAATGTATAGCAGCCAAATACTCCCAATGCATGCTTCCAAATGTTCTAGGGAAAAAACAGAGGACTCAGAGATAAATCCACTTGACCACGGGGAGAGCATACAAACTTCAAATATACAACAAGCGTCAGGGTCGGCATCGAACCCACTACCTCATGTATACCAGGAGAGGTAGTGAACATCTCGTCACCATGTGCACAGAGATCCTGATATCTCGTGGAAGAGAGTCCCATAGTCTGAGGGCTCTAGGGGAAGACGCTTGGTCACTCATCATCCAATGCCTCGACATTGGAACTCAGAGGAGATATGCATCCCCAGAACTATGAGACATGGTGAGGGACAGCTATTTTAATGGATGAGACAAGCAGATTAGAGGAATGAATACTTGCCCAGTTTGCTGTGTGGAATCGGGTTTCTTGAAACAATTCCTGTAGAAAGAGGCACATGTTGAGAACATATTTAACCAATAGGCAGACTACTAGGTGGACAGACACACAGATGAATAGAATGACAGAAGCAGCGATAGATCTAAGACCTAACGGAGTGCCCGGTTTTTATCTGGGCAGATGCCTGTGTTTAAAACTGGGCTCAACCCAGTCAACAATGACTGCCCAGAAACCCAAGTCATGAATTTGCTTCTGCACTTAATTTGGATAAATTCCAGCTCTGATAGTAACTCAACAGTCAAAATCTGTCCTAAAAAAAAAATATACACATAATATATCCTAGATGATATTTTGGTCAATGATGTTCTTTATAACACGTAGGTGAAGAAGGGCCATTGCCCAAACGTTATCTATTTTTTCCCTTTTAGAGCAGTGTTATTTATAAATGTTTTTTTTAATCTATGTTTGGCACATTAGGAATGGATCACTCTTTTAATTATGTCCTTGTGCAGCAAGGGAGTAAAGTGTGGTTCTGTGAAAGTCCTGATGTGCTGTGCAGTGCATCAATGCATGTGTGTACTGCAGCATGTGATGACTGAGTCGGGCCTGTAGGTGGCTGGCAGGGTTATTGAATGACCACGCGGATATACCAGTCACATGGTTAATGGCGACTCAGGCGCAAGGCTGGTTGTAACACACGTGTTGTTGCATTTGACAGGTAAAGGACCCAAAGGTTGTTTTTGATCGTTATATAAATGTTCTAGACTTGTTCTAGACTTGTTCTAGACTTTAAGCCTTTGCTTTGAATTGTTCGTTTGTGATATATGCAATTAGAGGCGTTTAAGCACTGCGCATTGTAAAGAGATGACGCACTGTAATTAGTTACTGTCATTGCAATTCTCTATCTCTAATACTGTTTAGTCTATAACCATGCCCAGAGTATGACTACTTGCAATGCTATTGAGAATAGAACACATGTAAAGTAGTAAGTTGTATAATGGTAATATACAGTACGTATACTGTACACATATAGTACATATGAGTGTAAGATACCGATATAAGTGGATGGTATAGATAGACATACAGCTTAGGATTAAAGTAATATTATGGTTTATAAGTAGTAGAATTGGGTTTAAGACAAAGGGTTAATGAATAACCGCACGGTTAAGCCAGTCACATGGTTAATGGCGACTCGGGCGCAAGGCTGGTTGTACCACACGTGTTGTTGCATTTGACAGAGTGACGGTGCTGTTCTTCACAAGATTAATATTAACCACAATAAATAAATGTGCTTGCCCTCGATTTGGAGCACCTGCCCACGTCCTTCATTTCGAGTGTGCAACATATGCCTATGAAACCCTGGCAATGCAGTATCACAAACATACAATTAAAATAATTGGTTTGAATGCAATGTGATGAATATTACACTTTCCGTTGCAGGGTGAGTTGGAATCTGCTGTCCCCTGTTGTATGTCTAGATGTATGTTGAAATTACTTCGCACCATACGTAGACAACCGTGCTAATTAGCGGTGCGGGGGAAGGACAACAAACTAAACACAAAGCAGTTCAAAGAAATTAGTTTGTCAGACAAGATGATTTAAAAGTACATAGTTCCAGTGGCTTCCGAATATCGGAACGACGTTCCAGACGGCCACAGAAGCGCATGCAATACCGTGCAATACAGTGACCATCTTTGTTCAATTGTTTAGCC
This sequence comes from Lampetra fluviatilis, assembly GCF_964198595.1. NCBI lineage: Eukaryota > Metazoa > Chordata > Hyperoartia > Petromyzontiformes > Petromyzontidae > Lampetra > Lampetra fluviatilis. The sequence goes on along the minus strand of NC_136322.1, from coordinate 5,419,467 downwards.
AAAAGCCACTGCAAAGATGACTGAAGTTAAGTGACTCACTTAACTTCGAGGAATTTTGCATGTAGTTGTGCGATATCCGCTTCCCCAAGACCGTTTTCTAACACAGGGTGATGCACTACTCTGCGAAAAATTCGAATGGATAATTTGTCTCGTGACGAAACATCATAAACACTATCAAAAGACACAGCATCACCAGAACTTTAGAAGTATCTTTCTTGAGGAAAGCAGAGTTGTTGTCTTTTTACAAAGACGCTGCATGAGTTAAGAAATACTCACCAGGGTTTCGAGGATTGGCAAATAACTGCACAACCTGCGTAGTTTGGACAGGCCTTCATCCAGCAGTGGATAGACGAAGGGTTGTTCATGTACACCTGTGACCAAAGTTAATATCGCGGTGAATGTGAGGTTGGCAGCTGTGCTGTGTGTGTGTTCAGAACGTACAGCTGCTTCCGGCGTATGTAGAGTAAGACCCCTCCAACAATGATCACAAACGCTCCCAGCACACCTCCCACCACACCTTCCACCACAGCTCCCACCACAGGGCCAATGATGCTTCCCGAGCCTGATAGGAAGGGGTAAGGAGAGAAGGGCGACATCAGTGCTGTGTCAACACCAATAGGCTTTACATATTTCTCCAAAATAGGGTTTATTCGGTTATATTGTGTAAATATAAATGCGTTGTTAAACGCAATACCACCCAACACAGCCAATCACGCAAACAAATGTGCCAATTAGTTACTAGTTCAGCACTAACAGGTTGTGTGTTTGAGAGTAAACCCATAACATTTACAATTCAAGATCCACATTACAACCAGCCTCATCAGGCAACAGTCATAATTGACAAACTTTACGAATTGGCTGTGTCAGGTTTTGGCTGGTTTAACAACACATTTATATTTACGTGATCTAACCCACTCGTCGGCATAGACCTGATCCCTGATCCAGACTCACCCACCTACTCTACCTGGTCCTGACTCACCCACCTACTCTAACTGGTCCTGGATCACTCACTACTCTCTTCTACCCCCGCCCCCGTTCACTGGAATAAACTTCCCCCTCAACATTAAGCAATGATCTTCGCTCACTCGTTTCTTCTCCTCCTCCAAAACTCACGCATTGTTCCCTAGCTCACCGCACGACTCCTTAATATTCCCCTCATAACCACCACCATTCCTGCTTCCTCTTCATATTCTCATGACAAGGCTCCCCGCTCATTCCCTCATTCATTCAATAAATGAATTCATTCAAAACATTCATTCATTAATCATCATTCGCCGTCATCAATTTGCCTTAACATAATTCACGCAATCATCACAGATTTGCTCATAGCTTCCTCTCATCTTTTTGTATTAACCTCATCTCCACCATTACATTCATATGGACCATTCCTAATTCTCCATACAGCGCTATATAAATTTAGTTCATACAAAATAAGCTTCTTGCTCCATCAGACACTGGCCCTGCTGGTTACCACTCATTGTCCGGCATCCTGCCCACTGCTCAGGTTTCTCAGTTTTTGCAAAAAGCTTCAGAATAGCGGCAACGGCCTTTCTGGAACTGGAACCGCGCCGGCCCAAACAATAAATAACAGAGCTTCGAGGGAACAATTAAATGTAAAAATGCGTATTGTAGATGGTCAATATTTTGTGCACACTTTTGCTGTGCATACTGATTAATGCAGTGCTCAATGAACCTGGCTTCCCGAGTTTAATTCCCAGTCACAATTCATTTCAGGGGTGACTAATGTCTGAACCTGCACCAACGTGCACCGACCAGTGGGGTGAAACGTGGCCACGCAACTCCCATGTGTGGTGAAACGAGGTCAAGACAGCATTGGGAGCCCTTCATCAATGAACATATCAAGCTTGATCCAATGTCATTTGGTTTTCTGGAGAATTTGCAATTGTGACTGGTTTATAATGGAGATGTAAGAAGGTCTGAACCGAGTCCCAGTTTTCCTAGGACCATTGACTTTCGTTTAAATTTCACATAAAGCGCTTGCCACAAAAAAACCTAGATACCGCGCTGATCTCATCAAGAAGCATAAAGCATCATCACACAAATTCCGGTCATCCTCACAGCAGCAGCTTTTGGTTAAATGTCTAACAAAGATGGTCAGCGCATCGTGCTTCCAGATGCACTTCTGCGGTCATCCCGAACACCTTAGGATCTGCGCACTTTTAAATCATTAAATGAAAACGAATTTCTTTGGAACAGATTTTTCTGTTTAGTTTATTGTCCTACCCCCGCACCTCCAATTAGCACAGTTGGCTATGTATGGTGCTAAATAATTTCAACATATATACACATTGGTTAGGTACTACCTTACCAACACTTACTTTACCTGGAATGGTACTTTCAACAAAAAAATGAAGGTACCCCCATGGGTTCCCCCTTATCACCAGTGATTGCGAATGTTTTCATGGAGAAATTTGAAACTGATGCCATGCAGACATCCACCCTACGTCCTTCCTTGTAGAAGAGATGTATAGATGACACTTTCATCATTTGGCCACATGGCCTGCCAGCATTGAACCAATTTCTCAACCACATCAATTCCATACACCCATCCATCAATTTCACCATGGAAGTGGAGAAGGATGGTAAGCTACCATTCCTGGATGTTTTGTTTGAGAAGAGGCCTGACAGCTCGTTGGGACATTCTGTCTACAGGAAAGCCACCCACACAGATTCCTATCTAAAACCTGTTTCCCACCACCATCCTGCCCAGAAGAATTCCCTCATCAAAATACTACACCATAGGGCCCACTGCATCGCCGACCAACACCACCTAGCCAGTGAACAGGAACACGTACATCAAGCCCCCAAGATGAATGGGTACTCGGACTGCATTATTCGCAAAGCTGTTTCTCCAACCATGGAGAAATAATCTCCTGAGAAGCCAATCAAAACCATCACTTTACCATACATAGCAGGTGTTACCAATTTTTTTCTTCCAAAATCTTAAACAAACACAAGATCCAGGTCCGATTCAATACAGTACACAAAATCCGTGATCTAATCCCATCTGTGAAGGAGGTCATTCCTGACATGCAATACCCTGGAGTCTACAAACGGAGTTTGCGTTACAGACAGGCACACTCCAGTACAACATTGTTCCAAGACATTTTGTTAATTGCATAATCTTACCAATGAATTCATTGAGATCTACTTTTGCTTTCAGGACATGTTTCTTTATTGCTGTTTGTATGAATATTGTCACATTAATTTTTAAGGACGTTTTCCTTTCGCCGTGTATGCTCGCTTTACTCTAAGGAATTAACTGGTTGTTCTGTTACCCAGTTTAACAAACGTAATCATTGAGGGTTAAATGTATGGATCAATGAGGAGGACATTTCCAGGAGTACTGTGTTGACATTCCTAGCATAAAAGTTCGAATATTAGAGTGTTATGTTTTTGTTTAGAGATTAAAGTTGCTTAACACAGAAGAGTCTGAGTGGTGCCTTCCTAAGTTCATGCATAATAATCTTAATCAGTAAAAGTTATAGCAAGAATCATTGTATTATCCTGATTGATAATACAACCTCAGACAACGAAGCCGAGCTTAATCAGCATACTTACATCGCACTTGCATAACTTAATACATTTCGATTTAAAGCTTTCGTGACTGCAGGGATTCACCTTCTTGGTTCTTTTGGAAAAGTCACGTAGAAGGGATGTACAAGTACACAGACTGTCGTAATTTATAACCATTAGTTAATCCTCTACTGGATGAAGGCATGGACATTGCTTGACCATACTTTTTCATGCTGGAGGAGCTAGCAACAGTTCAGATACTGATATTTACCATAGCCAGAAAATGCATGTTGGGAGGGTCGCACTATTCGTAGCACAACACCCTAAATACGGTGCCCACTTCTCCAACCTAACAAGTGAGGCTTAAACAAAAGTCCCTTGTAACCGTTTTTGAACAGCCAGTCGTCAGAGCAAGTGCTCTCAATGAGCAGCCATTTAAAGGGTCGCACCGCTCACAATGGAGTTGGTAAGGCCACTCCCGGAACCAGCCACTTTTTTTCCCTCCCCAGTGCTATACGTATGTAAGTGCACCGTACGTAGCCAATCATGCTGTATCGGAGGTGCTGGAGAAAGACAGATACTGATGTTTAAACATTTCAGCAGGTGGTCATTTAAGGTACAGGCGAGTAAAGCAAGGCCCAGAACTGAACTTAAGTTGTTGGGTGTACGATGACAACTTTGAACTCTTTAGAAAAATACCGCGTACAAAATGGTTGTTACTGGCAGGTCAGAAAGTTAGGACACAGTTAAGAAATTAAAATTACTGATACAGGTTAGTTTGGGTAGATGGGTGCCTGGACATGCTACCAGACGAGACCACCCAATTGTCTCCAAAATGCATTGCACCCATTTATGACGTCGAGACAGATGGATTTGCTCAAACATTTGGTACAAAACAACAATCACAACCATTCATGTTCCAATAAAAATGTATGAACTCACCGCTGACGGTCTTTGCTTTTCCTTGTAGAGTTTTACTGAACAGTTTTCCTGAATAGGTGGTGATATTGACTAAGTATTCAGTGTTCAGCTCCAGACGTCCAAGCATGGCAAATGTTAAATTTGTTCTTCCATTTCCTCGAGGCTCCGTAATTATTTCATTAAAATACATGGTAATGACATCGAGACTGTTGTTGAAGATGCCTATGGACTGCAATAGATCATTGTCGTTGATCACTTGCAGGAACAGCATGCTCCATACACCGTCGGGGAGAGACCAACTGCAGGATATATTCTCCGTGGAATATGGGAAGCAAGAAAAGTCTCTGACAGACGTTGGATCTGGGGGAAAAAGGTTGGTGAATGGGGTAGTTGGGGGGGGGGGGGGTAGGGGATGAAGGATTGCTGAAGATTAAACTTACTGCTGATATTATCAATGAACATTAATCAAACCCATTTGATTCATAACACAGTCGAAAAAAAATTGAGACATTGCAGGGGCTCAGTTATGAGCATGTGCGTGCATGTGAAACACAGTTGGCGCCTAAAATTGTCGACTATATTGGCAATGCGTCCGTGCCAACATTGGCCCTGATTCCCCTCGGTGCTCCTCTCCATTTATTATCATGCGTTTAGAGTATTTGGCTGCTATAAGTTTCCACATGATGATAAGCCATTTCGTTTATCTATCAATTATGATCGCCAGGTCGCTTCTGAAAAAAGTGCTACAAAGCTCAGTGGGCCTTAAATGGTACAATTAAACTAGTTTATCGTTTCGATTTAAAGCTTTCGTGACTGCAGGGATTCATCTTCTTGGTTCTTTCGGTAAAGTCACGTAGAAGGGAAGTAATAAAATAATAAAAATAAAACATAATAAAATGAAATAATTCTCACGACGTTTCGGCTACAACGCAAGCAGCCGTCTTCAGGTGAAGAATGAGACACTACCAAGCTAGGAGCTTATATATAAACTGGGTTGGAGGTGGAAGAGCGCCTTAACAAAAAGGAATGTGCATATGAAGAGGAATTTAGCATATTCATAGAAAATGCGTAGGAGGTGGGCGGGGGGGGGGGTTTCAAAGGCATATTATGCCCATGCATTATGCAGGATCAACAGCACCAAGGGGGGGTGCAGGGAGTAGCATTAACAAAGGAAAGGAATGTTATTGATATGTAGCTGCAGTTACTAAACAACCACGTAGAAAACTAAAGTATAAACTACATAAAAAACTAAAATATAAACTGCATAGCACCATCAGTATACTTACTATACTCTACAATAAGCTGAGTTACTAACAGCATGTAATACATTACAATTCTACGTCGTAAAAATTATATAATATGCTTCCATCTAAACTTTATTCTCTTACATCACACGAGCATATACCGTACTATATACTGCCATAGATAAACCCAACATTAAATTATATACTGTATTACTATAAACCACCCTATACCTTATACATTTCAACATAACACTATGTATTATTCTACCCACCCTAATGTGTATCGAAATGGTTTATTACGTCCTTCCAATGATTGCTAAGCCAGAATCCATCTTCTCGGTTAAAATTGTCTCTGTGTTTGTATATGTGGATCGCCTCATGAACGAATCTCTCATGATAGCCAGATGGCTTGCAGAGAACCTCTGTCTTGGAGAAGTCAATGTCATGTGAGCCCACTGAGTTGTAACAGTGATCTGCCACGGCTGAGGTGTTTGTCCTACCGTGTTTCAGGTCAGCTTTATGTTCACGGATGCGGTCCGAGACATGTCGTTTGGTTTCCCCAATGTAACTGCTACCACAGAGGCAACTTAGTTTGTAGACGCCAGGGTACTGTATGTCTGGAATCACATCTTTTACAGACGGTACCAGATCACGGATTTTATGTACTGTGTTGAATCGGACCTGGATCTTGTGTTTAATCAGGATTTTGGAGATCTTTTTTGTGACCCCAGCAATGTAGGGTAAGGTGATGGTCTTGAAAGGCTCCTCAACAGGATCCTTCTTGATGGTTGGAGTGATGGCTTTGCGGATTGTGTAGTCGGAGTAACCATTAGCCTTAAGAGCTTGGCGTACGTGTTTGAGTTCACTGGAAATGTGTTCATGGTCGGAGATGCATTGGGCTCTATGATATAGAGTCGTGATGAGAGAATTCTTCTGGGATGGATGGTGGTGGGAATCCGGTTTTAGATAAGCATCCGTATGGGTGGTTTTCCTGTAGACAGAGTGGCTCATTGAACCATCAGGTCTCCTTTTGATTAGGACATCCAAAAAGGGTAGCTTGCCATCATTTTCGACTTCCATGGTGAATCTGATGGCTGGGTGTATGGAATTGATGTGGTCGAGAAATTGGTCTAGAGCAGGCCGGCCATGTGGCCAGATGACAAAAGTGTCGTCTACGTACCTCTTCCATAAGGTCGGACGTAGAGTGGCAGTCTGGATGGCGTCCGTCTCAAATTTCTCCATGAAGATGTTGGCTACAACCGGAGATAGGGGGGAGCCCATTGGGGTGCCCTCAATTTGCTTGTAGAAAGTTTCATTCCAAGTGAAGTATGTATTGGTTAAGCAGTGTCTCACCAGGGGGGGTACCCCAGCATTCAGTCCTTGATGAACCAAGTCTTCAATGATTGTGATGGTGTCAGGTACAGGAACCTTGGTGAATAAGGAAACCACATCAAAACTGACAAGCAGGTCGTCTGGGGACAGGGCAATCCCCTTGACTGTCGATACCAGGTCAGTAGAGTTTAGTACTGCAGAGGTGGTTTTTCCAGTGAAAGGCTGTAGAATTTCAGACAAAAAACGAGCCAATTTATAGGTGGGGGAGTTGATAGTAGAAACAATGGGACGAAGAGGTGTATCTTCTTTATGTATCTTTGGCAAGCCGTATAATCTTGGTGGCCTGGCTGCAGAAGGTTTCAACGAGAACTGTTTGGTCTGATCAAATAATGCGGTTGAATCAGAAATGATTTTGTTGGTTTTAGTGATGAGGCTGTTGGTGGGGTCTCTTTTTATTTTTGTATAGCTGCCATCGTTGAGTAGTTCTTGAATTTTGTTGTTGTATTCTATTTTGTCCATGATGACAGTGGCATTGCCTTTGTCGGCTGAGAGGATGACAATGTCATCCCTCTTTTTTAATTGAGCTAATTCAAAATGCTCATCTTTGCTGATGTTGCTAGCTGGCATCTTAGCGTTTTTGAGGGTTGCAGAGATTTCGGATCTTGCTACGTCTGCAGCGATGTGACTCAAGCCCTTGAGAGCTACATCTACTCGAGCAATTATATCATTAACTGGTATGTGTCTAGGTGTGACTGCAAAGTTTAGTCCTTTAGCTAAAACGGATTTCTAACCTTCAGAAATAGAACTGTTACTGCGATTAATTACGACTTTGTTAACATCTAGCTTTTCAATGTGTGGGTCCGGTTTCTTGTTTGAGAGGCGGTTGAATTTGGAAATCAAGTTGTCCTTACATTTAGTCGACATAGCGGCAGCTGAAGAGGCAGTCATTTTTTCCACATGTTCCCAATCCGATGTGGACATTGTTGCACTCAAAGATAAGTGTGATTTGTAGAGTGTCTTGTCTAACTGATCTAGTTCGGTGCGCGTAAGTCTGATTTTCTCTGAGATAAGAGCTAAGCTAGTTCTAGACAGAATTCGTTTCGCATTAGAAGAAGTTACAGCAGCAGATGTTAGTGTAAATGCGTTTGGTATTACCTTAGAGTCGCGGCATCTCTTGAGAAAGGTGAGAGACTCGATTAGCTGAGCCTTCTTATCACGGAGCTTGTTGAAGGATCTCAAAGTTATGTGGAAACCCTCCCCGTAGAGGCGGTTAAATTTCGATTTAAAGCTTTCGTGACTGCAGGGATTCATCTTCTTGGTTCTTTCGGTAAAGTCACGTAGAAGGGAAGTAATAAAATAATAAAAATAAAACATAATAAAATGAAATAATTCTCACGACGTTTCGGCTACAACGCAAGCAGCCGTCTTCAGGTGAAGAATGAGACACTACTGCAGCTACATATCAATAACATTCCTTTCCTTTGTTAATGCTACTCCCTGCACCCCCCCTTGGTGCTGTTGATCCTGCATAATGCATGGGCATAATATGCCTTTGAAACCCCCCCCCGCCCACCTCCTACGCATTTTCCATGAATATGCTAAATTCCTCTTCATATGCACATTCCTTTTTGTTAAGGCGCTCTTCCACCTCCAACCCAGTTTATATATAAGCTCCTAGCTTGGTAGTGTCTCATTCTTCACCTGAAGACGGCTGCTTGCGTTGTAGCCGAAACGTCGTGAGAATTATTTCATTTTATTATGTTTTATTTTTATTATTTTATTACTTCCCTTCTACGTGACTTTACCGAAAGAACCAAGAAGATAGTTTATCGTTGTCCGTGCCGGGGTTACATCTCTGTATGATAGATAACCGGGCCTTTTCTCGTGTGGCCCCCTGGCTGTAGAGTTCACATCGCCTGGACGTTCACTATGCTGACTCCCTATCTTTATTTAAATCGAGCCTTAATATGCACTTATTTTAAACGAAATTTTCTATTCCTTCAATATTTTAGTTTGAGGTTTGATTTTATTGGGTTGAGCCTGCACGTGTGTGTTGTTTGTACATCGCCTTCTGACCTCTAGGAGCAAGGCGCATTAGCAGTGTAAATATTATTAAATCATTATTACCAGGCTCAAGGATTACGTCTGCCTACTTTAAAACAGCCCAAATCAAACCCTGACGTGTTTTTGACCTACTTATACCAAAAGAGAATACTGGCCTGTCAATATGACCAGTGTGAATCGTGTATGTCTATTTTAAAAACAGGGGCAATGGCAGCATTACATGGTGGTGAAACATTTTCCATACCAAATAATGTAATACAGTATATTATACGCAATGTACTTGTGATATATAGTAGCATACACACTACTGTTTAAATTAATATAGTCCGATCAACAGACTGTATAGGTACTTACAAGTTCTGTCCATTACCACATCTGACCAATATGAGACAGACCCATCGGAAGCCTGCACAGACACGGAGTAGTTCATTCCAGGAACCAGGCCAGTAAATGTTGACGAGTTTGAGTAAATCTGGAATGTTGTAACCAAGTTTCCACTGTCAGTCTCCCTCAAGTAGGCCCAGTAGGAGAACGAGTCTGGGAGATAAGTCGTTCCCGAGACTGTCATGGTCGTGGTAGTCTTGCTAGTGATGGTTAAAACGATGTAACTGGACACTGAAATGGTCACATGCAAGCAAGACATTTTAATAGCATGTTGGAGTTATTTTACAAAAGTTAAAGCGAATAATGAGAAAGACCAATAGCAAACAATGTCAGCATCATGTGGTGGTGAAACGTTTTGAATACTAAATAAAGTAATACAACGTGTAATATATGCAATGGGGAAAATGTCAAAACTGGGTGGTTTTTAACTTTTGCCGACAAAACTGGATCCCAAATGTCAAAACTGGGTGCACCCTGGGTGGCCAAAAACTTGAGTTTTGGACACTCAGGGTGCACCCAGTTTTGACATTTGTCAAATACACCCCATTCATCCAAACACTTGGTATTTGTATACTGGCACACTGTGCCAGCACCCCATTCATCTAAACACTTGGTATTAGTATGCTGGCACAGTGTGCCAGCACCATATAACTACACACACTTGATATTTGTACGCTGGCACAGTGTGCCAGTGTAATATAAGACTTGACCACGATCTCTGGCTCAGTGTCCTTTATTCGGTCCGTACTGCGTTCCCACACGGCTGTCTCTCTTATTCTCTCTGTGCTGGTTCCGATGTCACTCCAGTCCACATCAGCAGCCCCGCTGCTGTTCTTGTCGCTCTTGCAGCCCCACAGCAGCTCCGCTGCTGTACTCTCACACAGCTCCCTTGGCTGTTCCTGCTGCAGCTCTGACAGCCTCGTGCTGTCTCGCCTTCTCGTCGCTCCTGCGACTCTTGGCAGCCACCCCGCTGCCCCTCACACACAGCCTTACTGCCTATCTCTATCTGCAGCTTTACACCTCCCAGTAGCTCCCTACTGTTCCCAGGGTTGGCTCCCGCTTCTGACGGTGCCCCCTCGGCTCGTACGCCCGCGTGGCCCCACACCTTTCCATTCACACCCCGACTGCCTTCTCCTTCCGGTTTACCCGCTTAAGGACCCCCTACCTTTCACCCACGTCACCTGGCTCCGCCTCCTCGTGACGTCACATCCGGAAGGTCGCTTTCGCCCGCATTACACCACCCTCCCCCATAGAAAAAACCCAGCCGACCTCGGCTGAACAACACCAAAGCGTAATGCGGTGAACCGACCTTCCCCCTTAAAGGACACTAAGCATGCAATATAACAACAAGAACAACACACAAGTAACATCGACGAACGTACGAAAGCATGCGATAAATACGACGGCAAGAACAAGAACAATAACAACATACAATCAACGAAACGTAAGCGATTTGGAACGAGTGCGGGTCGCCGGCCCGTCCCGGACGGTCGGCGGCCCACTTGTAGAACGGGGACGCGATGGAACACGAGAAATGACAGGGGGTAATTCCCCTGCTGCGATTGGAAGTCCACCGACATCTCGTGTCCCTGACGAATCAGTCTTGGTCGTATTCCGCGAATGCGCCTGCAGCGGGGTTGGAAGGGTCGCCGGGCTTGAAGGTCCCGCAGCCCTGGCAGGCGCCCTCCGAACAGGCCCACTCCTCCCCCGCGGTGTCACGGTCGGCCTGTCTGGAACAGGTACGACAGGCGCTCGAGCAAGATCAGTGGACGCAGGCGGGGAAGAGTCAGAGTCAGCAGCAACAGACCCCGGCAAGGCAACATTGGGAGATGACGCATCACGTAGGGGAGCAACATATGGTTTCAACCGCGACGTATGAACAACCCAACGGCGAGAACCAAACTGAACGCACGCCGACTGTGGATTGGGAACCTCAATGAGGCGCACAGGACCATGCCAAGGTTTGTGCAATTTAGGAGAGGTCCCCGGCCGCACCTGCGGGCAATGGAGCCAGGCTAGGTCTCCCACCTTCCAGGGGCACTCCCCCTCAGACCGCCGAGCATACCGCTCGTTCCGGGCCTGGGCTTTGGCCGTAGCCACGCGGGCGTTTTCCCGCGCCTCCGTAACCCGGCGAACCGTGTCCTGAATGTATTCAGGGAGTGGTTTACGAGGTCCCTTCACCCCAGTACCCAATTGCACATCCACCGGAGGCACGTTTTCCCGACCATACATAAGGTAAAACGGCGAATACCCTGTAGCCGCATGGGGCGTCATCCTGTACGCCGAAAGCACTCCGGGGATGTGCAGATCCCAATCCGATTGCTGTTCACTCACAGTATGGCAAAGCATGGCAGACAATGTCCTGTTCAGCCGCTCAACCATACCATCCGTCTGCGGATGGTATGGAGATGTCCGTATCTTCTTAGTCCCAAGGCCTGCGCACACTTCAGCCAATAATTTAGAAGAGAAATTTCGGCCCTGGTCCGTGAGGAGTCTCTCCGGCGCCCCCTTGTCCATAATGTACCCAAACAAAAAGGCGTCGGTGATGGCCATCGGCCAACGGGAGAGATACTCGACCCCTACCAGCAAATATTTATTTCCCCTCGCCGATGGTGGGAAGGGTCCCAATATGTCCAGTGCCACCAATTCATTGACTCGAGACACCTGAATCGACTGGAGAGGCGGCACGTAAGGATGTTTAGGCGGCTTACGCCGGGCGCATTCAGGGCACGCGCGCACGTGCCCTACGACATCTGTCGCCATGCCGTGCCAAAAATAATGACGTTGTAACGTCAACAAGGTCTTCTGCACCCCTAAATGCAATAGTGTGTCACAATGGAGAGTTCTAATCAACTCAAATCGCAAGGACGTTGGTACCACCACACGCCAGCTTTCCTGGAACCTTTCTTGCCACATAAGCAGACCATCTCGGAGAGCGGTTCGCGGCCCCACAGCCGAACTCGGACTCCCCTTGTCCCTCATAGACCGCTTCCGCATGGACAACAACGACTCGTCCATCATCTGTTCCCGAATCCAGACAGACCGCGGCAGATTCAAAACCCCATCAGTCGGTCCCGGTTCCATCGGAGTATCCGACTTCCCGACGGCCAACGTGAGCGGCTGAGGGGGGTTGAGAATCGGCGAACACCTATGCATCCCCGACGCACATTTACAAGGGGCGCGCCCTGGTAATCTGGAAAGTGCGTCAGCGTTCGCATGGCGCACTCCCTTCCGATGTTGAATTTGGAAGGAAAACTCCTGCAGCGTGTCCAACCAACGTGCCCACTGTCCCGATGGCTGGTCCATTTTAAGTGCATATTGCAAGGCCGCATGATCCGTACGCACAATAAAAGAACGACCGTAAAGGTACGGTCGAAATTGCCGTAGGAAAAAAACAACCGCCAAAAGTTCTCTGCGAGTGACACAGTAGCGTGTTTCCGCAGGCGACAAGACTCGGCTACCATACGCCACGACGCGCTCTACGCCCCCTTTAGACTGTGATAATACCGCCCCAATACCTGTGTCACTCGCGTCCGTATCGAGAATGAAAGGGCGATCAAAATCGGGATAATCCAATGTCGGGCCCGTAGCCAATAGATCGCGCAGACTCCGAAAGGCCGCCTCTTCCGGCTCTCCCCAAACAAATTTCCGTCCTTTACCCGTAAGGAGATGCAAGGGCCTCGCAATCGTCGCAAACCCCGGCACAAATCTTCGGTAATACGAGGCAAATCCCAAAAACCGTCGAACATCCCCCACAGAGGCCGGAGTCGGCCAATCCCGGACACACGCCGTCTTTTCCGGATCCGTGGACACCCCCTCAGCACTCACAATGTGCCCCAAATAACGGATGGACCGTTGCAGTAGGTGGCATTTCTTTGGTTTGAATTTCAAATTGGCAGAGCGCATCCTCGTGAACACTGTCTCCAGCCGCGTTAAATGTTCCTCAAATGTGCGGCTGAACACAATAATATCGTCCAAATATATAAGACACGTCTCCCACTGCAACCCCGTCAAAACGAGCTCCATCAATCTTTGAAACGTAGCAGGGGCCGCATTCAATCCCATCGGGAGGCAGTTGAATTGAAATAACCCCTGCGGCGTACGGAATGCGGTTTTCTCCCGTGAGGACTCGTCAAGGGGAAGCTGCCAAAATCCCGAAGAGAGGTCCAGTGTGGAAAAGAACTTAGCCCCCGACAATGCGTCAAGGGAGTCGTCCATACGCGGCAGGGGGTACGCATCTGCCACCGATATCTTATTCAATTTCCGGAAATCGACACAAAATCTCAAGTTGCCATCCTTTTTCTTAACCAAGACCACAGGAGCGCCCCATGGGCTGTTAGATGGCGATATAATGTCCGCAGCCAACATGTCTTCCACCGCCCCCCGAACGTGTTCTCGCTCCGCTGGACTCATCCGATGCGAATTTAACCGAATAGGGGCAGCGTCGCCCGTCTCAATGTGATGGGAAAGCAACGATGTGCGTCCCAAATCCAAATCGTCGGAGCTGAATACATCCGAATACGTCAGCAACAATTTACGCAGCGCATCACGTTGCCCCATGGACAGGGAAGAATTTTCGTCACATAAGGTAGCGATCCAACGATTATCCGAACCCCTTGGCTCGGAAACACCAGCGACCACTCCTCGGCGATGCGGACAATCGTGCGTCGCAAACGCCGTAGTGGCATGTGCCACAACCGTACCGGCCGGAACACGGATGTTTTCCACCCCCGCATTAAGCACCTGTAAAACCGGTAATTGATCCGGCCGGACGATGGTTGTGCCCCAACTAACGCCAATCCCGTTGTTATCGTGGCGGATGGTGACAACAAGACCCCTAATGCTCCTAGCCGATTGGGCAGGGGCTTCCGATACCGCAAGGGTATAAGCATCTGTGAACCAGTTGGGATGTCCACAGATGCGACGGACAGCGCCTGCACCTGTACGGCCGAAGCAGGTCGCCCCCAGGGCGACGGCAGAAACGAGATTCGACGGCCCCCCGGCAATTCAATACAATTCTCATTGATTTTAATCAAAATGGGCATCTTAGCCAAAAAATCCGTGCCTAGTAAGCAAGGAACCGCCAAAGATCTCGATATTAACACAACGCCCGAAGCCGACACATCCCCTATAGATATCTTAGCATCCACCTGGCCCACAATCCCCATACTACCCCCGTTTGCAGCGACGCAAGACCCATAAACCGGACGCACAGCCCCCGGCGGAATGCCCAACAGATGGAAAATGACATCCGATATAATAGTCGCAGACGCTCCCGAGTCGACCAAAATGCGCACGTCCACACCTTGTATGGACCCCGGTACAGTGGACGAACCCGTAGCGGCCGCGACAACTCTCCGTGCCAATTTGCGCCACTGCGTAACTGAATGACAAGGCCCCGTCGATGGCCTTTCTTTAACAACAACAATAGGATCGCGCAACACAGGTGGTGGGTGAGGTGTAAAGCCTTGCCGAGTGTCTGGTGCGTGCCGACATGCCTGTTTCGGAGGTTCCTTGGTCGGCTTGTCCGGTGTTGTGGGCTCCTGCTGCGGCGGACCCGGGAAGCGGGCCCAGCAATCTTTGGCGTAATGGCCCCTACGGCCGCAGCGGAAGCAATCGGCCTCGTTGCGCCGAAGCGCAGGTCCTGCGTCCCGGCGGCCCCGTCCCGATGGCGTAGCGCGCGGCCCCGGCCTTCCGCGTCCCGGCCATGGAGAGGAGGCAGCCGTCAGCTCCTGTGGACCCCGCTCATCCGGCACATAGATCGCCCTTGTGGGGTCCCACCCCATCGCGCCTCCTTCCTTGACGGGCCCCCCCGTCCATGCCGCCACTTGCTTCCAGCGACGGAGATTAAACTGCGCGTCCAGACACTTTGCTGCCGCCCGGGACGTGAGCTTCTCATGCCCACACACAGGCATGGGGATCCCCAGATCCCGAGACAGCTCCAGCATTTTTCCCAATATGAGGGGCTCGAGCAGATCCTGTGGCGTGTCAGGATATGCTGCCATGGCCAGCTCTAACACCGCACCCCTGAACGCCACGGGCGATTCTTCGGGTGCTCGTTGTCGTTGAGCGAATCGCCGATGCGCGTCGTCAGGTGGCTCATAGGCGTCGGCCATTTCCTCAAAAACTCCACATAACGTCTTCTTCTTATCGGCCGTTATGGAACGGAAAAATCGCACAGATTCGTCGTCCAGTAGAGTCGGCAACACTTCCAAGGCCTCCGCATCGGTCCATCTTGCTGAACGAACCGCCGCCAAAAATCGGCAGGCGAAAGCGCTCCAATCGCCCCCGATAGAGAATTCCTTAACTGTAGTAAGGTGGCGACTCCGACTCCTCTTTACGCCGTCTTCCAATGATGGTTGTTCTGGAGGCAAATTCAAAATGGCGTCGGCCCGCGGCGTGGCCAAGATGGCGGTTTGGCGCCGCGGAGCGCGCAAGATGGCGTCTTCTTGCCGCGTGGCCAATGGCGGCGGCAGGGCAGGCAACGTGGCGGCCCGTGGAGCACCTTCTCGTTCCATCGTCGTCCTTGGCGTAACGAGGTGACATAGATGCGCCAGGACGTCCTTGAGTGTCTCCAGTTGTTCTGCCACCTGTTGCCATCTTTGGTCAGCGTCCGATGTTGTTGACGGACCCGCCATCGCGCCGACATCTTCCACGCCCGTCCCCGTGCTCGCCTCAGCAGGGCTCTCCTCCACCACCCCCGCAGAATCCGTGGTCGGAGGGAATTCGTCGTCGTCGGACGAAGAAGCCGATGCTGGCGCCGGGGGAATTTTCTTCCTTACTTGCTTAGACATGCCGTTTCACTTCTGACCCCAGTGTAATAAAAGACTTGACCACGATCTCTGGCTCAGTGTCCTTTATTCGGTCCGTACTGCGTTCCCACACGGCTGTCTCTCTTATTCTCTCTGTGCTGGTTCCGATGTCACTCCAGTCCACATCAGCAGCCCCGCTGCTGTTCTTGTCGCTCTTGCAGCCCCACAGCAGCTCCGCTGCTGTACTCTCACACAGCTCCCTTGGCTGTTCCTGCTGCAGCTCTGACAGCCTCGTGCTGTCTCGCCTTCTCGTCGCTCCTGCGACTCTTGGCAGCCACCCCGCTGCCCCTCACACACAGCCTTACTGCCTATCTCTATCTGCAGCTTTACACCTCCCAGTAGCTCCCTACTGTTCCCAGGGTTGGCTCCCGCTTCTGACGGTGCCCCCTCGGCTCGTACGCCCGCGTGGCCCCACACCTTTCCATTCACACCCCGACTGCCTTCTCCTTCCGGTTTACCCGCTTAAGGACCCCCTACCTTTCACCCACGTCACCTGGCTCCGCCTCCTCGTGACGTCACATCCGGAAGGTCGCTTTCGCCCGCATTACACCAGTATACAAATGGCAAGTACGTGTATGTTCGCGAGCTGAAAGTGTTACTGTAGTTGCAAGCTGGCACACTGTGCCAGTATACATATGGCAAGTAAGTGTTACTGTAGTAGCGAGCTGGCACACTGTGCCAGTATGCAAACGGCAAGTAAGCGAGCTGGCACACTGTGCCAGTATACAAATGGCAAGTTAGGGTATGTTCGCGAGCTGTAAGTGTTACTGTAGTTGCAAGCTGGCACACTGTGCCAGTATTCATATGGCAAGTAAGTGTTACTGTAGTAGCGAGCTGGCACACTGTGCCAGTATACAAACGGGAAGTTTGTGGTGCAAGGTATGGAACATGAGCCACGAGAAACATCATTTGGAACGCTCTAAATCTGTGGCGACATATGGATGAATAACGCAAGGACCTAAACGTGTACAAAATGATACATTAAATCGTACACCTTCTTCACCCAGTTTTGACATTTGTCCACATTGAACATCACCCAGTTTTGTCATATCAAAAAGCACCACCCTGTTTTGCCTGTCGTTTTCCAAGACCACCCAGTTTTGACATTTGGGATCCAGTTTTGTCGGCAAAAGTTAAAAACCACCCAGTTTTGACATTTTCCCATATGCAATGCACTTGCAATATGTCGTAGCATACACTGATTACTGTCTATATTAATCTAGTCTGAACAATTGACCACAACGGAACTTACAGGTTCTGTCCATTACCACATCTGACCAATATGAGACAGACCCATCGGAAGCCTGCACAGATACAGAGTAGTTCCTTCCAGGAACCAAGCCAGTAAATGTTGTCACGTTTGAGAAAATCTGGAATGTTGTAACCAAGTTTCCACTCGCAGTCTCTCTCAAGTAGGCCCAGTAGGAGAACGAGTCTGGGAGATAAGTCGTTCCTGAGACTGTCATGGTCGTGGTAGTCTTCCTCGTGATGGTTAAAACGATGTAACTTGACACTGAAATGGCCACATGCAAGCAAGTCATTTTAATGGCATGTTTTAGTTACTTTACAATGGTTAACGCGAATCATGAGAAAGACCAATTGCAAACAATGGCAGCATCATGTGGTGGTGAAACTTTTGAATACTAAATAAAGTAATACAACGTGTAATATATGCAATGCACTTGTGATATATAGTAGCATACACATATTACTGTCTATATTAATCTAGTCTGAACAATTGACCACAACGGAACTTACAGGTTCTGTCCATTACCACATCTGACCAATATGAGACAGACCCATAGGAAGCCTGCACAGATACAGAGTAGTTCCTTCCAGGAACCAAGCCAGTAAATGTTGTCACGTTTGAGTAAATCTGGAATGTTGTAACCAAGTTTCCACTCGCAGTCTCTCTCAAGTAGGCCCAGTAGGAGAACGAGTCTGGGAGATAAGTCGTTCCTGAGACTGTCATGGTCGTGGTAGTCTTCCTCGTGATGGTTAAAACGATGTAACTTGACACTGAAATGGCCACATGCAAGCAAGGCATTTTAATGGCATGTGTGGGACAATAGGAATGGAACACTTTTAATTATTTCCTCGTGCAGCAACGGAGAAAAGTGTGGTTTTGTGAAGGTCCCTATGTGCTGTGCAGTACATAAATGCAGTGTACACCAGCATGTGATACTGAGTCGGGCCTGTAGGTGGCTGGCAGGGTTATTGAGTAACCAGACCTGAATACCAGTCGCGTGCTTAATGGTGACACGGTTGTGAAATTTCTGTGTGTAACACACGTGCTGTTGCATTTTACAGGTAAAGGACCCAAATGTTGGTTTTGATGGTTATAGACATGTTCTAGTCTTTAAGCTTGGCTTTGAATTGGTAGATTGTGATATATTCAATAGGAGGGGGTTTAGGACTGTACACTGTAAAGGATGACATACTGTAGTTAACACTGGTAATTATTTAACCCTAATACTGTTTATTCTATAGCCATGCCCATGCACCCATAGTATGACTAATTGCAAATTAAAAATAGGTATTTTTACCCTTTTTTCTGGCAACAAAACTGACACATTTTTACACGGAATCATGTTTGCATTAATCCCAATACCTGCGGTCAGATTGCAAACAAAAAACAACTCTGATAATGTATGCATTGTCCTTGAAATTGATTGGTCCACAACAGAGACAGCTTTTCTTGGTGCCCAGTCTCACAGTGTTGGCGTCATCTGGTCCAGAAAGCAATGCTATATATTTTAATTTAATGTATAATTGTCTTCGAATTTAGATTAAATTATTCTTAACGTGGATCAAGACAATTTTTTTTTAAACGACATCGTGATTGTTTACAAATGCCTTCTAATAAAATACCGAGATTATATTTGTGGTGATTGCTTTTGCTTGTGAAAATGCATTTCTTCTGTGGTGCTCACCCAAATGATTATCTGAATATAAACAATGCATATACTTACAGGTTCTATTCGTGACAATGTCTGACGGTTGGGAGTTGATGCCACTGTATACTGTTACAGAAGCGTTATAACTTCTACCAGGGACCAGATCAGTAAATGCTTGTGTTGTAACGGTGGAAGGCAAAATGAAACTCTTCACTGCTTTTGCATTGTAGGTTTCAATTAAGTAGACCATGTAATAGTCAACGTCTGAAGTCGGAGCCACCCATGAGACTGTTATGGCTGTAGGGCTGTTGACGATGACGGTAACATTGACTTGTGGAGGAACTGCAATGTCAAATAAACATGGTTAGGACAGACGAAGTGCAAAGACTACTTACGTCATTAACTTAAGCCACTAAAGTGGCATGTAACACATTTATATACAACAATCATCATATATTTTGTATATATCCTCTTTTTTTGGTCCAACTATGTATTGATGAGAAAGGTACGTGTTTTTTGTTGCAACAAAATAAGAACCCAGTATTTAGCATACACCCCAACAAGGGGAGGGGGGGTTACAAAAATTATGTGGACTGAGGCCCTCAATACTCCTGGGTCTATAGATGGGGAGGAGATTGGGCTAATTGACCTACATACGTACAGACTAAGGGAGGGAGCGTCAGTTATTATTAGTTAGTGAGGGGAGAATAACGGGTCGGTGACGAAAGTAGGGGAAGCCTCCACATGCCAAGTTGACTCCGCTGTCCTGCAGGGGGGAAGGAAGGCCATTCCTCAAGGGCCCACCTCCTCCCACTGACCTCAGTACATGTGTAATGCGGGCGTAAGCGACCTTCCGGATGTGACGTCACGGGGGGTGGAGCCATGTGACGTGGGTGGAAGGTTCGGGTCCTTAAGCGGGTAAACCGGAAGGGGAAGTCAGTCGGGGTGTGAACGGAAAAGAGTGAGGCCACGCGGGCGAGTGAGAAGAGGGGGGCACCGACGGCCATCGGGAGCCAACCCCGAAGACAGGAGGAAGCTACGGAGTGGTGTGCAGCTGCGGAGAAGACAGCCAGAAGGGCTGCGTGTTAGAGGCAGCGGTGTGGCTGCCAGGTGTGGCGGGAGAGAAGAGGGAGAGACAGCACGAGGCTGTCAGAGCTGCAGGGGGGAAGAAGGAGAGAGGAGTTGCAGCGAGTACAGCCAAGGGGGGGCTGTGTGAGAGTAACAGCAGCGGGGCTGCTGTTGTGGACCGGGCCGACATCGGAGTCAGCACCGTGGAGAAGCTACAGAGTAGAGACAGCAGTGTGGGAATACAGTACGAACCAAATAAAGGACACTGAGCCAGACATCGTTGTCCAGTCGTTTATTACACTGGTGTCAGAAGTGCAACGGCATGTCGAAACAAGTGAGGAAGAAAGTTAATCCGGCGCCTGCATCGGCTTCTTCGTCCGACGACGACGAACTCCCTCCAACCACGGATTCTGCTGGGGTGGTGGAGGAGAGCCCTGCTGAGGCGAGCACAGGGACGGGAGTGGAGGATGTCGGCGCGGTGGCGGGTCCGTCGACATCATCGGACGCTGATCAAAGATGGCAAGAGATGGCGGTACAACTGGAGGCACTAAAGGACGTCCTGACGCATTTATGCCATCTCGTCGCGCCAGGGACGATGGAGGACGCAGTTGGTGCTCCGCGGGCCGCCACGTTGCCTGCCCTGCCGCCGCCATTGGCCACGCGGCAAGAAGCCGCCATCTTGCGCGCTCCGCGGCGCCAAACCGCCATCTTGGCCACGCCGCGGGCCGACGCCATTTTGAATTTGCCACCACAACCACCACCATTGGAAGACGGCGGGAAGAGGAGTCGGAGTCGCCACCTTACCACAGTTAAAGAATTTTCCATCGGTGGGGACTGGAGCGCTTTCGCCTGCCGCTTCTTGGCGGCGGTACGCACAGCAAGATGGACTGATGCTGAGGCTTTGGAGGTGTTGCCGACTCTCCTGGACGACGAATCTGTCCGATTTTTCCGTTCCATAACGACCGATAAGAAGGCAACTTTATCTGGTGTTTTTCAAGAAATGGCCGACGCTTATGAGCCACCAGATGATGCGCATCGGCGATTCGCTCAACGACAACGAGCACCAGAGGAGTCGCCCGTGGCGTTCAGGGGTGCGGTGCTGGAGCTGGCCATGGCAGCTTATCCTGAGACGCCACAGGACCTGCTCGAGCCTCTCATATTAGGGAAAATGTTGGAGCTGTCTCGGGATCTAGGGATCCCCATGCCTGTGTGTGGGCATGAGAAACTAACTTCCCGGACGGCTGCTAAGTGTCTCGATGCGCAATTCAATCTCCGTCGCTGGAAACAAGTGATGGCGTGGACGGAGGGGCCCGTCAAAGAAGGGGATGCGCTGGGGTGGAACCCTGCGCAGGCTGTCTACGTTCCGGATGACCGGGGCCCTCAACAGCTGACGGCCGCCTCCGCTCCATGGACGGGACGCGGCGGGCCGAGGCCGCGCGCTGCGCTACCGGAACGTGGCCGTCGGGAGGCAAGGCCTGCACTTCGGCGCAACGATGCCGAATGTTTCCGCTGCGGGTGTAGGGGCCACTACGCCAGAGACTGCTGGGCCCGCTTCCCGGCTCCGCCGCAGCAGGAGACCTCGGTACCGGACAAGCCGACTAAAGATCCTCCGAAACAGGCATGTCGGCACGCACCAGACACCCGGCAAGGCTTTACACCTCACCCATCACCTTCGTTGCGCGATCCTAATGTTGTTGTTAAAGAAAGCCCTTCGACGGGCCTTGTCGCTCGGTCACGCAGTGGCGCAAGTTGGCACGGAGAGTCGTCGCGGCCGCTACGGGTTCGTCCACTGTACCGGGGTCTATACAAGGGGTGGACGTACGCATTTTGGTCGACTCCGGCGCGTCTGCGACTATTATTTCGGATGTCATTTTCCATCTGTTGGGCATCCCGCCGGGGGCTGTGCGTCCGGTTTATGGGTCATGCGTCGCTGCGAACGGGGGTAGCATGGGTATCGTGGGCCAGGTGGATGCTAAGATATCTATTGGGGATGTGTCGGCCTCAGGCGTTGTGTTAATATCGAGATCTTTGGCGGTTCCTTGTTTGTTAGGCACCGATTTTTTGGCTAAGATGCCCATTTTGATCAAAATCAATGAGAATTGTATTGAACTGCCGGGGGGCCGTCAAATCTCGTTTCTGCCGTCGCCCTGGGGGCGACCTGCTTCGGCCGTACAAGTGCAGGCGCTGTCCGTCGCATCTGTGGACATCCCACCTGGTACACAGATGCTTATACCCTTGCGGTATCGGAAGCCCCTGCCTGATCGGCTAGGAGCAGTAGGGGTCTTGTTGTCACCGTCCGCCACGATAACAACCGGGTTGGCGTTAGTGGGGGCACAGACCATCGTCTGGCCGGATCAATTACCGTTTTTACAGGTGCTTAATGCGGGGGGGGAAAACGTCCGTGTTCCGGCCGGTACGGTTGTGGCACATGCCACTACGGCGTTTGCGACGCATGATTGTCCGCATAGCCGGGGAGTGGTTGCTGGGGTTTCCGAGCCAAGGGGTTCGGATAATCGTTGGGTTGCTGACTTATGTGACGGAAATTCTTCCCTGTCCATGGAGCAACGTGGTGCGCTGCGTAAATTGTTGTTGACATATTCCGATGTGTTCAGCTCCGATGATTTGGATTTGGGTCGCACATCGTTGCTTTACCATCACATTGAGACGGGCGATGCTGCCCCTATTCGATTAAATTCGCATCGGATGAGTCCTGCGGAGCGATAACACGTGCGCGGGGCAGTGGAAGACATGTTGGCTGCGGACATTATATCGCCATCTAACAGCCCATGGGGCGCTCCGGTCGTCTTGGTTAAGAAAAAGGATGGCAAATTGCGATTTTGTGTTGATTTCCGGAAATTGAATAAGATATCGGTGGCAGATGCGTACCCCCTGCCGCGTATGGATGACTCCCTCGACGCATTGTCGGGGGCTAAGCTCTTTTCCACACTGGACCTCTCTTCGGGATTTTGGCAGCTTCCACTTGACGAGTCCTCACGGGAGAAAACCGCATTCCGTACGCCGCAGGGGTTATTTCAATTCAACTGTCTCCCGATGGGATTGAATGCGGCCCCTGCTACATTTCAAAGATTGATGGAGCTCGTTTTGTCGGGGTTGCAGTGGGAGACGTGTCTTATATATTTGGATGATATTATTGTCTTCAGCCGCACATTTGATGAACATTTGATGCGGCTGGAGACAGTGTTCACGAGGATGCGTTCTGCCAAATTGAAATTCAAACCAAAGAAATGTCACCTACTGCAACGCTCCGTCCGCTATTTGGGGCACATTGTGAGTGCTGAGGGGGTGTCTACGGATCCGGAAAAGACGGCGTGCGTCCGGGATTGGCCGACTCCGGCCACCGTGGGGGATGTTCGGCGGTTTTTGGGATTTGCCTCGTATTACCGAAGATTTGTGCCGGGTTTTGCGACGATTGCGAGGCCCTTGCATCTCCTTACGGGTAAAGGACGGAAGTTTGTTTGGGGACAGCCGGAGGAGGCGGCCTTTCGGAGTCTGCGTGATCTATTGGCCACGGCCCCAACATTGGATTATCCCGATTTCGATCACCCATTCATTCTTGATACGGACGCGAGTGACACGGGTATTGGGGCGGTATTATCACAGTCTAAAGGGGGTGTAGAGCGTGTCGTGGCGTATGGTAGCCGAGTCTTGTCTCCTGCGGAAACCCGCTACTGTGTCACTCGCAGAGAACTATTGGCGGTTGTTTTTTTCCTACAGCAATTTCGACCATACCTCTACGGTCGTTCTTTTATTGTGCGTACGGATCATGCGGCCTTGCAATATGCCCTTAAAATTGACCAGCCATCCGGACAGTTGGCACGTTGGTTGGACACGCTACAGGAATTTTCCTTCCAAATTCAACATCGGAAGGGAGTGCGCCATGCGAACGCTGACGCACTTTCCAGATTACCGCGGCGCGCCACTTGTAAATGTGCGTCGGGGACGCATAGGTGTTCGCCGATTCCAAACCCCCCTCAGCCGCTTACGTTGGCCGTCGAGAAGTCGGACACTCCGATGGAACCGGGACCGGCTGACGGGGTTTTGAATCTGCCGCGGTATGTCTGGATCCGGGAACAGATGATGGATGAGTCGTTGGTGTCCTTGCGGAAGCGGTCTGCTAGGGACAATGGGAGTCCGAGTACGGCTGTGGGGCCGCAAACCGCTCTCCGAGATGGTCTGCTTATGTGGCGGGAGGGGTTCCAGGAACGTTGGCGCATGGTGGTACCAACGTCCTTGCGATTCGAGTTAATTAGAACTCTCCATTGTGACACTCTCTTACATTTAAGGGTGCAGAAGACCTTGTTGACGTTGCAACGTCATTATTTTTGGCACGGCATGGCGACAGATGTCGTAGGGCACGTGCGCGCGTGCCCTGCGTGTGCACGACGTAAGCCGCCGAAACATCCTTACGTGCCGTCTCTCCAGTCGATTCAGGTGTCTCGAGTCAATGAATTGGTGGCACTGGACATATTGGGACCTTTTCCACCATCGGCGAGGGGTAATAAATATTTGCTGGTAGGGGTTGAGTACCTCTCCCGTTGGCCGATGGCCTGGCCGTTGCCCGATCAGTCGGCCGCGGCCATTACCGACGCCTTTTTGTTTGGGTATATTATGGACAAGGGGGCGCCTGAGAGACTCCTCACGGACCAGGGCAGGAATTTCTCTTCTAAATTATTGGCGGAAGTGTGCGCGGGCCTTGGGACTAAGAAAGTACGGACGTCCCCATACCATCCGCAGACGGATGGTATGGTTGAACGGCTGAACAGGACATTGTCTGCCATGCTTTGCCATACCGTGAGCGAACAACAATCAGATTGAAATCTGCACATCCCCGGAGTGCTTTCGGCGTACAGGATGACGCCTCATGCGGCTACAGGGTATTCGCCGTTTTACCTTATGTATGGTCGGGAAAACGTGCCGCCGGTGGATGTGCAATTGGGAACTGGGGTGAAGGGACCTCGTAAACCACTTCCTGAATACATTCAGGACACGGTTCGCCGAGTCACGGAGGCGCGGGAGAATGCCCGCGTGGCTACGGCCAAAGCCCAGGCCCGGAACGAGCGGTATGCGTGACGGTCCGAGGGGGAGTGCCCCTGGAAGGTTGGGGACCTAGCCTGGCTTCATTGTCCACAGGTACGTCCGGGAACCTCTCCGAAATTGCACAAACCCTGGCATGGTCCCGTACGCCTCATTGCGGTTCCCAACCCACAGTCAGCACGCGTCCAAATTGGATCTCGTCGCTGGGTTGTGCATACGTCGCGCTTGAACCCATATGTTGCTCCCTTACATGATGCGTCATCCCCCAATGTTGCCTTGCCGGGGTCTGTTGCTGCTGACTCTCCCCTGCCTGCGTCCATTGATCTTGCTAAAGCGCCTGTCGTACCTGTTCCAGACAGGCCGGCGGTGACATTGCGGGGGACGAGGGGCCCTGCTCGGAGGACGCCTGCCAGGTCTGCGGGACCTTCGAGCCCTGCAGCCCTTCCGACCCAGCTGCAGGCACGGTCACGGGACAAGCCCAAGACTAATTCTTTAGGGACACGGGACGTTGGTGGACTTCCAGCTGTGACAGGGGGATTACCCCGTCATTCCTCGACTTTCATCGCGTTCCCGTTCTGCGAGTGGGCCGCCGACCGTCCGGGACGGGCCGGCGACCCGCACACGTTCCAAATCGCTTACGTTTCGTTGATTGTTGCTGTGTTGTTATCTTTTTCTTACAGTTGTATTTATTGCATGCTTTTTGTACGTTCGTTGATGTTAATTGCGTTGTTGTTCTTGCTGTTACATTGTATGCTTAGTGTCCTTTAGGGGGGAAGGTCGATTCGCCGCATTACGATTTGCTATTGGTCAGCCGAGGTCGGCTGGGATTTTTCTACGGGGGAGGGTGGTGTAATGCGGGCGTAAGCGACCTTCCGGATGTGACGTCACGGGGGGTGGAGCCATGTGACGTGGGTGGAAGGTTCGGGTCCTTAAGTGGGTAAACCGGAAGGGGAAGTCAGTCGGGGTGTGAACGGAAAAGAGTGAGGCCATGCGGGCGAGTGAAAAGAGGGGGGCACCGACGGCCATCGGGAGCCAACCCCGAAGACAGGAGGAAGCTACGGAGTGGTGTGCAGCTGCGGAGAAGACAGACAGAAGGGCTGCGTGTTAGAGGCAGCGATGTGGCTGCCAGGTGTGGCGGGAGAGAAGAGGGAGAGACAGCACGAGGCTGTCAGAGCTGCAGGGGGGAAGAAGGAGAGAGGAGTTGCAGCGAGTACAGCCAAGGGGGGGCTGTGTGAGAGTAACAGCAGCGGGGCTGCTGTTGTGGACCGGGCCGACATCGGAGTCAGCACCGTGGAGAAGCTACAGAGTAGAGACAGCCGTGTGGGAATACAGTACGAACCGAATAAAGGACACTGAGCCAGACATCGTGGTCCAGTCGTTTATTACACGTGTTGCGCCATAACAAGGCGCTGTAAGCAGCTTACCTGCCGCAACGCTCACGGGCCGACACGGGGCAGCCAAGAAAGAGCGAGGTGTGTCGGGGTTGACCGAAGGTCAAACCTCCTCCCCCCAGGGGGGCCGTGACCGGAGGATGACACTCAATACCCCCTAGGGGCTGGGGGCTGAGGGGGATGGGCTCCCCCCACCCCTTCCTAAGATCCCTTAAGATTTAAGACCCTCTTAAAAATTAAATCTTAAGGGGTGTAACCAGGAGGTTTCTACCAGTCTATTAGGAAGCCACTGGACCTATGCACGTTTACATGAAGGTTGAAGTCCTATTTCTTTAGAACTGCTTTTTGTGTGTTAGTTCGTTGTCCTTCCCTCGCAACTCTGATTAGCACGGTTGGCTACATATGGTGCAAACGAATTTCAACATACATACAAGGGCAGGTGTGAAATTCTTCCGTATGGCTAATGTAGATGCAGAGCAACAACTACAATTTCACATTCAGGTTGTCAAGCCAGTTAACCGCGTCAGGAGAAGCGGAATGCATCGCTGTGATGTCTCCTTTATATTTGTGGATCGGGCATTGGGTCGTCATATGTTGTAAAGTCTCTGTTCTGAATGACCACAGTCACACACTGGACAGTCTTTAATTTTCCATTTGTGGATCAGGTATCCGCATTTACTGCCGTGGTTTGTGCAGATGCGGCTTAGAGTTGACCATGAGCTTTGTGGAACATCAAACCCATGGATATTCTGCATTGGGCCTTTCACAGGGTATTTGTGAGTTATTTTGAACTCCATTCAGCTCTCCAGGGTTCATCGGGGTTGAACCTGCATTGTATAAGGGGAAGCACATTGGTTCTAATGGGCTTGTGTGACTTCAAGTAATGACGAGGGACGTTAGTGATGTACTGATAAATGGCAAGGCGACTTTCCTAGATTCGCAGGACTCCCCACATGGTTGCAGTTTTGCGGCGGATGGGTGGGGAAGGCATATTTAGCTGCACGTGCAGCCAGGTTGTTGGGGTCCGCTTCAGGGTTCCAATGAAACACCACATTGTAGTGTTTAGTTGAACATCAGCAAGTCGAGTGTGACAGCTTCTGGTCCATACTGATGCATAGTAATCGACAACAGAGTACTCAAGGACCACCGTTGATGTCCTTAGCACTGGTGATGATACTCCCCAGCTTGTGCTTGCCAGTTTATAGACCAGGTTGACCCTTGTTTTGATCTTGGCTTCATTCAGATAGGTCAGAGTGGTGTCATGTCACACATTGTTGCCACAGAAGGTAACTTTCAGACTGTGCGCTGGTCTTGAATTTCCTCTGGAATATGGTCTCAATGTGAATCGCATGTGCCAAAAATGGGTCACAGCAGCTGCATCAAGGCTGGAATCCCGCTTATTCTGCAGGGATCAGACTCTACAATTCTCTGGAGGATTATGTTTTCCAGGAGTTTTTAGGTCGTGCACATGAGTGATATTGGCCGAAAGCTTTCCAGGTTATCAGTTGGCTTTCCCAGTTTGGGTACGGCAATGATTATTGCCTCCTACAATACTTTTGGGATTCATCCTATTTTCATAGTTTTGGTGTACAGTTTTGCCAGGTCCCCTAGAAGCTAAGTGATGAAGGAATTTGTGGGGGTGGGCAGCCTTGTTTTTCTTCATTTCAGCCAGACACTCCCTCACTTCCTCTGTGTTCATGGCGGTGGGGTCTTGTGCAGACAGTGAGGCCATTGTCTGGTGTAATTGGCAATGGATCTCTCACTTGATGTTTTTGTCAAGCAGTCATTTTGTTTTCCAATAGTTTGGAGGCAATAGAGTTGGGCAGAACCCTTGCGGTCCAGTATTATGTTGGATTAGCAGAACCTAGGTGTCGCAGTAGTGCCAAGGCATGGCGGCTGGAGTGAGTGAAGTCCAAGCTTTCAACACTCAATCCACCACTTACATTTGGCTTAGTCTAAAGACTCCAGCAGGCTCTATCAAATATCTGGCTGCCCACCTGGATGTATTGTCAGAGCAGGTCCTAGGTTTCTTTTGTCCAGCAGGGAGTGGATTTTTTCTGGAAGCCTCGCGGGTTGCGCTTCTTTGTGGCTGCTGTAAGGAGGCTAATAAAATGATGATAGCATTCCGGTGGCGTGGGCATTTGACGCGCCACTCTCTCTACAGCTTCCTAATATTGGCCCCAGTCAACTTTGACTGGTTCCACCTTGGTAATCGTTTTTGACACAATCACGGGGATTTCGATGCCAATGTGGACAATTATGGGCCTATAGTGACTTTTGGGGAAGCTTGGAAGTATTTTGCAGGATCGGTGAAGTATGCTCCTACTTTGATTCTTGGAAACGATGGTGCTATGCAATGTAATAGTAAATCATATTAAACTTTGTCATCAACATCAGCCATGATCAGTCTACTTCTGAATGAAGGTTTCCCCAAGACATCAGCATCCCTGATGATTCTGCAATGTGACAGTCCATCTAGCGAATGCAATGAACTTATTTCATTGCTACATCTCCCGGAAGCATAACACTCTCAGGAACGTTCCCTCCTATTGATGCCACTCAACCACTGGCCGTTATCCCTTCTAATGACATGTCCTGTCTATTGGTGTATCCCAGCATGCACTTCTTCGAGTCTTTGAGCACTTTACATTTTTCTTCGTAACACTTAGGTTTTCACGACCAATAATAGTCATTATAAATGTGTTTTTTAGATTTTTGCTTAGTTTTAAATAACAATTCAGCTGCATATGTCTTGGGGTAATTTTTCAGTCATTACACATTTCACAAATACATTTTCTATTCAAAATGTACAATTTGCAAGTAGACAGGGCTGGTTTTAAATGCTCATGAAAATGGTTTTCAATTACGTGTTTTATATGTATATATGCTGTTTAAAGATTCATAATAAACGTTTTTGGGTTAGATCGCGTAATTATTTATAAATGTGTTCATCCACCTGCTTCTGGTCTTAACATTGACAGAGGCATCATTCCATGATTGAGGTATTCATGTCTGTATGGACATTTAGTGAATTTGTCCTATGTTGTTAGTAAATAGGCAATTAAATAAGTACAATTTGAGAAATTCCGCGTTAAAATAATACATAGTTCAAATTCGAATGTCCCTTAACATGGCTCACGTGATCACATCACATTTATTCCTCTATTTATGAACGAACAAGATGATGTATCCACAACTCTCACTGTCGCCTGATGATGCTAATTATAATTACCGGTGAAACGTCGTACTTGAATTGTAAATGTTGTGGATTTACTTTCGAATACCCGGATGTACTGTACTAGTGTAGTGACATGAAATGGTTTACTATGTAGCATAGTGCTTGCTGCTGGTAGGGAATGGGATCTGCAGAGTGAAGCAGCACTGATTGAAAGCAGGCCACGTCATAGACCGAGAAGGATCTAGGGTAAAGGTTACAAAGGGACGCATCGAGAGCCCGCTCGTAAGTTCCAGAAGGGGGGCATGGCTGTGGCGGAACGAGGCCACGCTAACAGGATTAAAGGGGACCCTGAGTGAAGGCTCGGGGTCGCCGTCGTTGGAGTGGGATGCCCTCGTCGTCGTCGTCGCTGCTGTCGCCTTGGCCACTGTCGTTTCGTGCCTTCATCGTTGTTGTTGCCCACTTAATAATTGTGCTGCTAGTAGTAGTTGGCTGTCTTAGCTCAGCACCGTCAGTGTCAGATGGCTAGCTTTGGTTGTTGGCTAGCAACCAGTATAGCGTTGCGTTTAAGTGAGAGACAGAGCGTTGTGTAACAGTGCAGAGTGTGTAACAGTGTGCTCGGTGTTAATTAAAGAATTGCCTCCAAGAGATACGTCTCCAAGTCATTCACTACACTAGTAACGAATCAGCATGTACTGTTTATGTGACAAACCTTACTTATTGGCTGTGTCAGGTGGTGGCGGGTTTAACTACGCATTAATATTTACACAATCTAGCTAAAAAAAACCTGTTATATCCTCAACTTAAGCCACAAAACTGGCATATAACACATTATATCCAATCACCAGAGCTCACGTGAAGGTAACAAACGTGTGAATCATGCATTTGTCTGTTTTAAATGCAGGAACAATGGCAGCATAGCATGGTGAAACGCTTTCAATACCAAATTAAGTAATACAATATGTAAGATACACAATGCAGTTATATATAGTGATATTTAGTAGCATACACAGATTAATGTCTATATTAATATAGTTTTAATAGTTGACTTCATCGGTACCTCACAAGATCTGTCCATAACCATATCTGACCAAGCTTAGAAGGACGCATTGGAAGCCTCCACAAATGGATCATTCCATGATTGAGGTATTAATTTCTGTATAAACACTGAGTAAATATATCCTATGTTGTTCGTGAACAAGTGATTAAATACGTAAATATTTGGACAAAATTCGAGCGAAAATAAAACCTATAATCGAAATTATAATACAGTACTCTAAACATGGCTCTACACATTTTTATAACGCAAATAGCAATAAATGTATAATCATGGAAATACTCACAGCTCCTTTTAATAACGATGGCTGATGATTGGGAGTTGATGCCACTGTATGCTGTTACAGATATCTGGTAACTTCTACCAGGAACAAAACCAATGAAGCGCTGAATAGTTACATTGGAGGAAAAATTGAAGTGATATGCTGCTGATGGGTTGTTAGTTTCATTTAAGTAGACAATGTAGTAGTCAACATCTGAAATAGGAGCCACCCATGAGACCGTCATGGCTGTAGAGTTGTGGATGATGACGGTGACATTGACTTTTGGAGGCACTGCAATGTCAAATAAAATGATTGAGAGACGAAGTGAAATGGCTAATTACGTCATTAACTTATTGCCACTAAAGTGGCATATAACACATAAGTTACCACAATCACCACATATTTTATCTATGCCCTCTTCTTTTGGTCCAAATATGTGTTGAGGAGAAAAATACGTGTTTTATTTGCAACAAAACAAGAGCCCAGTATAAGGCACGGACCGTAACAAAGGGGGGGGGGGGGGGGGGTACAAAAATTACGTGGACTGAGACCCTCAATACCCCTGGGTCAATAGATGCGGAGTCGATAGGGTTCATTAGCCCACAAACATGCGGACTAAAAGAGGTAGCGTCGGTTATTATTATATGGTGAGGGGAGAATAAAGGATCCGGGACAAAAGTTGGGCGAGCCTCCACATGCCAAGTGGAGTTGTCATAACAAAAGTCCCGCAGGGTGGTGACTGAATCCCAAGAGGGGGGAAGGAGGGCAATAGGCAATACCAACCTCCCTGCATGCACACCCCTCAACAAGCTCCACGGGGGTGGGAACAGCCCGACTCCGAACTCACTACTTATCCTCGTGCTTGTTATGATCACATGAGGGTTAAAAATAACTGTGCCAGAGTTTCCAAGAAGAAGGCCCATGATCGCTGCAGTTTACCAGTTGCCTACCCAGCCATAATGTCAAGGGTTTACAATAAAATGGACGAACATTTTATAACGCTATTGAGTTTCAGGCCCCACAGGGTTGTTTCAATTGTCGGGCTGGGCTTATTCCGCAGACATTGATAAGGAGGTTCGTTGTATACGAGTGTAGGGGTGTCAGGGGAAGGATTCCCACCAATAGGTGGGTTAGTGGGAGGGGTGATCGAGGAGATATAAGGAGAGAACGGGCGGGAAGAGGGGGCCTTTGGCGGGAACGATATTGGGACGGCTGGGGACAGGTGTGGATGGAAGAAAAGGAATAAAGGACGAGACCCCTGCAATCTTGTGTCGGCTCTCCTTTACATCTGGTGGCAGCGGTGGGATTACAATGGCTACAAAGAAGAATCCCCGCGGAAAAGAACCAAGGGAAGAGGAAGCAGGGGCCGGGGATCCTTCCCATCCCGGGCAACAAGGGGGCCTGCTATCAGAAGCAGCAGCAGGGGGCCCGGATCGCCTGGAGGACCCCATGGAGGACCGCATGGCCCGCGTGGAGAGGGCACTCCAGGAGCTACTGCAGAGGCTCCCTATGGGGGGCCCGACAGCACCGTGACCCCCACCCCTACGCGTACTACGGGAGGAGAGGCCACGGGACCCGGAGGCCGTCCAGCCGGCCGGGCAGGAGCCGCAACCAACCTCGTCACGCCAGCCGCCGCCGCTCCCGCTAAAACCCCCAGGGCTAAACACCCAACACGGAGAGCAGGTGGCCGGACGGCCGCGTCGGCTGGGACCCGTCGACAAGTTCGTGGCTGAGGAAGAAGATTGGGAGGGGTTTGTCCGCCGATTCGAGTCTGCCTTCCACGCTCTCGAGTGGACAGACGAAGAGGCACTACGAGCGCTGCCATCCATTCTGGGCAAAGAAGCACTCTCCTCTTACACCTCCCTTCCCTCGCACAGCAAGTCCACCCTACAGGTGGCCTACGAGGCTTTGGGGGAGATCTATTGCCCGGCGGAAGGAGCCTTTAAACGGTTACAGGATCGCCAGCGAGGGGCTAAAGAATCCCCTTTAGCCAACAGGCGTGCGCTGCTCGTGTTGGCGAGGGGAGCTTTCCCTCGCCTGGCTGAAGAAGTGCTCGAGGACCTCGTGGTCGAGCACCTCATCGCCTACGCTTGCCGCGCCGGCGTTGTAATGCCCGTGGTGACGCCGGGGGAACGCACCTCGCTGTGGGCTGCCCGGACCATCCAAGCCCACGAGCAGGTCATGGGCCGGGCGCCAACCGTGGGCCCTGTGGCTGGCACGGCGGGGGGGAACAGCCGAGCCGTTGCCCCGGCGCTACTGGGTCCAGCGACACCAACCGCTGAACCTGCACCGTCGCCACAGGCTGCCTGTGGGGCAGCTGGGAACGGACCCCCGACGTCTGAGACGGAGCCATCGCTGCGGGAGGTGTACGCGGCGATCCGGGGACTGGCGGAGCAGAGGGACCAGGGGCGCGACCAGCCGCCGCGTCGCTGGCAGCCGCCTCTACAACATCGCGCCGAGCCCCCCCGAGGGAACGCCCCGTGGGTCTGCCACTGTTGTGGTCGAGAGGGGCATGTGGCGAGGGGGGTGCCGCACGGAGCCGGAGGCCGCCAACGTCACCTGGAACCCGCCGGGGCCGAACGCCGACAGGATCCAGGCGAGTGAAGCCGTCCCGCCCGGCCTCTCGGTCGGGCCGAGCAATTACAATTCCGACGCCGCGAACTTACCGGGAGTCTCCTCGGGGTGGGCGCCGTCGGTGTCGTTCCCTGGTCCCCATTGTCCGGGTCGGGGGAAGGAGATCGCGCCGGGGATAGCGCCGGGGCCGGTGATTGCGTCGCGACCAGAAGTGGCGTCGCGACCCGGAGTGGTGTCGCGAACGGACGTGACGTTGCATCCGGAAGTGACGTCGCGGCCGAAAGTGGTGTCGCGGATCGCGCCGGGAATTGCGCCGGGGCTGTGGACTGCGCCGGGGATCGCGCCGAGGCCGGGGACCGCGCCGGGAATCGCGCCGAGGCCGGGAGGGACATCGCGGGGGGAGGTGACGTCGCGGGCGGAGGTGACGTCGCGGGCGGAAGTGACGTCGCGGCCGGGGGTAACGTCGCGGCCGGCAGTGACGTCGCGGCCGGGCGTGGCGTCGCGGGCGGGCGTGACGTCGTGGGCGGGCGTGGTTTCGTGGGCGGGCGTGACGTCGCCGGCGGGCGTGACGTCACCAGTTACCTGCGACGCCGACGAGTTGCCAGGGGCAACGGCCCGGGGGCGGAGGCAGCCCACAAGATTGACATTGCACCCTGGAGCAGTTCCACGGCCCGCCTCGCCACCGCTTTGCGGCAGAGCGAGACGGAACCAGGGGGACCACGCCCCCGTGACAAAGAAAAGGGAGGGGAGAAGGGAGGGGCTCACGGGAAGGCCCACCCCCCAGTCCCCACCGCCCCCTACAATAGGGAACCCCCCCACACCACAAGGGGGGCCCATCCTACGTCACCAAGGGGGGGCAATTTGCACCACATAGAGAGCCCAACCCGCATTCCAGGGGTAAGCCCACACTATGTAACAAGGGCGCGTTCACCCTGCTGCGACGCACTCCAAAGGGAGGAACCCCATCTTCGGTCCATTCACATCCATCCCCCATCATTTCACCATGCATCACAGGATAACGAGACGCCGCCTGGTCAGTGGCCGGACTCAGCCACACAATGGAGGAAGCTGGCAAGGCGGGTGGTTGCGGCCACGTCAGGAACCTCGGTCCTGGTCGGTGAAATTGCGGGAGTGTCGGCACGTATCTTGGTGGATACGGGGGCATCAGCCACGATCATCTCGAGCACCATGCAGGAGATGCTGCCGGATAAAATCCGACCTTTAGTCTCTGTCAAGACAACGTTCATTGCAGCAAATGGAGGCAGCATGGGCTTCCTGGGCCAGGTTGAAGCCCCGATACAGATTGGGCAGCTTTCGGTAGCAGGACCCATCCTTGTCTACGCAACGTTGCCCGTACCCTGCCTGTTGGGGACGGACTTTCTGAGGCGGATGCCAATGAAAATCGATCTGGCCAATGGGCGGGTGGAAGTCCAGGGAACGCATCTCCATTTCCTAAAGGCGGAGGGGGCCAGCCGAGGTGTACCCTACGTGCAGGCTCTGGTCAGTAAGTCTGTCTCCATTCCGCCGGCAGCCCAGATGCTGGTTCTGCTGCAATATCGGTCCCCCCTCGTGACAGCCCGACCAGACTCACCCATCCTGGTGTCTCCGGTGTCAGCTGCCATGGATCGCCATGCGCTGGTGGGAGCCTGAAACTATTGTACAGAGGAACCAGCATCTGTTCATTCAGGTGCTGAACACCTCCGATAGAACAGCGACGGTGCAGGAGGGAACAGTTCTGGCCCACGTTAGTCCCTTGTCACTAGGAGCCCCAGGGACAGAGCCCGGGCTTGTAGGCAGCATCAGCCAGTCCGAGGACAGAGGGGCCGAATCGTGGATGGACCAGCTGGCGGTGCCTGAGCCTTGATTGCCGCCCGACCAGAAACAGCAGCTGCACTCGTTATTGCAGGAGTTCTCGGACGTGTTCAGCCGGGGACCGTTCAACCTAGGGCGCACAAATCTGTCGCAGCACCACATCAACACGGGAGATGCCGCACCCCTGCGCCAAAACACATATAGAATGAGCCCAATGGAAAAAGGGCACATTCAACAAGCGATGCAGGAGATGCTGCGGGCCGACATAATTTCTCCATCCTCGAGTCCCTGGGGGGCACCAGTGGTCCTAGTCAAGAAGTCAGATGGGTCACTGAGATTCTGTGTGGACTTCCGACGCCTCAATGCCGTCATGCTGGCCGACGCATATCCCCTACCATGTATCGACGACTCATTGGATGCACTGGCGGGAGCAAAATTTTTCAGTACGCTGGATTTATTGTCCGGGTTCTAGCAGGTCCCACTAGATGCAGACTCCCGGCCTAAAACAGCGTTCCGGACACCACAGGGCCTGTTCGAGTTCAACTGCCTGCCTATGGGCCTCCAGACTGCGCCGGCGACGTTCCAACGCATAATGGAGTTGGCCTTAGCAGGCCTCCAATGGGAAACGTGCCTCATCTACCTGGATGACGTCATTGTTTTCAGCCGATCATTCGAGGAACACATTGACCGATTACGTCAGGTATTCCTGCAGTCCCGGAACGCGAACTTGAAGCTCAAGCCGTCGAAGTGCCACCTTATGCAGTCGTCGGTACGCTACTTGGGCCACGTCGTCAGTGAGTCTGGAGTGGCTACAGACCCGGAAAAGACGGCCTGCATGAGGGCCTGGGCTGTTCCCACAACGGTTCCAGAGGTACGCCGGTTTGTGGGTTTCGTTTCTTACTACCGCCGGTTTGTACCCACCTTCACAACCATTGCCAAGCCCTTGCACGTGTTGACGGCGAAGAACCAGAGGTTTTATTGGGGCCCTCTGGAGGAAGAGGCATTCCAGCAGCTGCGCTCACGTCTGACAGATGCACCACCATTGGCCTTTCCGGATTTTGGCCTCCCCTTTATCCTGGACACGGACGCCAGCGATATGGGCATCGGCAGTGTTTTGTCGCAAGTCCAGCAGGGTCGGGAGTTGGTTATCGCCTATGGTAGTCGCGTGCTTTCATCAGCGGAGCAGCGCTACTGCGTCACACGTAGGGAACTCCTGGCAGTCATTCACTTCGTGCAGCAATTCCGACCCTACCTGTATGGTCGCAAATTTACGGTCCGCACTGACCACGCGGCCTTGCAGTATTCGCTCCGCATCGACCAGCCTTCGGGCCAGCTGGCCAGATGGATAGAGCGCCTGCAGGAGTACAGGTACCAAGTAGTGCATTGCAAAGGGACCAGACATGCCAACGCAGACGCATTGTCCCGACTGGCGCCCCAGGGCCCTTGGGCATGCACCACAGGCGGGGCACGCTGCAAGGAGGCGAGGCCGGAGGGGACGGTCATCGCTCCCGTACGCACGGCGGAGGGCGCACAGGGTGAGGTCCAGCTGACCGACCACGACCTGGGGCTGACCTTGGACGATTGGAGACGGCTACAGCTGGAGGAATCCCCACTGCGAACGCTACGCGCCTCAGCAGAGGCAGGGGGGGAGGAGTACATCGTATGGGAGGACCTCCTCATGCGATGGGACCCGACAGGGCGCCGGCGATGCCTGGTAGTTCCGGAGTCGGTGCGTCAACAATTGGTTATGGACGTACACGGCCGCCAGCTGCTGCACCTGGCGGGGCGGAAGACACTGTACACATTACAGGGTCGGTACTTTTGGCCAGGTATGACCGCGAAAGCCGCCACCCTGGGTAAGCTGGGCGCCCCTACAGCCCATCACGGTGACCAGGGTCAATGAATTGGTTGCGTTGGACATCCTGGGACCACTGCCGGTCACGCCACGGGGAAATAAATACCTGTTGGTCGGAGTCGAGTACTGCACGAGGTGGCCGATGACGTGGGCCCTCCCGGACCAAACGGCACAGACCATCGCCGATGCCTTCGTGGGAGGCTATGTCCTTGATAACGGGGCACCGGAGCGGTTGCTCACGGATCAGGGCAGGAATTTCTCCTCACAGCTATTGAAGGACGTCTGCTCTATCCTGGGCACTAAAAAGGTCCAAACATCTCCGTATCATCCCCAGACCGATGGGATGGTAGAGCGGCTTAACCGCACCATAGCGGCCATGCTGTCCCAAGTGGTGGACGAAAACCATTCCGACTGGGACCTCCACATTCCATCGGTCTTAGCGGCGTACAGGGTGGCCCCACACGCGGTGACGGGGTTCTCGCCGTTTTTCCTGATGTACGGACGGGATCCCGTTCCGCCTATTGAGGTGCAGCTGACGGACATTCCCGCAAGAGCCGACGCATGGCCGAAGGCACTAAAGACCTCCCTCATTTATTTGAGAGAGGCCCGCCAAGCAGCCGAGGCCGCATCGGCCACGAGCCAAGAGAGTAATGTACGGATACGGGAGAGGACAGTGACAGCCAAGCCATTTAAAGTCGGGGACCAGGCATGGCTACACTGTCCTCAGGTGCCGGTTGGCTTCTCACCAAAGCTGCACCGACCCTGGAAAGGGCCGGTCGAGGTCATTAAAGCACTCCGACCGCAGTGCGTCCAGGTCCAACTGGGTAAGCGACGATGGTTTGTACACCCCACCCGCCTTAAGCCATACATCTCTACACCGTCATCTTCACCAACATCACCACCAACATCACTGCCAACATCATCATCATCCCTACCCAGGCCAAGGTCGCCGACCACCACGCGCTGACCGGCAGGGGGTTCGGTGCCCTGTGTTCCCTTGTCACCTACAGCACCCCATGTGAGGCCTGACAGAGCGGCGGCACGAGCGGGGGCCAGAGAGACAGCGGCGCCAGGCAAGGCGACACCGGCACCACCGAACCAGGGACCGCGACGAGAGGGCCTTCGAAGGAGGGGGTCGCCACGGTCATCTGCTGCCTGTGGATGTCCGGGCTGTTACGGGATGCTGGCTGGAGACCTGGGCAGGTCGTGCAATTGATTTCGTTGTGTTATATTGCATTGTATGGTTGTGGGGGGGGGGGGGGGGTAAGGGCTGTCGTCACTGTCAGTGGTGGGAGGTATGGGGAGACTTAAATGGTCCATGGGGGAGGCAGAACCGAGGACGGTTATTTTTTCTCCGGGGGTGGGGGGGGGGGGTGGGGGGGGGTGATGTAGGGGTGTCAGGGGAAGGATTCCCACCAATAGGTGGGTTAGTGGGAGGGGTGATCGAGGAGATATAAGGAGAGAACGGGCGGGAAGAGGGGGCCTTTGGCGGGAATGATATTGGGACGGCTGAGGACAGGTGTGGATGGAAGAAAAGGAATAAAGGACGAGACCCCTGCAATCTCGTGTCGGCTCTCCTTTACACGAGTAACCGAGGTCGGGTGAGGAGTCTCGATCCCAACACTATTGCATGTGCGTATGTATGTATAACTTATTTGGCACTGTACGTAGCCAACCATTATAAACATGTGAATTGTGCATGTGTTTATTTTACATGCAGGGACGATGGCAGCATCACATGGTGGTAAGACGTTTTCAATACCAAATTAAGCAATACAATATTAAGATAAAAATGCGCTTTCATATATAGTGATATATAGCAGCATACACACATTTCTGTCTATTTTAATATAGCACGAACAGTTAACCACTTTGGTACTTACAAGTTCTGTCCGTGACCACATCTGACTCATATGAAAATGTTGTATTGGAAGCCTCCACAGACACGGAGTAGTTCCTTCCAGGAACCAGGCCAGTAAATGTTTCCATGGATGAGTTAATAGGCAATGTTGTAACCAAATATCTACTCGCAGTCTCTCGCAAGTAGGCCCAGTAGGAGAACAATTCCGGGAGAGAAGTCGTCCCTGAGACTGTCATGGTCGTGGTAGTCTTGTTGGTGATGGTTAAAACGATGAAACTTGGCACTGCAACAGGCATGGGTGACATTTTAGCAATTAGTATTGTAATTATTTTAAGAAAATTTTTTCAAATTATTAATAGACAGACGAATTGAAAACATTTCTAACTGTGGATGTAGTGACCATCCTTTATGAAAGTTTATAAATCTAATCATTTTGAAAGGAAGTTGTCTTTAAATTGTTTCATTTGTAATATTAAATGAACAATTCCTATGAGTACCTGGAGTTGAATATTCATTGTTTAATGGATTTACGATTCACCTGTGAATTAAAAAAACGTGAGAATATTGTATTGAATGAAACTTTGATGTTTAGATTGTATTTTTTTAGGTAGAATAATTAACATATCACCAAAAATGTTGGGAATGTCATCTGAACACGCATAGGATCCTGAGATTCCAGTTACGTGTTGCTGTTAGACACATTTTGCGTGTAATTTATTATTTTCTCCTGGCCTGCATACATTTTCGGCCAATTTAAGTTAGTTTTATCTATTAAAATAATACTTTAGTTAATTTTACATTTATTATTTTAGCAGGTAATACCCTCTGATCTATGTACTATACACTGTAGATCTTTTTCAGAAGTGACCAAGCCAAAAGTTATAGCTCCATGAAGTGACTTTTCACGTGGAAATGTATTGTTGAAACCAATTTAAACTTTTAAATATCAGTTTTAGGATAAACTTTCAAAATAATGCATGAAACACATATTTGAAATTGATCTTAAGTGGATAAAGAATAAATGTATTGCTAGCAATGAACAATTTTCTTGGGTATGCAATAACAAGACAACAGAGCACAAATACGTGTTGACCAACACACATTCATTTAAATAACCTTGCAAGCAGATGACTGAGGCATCTTCATCGTGGCCGCAGTTGTGCGTCCCCCAGGGACGATGACTACAGTCGGAGAGCTGAGTCTCATAACCAGAGCACTGAACATCGTCGAGCCAGATAAGGCCACTGCCCAATCCAAAGCGAGCCAATGACACGGCAAAGCCAGTGAGCCCACAACCCAGCTGACGACACACGACCTTGGCATCCTGTGGGCTCCAGAGGTCGTCACACACCGTGCCCCACTCGCCATTGTAGAACACCTCCACCCGGCCCTGACATGCGGTGGTATTCCCAGCCAGTCGAATTGACATATCTAATAATAATAAAACACACACACAAATGAATGCTGACGTGTAACGATTCGCCTACTATGAGACATTATAAATAATTACAATCCAGGGTCATTATTCTGTTTAATAATGTATGGGGTATTTTTTACATTGTGCATGGTGAATGTACTAAATAAACCCCTATTTACTGCAAAGGTCACATGGAATGATTACACACCATGCATACGAATATCAAATAATCGTTTCTCAAACCCACTATGCAATGCATGCAGTGCGATGCAATAATCGATGCATCATCATGTATCTATTGTCATGCCACAATAAGTGGTTGAATAGTCGAGGTAAAAGCACTGCATCTTCATCACTAGGCAACATTCAGAGATAACTTTAAACGAGGATCTATTGGCAGTCATGATGAGATTTGCATAGACATATGTTTACCCATATGACTAAGAATAGTTGCTTCATTAATTGATAGTGAAGATTGTAGGCTTTCCAGATGCGTTTCTGCGGACGTCTGGAACCCTCTTCCAATATGAGGAATCCACTTGTACTTTGGTACATGAAACTTGCAATTGAAACTTAATTTATTTGGAACTGCGTTTTGTTGGTTTGTTGTCCATCCCTCGCAATTATTAATAGCAAAGTTGGCTACATATGGTGCAAAATAAGTTCAACATGCATACAAGCGGAGGGTGGAATTATTTCGCATGGATAATTTATATGCAGAGCAATAACTACAATTTCACATTTAGGAGGTCAAGCCAGATAACTGCGTCAGGATCAGCGGAGTGTTTCGCCGTAATGTCTTCTCCGTATTTGCCAATTGGGCATTGCGTCGTTATATGTTGTACTGTTTCTGTTCTGGATGACCACAGTCACACACTGGACAGTTTACATTTTTCATTTGTGGATCAGGTACTGTCATGGTTTGTGAGGATGTGGCTTAGGGTGGACCATGAACTTCGTAGAAGATTAAACCCAGAGATATTCTGAAATGTGTCTTTCACAAGGTGTTTGTGAGTTATTTTAAACTCCATTCAACTTTCCAGGATTCATCATAGTTGAACTTGCCTTAAGGTGAAGTAAATTGATCCAACAGGGCTTGTGAGACTTCAAGGGACAAGTGATGTTAGCGAGGTCATGATGAACGGCAAGGCGACTCTTTTTCCTTTATTCGCTGGACATCCCAGGTGGTTGCAGCTTAGCAGAGGATGGGTGGAGAAGAGATATGTGGCAGAAAGGCCAGCCAGGGTGCCGAAATGAACTTCAGGGTTCAAGTGACTCACCACATTGTCATGTTCAGTTGGACATCAACAAGTCGAGTGTGACAACTTCTTATCCATACTGATGCATAGTACTCGGTTACAGAGTACACAAGGACCACCATTGATGTCTATAGCACTGGTGCTGATACCCTCCAACT
Organism: Lampetra fluviatilis; assembly: GCF_964198595.1. Classification (NCBI taxonomy): domain Eukaryota; kingdom Metazoa; phylum Chordata; class Hyperoartia; order Petromyzontiformes; family Petromyzontidae; genus Lampetra; species Lampetra fluviatilis. The sequence goes on along the minus strand of NC_136322.1, from coordinate 5,377,332 downwards.
TTTGCTTGCCAGTCTATAGACCAGGTTGATCCTTGTTTTGATCTTGGCGGCTGATTTTTCAGGTGGTCATAGAATGTTAGCATAGGTTCCAGCTTCATTCAGATGGGTCAGAGTGGTGTCATGTCGCACATTGTTGCCGCAGAAGGTCACTTTCAGAGTGTGTGCTGGTCTTGAATTTATTTTGAAATATGGCCACAATGTGCATTGCATGGGCCAAGACAGCTGCATCCAGGCTGGAATCCAGCTTGTTCTGCAGGGATCGGACTCGACAATTCTCTGGAGGATGATGTTTTCCAGGATTTTATAGGTCGTGCACATGAGTGATATTGGCCTATAGCTTTCCAGGTCATCAGTTGGCTTGCCCAGTTTGGGTACTGCAATGACCATTGCCTCCCACCATTATTTTGGGATTCATCTGATTTTCATGGGTTTGGTGTAGAGTTTTGCCAAGTCCCCTAGGAGCTAAGTGATGAAATTTTTTTTTAAAAATTGGGGGGGGGGGGGGGATTACCATCTTGTTGGCAGCCTTGTTTTTCTTAATTTTAGCCTAACCCTCCCTCACTTCCTCTGTGTTGATGGCAGCGTGGACATTGTCTGGTGTAATTGGTAATGGATCTCTCACTTGATGTATTTGTCAAGCAGTCATTTTGTTTTCCACTAGTTTGGAGGCTATAGAGTTGAGCAGGACTCATGCGGTCCAGTATTATGTTGGATTAGCAGAACCTCGGTGTAATAGTAATGCCCAGGCTGGAGTGAATTAAGTCCAGGCTTTCAATGCACTCAATCCACCGCTGGAATCTGGCTGAGTCTTAAGACTCCAGCAGGGTCTATCCAACCTCTGGCTGCCCAACTGGTTGTACTTTCTGAGCAGGTCCTGTGTCTCTTTTGTCCAGCAGAAGCCTCGCGGGTTGCTCTTCTTGGCGGCTGCAGTAAGGAGGCTAATAAAATAGTGATAGCATTCCGGTGTCGTTGGTATTCGACTCGCCACTCTCTCTACAAACTCCTAATATTGGCCCCAGTCAGCTTTGGCCAGGTTCCACCTTGGTAATCGTTTTGCACACAATCAAGGGGATTTCGATGCCAATGTGGACAATTATGGGGCTATGGTGACTTTTGGGGAAGCTTGGAAGTATTTTGCAGGATCGGTAAAGTATGTTCCAACTTTGATTCTTGGAAACGATGGTGCTATGCAATGTAACACTAAATTACATGAAGCTTTTTCAATAATCTTGATTTGAAGCTTTCGTGACTGCAGGAATCCATGCTCTGGTTCGTTCGGTAAAGTCACGTAGATTGAAAAAAATATAAAAGAAAAGAAAACACGACGTTTCGGTCGCAACACAATCGTCCGTCTTCAGGTGCTCACAGTTTTACACGTAGCCTTTTTCATCAACATCAGCCATGATCAGTCTTATTTCTGGATGAAGGCTTCACGAAGACATCAGCATCCCTGATGATTCTGTAATGTAACAGTCTATCTAGCTCCTGCAATGAACTGATTTCATCGCTCCATCTCCCAGGTGCATACTCTTAGGCACGTTCCCTGCTATTGATGCCACTCAACCACTGGCCGTCATCCCTTCTAATGACATGTCCTGTCTCTTGGTGTAATCCCAGCATGCACTTCTTCGAGCACTTTTAATCTTTCATGCATTCATTATTTTATCATAATCTAGATCTGCATTCAAAAGCTCCCTTATGTATAATTCTCGAATGTGTTCTATTTGTATGTCTCCAAAAGATATTAAAGATTGTTTAGCAATTGCCACATTATGGTATTTAATTTAGCTATTATTATTATTAGTTATATATAGGACGTTTAGGGACAGTCAGTCATCATTGGTGAACAAAGTTGCGTTAACCAAGAAGAGGTCGAAATGTATTTTATATTTTTCAATAAAGCATGATGTACTTTGTATACTCTTGGTTCTTTCAGTAAAGTCACGTAGATAGAAATAAAATTAAATTAAACAAATCACGACGTTTCGATCGCAACACATTGCATGAATATACAAAGTATTTTGTATATTCATGCAATGTATTATAATTTAATGACTATTTATTTTCGAATTTATGATTCAACGTGGATCAAAAATACATTTTGAAAAATGACATTGTGGTTGTTAACAAATGTATTTAAATAAAACACCTGGATTCTATTTATGGTGATTGCTCTTGCTTGTGAAAACGTGTTTCGTCTGCGGTGCTCACCGAAATAATTGGCTGAATATAAACAATGCATGTACTTACTGGTTATGCTCGTGACAATGTCTGACGGTTGGGAGTTGATTCCACTGTACGCGGTTACAGACGCGTTATAACTTCTACCAGGGACCAGATTAGTAAATGCTTGTGTTGTAATGTTGGAGTATAAATTGAAGCTCATCACTGCTGTTGCATTGTACGTTTCACTTAAGTATACCACGTAGTAGTCCACATCTGAAATAGGAGCCACCCATGAGACCGTCATGGCTGTAGGGCTGTTGACGATGACGGTGACATTGACTTGTGGAGGAACTGTAATGTCAAATGACACAGACGAATTTCAAGGATACTTACATTATTAACTTAAGTCACTAAAGTAGCATACAACACACTAGATACAACGATCACCATATATTTTGTATATATGCCCTCTTGTTTGTCCAACTATGTGTTCATTGGAAAAGTATGTAATTTGAAAATGGATATTTTAAAGTGACAATTGAGGCAAACAAAATTTTCCATAGAGTACTATGAAATTAAAGGCTGGCTTAGCCTGTAGTGTAGTTTAAAAGTCAGTATTTGCAGGAACAGTTGCTGAGACCTAATTACCGTGGTCAATGTGAGATGGGGGAGGTGGGTCACGCAGGATTGATTCAAACTTAACTCACGACTAATGTTATCAACGGACCTTAATTTACGTGAGTACATACTATGCATTATGTAAGGATTACATTATGTAAGTATTACATATCAAATTTAGTTTACCATGGGCTCCAACCAAATTATATTGTGGTATCTGAACGTATATATTTCTTATATCCGACCTTGTTAAAAGTTGCTGTTACTTTATAACACGTAGGCTTTCACGACCAATACTATTTATTATAAATGTTTTTGGGTTATATCGCGTAAGTATAAATGCGTCTAAACCCTCCACCACTCGACACGGTCAATCAGTAAGAGATTTGTCACGTAAAAACAATGGCAAATAGTATACTACTTCAGCCCACGGGTGTGTTTGAAGAGTGAATCCACAACATTTACAATTTTAGTGCGATGTTTCGCTGAAAATTGTATCCAGCATCATCAGGCGATTTGCCAGAATAGTGAAGCCATCCACCTGCTTCCAGTCTCAACATTGACAGGGGCATCATTCCATGATTGAGGTATTCATGTCTGTATGGACATTGAGTGAATATGTCCTATGTTGTTAGTAAATAGGCTATTAAATAAGTACAATTTGACAAGTTTCACGTGAAAATAATACATAGTTCAAATTCGAATGTCCATTAACATGGCTCACGTGATCACATCACATGTATTCCTCTTATTTAAGAACGAACAGGAGGATGTATCCACAACTCTGCCTGTCGCCTGATGATGCTATTTATAACTACTGGTGAAACGTCGTACTTGAATCGACACATACACTATTTTCTTCCTATGTTCCGTTTGGAATTGATAAAAGCTACCATAATGCCTCTATTTGATTACTGTGACATCGTTTATATATCAGCATCCAGTACTGTTCTGAAGAAGCTTGACTCTATATCATTCGGCCTTAAGATTTGCATTGAACTGCCAATATAGGACCCACCATTGCCATCTCTACATTGGGTCAAACTTAACATCTCTTAATAATCGACGTCTTATGCATCAGATATTATTTATTTACTATGCACTTACAAAAAAATCCGCAGATTATCTCATGGATCTCCTTATTGTTTCGGAAAACAAATGAGCTAAGATCTTCGCTCATTTACCAGCTTCACATTCCTAATTGCTGTACAAGTACTGGAGAAAGGGCTGGTCTGGCCCGATTTTTTTTATTTAGTATAGATTTATACTTAAATTTTTTATCTGTATTGTATTATGATTATTATGGGGATCAAACATCGAAATGGAATTTTTTGCACTTTTTGTACGCAGCATGGACGGGTTGTGCTTTTTCTGTAGGATTTTATTGTTTACATATGTGATGTTTAGATTTGTGTACAATTAATTTTAGGTGTATCTTGTCATTTTATTGTTTGTTGAGGTTCAACCCAAATCAAGAGCCGAATGGCTCACAGGGTAAATCATAATAAATGAACTGAACTGGTAGGTAAGAGGATCTGCAGAGTGAAGCAGCACTGATTGATAGGCCACGTGACAGACCCCAGAAGTATCTAGGGTAAGGGTTACAAAGGGACGCCTTGAGAGCCCGCTCGTAAGTTCCAGAAGGGGGGCGTGGGCTGGGGCAGAACGAGGCCATGCTAACAGGATTAAAGGGGACCCTGAGTGAAGGCTCGGGGCCGCCGTCGTTGGAATGGGATCCCCTCATCGTCGTCGTCGCTGCTGTCGCCTTGGCCGCTTTCGTTTCGTGCCTTCGTCGCTGCGTCGTCCACTTGATAATTGCGCTGTTAGTAGTAGTTGGCTGTCTTAGTTCAGCACCATCAGTGTCAGATGGCTATCTTTGTGTTGTAAGCTAGCAACCAGTATAGCGTTGCATTTAGGCGAGAAACAGAGCATTGTGTAACAGTGCAGAGTGTGTAATAGTGTGCTTGGTCTTCTTGGTTCTTTCGGTAAAGTCATGTAGAAGGGAAATAATAAAATAATAAAAATTAAACATAATAAAATACAATTCTCACGACGTTTCGGCCACAACGCAAGCAGCCGTCCTGAGGTGAAGAACAGGCCTGTCGGAAAGACAGCGTCTTCTACGTGACTTCACCGAAATAACCAAGAAGATGAATCCCTGCAGTCACGAAAGCTTTAAATCGAAAGTGTGCTCGGTGTTAATTAAAGAGTTGACTCCAAGAGTTATGTCTCCAAGTCAGTCACTATGTAATGCGGGGGTAAACGACCTTCCGGATGTGACGTCATGAGGGGAGGAGTTACGTCACGTGGGGGAGAGGGTTCAGGTCTATAAGGGGAGAAACCGGAAGAGGAGGGAAGTGATCGGAGACTGAGAAAGGGTGAGGCCACGTAGGGCGGAGAGTGAGCGAGTGGCGAGATCGCCACATACACGCAGGACGAGGTTCGGCACCGTCGGCCAACGGTGACCGACCACGGAGCAGCCAGGAGGAGGCTGCAGGGAGCAGCGGGTCTGCACACGGAGTTCGGCAGCGGGAGTCTGCACACAGAGTTTAGCAGCGGGTCTGCAGGGAGAGGAAGGAGGCTACAATAGTGACAGCAGCCTGGGGCTGCAAGCAGAGGGTCTCTAAGGGAGTGCCGTGAAGGAGTGCCGTGAGGGAAAAGCTGAGAACCCAAATAAAGGACACGGAGTCAGAGAGAAGCGTCCGAGTCTTTTATTACACTGGAGTCAGAAGTGTAACGGCATGGCAAAACAACTGAGAAAAAAGAATATTCCGTCTCCAGCATCGGCTTCATCTTCCGACGACGACGACCTTCCTCCAGCGGGGGACCTGACTCCGATGGAAGAGGAGATGCGTGCTGGGACAAGTGCGGGTCCGGGGGTTCAAGATGTTGCCGCGTCGGCGGACCCTTCTGCACCGCAGGACACGGATTGGAGATGGAGTCAGATGGCGGAGCAACTTGACGCACTGAAAAACGTAGTGGCGCAGTTGTGCGAACTCGTCACGCCGAAGACGGCGTCGGGAGGAGACGGGGGTGGGCCGCAGGACTCCGCTTTGCCTTCGCTGTCAAAGCCATCGGCCACGCGGCACAAGGACGCCATCTTGGGCGTGGCAGGCGAAGAAAGGCGGGAAGCCGCCATTTTGCGCCCTCCGCAGCGAAGCACCGCCATCTTGTCTACACCACTTTGTGACGCCATGTTGAACATGCCACCAGAAGAGTTATCGGCTGGTGAGGGCGCGCAAAGAAGTCGCAGTCGTCACTTAACAACCGTCAAAGAATTCTCCATCGGGGGCGATTGGAGTGCGTTCGCCTGTAGATTTTTGGCGGCGGTGCGCTCGGCGAGGTGGACTGACGCGGAGGCATTAGAAGTTCTGCCGACTCTTCTCGATGACGAGTCGGTTAGATTCTTTCGCTCTATAAAGGCCGCGAAGAAGAAAACATTGCGAGGTGTGTTCGACGAAATGGCAGATGCTTACGAGCCACCGGATGATGCCCATCGCCGGTTTGTTCAACGACAACGAGCACCCGAGGATTCACCTGTGGCATATAGGGGCGCGGTACTGGAGCTGGCTATGGCCGCTTACCCGGAGACGGAGCCTGACCTGCTGGAACCTCTCATCCTGGGGAAGATGCTGGAGTTGTCCCGGGATCTCGGCATTCCTATGCCGGTGTGTGGTCATGAGAAGCTCACATCCCGGGCTGCGGCGAAATGTCTGGACGCTCAGTTTAACCTTCGCCGCTGGAAACAAGTTACGGCGTGGACGGGTGGGCCCATCGTCGAGGGGGGAGCCTTGGGGTGGGACCCCAAAAAGGCAGTGTACGTGCCTGATGGGAGCAGCCAGCAGGAGCTGTCGGCCGCCTCCGCTCCGTGGCCGGCCCGGGGTGGGCCGGGGCCGCGCGCTGCGCCACCAATACGGCCGCGTCGGGACGGGGTGCCCGCCGCGCGCCGCAACGACATCGATTGTTTCCGCTGTGGGCGTAAGGGCCATTACGCCAGGGACTGCTGGGCCCGCGTTCCTGGTCCGCCCCAGCAGGAGGCCTTGACAGCGGACGCTCCAAAGAAAGATTCTCCAGCACAGGCAAGTCGGTGTGCACCAGACACCCGGCAAGGCTTGACACCTCACTCATCGCCGTTGTCATGCGATCCGGATGTTGTTAATAACGGGGGGCCATTTTCTGCGCCTTGTCGCTCGGTAACGCAGTGGCGCAAGTTGGCTCGGCGGGTTGTCGCGGCCGCTACCGGTTCGTCCACTGTACCTGGGTCGATCCAAGGGGTGGATGTACGTATTTTGGTGGATTCCGGTGCGTCCGCGACCATTATTTCGGATGTAATATTCCATCTTTTGAACATCCCACCAGGGGCCGTGAGTCCGGCTTACGCTTCCTGCGTCGCTGCGAACGGGGGTAGCATGGGCATTGTGGGCCAGGTGGACGCTAACATATCTATCGGGGGAGTGTCGGCCTCGGGAATTGTGTTAATTTCGAGGTCCCTTGCGGTTCCTTGTTTGTTGGGAACTGATTTTCTGGCCAAAATGCCCATTCTAATTCGAATTAATGAAAACTGCATTGAATTACCCGGGGGGCCGTAAAATTGCATTTTTACCGTCCGCCTGGGGGCGACCTGCTCCTGTCGCCCAGGTGCAGGCGTTGTCCGAAGTATCTGTTGATATTCCACCTGGCTCACAGATGCTCATTCCCTTACGATATCGGAAGCCGGTGCCTGGTCGGCAGGGAGCATTTGGGGTTTTGTTGTCGCCGTCCGCCACTATTACGGGCGGATCGGCGCTGGTTGGGGCGCAAACTATTGTCCGTCAAGATCAGCGGCCATTTTTGCAAGTGCTTAACGCGAGTACCGAAAGCGTGTGTGTGCCGGCCGGTACCGTTGTGGCACATGCCACTACGGCGTTTACGGCTCATGATGATCTGTTCAGCCGGGGTGTGGTTGGAGGTGTTTCACACCATGGAGCTGTAGATGATCGCTGGATCGCTGAATTGTGTGGGGAGAATTCTGCCCTTTCCGGCGAACAACGTTGTGCGATTCGTAAATTATTATCGAGTTATTCTGATGTGTTTAGCTCCGACGATTTGGACTTGGGACGCACCTCGTTGCTTTATCATCATATCGACACAGGGGACGCTGCCCCTATTCGGTTAAACTCGCATCGGATGAGTCCGGCTGAGCGAGAGCATGTTCGAGGGGCAGCGGACATAATATCTCCGTCTAACAGCCCATGGGGCGCGCCTGTTGTTTTGGTTAAAAAGAAGGATGGCAAATTGCGATTTTGTGTAGATTTTCGTAAATTAAATAAAGTATCGGTAGCAGATGCGTACCCCCTGCCGCGTATGGACGATTCTCTCGATGCCTTGTCGGGGGCGAAGTTCTTTTCAACGCTAGATCTCTCTTCGGGCTTTTGGCAGCTTCCCCTTGACGAGTCTTCACGGGAGAAGACTGCTTTCCGTACGCCGCGGGGGTTATTCCAATTTAACTGTCTTCCGATGGGGTTGAATGCGGCCCCTGCCACTTTTCAGAGGTTGATGGAGTTGGTTTTAACGGGGTTGCAGTGGGAGACATGTCTGATATATTTAGACGATATTATCGTCTTCAGCCGCACATTTGACGAGCATTTACTGCGGTTGGAGGCTGTATTCACCAGGATGCGTTCTGCTAATTTGAAATTCAAGCCAAAAAAATGTCACCTACTGCAACACTCCGTACGCTACTTGGGGCACATTGTTAGTGCGGACGGGGTGGCCACGGATCCTGAAAAAACAGCGTGCGTCCGTGACTGGCCAACCCCGGCCACGGTGGGGGATGTGCGTCGGTTTTTGGGGTTCGCCTCATATTATCGGAGGTTTGTTCCAAATTTTGCTACGATCGCGAGGCCTTTGCATCTCCTTACGGGAAAAGGACACAAATTTGCTTGGGGACCGCCAGAGGAGGCGGCGTTTCGAAGCCTGCGCGATCTATTGGCTACGGCACCGACATTGGATTATCCAGATTTTGAACATCCCTTCAATCTGGATACGGATGCGAGTGACACTGGCATTGGGGCGGTGTTGTCTCAGTCAAAAGGTGGTGTTGAACGCGTCGTGGCGTATGGTAGTCGGGTTTTATCTCCCGCTGAAACCCGCTACTGCGTCATGTTGTGTATTAGCCTTCTTCCAAAATTGATATTAATAATATTTGATGATATTTTTATATATTATCTTTTTACTTGTTTTTATATAATGAATGAAAACACACCAAAGCACAGCAGACTGCAAAACACCAGGTGTCACTAAGTAATGGACTGGAGGAGGGCTAGGAAGGCAGAATTTGCAACCTTGCTTCAAGGAAGGAGGGGGCCTGATGAACGGGCATATGTCACCCGTGCAGGCGGCAGAGACAGTGGGAGAGTCAGCCAGACATAATTAAGGCAAAAAGCCAACCATCCTGCATGGTTTTAAGGAATTAAATTATTAAATCCAGGGTGAGTGGTCAAATGAAGTGGGTCAGCAACGCTGTGTGCACAGGGGAGGGAGCTGATTAACAACCCTGCACGGCTGAACCGTGAGGGGGCCTTTGACCTGAAATTAAGAATAACACTCCCAGAGCAGAAGGTTGGATGGCCACAGTGAGACGAATAAGAGCGTTGTATATCAAGGATGCAGACTCAGCTGAATAGCAAGGCTGCAGGGGTCACCAGAAGTTCGCGTTCGCCTAGTTAAGACGAAAAGCTCAATTATTCTGTATTGCTATTAAAGTAACGTTAAAGTCGGAATTTAACAACAGGATAGGCTAAAGTTATCGATATTCACACCCACTCCAATTAAACCAGGCCACAAGTTACGCCTACTGAACCATCACCATCATTAAGTCAATATGAAATGTTATTTCCATACTTTAATATACCACTCGACCCAAAGCATATGACAATCAGAACCTTCCTAAGTCAAAATTGAATCGCACCCAGACAGGAGCGAATAGTCGATATAAGGTTGAAGAGGGTATGAACAATAAGAGCGCGGCGAACTGCAAACGTAAGCAAAAGCCGGGAACGACACCAACCCAGCGACACCAGCCAGCAACAGCGAGTCGGGCTTCGACAGGCCATAAAAGTAGGAATAATAACTCCCGGGGTCAGGGGACATCAGAAAAAGCAAGCAGACAAAAACCAGAACTGACTCCAAGGTTCAACCGCCCTCACCTACAAGGAGTGACGGAAATTAATGAGGCCTTGAGTTAACGGCGTCAGCTGGACAGCAACAACAACGGCGAGCAGAGACAGAGTGAGGCAAAGACTGCGAGGCTATGAAATGCAACTTCATGTCAGTAAAGCCGACCAACAAGTTAAGTTAAAGACATCACAATACATAATATCGTACATAACATCAATGTTAACGCTATTCACCGTCAACTATATTCCGCTTATATAACTGTAGTGGTGGTATTGACGTGCGCCGACTGTGACAGTGATGGATCACGGGGCGGCGCGGGGTGCGGGGTTGGGCACGCGTTGTGGGCGTGGTGTGGACGCGCGCGCCGGGAGTGACAGATGACGGGGCGGCGCGGCGTGAGTGGTGAGGCACGATGAGATGTGGGAAAAGAGGATCGTAGCCAGCGCCCGGCGATTGGTCGAATAAGTGGGTGCTCGCAGCGACGTCCGCAGGTGGGGTTTAAAGGGGGACGCGCGAGAGCACTCGGGGAGAATTACCCAGTTGAAGACCCGAAGACAGAGCTGAAGACCTAGTGCCACGAGACCCCTAGTCCCGCCGTCCTTGTGGGGACCGGGGCCCTGTGTGGCTCGGAGGCGAGGCTGTGGGACCCGGGGTCCGACGCCCCCGTGGGTCGGGCTGGGGACCCACAGTCGAGACGGATACCCCGGGCAGGGAGTGTCCCGAGTAGCTCAGTGGCGTTAGTCGCCGAGTAGCTAAGTGGATGTTGGTCATCCGAGTAGCTCAGTGGCGTTAGTCGCCGAGTAGCTAAGTGGGTGTTTGTCACCCGAGATACTAAGTGGATGTTGGTCATCCGAGTAGCTCAGTGGGCGTTAGTCGCCAAGTAGCTAAGTGGGTGTTTGTCACCCGAGATACTAAGTGGGTGTTTGTCACCCGAGATACTAAGTGGGTGTTTGTCACCCGAGATACAAAGTAGGTGTTAGTCACCTGTGAACGAGTTTGATAAAATAAAGAGTGTGTTACCCGTGAAGTCGTCTCCCGCCGAGTTACTACATTACAACTGGCGTCAGAAGTAAACCTGTCTTCAAGAAGTATGGACACAAGGAAGACTACCCGTACCCACGAGCGAGGTCGGGATGACGACGGCGTACCGGGGACACCGACCTCGGGAGTAGAGGACGAGGAGTTGCCGCCGATGCAGCACTTCGCGGTGATGGCCGACGCTCCGCTTGCCTCCGACACCAGCCTCCAGGACGCGCACTCCCGGTTGGCGGAGTTGCTACTCGCCGCCGCCGCTGTCTTGGCCGACATCTCCGTCCCGGCGAGCGGAAAAACGGCTGCGGGGGTCGTGGAGGAAGCGACGTTGGAGGATTCCCGCCAAAAGGCGCTTCGCGCCAAAAGTCTGGAAGTTGCCGCAGTTTTTGGGGGGCCGCCACCGATTGGCGGGAAAGACGGACGCCACGTGGTCGGACACCTCCGCGCAGCGCAGCCCACGTCATCAGCGCGCGCCGGAGCCCTCCATTTTGCGCCTGACAACCGAGCCGACATTTTACACAACTCCAGCGGAGCGCGGGAAAATCTCTCCGACGTCGACGACGATCGGGTCCTCCAGCAAAGATTGCCCGCGCTGTCGGCGTTCAAGGCGGATGGGGGCGACTGGGGAGCCTTCCAACGAAGGTTCCTCGCTCATCAGGAGATGTCGGGGTGGTCCGACACCACTGCCCTGCGTGCGTTGCCAGCGATGCTTGACGACGACGCGCTTGCAGCCTTCACATCTGCTGCAAGGTCGTCCCGCTCTACGCTCCAGGCCGCACTACACCTGATGGCGAAGGTGTTCGGGCCGCCCTCCACGTGTCGCCACCAGTTCTACGATCGGCGGAAGGTGGCTGGGGAAACGACGCTAGCCTACCGCACGGCACTACTCGCCTTGGCGGACGCAGCTTTTCCCCGCATGGATAAGGAGGGGAAGGACGCCATGGTGACGGAGCAGCTGCTGGTGTTGGCCCACGAGTTGGGGGTCCCCATCAACGTGGCAGACGAGATGGATATCTGCTCCCTGGCGATCGCCACGAGCATTCACGCGTACGAGGTCCTCAAACGCAAGCCGGGGGTCGTCTGCAAATGGGCGGGGAACGCGGCACTGGCCGCCACGATCGCCGAACCTCAGCCAGCTGCGGTGCAGGAGCAGGCCTTCGCTGCATCGCGTCCGGGGGAGTGGAAAACGGGAGGTCGTTCGCCCACACGTTCGCCCCGCAAGCTGGAGCAACCGAAACCTACGACGTCCGTCGTCTGCTACAACTGCGGCCTTCGGGGTCACGTCGCAGCCGGGTGCCGGGCCCCGCGTCAGCGCGCCGCAGGACCACGTCGGGACGACGACCAGGGCCACAAGTCATCCCAACAAAACCCGGTGCCTCGGGCTTGACGGCTGCTGACCATCGAGAGCCTGAACCCCGGGGCACGCACGAGTCCTCGATGCCTGGCCGATGTCTTCCTGAACCGCCGGCACCACCGGACGTTCAACCGCGTCTGGTGCCGTACGACGGACCGGCAAGGCGGACTCGGGCTAGGTCTCAACAATTTTCATGAAGACGTTTTTTTCTCTACACCGAGCTCGCCCGGTGTTCCCCTCTGCCGGGGTAATGTCCCGTTGTAGGGACGCTCGGAAGAAAAAGGGGACACTGCACGAGTCGGAAGAAAAAAAAAATTTTTCCATTTATTTTCCGTTTTGCATACACATTGCTATTGTCACTCGCCGGTTTGTATATATTGTTCTATTGTCGCGGTGGCATTGGTTGAGGGTTGCGGATGGTAGTGTTCGCGTCGTGTTGTGTTGTTAGGTTAGTTGTTGTTCTTGTTGTTGTGTTGTGTTACGGGGCACACAGGGGGGTTTGTATATTTTTATAGCAGCCGGGTCGGCTGCGAGCTATGTGGTAGGGGGTGATGTAGTGGTGGTATTGACGTGCGCCGACTGTGACAGTGATGGATCACGGGGCGGCGCGGGGTGCGGGGTTGGGCACGCGTTGTGGGCGTGGTGTGGACGCGCGCGCCGGGAGTGACAGATGACGGGGCGGCGCGGCGTGAGTGGTGAGGCACGATGAGATGTGGGAAAAGAGGATCGTAGCCAGCGCCCGGCGATTGGTCGAATAAGTGGGTGCTCGCAGCGACGTCCGCAGGTGGGGTATAAAGGGGGACGCGCGAGAGCACTCGGGGAGAGTTACCCAGTTGAAGACCCGAAGACGGAGCTGAAGACCTAGTGCCACGAGACCCCTAGTCCCGCCGTCCTTGTGGGGACCGGGGCCCTGTGTGGCTCAGAGGCGAGGCTGTGGGACCCGGGGTCCGACGCCCCCGTGGGTCGGGCTGGGGACCCACAGTCGAGACGGATACCCCGGGCAGGGAGTGTCCCGAGTAGCTCAGTGGCGTTAGTCGCCGAGTAGCTAAGTGGATGTTGGTCATCCGAGTAGCTCAGTGGCGTTAGTCGCCGAGTAGCTAAGTGGGTGTTTGTCACCCGAGATACTAAGTGGATGTTGGTCATCCGAGTAGCTCAGTGGGCGTTAGTCGCCAAGTAGCTAAGTGGGTGTTTGTCACCCGAGATACTAAGTGGGTGTTTGTCACCCGAGATACTAAGTGGGTGTTTGTCACCCGAGATACAAAGTAGGTGTTAGTCACCTGTGAACGAGTTTGATAAAATAAAGAGTGTGTTACCCGTGAAGTCGTCTCCCGCCGAGTTACTACATTACATAACCATGCAGACACCAAGGAATACGAATTCCTAGGATCAAGAAACTTACCCCTTAACCTAAGATATCGGAAATAAATTAATAATAATGAGCCTATGCATGAAAAGACAAAAGTAAAACTTATGAAAAGCCAGGATAACGGGATAAATCACCACCAGGTCGAAATAAAATACATAATAAAAGAGCGATGTTAAACCCAGGGTCGGAGAGAAAGGGAGATCCCGGCTGTCTTTGTATCCCCGCAGCGCGGGATGGGAGTGTGTATGTGCTCGGGGAGGCACCTCCACTTGGGTCAAGCACCACGATGGGAAACGACACACCTTAGGCTACATACAGAATCATAACTGGGAAATGGTAAGGGACAAATGTTAATTTAAAACTTTTTAACCATGTCTGTGTGCGTCTGTGAGGGTCGGAGGGAGTGTGCCCCTCCCTCCAGGTCGTGCAACACGGACAGAGACGCCTGTGAGACGATTTGTAACGTCTGTGTTTTGGTTCATGAAGAAGGCCAGACAAGAGATAATATTGCACCCAGACAGAGAGACGATTTCGAGGCAATTTGTAACATCTGATTGTTTGCTCATGGATTTTATGGAGGGAGTATGACAACGGAATATACCGAGGGTGATGCACACAAGGACACGGACGTACGGACACACACATGGACACACCTACCTACGGACAGATCCTGACACAGCAAAAATCGAAAGAAACCCCGCCTTGTGGGCAGGACCCAAAGGGATTTTTCGGCATAAAAGAAAGGACCCTGAGCATTGGAAACCAGTTCGACCAGGAGTGTCAACTCATCAGCCGAGTTCGACCAGTGGGTCGGCTCGGGAGCTCGACCAACAGGGTCGGCTCAGGAGTTCGACCAGAAGGGTCAACTCACCAGCCGAGCTCGACCAGTGGGTCGGCTCAGGAGTTGACCGAGCGGGTCGACTCAAGGGCGAGCTGCGACCAACGGGTCGGCTCGACTCTTCAGCTTCTGGGACTCAGCCGAGTTCAGCCGGCTCTCGGGGCTCGACTCAAGTGGCTCCCCGTCTCCTCTGCAGGCGGGCAAGACCCGCTTGACAGCTCAACTCGGCCGCGTGGGCCAACCTCTGCCGAGTCGGAGGTCCCTCTGCTGGCCGCCAGCGTCGCGGTTTGGCGACGAGGTGACGACCCAACACTGCACGCCAGGAGCGAGCTGTGGGCGCCACCTACCGACCGAGCATCCAAACCAAATTCCCCACGGCGACAGAGGAGCGACTAATACGTATGACGCGCACCGCCCCCTCACCACACGACCACCAGGCGTCTGTTTGACATAAAGAACCGACTCCGAACATTGACTATTCAAGACCACTCTTACCACTCAAACCCACTCGAACCCATAAGCCGTCCGTGGCTGTGAAGAGAACACTAGAGACCGAGTGATGGCCATCCGTCATTTATAAGAGTATTCGTAATTTTTATCTTTAATATTTAGTGGACTGTACTCTTAATCGCATAAATTCCCAACAGATCCATCAATACGAATTGATTCTTGGCACCTCCTTCCGCCGAGCCACGCTCACGTGGGGAGTGGTGGCCCACCAGATCCTTATCAGGTGATCTGGTCCCCAATTAGTAAACTCTGTATAAGATAACGATCTTCGGAAAAGGAGCGCCGTCGCAGGCCTTTACTCCGAGCCATTCTGCTGTCAGATAACCTGCCGATGTATCTGTTGAGATTGGTGCCTTTAAGAATAATAACTGTTTTTGATTGTGTTTTTATCGCCGTATAATCTTTCAAGTATCTTTCATTCATTAACGTTAAGGTTTTCTTAGCATAGTATTTGCATGTTTTAACGACTCTCTCTCTCACTAACAACCATCGCGTTATGCGGGATCTATGTGCCGTTGTCAAAGTGAAATCAGACAATCGTTGATGATACTGTATTGATGCCGTATTGACGTTCCGAGATTGAGAGTTCGCATACTATATCATAGTTGAAGTTGAATTAGTAATAAATTGATTAATACAGAAGTGGTTGTGTGATTCTTTCCTGAAATTTATGCATAAGATCTGCTTCTGCGTTGAGATCTGAACTTGGTGACCTTAATAAACACACTAACACATACTCAGTAAATGTTAAAGCGATAACGGGGCGAACCGGGGACCTAAAAAAAATTAAGCGAGAATGAGACGAACCTAGACAACGATGCCGAGTTAATCTAAGTTAATCTTGCATACTTACACCACACCTGCATAACTGCATACGATTAATTGCCTTATTCCGATCGATAACCCACCCTCGTCACCGAGGCGGGGTCTGGATATCATAACGACTTGCATCATCATAATTACACCCACTCGCATAATTACTACAATTACCTCTCGAATTGGCATAATTAAATGTGCATAATTACATAAAATTAACATATTTCCGGATAATTACACATTTGGCCAAATTTCATTTGATTACTATTATTTTCACTGAATATTCATAACCCACATATACAACATAATAATTTCACCCACGCACGCATACAACACATCAAAATTTTCATACCCAACATATACAACATAATGGGGGCTCGGGTCCGGGATTTCTCGCAGACAGTTTATGCATGAATTCAGGAACGAATCGCTGTTGTGTTAATCAAAGTGGTGTGAACTAACGTTGCCTTGTGATTATAAACGGGGGTATACACGCGCTCTGAAGGGAAATACCAGAATAGCAGAGTATAACAAAGACAGCTGGGCTGAGATTATTTGCTCGAGTTGAACTGACGCATCCTGTGATACAATTGTTTATATGTGCACTGAAGGGGAATTCTAGAGTAACTCACGCCGCACATGAGATGTTAGAATTAAGATACACTCTTAAGTCTATTAACCACACTACGTAATAGAGATGGCGCAGGATCCACAACGTTCTGAGGTTGACACACCAACGCATAACACTGATACAGAGTGGACCTCTGAGGAGGAGATGGAATCTATGGAAAAACAATATCGGGAATTTGTGTTAAAACGTACTGGACGGACTGCTAGCCAGCAGACGGAGCAGAGAGATATATGGGAGGGGTGCCATACAGAAGATGTTAAGGCCCACAGAAGGAAACTACTTAAGGACGTGATGAAATGTGGCAAAGCCAAACGTGACGTAAAAATTGCAGAAATAGCGAGGGTAGACTCGTACCTCCTCGCACAGACAGACAGAGAAAGATTATGGAATGAGGAAAAATTTGAAAGGGAAAGACAAGAGAAACTGTCCTTAATGGAGCAGGTAAAGAGTCTGCACGCCCTCGTGAGAGAGAAAGAATCCGCACTAAATGCACCAGTGAAACACCCAGACGCTGATACACAGAACACATACGGGAGTAACAATTTACCACACTCCGAGCCACGTGGACGCAGCCCAGGGCCAGATCCCACAATGAGTATGGCTACTGTGCAAAGCAATTTTGATGAAGTAACACCCTCGCAAATCGAGGAGAGAGAAGAGGAAATAATAATACAAACGGGAAAACATGAGGCCGACCACCCCAACGTTAGAGAGAGACAAATAATTAACCCTAAGTCATCAGGATACACTGTAATGATAGGGCGGAAAAGGGCGGAGCTGGTGCAAGACGGGAAACATGACCTAAACAGCACACCAGGCAGACGCACGCTACGCAAGTATGACCGACATGATGCAAATGACAGAGACAGCTCACCAGAGAAACGCACCTCGCACAAACACGACCAACACGACACAGATGACAGACACAGCTCACCAGAGAGACACACCTCACGCAAACATGACCGACATGATGCAGATGACAGACACAGCTCACCAGAGAGACGCACCTCACGTAAACATGACAGACATGATGCAGATGACAGACACAGCTCACCAGAGAGACGCACCTCACGTAAACATGACAGACACAGCTCACCAGAGAGACACACCTCACGCAAACATGACCGACATGATGCAGATGACAGACACAGCTCACCAGAGAGACGCACCTCACGTAAACATGACAGACACAGCTCACCAGAGAGACACACCTCACGCAAACATGACCGACATGATGCAGATGACAGACACAGCTCACCAGAGAGACGCACCTCACGTAAACATGACCGACATGATGCAGATGACAGACACCGCTCACCAGAGAGACACACCTCACGCAAACATGACCGACATGATGCAGATGACAGACACAGCTCACCAGAGAGACGTACCTCACGTAAACATTATCAACACGACAGGGGTAACAGAGAAAGCTCACCAGAGGGACGCATGACCCGTAAAAATCACCCACGCAAAACCACCCGCACCACAGATGACAGAGACAGGAATCCCGATAACCATGAAGCACGAGACAAACATAAATACAACACCTCACCTAGCAGGCACCACACACGTAGTAGGCAGCATGAAGGTCAAGGACAAAAACACTCACCACATAGACACCGCTCAAGGAGATCACGCACACCAACCCACAAGCACGAATCACAAGACCCACGTAAGGAAAACAAGAGACACAAGCAACGGGACAGATACGAATCCTCGGACAGAGGGAGATCACGACACAGACACGGGAAACATGACAATAGGGATAGTGGAGACAAGGGTAGCTCAAGTGAGCACTCCTCAGGAACCGACACCACTGATGACGAACAACACACTTTTAACAGTAAGACACTAAAACTAATGGACAAAGCACTCGTGAGAATTCCCTATTTCGATCCACATAACAAGAACAGGGACATACACACTTACATAGCTACAGTAGAACAGGAGGCTAAGATCCGGGGTCTGGGTAAATCAGCAGAAAAGGCATGTTTATTATCAAGGAGCCTACATGAACCCGCCAGACCATGGGTAGCCTCCCTGCCAAATAGGGTGAAGAGTGACTTTAAACAATTGAGCCGAGCAGTAGTTAAGAGATTTGGGGAATACTCCACACTATCCGAAGGATTGAACGCGGCAAAGTTGATGACCCAGCGTGTAGACGAAGACCCACGAGATTATCTCCTACGCCTTAAGAAAGCATATTACGCAGGGGACGGGGACAATGCCCAGGAAGATAAGACAGTCTTAAAAGTGATGTTCTTCCAATCATTGAGACCTGAAATAGTGAGAATAGTAGGAATGATGTTGGACCCCGAGACTGCCTCCCTACGCCAGATTGAAAGCAAGGCCCACACGGCCTGGGTGAACGGACGGAAAACCACTAGCATAGCCAAAACCCACATCGTCACCAGAGATAAAGAATGCCTCGATCTGGAGGGAAGCGAATCTCCAAGGAATAATATTAGCGCCACACGGGGTGGACATGAATTCCCCCAGGAGAGGGCGCCTAACCCAATGGAATCAACACCCGTCCACAACACGCTGAATAACGTTCCACGTGGGGGGAGGAACGAGGCCAGGAGAACCTGGCACTCACAGCCGCCACCACCATGGAATGCAGGAGAAGGCGGAGGCTGGAATTATGGAGGAGGAAAAGCGAGTGACGGGCCATACCTACCCCGCGGAGGCCGACGCCCACCAAACCAGTCACCATATCGTCCCCCACTGCCGCCTCCACTAACAATAGAGCATAGACCACCGTTAGCTAACAGGAATCGATATGCTCACCACATTAGGATGGAAAAAGAGCTCCTAGGGAGTATGAAGACTCCCATGCAAATAGCGAAGGGAAGAATACCAACTATACCCACACAGGAGGAGGACACACCCAGAGCAAAGGTAGGCCAAGTGAACGTAGGGAAGACAAGAAGCCCCGAAGCAATCACCGAAGTGGTACCAGAGGAAAAAGGGTACCATCTGGGGGAATTGATTCCCGTAGGACCAGTCGGACGAGTCCACGTGGAAGTAATACTGCAAGACACCCTGACCAGCCAGGGCCTTTGTGATACTGGAGCAGAAATATCCATGATATCCAGAGAATTATTTGACGAACTCCAGACTGCCCTCCAGAGGAAGAATGAAACACTACAGATGATGCCAAGTAACCTTACCTACTCAGGATGTGAAGGGACCCACATGCGACCATTGGGCAAAATTATGACGAAGTTGACGTTCAACAAATTCAACATGAACCATCCCCTATATGTCGTACGGAACCCCGGAAAAGAGCTGATCATTGGGATAGAATTACTGAATCGCCTGAAACCCATTATGAACCTTGAATCCCGACAAATTTGGGCACAGTCAATGCCGGAGCAACAAAGGGACTCAGAAGATGAAGACGTTATGAGAGACTCCACGGGAATCCAAGTGATAACACAAGAGCTCAACGTCCTATCAACGACAATCAGGAACGAAGACGAGGACCCAGCAGGAATTCGAATCACTCAGCTAATGACTAACAGACTGAGAGAAGACCGAAAGGAAGCCGACAGAGTCAGTATCACCAAATGACCGTCCCCTCGTGGAGTATATACCGCCCCCTGGAGGCCAAACCGACGAACTGCAAACCGATGAAGGAGAACACAAGGGCAAGAGCGTATTACCCTCGGATGAAGCCAAGGCAACTCAACCGATAGTAACGCAAAAGGAACTTTCAACCGAGCCGCCCGAAACCACGAAGGCCTTGGACCCAGAAGGCCCAGGACAAGGAGTCTCCCTAATAGAAGAACAAATCGAACAACAAATTGAAGCAGCAGACGCCCTCGAGAACGACACTCAACGAAATGAGCTTCGTCAACTGCTCCACAAATACCACTTCCTGTTCTCAGAAGACCCCTATGATTGCGGCAAAACCGACCTACACGTGGTATCTATTCCCACACTAGAAGGAGCGCCAGCGGTATATGTGAAACAATACAAGATTCCACTGGCTGCCTACGAATCAATCCAAGAAACCTTGGAGAACCTACTCAAGAAGAATATAATTCGAGAATGCAACTCAACCTACAACTCACCGATTTGGCCTGTATTGAAACCCACAGGCAAGTGGCGACTCACCATCGACTATAGGCAACTCAACAAAACGGTTCCCCTATCTCGATGGCCAATGGCAGAAATCGACCAGAATCTCAACCAAATAAGGCGCAAAAATTCTCACCACCATGGATCTATCAAATGGCTTCTGGACCATGCCCGTGAAAGAAGCGGATCAATACAAGTTGGCATTTACATTCAATGGAATACAGTATACTTGGAACCGATGTCCATTTGGATACTCCAATTCACCTGCGGACTTTAACATATTCCTACACAAGGCAATGGACGACGCAAAAGAGCGAGGTACCATCGTCTATGTCGACGATATACTGGTCAAGGACTCCTCATGGGAAGAACACCTCGAGAGCCTCCAGCATACCCTCGAGCAGTTAAAGGAAGCAGGCGCAAAGATTTCAATACAAAAAGGACAGTGGGCACGCAAGAGGGTGGACTACCTCGGGCTCCAGGTCGGCACTGAGGGACTGTTACCCCAAACCAAAAGACTTGGAGCCCTCCTCGCACTCAAATCGCCCACCACAGTCACGACCCTTCGGAGCTTCTTAGGGATTTGCAACTACCTTCGACAGTTCGTGGACGACTACGCAGGAATCGTTCGACCCTTAGTCAAACTACTGCAAAAAGACGAACCATGGGAGTGGGGACAGGAACAGGAAGCCGCAGAAAAAGAATTAAAACGACAGATCACGGAGGCATCCTGCCTAGCATACCCAGAGAAAGGGAAAGAATACTACCTGGAGACCGCATACTCAGATCATAGTATCAGCTCGGTACTGTACCAGAGACAGGAAGCAGAGAAACGAGTTATTGCCTATGCCAGCAAAGCCCTCCGGGGAGTGGAGATGAAGTTCTTCGAGTGTGAGAAGGCGATATTTGGAAACATCTGGGCCATACAACATTTTCGGAACTTGTTGAACGGAGAGAAGATCATCCTGGAAACGAATCATGAATCCCTGGCATACCTCAACAGTAAGAAGATTCGAGAGGGCCGCGTAACCAGCAGCCGAATAGCCAGCTGGGCACTGACACTCCAAGGCCTACCAATCACAGTGAAATACGCAAAAAACAAGAAAAGTCCAATGGCCCAAGGTCTTGCCGATTTACATGATTGTACCTTTGACAGCGTAGAAGCAGAGGACGGAAAGATACCTCCGGAGGATAACAGGTACCTGCCCTTCAGGAAGGAGACATGTGCCGACCTACCAGTGGTATACATCGATGGATGCTCCCGGATGAGGGAGAACAAGCTTCACGCTGGGTCAGGAGTCATTTGGGAAAATGGCCCACTCACAGGGATTCAAGAGGGGTTTCAGCTGGGACCAAAGTCAAACCAGTATGCAGAGTTGGTCGGGGTACACATCGCTGTCCAAATGGCATCCGATAACCAAATACGGACCATGGTGGTGTGCACTGATTCCAACTACGTACAGCACAGCTTCCTGCACCACCTACCCATATGGAAAAAAAACGGGATGAAGAACCATAGGAATAGACCAATTCACCATCGAGAACTATTCGAGGCCATAGATAAGATGGTTCAGAACAAGGATATGAAGATATTTTGGAAGAAAGTCAAAGGGCACTCCAAGATACCTGGTCAAGAGAAAACTGGGAACGACCAAGCAGATGCCATAGCAAAGGAGGGAAGCCTGGAAGGCACCCCGTGGAAGCTAGAAGACCAAACCGACAGAGACGGACAACAAGAGTCGACGAACCAAGACATCGCCGTGATAAGACTGGTCACAAGAAGTGGGAAGAACCCGGCAGAAGCTGGAACCAGAGCCCAATTGAACAGTGCCCAGCCTTCCGAAGACCTGATCAGAATGCAACAAGAGGACGAAACACTAAAGACACTCGCCGATCATATCCAAGATCCAGCAGGAAAACCGATCACTACTGACAACTTGAATGACAACAAAGAGCTCGAGATCATGCATAGCCAAATCAAAAGGTTCTCAATGCGGAAAGGGCTACTCGTATACACAAACGAAAAAGACGGTCGACCTAGATGGGTAGTCCCCTCTCAATATCGGGAAATAATGTTACAACACGCCCACAATGAACCGTGCAGCGGCCACCGATGCGAGGTGAATACGGGACAGATGCTGCGACAGGTGGCCTACTGGCCAAAAATGGGGGAAGACATACACAAACATGTGTCCAACTGTCTCGTGTGTTGTAAGTACCAGCCAACGACCTCACAGCATAGGGCACCCCTACAGAGGAGGGGAACAGATTATCCTTGGTCCAACCTACAAATCGACTGGATAGGACCTGTCAACCGATCAACCAAAGGGAACAAGTACATGCTAACTGTGACCTGTGCATTCTCTAAATGGACAGAGTGTTTACCAGCACCCAACAACACCGCGGAAACGACCGCTATCCTACTGATCAACCAAATATTCAGTAGATGGGGTCTACCGTCAACGATCGATTCAGACAAAGGAAGCCACTTCACAGCCGAGGTCATTAATTCTAGATTTGAAGCTTTCGTGACTGCAATGATTCATATTCTCAGGTTTTTTCGGTAAAGTCACGTAGGTAAAACATTAAAAGTAATGAAAGTAAAATAAAACAAAACAAAAATAAAAATAAAATTCACGACGTTTCGGAGGCAACACAAGTCTCCGTCATCAGGTGGGACCGTCACAGCCAGATTAGCTGCATCAAGTGAAGCAATGAAGGGGGGGAGGAGAGGGGGGGGGAGTTCATCAGAATGTGGTAGCCAATGAATGGAACGTATCGGGAGGGAGGGGGGTGGGAGGGGGAGGGAGCCAACAAAACATTTGGCGACGGCTTGGAAGCGGCTGCTGCGCACGCCAACACAATGGGCAGAAAGGGGGGAGGGGAGGTCTGATACACATGATAGAACAAAGGAACGAAAATGCCCATGTTTATACTAATGCAGGCTGAAAAATGAAGAGAGTACTGTTAAAAATAACTGGGGATGTTAACACTCGGTGAAGTAAATTAAAATAGTGCCTGTCAGATAAGATGGTCCAAAAAGTGTAATTAAGTCTTTTTTGCGTGGTTAATAACATCTTTCCAGTGATTACTGAGTTTGTACCCATCATCACGGTTGAAATGTTATTAACCAAAGAAAGAAAAGATGTTATTAACCACGCAAAAAAGACTTAATTACACTTTTTGGACCATCTTATCTGACAGGCACTCTTTTAATTTACTTCACCGAGTGTTAACATCCCCAGTTATTTTTAACAGTACTCTCTTCATTTTTCAGCCTGCATTGGTATAAACATGGGCATTTTCGTTCCTTTGTTCTATCATGTGTATCAGACCTCCCCTCCCCCCTTTCTGCCCATTGTGTTGGCGTGCGCAGCAGCCGCGTCCAAGCCGTCGCCAAATGTTTTGTTGGCTCCCTCCCCCTCCCACCCCCCTCCCTCCCGATACGTTCCATTCATTGGCTACCACATTCTGATGAACTCCCCCCCCCTCTCCTCCCCCCCTTCAACTTGCTTATAAGGGATTACATTTTGAATCATTGCTTCACTTGATGCAGCTAATCTGGCTGTGACGGTCCCACCTGATGACGGAGACTTGTGTTGCCTCCGAAACGTCGTGAATTTTATTTTTATTTTTGTTTTGTTTTATTTTACTTTCATTACTTTTAATGTTTTACCTACGTGACTTTACCGAAAAAACCTGAGAATATGAATATAAGCCGAGGTCATCACAGAAGTGTGGAAGATGCTGGGAGTAAAAAGACAATTACATGTCGCATACCATCCACAATCCTCAGGACAGGGGGAAAGAGCCAACAGGACCATCGTGAGCCTCCTAAAGAAATATGTGTCTACCACGGGCCGCGACTGGGATACGAAACTACCCCTAGTCTTGATGGCCATGCGAGCCACACCCAACCGAGCTACAGGCAGGACACCCTTCGAGATCATGACAGGGAGGCTAATGACCCTCCCAGTACACCTGTTATATGTCCCAGCAGAGGACGAGACCCCAACGGCAATGACGCCAACTGAATACCTGACGGGACTCAATAGTCACCTACAGAGCACATTCGCTATGGTCAGGGACCAGTTGCAAGTAGAGGCTCAGGGGAGCAAAGCATACTATGACCAAAAAGCCAGCCACGCAGAATACCAGCTAGGAGACCAGGTGTGGTACCTCAATTACGAGAAAAGAAAACAGAAGTGCAGGAAATTCCTACCTTCCTGGACAGGACCACACGAGGTTGTTGACAAAATGTCCCCAGTAGTATATCAGCTAAAAATCACAAAGACAGGAAGAGAACAGCAATACAAGTGGGTGCACATCAACCAAATCAAACCGTACCCTGTGCTGGTGGAGCAAGATGAGGAATAAAGGTGGAAAAGGGGGGGGGGGAACTAAACTAATGGGCATATCACACTACGATAATGTGTAACATGTTTTCCAGGAAATGGCAGCCCTCCTGCTCACGCTCCTGCTAACGTACCTTGCCAAGCTAGAAGGGAGCCAAGGCCTGATGATGCCACCCAAGAATAACCGTAGAAACTATCTTTTAACGATATCTCCTATAACACGTAGTCAATAGAATAATTTCTCCCTCCCTTATCGTTTTACCTTCCTTTAGAATATTTTTTTTCCTCCCTCTTGTCACATATAACCATGTTAAGTTGTGACACGTACGCGCGCGTTGTAAGGAAATAGCAGCAAAACTTGAGGACAATCGATGGTTCATGATGGAAGAAGGGTAAACATATTTTTTTTTTAAAAATAACCCGTGGCCATTTGACCACTGGTCATTTTTAAAAGGGCGGAATGTTGTGTATTAGCCTTCTTCCAAAATTGATATTAATAATATTTGATGATATTTTTATATATTATCTTTTTACTTGTTTTTATATAATGAATGAAAACACACCAAAGCACAGCAGACTGCAAAACACCAGGTGTCACTAAGTAATGGACTGGAGGAGGGCTAGGATGGCAGAATTTGCAACCTTGCTTCAAGGAAGGAGGGGGCCTGATGAACGGGCATATGTCACCCGTGCAGGCGGCAGAGACAGTGGGAGAGTCAGCCAGACATAATTAAGGCAAAAAGCCAACCATCCTGCATGGTTTTAAGGAATTAAATTATTAAATCCAGGGTGAGTGGTCAAATGAAGTGGGTCAGCAACGCTGTGTGCACAGGGGAGGGAGCTGATTAACAACCCTGCACGGCTGAACCGTGAGGGGGCCTTTGACCTGAAATTAAGAATAACACTCCCAGAGCAGAAGGTTGGATGGCCACAGTGAGACGAATAAGAGCGTTGTATATCAAGGATGCAAACTCAGCTGAATAGCAAGGCTGCAGGGGTCACCAGAAGTTCGCGTTCGCCTAGTTAAGACGAAAAGCTCAATTATTCTGTATTGCTATTAAAGTAACGTTAATGTCGGAATTTAACAACAGGATAGGCTAAAGTTATCGATATTCACACCCACTCCAATTAAACCAGGCCACAAGTTACGCCTACTGAACCATCACCATCATTAAGTCAATATGAAATGTTATTTCCATACTTTAATATACAACTCGACCCAAAGCATATGACAATCAGAACCTTCCTAAGTCAAAATTGAATCGCACCCAGACAGGAGCGAATAGTCGATATAAGGTTGAAGAGGGTATGAACAATAAGAGCGCGGCGAACTGCAAACGTAAGCAAAAGCCGGGAACGACACCAACCCAGCGACACCAGCCAGCAACAGCGAGTCGGGCTTCGACAGGCCATAAAAGTAGGAATAATAACTCCCGGGGTCAGGGGACATCAGAAAAAGCAAGCAGACAAAAACCAGAACTGACTCCAAGGTTCAACCGCCCTCACCTACAAGGAGTGACGGAAATTAATGAGGCCTTGAGTTAACGGCGTCAGCTGGACAGCAACAACAACGGCGAGCAGAGACAGAGTGAGGCAAAGACTGCGAGGCTATGAAATGCAACTTCATGTCAGTAAAGCCGACCAACAAGTTAAGTTAAAGACATCACAATACATAATATCGTACATAACATCAATGTTAACGCTATTCACCGTCAACTATATTCCGCTTATATAACCATGCAGACACCAAGGAATACGAATTCCTAGGATCAAGAAACTTACCCCTTAACCTAAGATATCGGAAATAAATTAATAATAATGAGCCTATGCATGAAAAGACAAAAGTAAAACTTATGAAAAGCCAGGATAGCGGGATAAATCACCACCAGGTCGAAATAAAATACATAATAAAAGAGCGATGTTAAACCCAGGGTCGGAGAGAAAGGGAGATCCCGGCCGTCTTTGTATCCCCGCAGCGCGGGATGGGAGTGTGTATGTGCTCGGGGAGGCACCTCCACTTGGGTCAAGCACCACGATGGGAAACGACACACCTTAGGCTACATACAGAATCATAACTGGGAAATGGTAAGGGACAAATGTTAATTTAAAATTTTTTAACCATGTCTGTGTGCGTCTGTGAGGGTCGGAGGGAGTGTGCCCCTCCCTCCAGGTCGTGCAACACGGACAGAGACGCCTGTGAGACGATTTGTAACGTCTGTGTTTTGGTTCATGAAGAAGGCCAGACAAGAGATAATATTGCACCCAGACAGAGAGACGATTTCGAGGCAATTTGTAACATCTGATTGTTTGCTCATGGATTTTATGGAGGGAGTATGACAACGGAATATACCGAGGGTGATGCACACAAGGACACGGACGTACGGACACACACATGGACACACCTACCTACGGACAGATCCTGACACAGCAAAAATCGAAAGAAACCCCGCCTTGTGGGCAGGACCCAAAGGGATTTTTCGGCATAAAAGAAAGGACCCTGAGCATTGGAAACCAGTTCGACCAGGAGTGTCAACTCATCAGCCGAGTTCGACCAGTGGGTCGGCTCGGGAGCTCGACCAACAGGGTCGGCTCAGGAGTTCGACCAGAAGGGTCAACTCACCAGCCGAGCTCGACCAGTGGGTCGGCTCAGGAGTTGACCGAGCGGGTCGACTCAAGGGCGAGCTGCGACCAACGGGTCGGCTCGACTCTTCAGCTTCTGGGACTCAGCCGAGTTCAGCCGGCTCTCGGGGCTCGACTCAAGTGGCTCCCCGTCTCCTCTGCAGGCGGGCAAGACCCGCTTGACAGCTCAACTCGGCCGCGTGGGCCAACCTCTGCCGAGTCGGAGGTCCCTCTGCTGGCCGCCAGCGTCGCGGTTTGGCGACGAGGTGACGACCCAACACTGCACGCCAGGAGCGAGCTGTGGGCGCCACCTACCGACCGAGCATCCAAACCAAATTCCCCACGGCGACAGAGGAGCGACTAATACGTATGACGCGCACCGCCCCCTCACCACACGACCACCAGGCGTCTGTTTGACATAAAGAACCGACTCCGAACATTGACTATTCAAGACCACTCTTACCACTCAAACCCACTCGAACCCATAAGCCGTCCGTGGCTGTGAAGAGAACACTAGAGACCGAGTGATGGCCATCCGTCATTTATAAGAGTATTCATAATTTTTATCTTTAATATTTAGTGGACTGTACTCTTAATCGCATAAATTCCCAACAGATCCATCAATACGAATTGATTCTTGGCACCTCCTTCCGCCGAGCCACGCTCACGTGGGGAGTGGTGGCCCACCAGATCCTTATCAGGTGATCTGGTCCCCAATTAGTAAACTCTGTATAAGATAACGATCTTCGGAAAAGGAGCGCCGTCGCAGGCCTTTACTCCGAGCCATTCTGCTGTCAGATAACCTGCCGATGTATCTGTTGAGATTGGTGCCTTTAAGAATAATAACTGTTTTTGATTGTGTTTTTATCGCCGTATAATCTTTCAAGTATCTTTCATTCATTAACGTTAAGGTTTTCTTAGCATAGTATTTGCATGTTTTAACGACTCTCTCTCTCACTAACAACCATCGCGTTATGCGGGATCTATGTGCCGTTGTCAAAGTGAAATCAGACAATCGTTGATGATACTGTATTGATGCCGTATTGACGTTCCGAGATTGAGAGTTCGCATACTATATCATAGTTGAAGTTGAATTAGTAATAAATTGATTAATACAGAAGTGGTTGTGTGATTATTTCCTGAAATTTATGCATAAGATCTGCTTCTGCGTTGAGATCTGAACTTGGTGACCTTAATAAACACACTAACACATACTCAGTAAATGTTAAAGCGATAACGGGGCGAACCGGGGACCTAAAAAAAATTAAGCGAGAATGAGACGAACCTAGACAACGATGCCGAGTTAATCTAAGTTAATCTTGCATACTTACACCACACCTGCATAACTGCATACGATTAATTGCCTTATTCCGATCGATAACCCACCCTCGTCACCGAGGCGGGGTCTGGTTATCATAACGACTTGCATCATCATAATTACACCCACTCGCATAATTACTACAATTACCTCTCGAATTGGCATAATTAAATGTGCATAATTACATAAAATTAACATATTTCCGGATAATTACACATTTGGCCAAATTTCATTTGATTACTATTATTTTCACTGAATATTCATAACCCACATATACAACATAATAATTTCACCCACGCACGCATACAACACATCAACATTTTCATACCCAACATATACAACAGTCACTCGCAGGGAACTTTTGGCTATTGTTTTTTTTCTCCGCCAATTTCGACCGTATCTGTACGGTCGGTCGTTTATTGTCCGCACGGACCATGCGGCCTTGCAGTATGCTCTTAAGATGGACCAACCATCCGGCCAGTTGGCGCGGTGGTTGGACACGCTGCAAGAATTTTCCTTCCAAATTCACCATCGGAAGGGTGTGCGTCACGCTAATGCGGACGCGCTTTCCAGGTTGCCGCAGCGATCCCCTTGCGCGTGTGCGTCAGGGACGCATAGGTGGACCGATTCAGCACCCCCCTCAGCCTGTCGCGCTGGCAGTCAAAGTGCCTGAAGCTCCGCTTGAGCCGGGACCGGTTGATGGGGGACCGGCTGATGGGATTTTGCGTCTCCCAAGGTCTGTGTGGATTCGGGAACAAATGTTGGACGATTCTTTGGTGACGTTACGTAAGCGACCTGTGAAGGCAAGTGGGGGACTCGGGGCGGGGGTTGTGCCGGAAATCGCTCTCCGAGATGGATTGCTGATGTGGAGGGAAGGCATACAGGAACGCTGGCGTCTTGTTGTACCGGCATCATTGCGGTACGAATTGATTGGGACTCTGCATTGCGACACACTTTTACATCTGGGGGTGCAGAAGACCCTATTGACGCTGCAGCGAGATTACTATTGGCACGGCATGACGACAGATGTCGTCGGTCACGTTCGCGCGTGTCCCGATTGTGCCCGCCGGAAGCCACCTAAACATTCAAATGTGCCGCCGATACAATATATTCAGGTATCTCGAGTTAATGAATTGGTGGCGTTAGATATTTTGGGACCCTTTCCGCCATCTGCTAGGGGAAATAAGTATTTGCTAGTAAGCGTGGAGTACCTCTCCCACTGGCCGATGGCGTGGCCCTTGCCCGACCAGTCAGCGGCGTCCATTACAGACGCCTTTTTATTTGGGTACGTTATGGACAAGGGGGCGCCGGAGAGGCTTCTCACGGATCAGGGCCGAAATTTTTCTTCGAAATTGCTGGTGGAAGTGTGTGCGGCTCTCGGAACTAAGAAGATACGGACATCCCCCTACCACCCACAAACGGATGGAATGGTGGAACGGCTAAATCGGACCCTGTCCGCCATGCTGTGTCACACGGTCAGTGAAAAACAATCAGATTGGGATTTGCATATCCCTGGGGTGCTTTCGGCGTATCGAATGACGCGGCACGCGGCTACTGGATATTCGCCGTTTTTTCTTATGTACGGTCGTGAAAACGTGACACCAATTAATGTGCAGTTGGGAACCGGAGCGAGGGGACCTGCTAAACCTCTTCCTGATTATAGTCAGGATAACGTTCGCCGTGTCACTGAGGCGAGGGAAGGAGCCCGCATGGCTACGGCCAAAGCCCAGGCCCGGAACGAGCGGTGTGCTCGACGTTCAAAGGGGGAGTGCCCCTGGAAAACGGGGGACCTGGCCTGGCTCCATTGCCCACAGGTGCGGCCAGGTACCTCTCTTACATAAACCATGGCAAGGGCCGGTTCGCCTCATCGAGGTTCCCAACCCACAGTCGGCGCGTGTTCGGGTTGGATCGCGGCGTTGGTTCGTACACACATCTCGGTTGAAACCATACGTTGCCCCTCGACCTGATGCGTCATCTCCTGAGGTTGCCTTGCCGGGGTCTGTTGCTGCCGACTCGCCCTTGCCTGTGCCTGCTGACCTTGCAAGAGCGCCTGTCGTACCCTTTACAGACAAGCCGGCCGTGACGCCGCAGGAGGGAGGACGCTCCGCTCGCGGGGTGCCTACCACGGCTGCGGAATCTCCGGGACCTGCAGCCCTTCCTACCCCACCGCGGACGCGATTGCGGGACACCTCTGACGCTGGGCCGCCAGGAATACGGGACCGGGACGGTGGCAGGCCTCCAATAGCGACAGACGAACTTTATCGTGCCGCTCTCAAAACCCTGCCACGTTCCCGCTCGGCGGGAGGGCCGCCGACCGTCCGGGACGGCCCGGCGACCCGCACTCGCTCGAAATCCCTCACATTTCGTTAACTTTTGTGTTGTGTTCTTGTTCTATATTGTTGTTGTATGCTTCGTGTCCTTTAACGTATTCGGTCTTTTGCACTCGCATTACTTGTTGGAGTTGTTGTTCAGCCGAGGTCGGCTGGATTTTCTCTACGGGGGAGGGTGGTGTAATGCGGGCGTAAACGACCTTCCGGATGTGACGTCATGAGGGGAGGAGTTACGTCACGTGGGGGAGAGGGTTCAGGTCTATAAGGGGAGAAACCGGAAGAGGAGGGAAGTGATCGGAGACTGAGAAAGGGTGAGGCCACGTAGGGCGGAGAGTGAGCGAGTGGCGAGATCGCCACATACACGCAGGACGAGGTTCGGCACCGTCGGCCAACGGTGACCGACCACGGAGCAGCCAGGAGGAGGCTGCAGGGAGCAGCGGGTCTGCACACGGAGTTCGGCAGCGGGAGTCTGCAAACAGAGTTTAGCAGCGGGTCTGCAGGGAGAGGAAGGAGGCTACAATAGTGACAGCAGCCTGGGGCTGCAAGCAGAGGGTCTCTAATGGAGTGCCGTGAGTGCCGTGAGGGAAAAGCTGAGAACCCAAATAAAGGACACGGAGTCAGAGAGAAGCGTCCGAGTCTTTTATTACAACTACACTAGTGTAATGCGAGCATAAACAGGGTGGTTACTGGCCCCTGCGCCAATCACACGGAGCGTGTGGGAGGAGCCACTGCTCACCTCGGCTCCAATGGGAGACGAGGTGAACGGGGGGCGGAGACGGGGGCAGTACGGGAAGGAGGAGTCAGGGTCACGTGATGGGAAGGATATAGGGAGAGAGCCGGAAGAGATCGGGAGTTGGAACGGAGAGAGAATTGGGGAAGCCACGCTGGGCAGTGGGGGAGATGGCGCCATCTGCCACGTGGTGGAGCGGCGCCATCTGCCACGTGGGGTGCGTGGGGTAGACGGGCTAGCAGAGTGTGAGGGCTGGCAGGGTGTGCGGGGCACACGTGGCTAGTGAGTGACTAGCCGAGTGTGCGGGGCACACGTGGCTAGTGAGTGACTAGCAAAGTGCGCGTGGCACACGGAGCGAGCGGTGTGGCTGGCGGCGTGTGTGGGGCACACGGAGAGAGCGGAGCGGCCAACAGCGAGTGCGGGCCACATGGAACGTGCGCGGGGTGCGCGGCGGAAGCGGCGCGGGTCCGGCCGAGGATCAGCGGGGTGCGATACGAAGAACCTAAATAAACGACACAGTGGAGACCAAGAAAGCCTGACAGAGTCGTTTATTACACTAGTAACGAATTGGCATGTTCTGTTTACGTGACAAACCTTACTAATTGGTTGTGTCGGGTGGTGGCAGGTTTAACTACGCATTTACATTTAAAAAATCTAGCCCAAAAAACCTGTTATGTCCTCAACTTATGCCACAAAACTGGCATATAACACATTATATCCAAAGATCACCATATATTTTCCATATGACCTATTTTTTTCGTCCAAATATATATTGATGAGAAAAGTACGTGTTTTATTTGCAACAAAACAAGAGCTCACGTGAACGTTACCAACGTGTGAATCGTGCATTTGTCTATTTTAAATACATGAACAATGGAAGCATGACATGGTGAAACGCTTTCAATACCAAATTAAGTAATACAATATGTAAGATACACAATGCAGTTATATATAGTGATATTTAGTAGCATACACAGATGAATGTTTATATTAATATAGTTTTAACAGTTGACTGAATCGGTACTTACAAGATCTGTCCAAACCATATCTGACCAAGTTTAGAAGAACGCATTGGAAGCCTCCACAAATGGATCATTCCATTATTGAGGTATTTATTTCTGTATAAACACTGAGTAAATACATCCGAAGTTGTTCGTGAACAAGTGATTAAATAAGTAAATATTTTGACAAAATTCGAGCGAAAATAAAACCTATAATCGAAATTATAATACTCTCAACATGGCTGCACACATTTCTATAACGCAAATAACAATAAATGTATAATCATGGAAATACTCACAGCTCCTTTTAGTAACGATGGATGATGATTGGGAGTTGATGCCACTGTATGCTGTTACAGATATCTGGTAACTTCTACCAGGAACAAAACCAATGAAGCGCTGCATTGTAACATTGGAGGAAAAATTGAAGTGATATGCTGCTGATGTGTTGTTAGTTTCATTTAAGTAGACTATGTAGCAGTCAACATCTGAAATAGGAGCCACCCATGAGACCGTCATGGCTGTAGAGTTGTGGACGATGACGGTGACATTGACTTTTGGAGGCACTGCAATGTCAAATAAAATGATAGAGAGACGAAGTGAAAGGGATAATTACGTCATTAACTTATGCTACTAAAGTGGCATATAACACATACGTTACCACAATCACCACATATTTTGTATATGCCCTCTTCTTTTGGTCCAACTAGGTATTGAGCAAGGTACGTGTTTTATTTGCAACAAAACAAGAGCCCAATATAAGGCATGGACCATAACAAAGTGGGGGGGGGTACGAAAAATACGTGGACTGAGACCCTCAATACCCCTGGGTCAATAGATGGGGAGTCGATAGGGTTCATTAGCCCACAAAAATGCGGACTTCAAGAGGTAGCGTCGGCTATTATTATATGGTGAGGGGAAAATAAAGGATCCGGGACAAAAGTTGGGGGAGACTCCACATGCCAAGTAGAGTTGTCAAACAAAAGTCCCGCAGGGTTGTGACTGAATCTCCAGAGGGGGGAAGGAGGGCAATACCAACCTCCCTGCATGCACACCCCTCAACAAGCTCCACGGGGGTGGGAACCGCCCGACTCCGAACTCACTACTTATCCTCGTGCTTGTGTTATGATCACATGAGGGTTAAAAATAACTGTGCCAGAGTTTCCACGAAGAAGGCCCATGATCGCTGCAGTTTACCAGTTGCCTACCCAGCCATAATGTCAAGGGTTTACAAAAAATGGACGAACATTTTAAAACGCTGTTGAGTTTCAGGCCCCACAGGGTTGTCTCAATTGGTCGGGCTAGGCTTTATACCGCAGACATTGATGAGGAGGTGCATTGTATCCGAGTAACCGTGGTCGGGTGAGGAGTCTCGTTCCCATCACTATTGCATGTGTGTATGTATGTAGAACCTCTTTGGCACTGTACGTAACCAACCATGATAAACATGTGAATTGTGCATGCGTCTATTTTGCATGCAGTGACAATGGCAGCATCACATGGTGGTAAAACGTTTTCAATACCAAATTAAGCAATACAATATTAAAATACAAATGCGCTTCCAAATATAGCGATACATAGTAGCATACACACATTTCTGTCTATTTCAATATAGCACGAACAGTTCACCACATTGGTACTTACAAGTTCTGTCTGTGACCACATCTGACTCATATGAAAAGGTTGTATTGGAAGCCTCCACAGACACTGAGTAGTTCCTTCCAGGAACCAGGCCAGTAAATATTTCCTTGGTTGAGTTAATCTGCAATGTTGTAACCAAGTTTCCACTCGCAGTCTCTCGCAAGTAGGCCCAGTAGGAGAACAATTCCGGGAGAGAAGTCGTCCATGAAACTGTCATGGTCGTGGTAGTCTTGTTGGTGATGGTTAAAACGATGAAACTTGGCACTGCAACAGGCATGGGTGACATTTTAGCAATTAGTTTTGTAATTATTTTAAGAATTTTTTTTCAAATTATTAATAGACAGACGAATTGAAAACATTTCTAACTGTGGATGTAATAACCACCCTTTATGAAAGTACTGTATGTAAATCTAATAATTTTGAAAGGAATGTGTCAATAAATTGTTTCATTTGTAATATTAAATGAATAATTCCTATGAGTACCTGGAGTTTAATATTCATTGTTTAATGGATTTACTATTCACCTGTGAATTTAAAAACGTGAGAATATTGTATTGAATGAATATTTGATGTTTAGATTGTATTTTTTTAGGTAGAAGAATTAACATATCACAAAAAATGTTGGGCATGTCATCTGAACACGCATAGGATGCTGAAATTCCAGTTACGTGTTGGTGTTAGACACATTTTGCGTGTAAGTTATTATTTTCTCTTGGCCTGCATACATTTTCGGCCAATTGAAGTTAGTTTTATCTATTCAAATAATACTTAATTAATTTTACATTTATTATTTTAGCAGGTAATACCCTCTGATCTATGTACTATACACTGTAGATCGTTTTCAGAAGTGACCAAGCCAAATATTATAGCTCAATGAAGTGACTTTTCACGTGGAAATTTGTTGTTGAATCCAATTTAAACTTTCAAATATCAGTTTTAGGATAAATTTTCGAAATAATGCATGAAACACATATTTGAAATTGATCTTAAGTGGATAAAGAATAAATGTATTGCTAGCAATGAACAATTTTCTTGGGTATGCAATAACAAGACAACAGTGCACACAAACATATTGACCAACACACATTCATTTAAGTAACCTTGCAAGCAGATAACTGAGGCATCTTCATAGTGGCCGCAGTTGTGCGTCCCCCAGGGATGATGACTACAGTCGGAAAGCTGAGTCTCATAACCAGAGCACTGAACATCGTCGAGCCAGATAGGGCCACTGCCCAATCCAAAGTAAGCCAATGACACGGCAAAGCCAGTGAGCCCACAACCCAGCTGCCGACACACGACCTTGGCATCCTGTGCGCTCCAGAAGTCGTCACACACAGTGCCCCACTCGCCATTGTAGAACACCTCCACCCGGCCCTGACATGCGGTGGCATTCCCAGCCAGCCGAATTGACATATCTAATAATTAAAAAAACACACACAAATGGATGCTGACGTGTAACGATTCGCCTACCATGCGACATAATCACAATTCAGGGTCATTATTCTGTTCAATAATGTATGGGGTATTTCTACATTGTGCATGGTTAATGTACTGAATAAACTCATATTGATTACAGAGGTCACATGGAATGATTACACACCATGTATACGAATATCAAATAATCTTTTCTCAAACCCACTATGCAATTCAGGCAGTGCGATGCAATAATCGATGCATCATCATGTATCTATTGTCATGCCACAATAAGTGGTTGAATAGTCGAGGTAAAAGCACTGCATCTTGATCACTAGGCAATATCCAGAGAAAAGTTTAAACGAGGATCTATTGGCAGTCATGATGAGATTTGCATAGACATATGTTTACCCATATGACGGAGAATAGTTGCTTCATTAATTGATAGTGTAGATTGTAGGCTTTCAGATGCGTTTCTGCAGACGTCTGGAACACTCTTCAAATATGAGGAAGCCACTGGTACTTTGGCACTTGAATCTTGAAACGTTTTTTTTGTTCGTTGTCCATCCCTCGCAATTATTATTAGCAAAGTTGGCTACATATGGTGCGAAAGAATTTCAACATACATACAAGCGGAGGGTGGAATTATTTCGCATGGATAATTCATATGCAGAGCAACAACTACAATTTCACATTCAGGAGGTCAAGCCAGATAACTGTGTCAGGATCAGCGGAGTGTTTCGCCGTGATGTCTTCTTCGTATTTGCCAATTTGGCATTGCATTGTTATATGTTGTACTGTGTCTGTTCTGGATGACCACAGTCACACACTGGACAGTTTTAAGTTTTCCATTTGTGGATCAGGTACTGTCATGGTTTGTGCGGATGTGGCTTAGGGTGGACCATGAGCTTCGTAGAAGATTAAACCCAGGGATATTCTGCAATGTGTCTTTCACAAGGTGTTTGTGAGTCCTTTTGAACTCCATTCAACTCTGCAGGATTCATCAGGGTTGAACTTGCCTTGTTTAAGGTGAAGCAAATTGATTAAAAAGGGCTTGTGAGACTTCAAGGGATGACAAGAAATGTTAGTGAGGTCATGATGAATGGCAAGGCGACTTTTTTTCCACTATTCGCACGACTTCCCAGGTGGTTGCATCTTAGCGGCGGTTGGGTGGGGAAGTGATATGTGGCAGCACGGCCAGCCAGGATGTCGGAGTGAACTTCAGGGTTCAAGTGATGCACCGCATTGTCATGTTCAGTTGGATATCAACAAGTCGAGTGTGACTTCTGGTCCATACTGATGCATAGTACTCGGCTACAGAGTACACAAGGACCACCATTGATGTCCATAGCACTGGTGCTCATACTCCCCAGCTTGTGCTTGCCAGTTTATAGACCAGGTTGACCCTTGTTTTGATCTTGGCGGCTGTTTTTTCAGGTGGTCATAGAATATTAGCATAGGGTCCAGCTTCATTCAGATACGTCAGAGTGGTGTCATGTCGCACATTGTTGCCGCAGAAGGTCACTTTCAGAGTGTGTGCTGGTCTTTAATTTATTCTAGAATATGGCCACAATGTGCATCGCATGGGCCAAAATTGGTTCAAGACAGCTGCATCCAGACTGGAATCCCGCTTGTTCTGCAGGGATTAGACTCGACAATTCTCTGGAGGATGATTTTTCCAGGATTTTATAGGTCGTGCACATGAGTGATATTGGCCAAACGCTTTCCAGGTTATCAGTTGGCTTGCCCAGTTTGGGTACTGCAATGACCATTGTCTCCCACCATTCTTTTGGGATTCATCTGATTTTCATGGGTTTGGTGTACAGTTTTGCCAGGTCCCCTAGGAGCTAAGTGATGATTTTTTTTAAGGGGGGGGGGTGGGATTACCATCTTTGTTGGCAGCCTTGTTTTTCTTCATGTTAGCCAGACCCTCCCTCACTTCCTCTGTGTTGATGGCAGTGGGGTCTTCTAAGGACATTGTCTGGTGCAATTGGTAATGGATCTCTCACTTGATGTATTTGTCAAGCGGCGGTTGGGTGGGGAAGTGATATGTGGCAGCACGGCCAGCCAGGATGTCGGAGTGAACTTCAGGGTTCAAGTGATGCACCGCATTGTCATGTTCAGTTGGATATCAACAAGTCGAGTGTGACTTCTGGTCCATACTGATGCATAGTACTCGGCTACAGAGTACACAAGGACCACCATTGATGTCCATAGCACTGGTGCTCATACTCCCCAGCTTGTGCTTGCCAGTTTATAGACCAGGTTGACCCTTGTTTTGATCTTGGCGGCTGTTTTTTCAGGTGGTCATAGAATATTAGCATAGGGTCCAGCTTCATTCAGATACGTCAGAGTGGTGTCATGTCGCACATTGTTGCCGCAGAAGGTCACTTTCAGAGTGTGTGCTGGTCTCTAATTTATTCTAGAATATGGCCACAATGTGCATCGCATGGGCCAAAATTGGTTCAAGACAGCTGCATCCAGACTGGAATCCCGCTTGTTCTGCAGGGATTAGACTCGACAATTCTCTGGAGGATGATTTTTCCAGGATTTTATAGGTCGTGCACATGAGTGATATTGGCCAAACGCTTTCCAGGTTATCAGTTGGCTTGCCCAGTTTGGGTACTGCAATGACCATTGTCTCCCACCATTCTTTTGGGATTCATCTGATTTTCATGGGTTTGGTGTACAGTTTTGCCAGGTCCCCTAGGAGCTAAGTGATGATTTTTTTTAAGGGGGGGGTGGGATTACCATCTTTGTTGGCAGCCTTGTTTTTCTTCATGTTAGCCAGACCCTCCCTCACTTCCTCTGTGTTGATGGCAGTGGGGTCTTCTAAGGACATTGTCTGGTGCAATTGGTAATGGATCTCTCACTTGATGTATTTGTCAAGCGGCCATTTTGTTTTCCACTAATTTGGAGGCTATATAGTTGAGCAGGACTCTTGCGGTCCAGTATTATGTTGGATTAGCAGAACCTCGGTGTCGTAGTAATGCCCAGGCTGGAGTGAATTAAGTCCAGGCTTTCGATGCACTCAATCCACCGCTGGCATCTGGCTGAGTCTAAAGACTCCAGTAGGGTCTATCCAACCTCTGGTTGCCCAACTGGTTGCGATGTCGGAGCAGGTCCGATGTCTCTTTTGTCCAGCAGAAGCCTCGCGGGTTGCTCTTCTTGGCGGCTGCAGTAAGGAGGCTAATAAAATAGTGATAGCATTCCCGGTGTCGTGGGTATTCATCTCGCCGCTCTCTCAACAGCCTCCTCATTATTGGCCCCAGTCAGCTTTGGCCAGGTTCCACCTTGGTAATCGTTTTGTACACAATCACGGGGATTTCGATGCCAATGTGGACAATTATGGCCTATGGTGACTTTTGGGGAAGCTTGGAAGTATTTTGCAGGATCGGTGAAGTATGCTCCCACTTTGATTCTTGGAAACGATGGTGCTATGCATTGTAATACTAAATTCTACAAAGCCTTTTCATTAATCTTGATTTGAAGCTTTCGTGACTGCAGGAATCCATACTCTCTGGTTCTTTCGGTAAAGTCACGTAGATAAAGATAATAACATAAAATAAAACACGTTTCGGTCGCAACACAAGCGTCCGTCTTCAGGTGTTACAGTTTTACACGTAGCCTTGTTCATCAACATCAGCCATGATCAGTCTACTTCTGGATGAAGGATTCCCTAAGACATCAGCATCCCTGATTATTCTGTAATGTAACAGTCCATCTAGCTCCTGCAATGAACAGATGTAATCGCTCCATCTCGAAGGTGCATAAACTCTCAGGCACGTTCCCTCCTTAATTTGGAGCTTTCGTGACTGCAGGAATTATTCTTTGGTTCTTTCGGTAAAGTCACGTATAAAGATAAAATAATAAATTAAATAATAGCATACTACGACGTTTTGATTGCAACCCAAGCAATCGTCATCAGGTATAAAAGAAATAGCAACAAAAATCTAACCAAAAAACTATAGACAGACATAAGCAGACAGATATCACAAAGATACACAGAGAGAGCACACGTATCGGCACAAAGAGAGAGATCGTCTCTGTGACGAGGCCTTAAATAGAGAGAGGGGGCGGGGCGGAGAGAGGGAGGGGGCAGAGAAAAAATTAGCATGTCAATGAGTGGGACGACGACGACGTGGTACGGTACACGCAAGCTTGAAAATTAGGAGAAAGACACACTAAAATTAAATAACCTAGCAAAATATCGAAATGTAATGTAATGCAACACAGAGAGTCGGTCAACAAACAATTAACGCATAGCCTGGTTGATTACGTATTTCAAAGATTGCTAAGTTAGAATATAAGTGTGAAAATTCCAAAGAGAGGACACAGGCAGAGAGAGAAAACAAAAACCCAGAGAGAAAAAAGATAAGCTTAAAACTTCCCCGTAGAAGTGGTTCAATCTTAATTTGGAGCTTTCGTGACTGCAGGAATTATTCTTTGGTTCTTTCGGTAAAGTCACGTATAAAGATAAAATAATAAATTAAATAATAGCATACTACAACGTTTTTATTGCAACCCAAGCAATCGTCATCAGGTATAAAAGAAATAGCAACAAAAATCTAACCAGAAAACTATAGACAGACATATAAGCAGACAGATATCACAAAGATACACAGAGAGAGAACACGTATCGGCACAAAGAGAGAGATCGTCACTGTGACGAGGCCTTAAATAGATATCTGTCTGCTTATGTCTGTCTAGTTTTCTGGTTAGATTTTTGTTGCTATTTCTTTTATACCTGATGATGATTGCTTGTGTTGCAATCGAAACGTCGTAGTATGCTATTATTTAATTTATTATTTTATCTTTATACGTGACTTTACCGAAAGAACCAAAGAAGAAACGTTCCCTCCTATTGATGCCATTCAACCACTGGCCGTCATCCCTTCTAATGACATGTCCTCTCTCTTGGTGTAATCCCAGCATGCACTTCTTCGAGTCTTTGAGCACTTTTAATCTTTCGTGCGTTAATTATTTTATCATAATCTAGATCTGCCTTCAAAAGCTCCCTCATGTATAATTCTCTAATGTGTTAAAGTTGTATGTCTCCAAAAGATATTTTAAATTGTTTAGCAATTGCCACATTATGGTATTTTATTATCTATTATTATTAGTTATATATAGGACGTTTAGGGACATAGACGTCAGCATTGGTAAATAAAGTTTCGTTAACCAAGAAGAGGTCAAAATGCATTTTATATTTTTCAATAAAGCATGATATACTTTGTATACTCTTTTGGTTCTTTCGGTAAAGTCACATAGTAAGAAATAAAATAAAATAAAACAAATCCCGACGTTTCGATCGCAACAAAAGCATGAATATACAATGTACTTTGTATATTTATGCAATGTATTAGAATTTAACGACTATTTATTTTCGAATTTATGATTCAATTATTTTTAACGTAGATCAAAAACAACAATACATTTTGAAAAATGACATTGTGATGTTTGCTATTGTATTGTAATAAAACACCTGGATTCTATGTATGGTGATTGCTCTTGCTTGTGAAAACGTGTTTCGTCTGTGGTGCTCACCGAAATAATTGTCTGAATATAAACAATGCATATACTTACAGGTTATGCTCGTGACAATGTCCGACGGTTGGGAGTTGATTCCACTGTACGCCGTTACAGACGCGTTATAACTTCTACCAGGGACCAGATTAGTAAATGCTTGTGTTATAATGTTGGAGTCCAAATTGAAGCTCATCACTGCTGTTGCATTGTACGTTTCACTTAAGTATACCACGTAGTAGTCCACATCTGAAATAGGAGCCACCCATGAGACCGTCATGGCTGTAGGGCTGTTGACGATGACGGTGACAGTGACTTGTGGAGGAACTGCAATGTCAAATAAACATGACAGACGAATTTCAAGGGATACTTACATGATTAACTTAAGTCACTAAAGTAGCATACAACACACTAGATACAACGATCACCATATATTTTGTATATGCCCTCTTGTTTTATTGGAAAAGTATGTAATTTTAAAATGGATATTTAAAAGTGACAATTGAGGCAAACAGAATTTTCATAGAGTACTATGAAATTAAAGGCTGGCTTAGCCTGTAGTGTAGTTCAAAAGTCAGTATTTTCAGGAACATTTGCTGAGACCTAATTACCGTGGTCAATGAAAGACCGTGAATGGGGAAGGTGGGTCACGCAGGATTGGTTCAAACTTAACTCACGACTAATGTTAGCAATGGACCTTAATTTACATGAGTACATACTATGCGTTATGCAAGGATTACATTATGTGTGTATTACATATCAAATGTATTTCACCATGGGCTCTAACCATAATATATCGTGGTATTTGAAAATATATAGTTCTTATATCCGACCTTGTTAAAAGTTGCTGTTTCTTTTAACACGTAGGCTTTCACGACCAATAATATTCATTATAAATGTTTTGGGTTATTTCACGTAAGTATGTGTCGAAAACCTCCACCACCCAACACGGCCAATCAGTAATGGATTTGTCACGTAAATAACATGCCAAATAGTTTACTACTTCAGCCCACGGGTGTGTTTGAAGAGTGAATCCACAACATTTACAATTTTAGTGCGATGTTTCGCTGGAAATTGCATCCAGCATCATCAGGCGATTTGCCAGAATAGTGAAGCTTTCGGTCTTAACATTAACAGCGGCATCATTCCATGATTGAGGTAGTCATGTCTGTATGGACATTTAGTGAATGTCCTATATTGTTAGTAAATAGGCAATTACATAAGTACAATTTGACAAATTTCACGTGAAAATAATACATAATTCAAATCCGAATATCCCTTAACATGGCTCATGTGATAACTTCACATGTTTTCCTCTATTTAAGAACGAACAGGAGGATTTATCCACAACTCTGGCTGTCGCCTGATGATGCTATTTATAAATACTGGTGAAACGTCGTACTTGAATTGTAAATGTTGTGGATTTACTTTCCAATACCCGGATGTACTGTACTAGTGAAGTGACATGTAATTGTTTACTATGTAGCATAGTGCTTGCTGCTGGTAGGGAAGGGGATCTGCGGAGTGAAGCAGCACTGATTGATAGCAGGCCACGTGATAGACCGAGAAGGATCTAGGGTAAAG
Organism: Lampetra fluviatilis; assembly: GCF_964198595.1. Taxonomy (NCBI): domain Eukaryota; kingdom Metazoa; phylum Chordata; class Hyperoartia; order Petromyzontiformes; family Petromyzontidae; genus Lampetra; species Lampetra fluviatilis. Next base: position 5,334,237 of record NC_136322.1, on the reverse strand, counting down.
GTTACAAAGGAACGCGTCGAGAGCCCGCTCGCAAGTTCCAGAAGGGGGGCGTGGCTGAGGCGGAATGAGGTCACGCTAACAGGATTAGAGGGGACCCTGAGTGTAGGCTCGTGGTCGCCGCCGTTGGAGTGGGATCCCCTCGTCGTCATCGCTGCTGCCGCCTTGGCCACTGTCGTTTCGTGCCTTCGTCGCTGTCGTTGTCCACTTGATAATTGCGCTGCTAGTAGTAGTTGGCCGTCTTAGCTCAGCACTTTCAGTGTCAGATGGCTAGCTTTGTGCTGTAGATTAGCAACCAGTATAGCGTTGCGTTTAAGCCAGAGACAGATCGTTGTTTAACAGTGCAGAGTGTGTAACAGTGTGCTCGGTGTTAATGAAAGAGTTGCCTCCAAGAGCTACGTCAGTCACTACACGAGTAACGAATTGGCATGTTCTGTTTACGGGACAAACCTTACTAATTGGCTGTGTCAGGTGGTGGCGAGTTTAACAACGCATTTATATGTACACATTCTAGGCCAAGAAACCTGTTATGCCCTCAACTTAAGCCACAAAACTGGCATATCACATTATATCCAACGATCACCATATATTATCTATATGCTCTCTTTTTTGTCCAAATATATATTGATGAGAAAAGTGCGTGTTTTATTTGCAACAAAACAAGAGCCCACGTGAAGGTAACCAACGTGTGAATCATGCATTTGTCTGTTTTAAATGCAAGAACAATGGCAGCATAGCATGGTGAAACGCTTTAAATAACAAGTGATACAATATGTGATACACAATGCAGTCATATATAGTAGCATACACAAATTAATGTCTATATTAATATAGTTTGAACATTTTCTTGCATCGGTACTTACAAGATCTATCCTTAACCATATCTGACCAAGTTTAGAACGACGCATTGGAAGCCTCCACAAATGGATAATTCCATGATTGAGGTATTCATTTCTGTATACACACTGAGTAAATATATCCGAAGTTGTTCGTGAACAAGTGATTAAATAAGTAAATATTTGGACAAAATTCTAACGAAAATAAAACCTATAATCGAAATTATAATACTCTCAACATGGCTGCACACATTTTTATAATGCAAATAACAATAAATGTATAATCATGGAAATACTCACAGCTTCTTTTAGTAACAATGGCTGATGATTGGGAGTTGATGCCACTGTATGCTGTTACAGATATCTGGTAACTTCTACCAGGAACAAAACCAATGAAGCGCTGAATTGTTACATTGGAGGAAAAATGGAAGTGATATGCTGCTGATGGGTTGTTAGTTTCATTTAAGTAGACAATGTAGTAGTCAACATCTGAAATAGGAGCCACCCATGAGACCATCATGGCTGTATAGTTGTGGACGATGACGGTGACATTGACTTTTGGAGGTACTGCAATGTCAAATAAAATGATTGAGAGACGAAGTGAAAGGGCTAATTACGTCATTAACTTATGCCACTAAAGTGGCATATAACACATAAGTTACCACAATCACCACATATTTAGTTTTTGCCCTCTTTTTTTGGTACAACTATGTATTGAGGAGAAAAGTACGTGTTTTATTTGCAACAAAACAAGAGCCCAGTATGAGGCACGGACCGTAACAAGGGGGGGGGGGGTGTCCAAATATTATGTGGACTGAGAACCTCAATACCCCTGGATCAATAGATGCGGAGTCGATAGGGTTCATTAGCCCACAGACATGCGGATTACAAGAGGTAGGGTCGGTTATTATATGGTGAGGAGAGAATAAAGGATCCGGGACAAAAGTTAGGGGAGCCTCCACATGCCAAGTGGAGTTGTCATAACAAAAGTCCCGCAGGGTGGTGACTGAATCCCCAGAGCGGGGAAGGAGGGAAATACCAACCTCCCTGCATGCACACCCCTCAACAAGCTCCACGGGGGTGGGAACCGCCCGACTCCGAACTCACTACTTATGCTCGTGCTTGTGTTCTGATCACATGAGGGTTAAAAGATAACTGTGCCAGAGTTTCCATGAATAAGGCCCATGACCCCTGCAGTTTACCAGTGGCCTGCCCAGCCATAATGTCAAGGGTTTACAATAAAACGGACGAACATTTTAAAACGCTGTTTAGTTTCAGGCCCCACAGGGTTGTTTGAATTTCGGGGCTGGGCTTAATACGCAGACATTGATAAGGAGGTTCGTTGAATCCGAGTAACCGAGGTCGGGTGAGGAGTCTCGATCCCATCACTATTGCATGTGTGTATGTATGTAGAACTTCATTGGCACTGTACGTAGCCAACCATGATACACAGTTGAATCGTGCCTTGTGTCTATTTTACATGCAGAGACAATAGCAGCATCACAAGGTGGTAAAACGTTTTCAATACCAAATTAAGTACTATAACATGTAATATACAAATACGCTTTTACATAGTGATATATAGTAGCATACACACATTTCTGTCTTTTAATACAGTACTAACAGTTGACCACATCGGTACTTACAAGTTCTGTCCGTGACCACATCTGACTCATATGAAAAGGTTGTATTGGAAGCCTCCACAGACACTGAGTAGTTCCTTCCAGGAACCAGGCCAGTAAATATTTCCTTGGTTGAGTTAATCTGCAATGTTGTAACCAAGTTTCCACTCGCAGTCTCTCGCAAGTAGGCCCAGTAGGAGAACAATTCCGGGAGAGACGTCGTCCCTGAGACTGTCATGGTCGTGGTTGTCTTGCTGGCGATGGTTAAAACGATGAAATTTGGCACTGCAAGAGGCATGGGTGACAATTTATCAAGATAGTATTTCACTTATTTTAGGAGAAAATGTTCAAATTATTAATAGACAGACGAATTTAAAACATTTCTAACTGTGGATGTAGTGACCATCCTTTATGAAAGTATATAAATCTTATAATTTTGAAAGGAAGTTGTCTTTAAATTGTTTCATTTGTAATATTAAATGAACAATTCCTATTAGTACCTGGAGTTGAATATTGATTGTTTAATGTATTTACTATTCACTTGTGGAAAAAAAACGTGAGAATATTGTATTGAATTAATATTTGATGTATACATTGTATTTTTAAGGTAAAAGAATTAACATTTCACAAAAAAATATTGGGAATGTCATCTGAACACGAATAGGATGCCGAGATTCCAGTTACGTGTTGCTGTTAGACACATTTTGCGTGTAAGTTATTATTTTCTTCTGGCCTGCACTCATTTTCTGCCTATTGAAGTTAGTTTTATCTATTCAAATGATAATTAATTTTACATTCATCATTTTACCAGTTAAGACCCACTGAGCTATGTAGTGTAGATCTTCTTCAGAAGTGACCGAGCCAAAAATTATAGCCAATTAAGTGACTTTTCAAATGGAAATTTGTTGTTGAATCCAATATCAAACTTTCGCAATAATGCATGAAACACATATATGAAATTGATCTTAAGTGGATAAAGAATACATTTCTTGATAGCAATGAATGTAATTTTCTTGGGAATGTAATACAAGACATGAGAGCACACAGACTTATTGACCAACACACATTCATTTAAGTAACCTTGCAAGCAGATGACTGAGGCATCTTCATCGTGGCCGCAATTGTGTGTCCCCCAGGAACGATGACTACAGTCGGAAAGCTGAGTCTCGTAACCAGAGCACTGAACATCGTCAAGCCAGATAAGGCCACTGCCCAATCCAAAGTAAGCCAATGACACGGCAAAGCCAGTGAGCCCACAACCCAGCTGCCGACACACGACCTTGGCATCCTGTGCGCTCCAGAAGTCGTCACACACCGTGCCCCACTCGCCATTGTAGAACACCTCCACCCGGCCCTGACATGTGGTGGTATTACCAGCCAGGCGAATTGACATATCTAATATAAACACACACACAAATGGAGACCGACATTTAACAATTCGCCTACCATGCAATGTTAGAAATGGTCACAATTCTGTTCAATAATTAATGTTTTCATTTTTACAATGTTCATAGTGAATGTAGTGAATAAAGCACTCGTAAAATGTTTGTTTTGGGTTAGATCGCGTAAATATAAATGTGTGGTTAACCCACCACTACCCGACAGCCAATTAGTAAGGTTTGTGACGTTAACAAAACATGCCAATTACTTACCTAGTTCAGCATAATGGTTGTGCGTTGGAGAGAATTCTGGCATAATTGGCCGATGAAGCTCGTTGCAATTGCCAATGAAACGTACTCAAAATTGGGCGGGGGGGGGGGGAATAACTAAAATAATTATAAACTCTGAATCGTGTTTCCATCAAGCTGCAGGTCACTCACTTGTGTGGGCGTTCACTTCGCCATAATAGTTGCTGAAGCCGAAGCAGCCAAGTGTGACATGGATTCTGTACGACCTGCCCGCAACCAGCTCCGTGAATGTGAAGTTGGAAGCGCTCCCATCTGTGCTGAAGTTTGAAGATGCGTTTTGAACGTTGTCGTACAATTCGAAGGTGTAGCTGTTGACGTAGCTGTTGTTCGTCCATTTGATTGTGATGCTTGTGGCACTCGTCTCGACGACCTGCAATCCTTCAAGTAAAAATTAATTAATGTACACGTGTCTTTAATGTACAACGTTCTTGTAACGTGCATCCCTTTGTCAACCCTCTTCTGCATGAAAGCCTCTCCACGTTGTACTGGACATGAGGGTTTTACTATACTTTGCCACGCTGGTCTTTGTGAGTCAGATATGGTGTGGTATACATTTGTGATGCCGCCGCCACGAAGCCGTTCGGCAGGCGCCCCATCCCCGACCTCGCCACCACCAAGCAACGGAGCCAACCCCTCGTCCCCCTCACCTCACCTCGCATGAACACACCCGCACGCATTTCCCCCCCCCCCCCCCATAGAGCTGGAAGGGAAGGTCACCTGATCGACCGGTTTTTATCCGAGAAACGCTATCGGGATTAACTCTCACGGTTTCCGGCGATCAGGGAATTGGACGGCCTCCCCCGACGCTACGTTGCACCGCGGCGCTGCGACCTGCCTTAAGATGGTATGGCCGCGGCGAGGTGCATTCGGCCACCGCGGTTGAAGCGCATTCCCCACACACACCACCCACGTGTCGACGGGGCAAGCAGGGGAGGGACGGGACAGCATGAGTAGCGGGACCGCAGGGGCTCTTGCGCATAGTCACGGATGGTTGGGATAATTACGCTTGAGCGCGCAGGCATCATTGTTAGGGAGGGAAAGGGATTAATTAGAATTTACGCCGCGCAACGCCGCACACTGATTAGCATATCACAGGCGCCCGGAACCGCGGTGCGCGTGCCAGAGGGGCGCGAGCCCATTGTTCAGAGCCGACACCCTTTGAGGTAGGGAGGATAAATAGTAGGCGCAAAGGGGAAATCGGGCTCTCTTACTCCAGCGCCAGGCGACCAGACGCAGCTCCAGCCAGCGACCCGGACGTCCGTGCGACGCGCCGAGGTACGCTGTTAGCACAAGGATCAGCGGACCGCCGTGGACACTTAACGGTGAGTAAGGAGGTAAAAGTAGGATCATAGCCGATAAATAGAGAATAGATTCAGGGGTGGTAGAATAGGCCAGCCTCGTCGACTCAAACTGATTTAACATCAATTCGCATGTAGCAAATAATAAATCATTAATAGCGAAGCGTGGCCTCGCGTGATCTTGTCGAGCAGTGTGAACATGTGGGTGCGCGTGTGTACACAGGGGTTTGCCACGTGAGGGAGCGCTGCGTAGAGCGGCGCACGAGTGGGTGTCGCGTGTGTGCAGGTGTGTGCGCTCGTAGTGTGGGGGAAGGGGTCGGTGCGTCCGCAGGTCCCCGCTCCGTCTGTCGCCGCAGGGACTCGCGCAGTGTGAGGGCAGCGTCGTTCGCCCTCCGACCCCTGACCCCCGTTTAATAGCGCGTGATCCGTGGAGAGACAACGCAGCGTTTGCAGGTGAACGAGAGCGTGCGGCGAGCTATGCCTCTCACACGAGCTCGCGGAGGGACGGACCAGGGAGGGGAGCCGTCGGGCGTTGAGCCCAGCGACGGCAGCAGCTGCTCGCGGAGCAGCGAGGGGTCGGCGCACGGCGGAGCCCCTGCCATAGGCACGGAGCAGGGAGGGACTTCGGGGACCAGCGGCCGCGACACATTATATTTATTTCATAATGTACGGTACATGTCAATTACTCTGAGGATACGGTTGGGGGGGCTACCATTTTTTTATTCTTTATATTAAGTTAACTTGCTTGCGTGCTTGCTTGCTTGCTTACAACCGTGCAAATCTTTCGGTCGTTTTTTAACCAACTTCCCGTGATCCAATCGAGCTGACATTTTGCACACAGACTCGTTGTGCGTGACAATTAATTTTCGTGAAAAAACAATTTCCAAAATTTTACACTGTTTATGAAAATTTGTTTTAATATTTAATTACCAATTGCTTAATGGTGGCAGACAATCATCTGACCCATAGGTGGCAGCCATCTCAAGCCAGAGGACGAGAGGACTCTAGCCACCCGTTTCATGATGACGCAAATGTTGACTAACCACATGGCATGAAATCCCTGCCCCCACGATGTACAATGGAGACTATTTATAGAGCAGTTAAATTGAAGCCGCCAGGTTCTTGAAAGTGGTAAAACGGGTCAACGCTAGTGCCCTCGGGAATATACGGGGCATGTCAAGAGGTGATCTTACATTTTTAAATCCTTTATATTAAGTTCACTTGCTTGCTTGCTCACTCAAGAAAAACAGAAATGAATAATAAAATGAAACCGATGCCACGCATATAAAAGATTTATAGTGAAAAACTTTTTTTACGGGTAAATTTTTTTAATGGTAAAATTGGAGAAACTGGTACGTTTTTCTATTATGAGGTAGTTGGAGCATGCCCATAAGAGATGGGGCCCTACCATCAGCCCCACTAAAAAAGCACTTGCTTGGATATTTTATGTCATCAAATACAGTCTTTGCAGAAGAACACCACGCGTTGAATAAAAATCGTGTTATAATAAATAATATTGGACAAATTACAGTCCGCGATAACATGTGAGATGTGTATGCAGGCCGAACAAATCTAGAAGCATCCAACATCTAGAAGCATTTAGCAGCGCGATGCTACAGCGAGGCAGCCGTACAACCGCGTATTCCCAGTTGTGCGATGTATTTCCATTAACTTGATCGCCTTATCCAATTCACATCCACGTTATACATTTCTTCCATAATACATTTGTAATGTAGCTCTCAGAAACGCCGTCTTGTCTTCTGTATACTTATTATGAATAAAGTCCAACAACAACTCAACACAACTGCGAGTGACTATGTACACTTGGGGATTGATACACTCTTCTTATGAGATAGCATAGTTCCCAATCTTAAGGCGACTCGCAGATGATGGAGACTACCCGATCCAAAGCGACGGCAACGGCAGTTCCCCACAACAAGCAGCCCCAAGCCTCCATTCACGCTGCTAGTTATGCTCACCCGCTCCGGCCAGACCCTAAGCCTCAATCTGCCTCACGGCACCTGGCCCATCTGCTCATGTCCTTCTCACACTTCCCCGCCATTAGATTCCAGCTCATTAATCCTCATTAACTCGTCCTACCCCGCCATTGGCTCCCGTCTCATTAATAGCTCGTTCATTAGTAACCTTGGTCCCGGTAGCTCGTCCATTAGTAACCATGGTCCCAGGGAGACACACTATCCCACAATTGTTCCGCACTGTCATTACATCACCCCCCCCCCCCCCTCTTAAAAAATAGCCGTCTTCGGCTAACACAATTTCAGACAATTTCTTTCTAGGTCGAATTACCCATTTAACACAACACATACCAATCGTTTGAGGATTGAAAGAACAACTTACATTTCTAGAACCCCAATGCGGACAACTGCAACCAACCCCATAACACAACAATAACGCCAAAACCCGAACAACACGTGCACGCAACCCACACGATCATCCCATCAAGACATGGACATTTCGAACATACAGACGCCCACAACACAAGGAACAACATCACGGCGATCCGTCAGCGAAATGTCCAGTACTTGACGTTGGTCCTTCTCCCTGGGCAGATTTGTGGCCGTCAATGGCCAAGAGGGCTTGCACTCTAGCCCGGGGGGGGGGGGGGGGGGGGTTTGAGGTCTTCGGGCACTTCTGACGCCAGGGATCCACAGATGGGGGTGGAACAACACACATCCCTCGGCGTCCGATTACTCCGGCCCACTGGCCCAAACCCAGACCCAGACTGCAGAACACTGGGGATGAATGATGAAAGACTAAGACAACATACGGCTCCAAGAACTTATGGCAACTCAGCGACAACATCTCACTCGCCTTTGCCCGCACCGCAGCCGTCCAACTTCACGACCTCCACCAGCCCTTTACCTGGCCGGCGCAAATTTCGGGGACTAAAGCAATGGCACTTCGCAACTGACTCAGCCATGCTCTATCCCGTACTACACCTCCTCTGACTCACACACATCATACAGTCTGACGATTTACAGACAAGGAAGGTTTGTCCCTCACTGAGGCCAGACCCCATTCACCCCCCCCCCCCCCCGTAGGTACGAATTTTCACGGCCAACATTCCCTCAACAGGAACCGCATGCAACAGGATTCGCACTCAACCTCATGCACCCCGAACAACTTAGGTTAATGCCACAACTCACCCTTCCATGCTTTTCAGCATGTGTCTTTACTCATTCTCGGCCCAAACCCAACGCATTCTGCTAACCTCCTTCAGCAATATTCCTTTCGCCTGAATCCTCGCAACTTCCGTATCCCCGAATAGGATCTGCAGGAATGGATCCCCCATCTACTCACTAACGTTAGCAACTAGAGCGGTACGAGTCCGCGGCCCTATTCGCTTCCAGACAGCCCAAGGAGAATCCCCATTTCCTGCCAGCCAAGTCTCCCTGTTTGCTACAACGTAACAGGACCACTATCCCTGAGCTCTGCGAGCCTCCGGCCCACCGTTCCAGACGCGCCACAGAGGGCCTCGACCTTCGGCTGTCCGATCAAGTCTCTTTCTCCAGATGCACCACAGAGGGTCTCAACCTCCGGACCATCAGGTTTAGGCATCTGTCGCAACATGACGGGATCACCACTCCCCAGTAATGTGAGCCCACAGCCCACAGCTCTAGATGTGCCACGGAGGGTCTCGACCTCTGGCCCATCAGGTCAAGCCGTCTGCCACAGCATGACGGGACCACAACTCTCGTGTCAGGCTGATCCCCAAAATTACCTGAACTCACTACTGCTTGCCTATGGGTGGGGGGGTCCTCGTAACATTCGTCCCCCCCCCTCCCAGGCATCGGAACACATCCTGAACATGCAACAATCGCAGGGGCATCTTGGTCAGGATCTGTGCCCCAGAAATAGGCCACAGCCAGCGTCTCAAATCCAATTACTGGCACCACAATTCTGACTCCCTTATTCTGATACAGGCTATGATGCTCCCATTCCTTCATACGCCACTACACACACAATCACCACACCAAACTCCACGATCCCTTAATATAAAAAGCCTCGTAACAACCGACTTCAACAACGGACTTCAGAACCACAATTCAAGTCACTCATCTCACAATACACAATTCACAATTTCACACCATACACAACATATACAATTCCCAATGAACCAGCCACACACCCTACACCACTCGGCCCACCAACAGACGCCACTACGTGCCCGAGTTCAGCTTCTATGCATCCCCGATGACCCTGATGCGTGAGGTGATTTTTAGCGGTCGGGTGTCTGGTGCATCGTGACTCGCCTGGGCCGGGCCGTAGCTGTCGACGAGGTGGTGGACGCAGAGGGCTCCATGATGTCCCCACGACGCTTGGCATGCCCACATGAAGGGTCGAAGCTGGCCACAGCTGAGCAGTCGAGCCAGGGCACCAGCAACGAAGGCACCAAATCGGACCGAGATCGCCACTCCACGAACCGTCCTAGCGTACCCCGTTGCCGCCCGGCACCTCCGTGATCCGCCGCTGTCACTCCCCCCGAAGACTCCTCTTCTTCCTCCAATGGCTCCACGACAATCCGCTCCGTGCAGTTCCCCAAGTCCGTCCTTGTAGGGCCTCCCCTGCTTGCCAGCACCCCTCGGCGGATTGTACACAACCGACATTTCTTTGTAGGCATCCTGCAGCGTGGATCTCCTTTCCTCCAGGATGGCCTAGAACACCAAGAGGCCATCATCATCAAGAACCGTAGGCAAAGCAGATAGCGCCTCTTCCTCTGTCCAGCTGACAGACTGGTATGCTGCTCCAATCCCGCAGGTGAAGGCACTCCAGTCTTTCCCCGCGCCGTAAATAATTTAATTAATGGCAACCATCGTGGCTGCACGACGGCTCCTCGCTCCGCCGTCCGAGGCGACACCGTCATCGCTCTCCCACGCAGGCTTCAAAATGGCGGCCGTTGGCCACGTCTCCACCCGCGAAATGCTGGCCCCCGACCGGGGAAACCCCAATCGCAGGCGGACACTCCACCATCTTTGCTCAACTTTGTGGCTCGTCCCCGGCCGCATCGGCTCCCGAAGTCGCCACTTTCTTTTTCGACGTCACGTCAGCGACAGTCAACCGGAGCCTATCCGCCTCTGCCATCAGGTCTCGGCACTCCTCAAATGCAGATGCTGCATCCTCTGCACGCTCAGGCTTCGTCACTGGGCTCCCGGCTCCCGGGGTTGCTGGGGGAACTCCATGGCCATCTCCCATCCCCATCTCTTAAGATGCTACAGGTGGGTTCTTACTATTTACCATCTTCGACATTTTACAATAGCCACTTCTGACACCACTGTCATGTAGCTCTAAGAGATGCCATCTTGTCTTCTGTATATTTATTATGAATAAAGTCCATCAACAACTCAACACGTAACTGCGAGTGACTCTGTACACTTGGGTATTGATACAACACTCTTCTTCTGAGATAACATAGCTTCCAATCTTAAGTCGACTCGCAGACGATGGAGACGACCCGATCCAAGGCGGCGGCGACGGTAGTTATCCACAACAAGCAGCCTCAAGCCTCCATTCACGCTGCTAGTTATGCTTACCAGCTCCGGCCACACCCTAAGCCTCAATCTGCTTCACCACACCTGGCCCATCTGCTCATGTCCTTCTCACATTTCCCCGCAATTGGATTCCAGCTCATGAATCCTCATTAACTCGTCCATTAGTAACACGTCCCCGCCATTGGATCCCGGCTCATGAATCCTCATTAACTCGTCCTTCCCCACCATTGGCTCCCATCTCATTAACAGCTCGTCCATTAGTAACCATGGTCCTGCTAGCTCGTCCATTAGTAACCATGATCCCGGGGAGCCACACTGTCCTCTATCGATCCGCAGTCATTACACATTCGCATTATATCTAATTCGCGTTATGAAAACAGCACACGTTATAGGAGAACAGACTGTACTCTACCCCTTAACTTTCCCCATGAGTGAAGGGGCAGTTGTGCAGGGAGTGGAGGGTTTCCAAAATCGGCCTCTGTAGAAGATGCTCATGAAGAATACTACTACGGAATTGTAGACAGTCGCTCTCCAAAAACAATGGAAGGCAGAGGAGCAATACTCACAATGAGTGAAGCACCAGATGGCTAAATAACAGCAAGTTGGCAGTGGGGGTGGGGGGTCACAGGTGGTGCATCTGCAAAGAAGTTCAACATACAAACATCCTCAAGGAAACCTCCCATAGTTGCTGGGACTTTCCCGTGACCTCCTGCCAGCGAAACTTCAACACTTCTTGTGACCTCAATGTGTATCTCTCTGTGCTTTATCTATTCGCGTGTATCTCTGTATATCTTCTTGTCTCTGTTTCTCTGTGGTTGTTTCTTTGACTCTGTGCCTGCATGTCTTTCTCTTTAGCCCATCTCACTATATCCGTCTCTGTCTCTATGTCGACTCCCTCCTTCCCCTGTACCTCTGATTAGCAAGGTTGGCTACGTACAGTGCTAATACAATTCAACATATAGGTCTCAAAGTACGCAGGCTTAGAGTACGCAGATGCACTCATACATGACCGACCCCGATGCATACTGATACTTGTGGCTTGTACTTGTGCGACACGCACGGGGTGGGAAGCGAGTCAAATAATCCCCGCCATCACGCGAACATGTATTTGAGGGCATATAACTGTATCGTCCGCTCAAGAAATTATTCCAAACAAAATTGTGTTCTATCTGACCTGGATGCTACTGACGATTAGTGAATCATTTACTTACAGTCCTGTACTCTGTAAAAATAGTAACTAACTCGGAGACGGTTAAATTTTGAAGTACTTCCTATTTTTAACGAGCACCATCGGATTATGCACACCCTACGTGGGTACACACTCTACAGTCGCTTGCCTATACACAACTCAACGTCGATTGCTAACCTATATAAATACTAACAGTCTAACACTGCCGGCGCTGAACCAAGACAGCCAACAACTATCTAACAGCGCAATATCGAGTGAAGATGACAGCGATGATGGCAACGAGACAACAGCAATGATGGCGACGATCTTGAACTGCATGATGGAGATCCCAATCCAACAACAGCCACAAGGTCCCTCCCAGGGGCCCCTCTTAAACTCTCAGCGTGGCCTCACTCAGCCTGGCCACGCCTCCTCTCTGGAACCTACTAGCAGGTTACAGAGGCTTCTGGATGGGCCCCGCTCTGTGACCTTTCCCCTAGATGTCCCCCTCTCATGTCTATCATGCCCTGCTGACGTCAGTAGTGCTGTACACTGCAGTTCCCCTTCTTCATCAGCAGCCAGCACAATGACACTACATTAACCCCCCCCCCCCCCCCCCCACCGTGAAAAAAACAGCTGTCTCGGCTGACAACAATCACATAAGGAGAGGGGGAAACTTACAGCATAACAGAGAGGGTTAACAGACATCAGTGAAAAAAAACCCTTAACTTTTAACCCCAAACAGTGAGAGAAGCGAACAATTTACGACGTCTGCTGGCCCGCCGCAGCCCACGAGCATCGAGAAGGAACGCAGATCAGCTGAAAGCCACAGCCTGGCTCATGGCGGCGGCCACCCGAAGGACGACATGCCTCATCCGGCTCGCCTCCAATGAAAAGGCGCCCCCGCAAAGGCCAGCAGCGCACTTCAGAAGGCAAGAGGTGTCTCGGCCTCCCCACGCCTCTGCAGCACAAACCTTCAGCGCGCATTGAAAATGGCGGCCATCTGAGCACATGCCTGAGGCAGAGTCGCGGAGCCTCCTCGTCGGACCACCCGATCAAGGCGCAGGCCGCCCTGAAGCGGCGCTAAATGCCGTCCTGTCGCCTCTTGCCCCCACGAACTCACGGAGGGTAGGCAGGCGCTCCCGCGGAAGCCGCCGATGACATCTTGAATTGGCGGGAACCAGCCCCCGCTCCGCCAACAAAATGGCGGCCATTTTCTGCGCCGCGCCCATGGTGGATGATATGGCCACCGCTTGCGTGGGCGAGAAACCTGCCAGTTCCCGCAAAGTGAGCCGTCCGCCAGCCGCTCCGCAGGTGCCGCAGCCTTGGAGACAGATGACCGGGATCTCAGATCCCAGGGCTGTTGAGGGGATGATATCCCCGTCGTCCTCGTCCTCCGAGAACACTACTGGTGGGTTCTTCCTTTTCGCCACTTTTGACATGACGAATTTTCTTTTCTTAGCACTTCTCACGCCAAATGTAGTGACTAACTCGGAGACGATAAGACTTGGAGGCAGTTCTTTATTTAATGAGCACCATCGAAATTTATAAACACTTACATGGGTTCACACTCTACAGTCGCTCGCCTATACACAACTCTATGGGGGTTGCTAGCCTATACAAAACACTAACCGTCTAACACTGACAGCGATGAACCGAGACAGCCAACAACTATCTAGCACCACAATATCGCGTGAAGACGACAGCGATGATGACAACGAAAGTACAGCGACAATGGCGACGATCTTGAACAGCACGATGGGGATTCCACTCCAAAGACAGCCCCGAGGTCCCTCACAGGGGCCCCTCTTATACTCTCAGTGTGGCCTCGCTCCACCCTGGCCACACCCCCTCTCTGGAATCTACTAGCGGGTTCCCTAGGATTTTCCGATGGGCCCCCCTCTGTGGCCTTTCCCCTAGATGTCCCCCTCTCATGGCTATCATAGCCTTCTGACGTCAGCACTGCTGTACACTGCAGTTCTCTTTTTCGCCACCAGCTAGCACTATGCCACGACACATGTATTTACATTCATAATAATTGTATATACCCTCTTACATTTTATATCTACACTCGTATAGGTGTACCTTAACTTATGCAAATTCGCGCTTACGTGGGGATACACGGAACCTAACCCCCGCCGCACACTTTGAGCTCTTACTTTACATACATATATGTATGTCTCTTTGTGTTTGTCTATAACTATATGTGCCTCTCTGCTTTTGTATCCCATACCTCACCTGCCATAGTCCACCTGTGCCCAACCCCCTCCAAAATAGTGCAGAGGAACTTTTTACTCATGATTTTTAGTGCAACTATTTTAGAGCATACCTGATATCGAACAACCATTTGCAATTCTTGCGACCTAGGAAAAAAGAATCACAAAATGAAATGTATCTTGCATCACAATAACATTGTACCTCGTTGAATTCACAATTATTATCGCTTCATTTTTTTCACAAGTGAATCCCGATTATTTACCGTCATTGTCTCACAAGCCCCGGTATCCATTCAGAACTTTCAGAGAGCGGTTGAACCCTTCGTGTCAAAGAACAGCTCACAGAAACGCATACCACAGTGCTATTTCCACGTGAAAAATGTGAATAGGTTTTCGCCTTTCTGGCACTAAAACAGGTGACTGCTTATCTGTTGTTTTCCTCTTTATTCTAATCAATAAAACGTTGTTATCTTTCAAATAACGTAAATTTTTCTACTGCGGCTAAGAGGAAGTCTCCCATTTCCATAAATCATAGTTTTAATATTTAACATCATGACGTTGACACAACTAAAACCCACCTTGTGTCGCTAACAGAAACTCAGGTTTCAACATCATCTGACCACGCAAAATAATGCTCCCAATATTTGTTTCAGGTTCAGATTGCGCATATGTACCAGAGATTGCATCTCTGTTTCACATCGGTCTCATCTTGGGACCTGGGACACTAATTTCCATTGTATGTGGGTCTGCGTTTCTCTCATTGCATTCACTAAGTTCATTTTCTGTGCGAGACCAGACCAATACCTCCATCTGTTCCTCACTGCTCACCAAACTCCATAGAGAGTTAATGTCACTGAAAAAATTGCCAAATGAGACATGTGACTGCTGTATAATGACTGAGACATGCACGTGTAGTGACATAGAATGGGTCACTATGACGCATAGTGCTGGTTACTGACAGAGAGGGGAATTGTGGGCATACCAGCTGACCTGCAGCAGAGCAGGGTGTAGCAGCCGATCTGCCAGCCGATCTGCCAGCAGAGCATGCAAGGCCATGGAATGGGTCACTAGGGTGCGTAGCGCTGGTTGCTGTTAGAAAGGGGCATATGAGGATGTAGCAGCCCAGCCGGCGAACAGGGCACATGATAGGCCGGGGTAAGGGATGTGGGCAAAGGTGACTGACGGGACACGTGGGGGATAGCCCAGAATCTTCTGGTGGGTTGCAGAAGGGAGCGTCACTGAGGGCGGAGCCAGGCCACGCTGGGAGGCATGAAAGGGAAATCCCGAGGCTGGATCAGGTCTGTCATTTGGAATGGAACCCATCGTGCTATATCTTCGTCTTCATCTCCTCGGCGTCGTGGGTCAGGCAGTGTGCCGGCTGTCCTGACCCGTTTGTAGTTATCCCGTGTGTGAGCAAGTGTTCCGGGTAGAATAAACGTGTGTTGTCTCCTACTATTGGTGTTTTAGAAGTGACTCAGTACACACGTAACAAAATGCACGATTGTGTTATACACCAATGTTGATTGGGATGGTGTCTGTGGTTTCTACCCTTGGCACAATAGGCGACTGTGTGTCTATATGGGCAAGAAAAATCCAGCTCACCCGGTTCCTCAACAATGGATTACCACAAGGTTCAGTACTCGTGCCAACGCTGTGTCTACACCAGTGGCATGCCACCAACCGGGTCACGCAAATGTGTATATGCAGATGACCTTGCCGTGGCAACGCAAGCAGCCATACTCAATGACATCGAACCACTCTGAATCAAGACCTAAACACCATGCTGGGAATATTTCCAGAAATGGAGGCTAAAGTCAAATCCCCACAAAACAACAGTCACTGCATTTCATCTTGATAATAGGAGCGCCAAGCAAAGGCTGAAAGTGACTTTCTAACGAAACAGTGCGACACAACCCCACTCCAAACTATCTCGGAGTGGACTGTACGTGAACCTTTCATGATCACCTGAAACGGTAGCTGCCAAGACCAAAACAATGGTCAACCTGTTCCAAAAACTGGCAAGCACAAGCTGGGGAGCATCAACACGAGTGCTACGGACATCAATGATGACTCTTGTCTACTCTGTAACCGTGTACTGTGCACCAGTACGGACCAGAAGTTGTCACACTCGACTTGTTAATGTCCAACTGAACACGACAACGCGGTGCATCATTTGAACCCTCAAGTGGACCGTCCGTCACAATGCTGCAACCCTCTGGCAAGTCCTGCGAATTGAGGAAAACAGTTGCCTCCCCATTCATCAGAACCACAATGGCATACCTTGAAGTCACGCAAGCTCTTTTTGACCCATGCGCTGAAACTTTAACAATGCGAATTTAACCCCAACGAAGCCTGGAGAGCTGAATGGAATACAAAAGAACTCGCAAACAAACACTTTGTGAAAGATCCAACTGCAGATATCCCTGAGTTTGATTTTCCACAAAGCTCATGGTCCAGCCTGACCCGCATTGACTGCGCAAACCATGGCAGATGCGGATACCGATTCACAAATGTAAAATTTCAAACTCTCCAGTAGTAGTGTGCGACTGTGGTCATCCAGAACAGAGACCGCACAACGTATAACGATGCAATGATCAATCCACAAATACGAAGGAAACATCACTGTGATGCACTCCACTGCTCCTGATGTTAAATTGTAATTGTTCCTCTGTATCTACATGAACTTCCATGAGAAAAAAATATTATCCTTTCTCGGTGATTGTTTGGATGTGTTCAATCAAGCATGATCTACCGGTGTTAGTTTATGTAATTCATGCATGGGGCTTACCATTTAACATTTTCAACAGTCTAATATCGTAGCCCTTAAAATGTATTAATGTTTTGATCTTGTCTGGCATCTTAATTGCCAAGCTACCATGATTTGGAATCCACTGCAATTTCCAAGCTTGGATTTCTAACGTTCTTCCGTATAGGTCAATATGTTCAGTTGTTAATTGGAAATCTGATACATTCACCGTTAACTCTGGTGTTCTGGAAGTCTCTGTCTCCAACAATTTTTCTTACGTTTATTAATGACTTAACATATTCTGCTGTGAACGCTATGTGGCGATGTGACCAACGCGCACACCAACACAGACAGAGCCGGATCCATCGATCCCTGCCAGCACGGGCATAGAAATATTAAATTATCCCAGAGGCAACTGTCAGCAGTAGCAGAACACGCATGCCAACAAGGAAACTCAATTGATTTTGATAATGTTGAAGTATTATGCAAAACTAGCTACTACTGGTCAAGACTAATTAGAGAATCTATCGAAATTGAAAGAAATAAAAATAACTTTAACCGTTTGGATATCATCTTAGTGCTGCGTGGAAGCGAATCATAAAATAATAAATTTAAATGCATGCCTACAAAGGGCAGCGTACTTCAATAGGGATTACTGTTGGTAGGGCTATTTTAATAAACAAAATAGACAGGAAGGACAAGTTCAAAGGGCTCGCACTATTCACATGCATAATGTACGTTGCCTCAATAATCCCCCCCACATTGTGCAAGAATGCAGAAGGATGGTCAACACATCTACGCCTCTATATAAGGAACAAAACAATAAAACTTCTCCACAAATCTGGCTGTCGCCTGATGAAGCTAGTTGTAATGACTGGCGACACGTCGTACTCAGTTTGTATATTTTGTGGCTTGGCTCTCCAACACACCTGTGTGCTGTACTAGTATACTACACTATACACTAGTGCTGTACTAGTGAGGAATTTTTTCGATTTAAAGCTTTCGTGACTGCAAGAATTCATCTTCTTGGTTTTTTCGGTAAAGTCACGTAGAAGGGAAGTAATACAATAATAAAAATAAAACATAATAAAACAATTCTCACGACGTTTCGGCCACAACGCAAGCAGCCGTCTTCAGGTAAAGAATGAGAACCTGTCAAGCTGGGAGCTTATATAGACGCTGAGTTGGGGGGGGGTGTAAGAATAGCGCCTTAACAAAGGGATGTGCATATCAAGAGGCGTAGGAGGTGGGCGGGGGGGTTTCAAGGGAGGGGGCAGGGGGGTAGCAATAACAAAGGGATGGAATGTTAAAGCAATGAAACATGTGAATGGGAGAGCAGTGACCGAACACTAACAGAGGAGCAAGTAATGCATTCCCTGTGGATAACACAAGATACACAGTTAATGCCTGTGAGTGGATTGCGGACTGAAAGTCGCCGTAAACGTGAACAACAATCAGTTAAGATCTGAAATGGTTTATTACGTCCTTCCAATGATTGCTGAGCCAGAATCCATCTTCTCGGTTGAAATTGTCTCTGTGTTTGTATATGTTGATCGCCTCATGAACGAATCTCTCATGGTAGCCAGATGGCTTGCAGAGAACCTCTGTCTTGGAGAAGTCAATGTCATGTGAGCCCACTGAATTGTAACAGTGATCTGCTACGGCTGAGGTGTTTGTCCTACCGTGTTTCAGGTCTGCCTTATGTTCGCGGATGCGGTCCGAGACATGTCGTTTGGTTTCGCCAATGTAACTGCTACCACAGAGGCAACTTAGTTTGTAGACGCCAGGGTACTGTATGTCTGGAACCACGTCTTTTACAGACGGGACCAGATCACGGATTTTATGTACTGTGTTGAATCGGACCTGAATCTTGTGTTTAATCAGGATTTTGGAGATCTTTTTTGTGACCCCAGCAATGTAGGGTAAGGTGATGGTTTTGAAAGGCTCCTCAACAGGATTCTTCTACGTGACTTTACCGAAAAAACCAAGAAGATGATAGTGACGAATTGCCATGTTATGTTTACGTGACAACCCTTACTAGTTGGCTATCGGGTGGTGGCGGATTTTAATGACACATTTATATATTTACGCGATCTAACCCAAAAAACCTCTCTTATGAATTATTAACTGGCCGTTGAGAAGCATTGTTTTGTCCCTTAAGTTGCATGAATACGGTCGTGAGACGAATTTGAGTTGTTTGATTTTTTTTCATCACATAATCGTACCAAAGAATTAATTGATCTCACACTAAACTTTCATAAGCATCTATGTAACGTACCTACACATCTCGCATGAATGTTATTGTTTTGACATTTTTTTAATCAGATAATCTTGCCCGTGATTTCATTGATGTCATACTTGTCAATTGATACGGATTTATGTTACGAATTTACACACTCGCTTCAATACTATTGTTTTGAGATATTCATTGTAATCCATAATCTTGCCTGCGAATTCATTGATGTCCACTAGCAATTTGATAATAACCTATGTTACAAATCTACACACTCGCATTAACACTATTGTTTTGAAATATTTATTTTAAATCACATAATCTTACCAATGAAATCATTGATGCCCCCTTTTTCAATTGGGCATATGTAGTCATTTTAACGACTTTCCTATCGTTGTGTATTGTCCCGCTACTATGAGGAGTTAGGCTATTGTTCTATTGCTCAGTTTTACAACTAAACCATTGCGGTTTAATTGTACGGATCGATGAGTAGGATATCTGCAGGAGCACTGTTGGTGCAATTCCGATCATAAGTGTGTTCGCATATTAGAGTGTTTTTAGAAATTAAAATTGCTTAACACGAAATAATCGGAGTGGTTCCTTCCTAAGTACATGCATAATTATCTTAATTATAAGAACTGTTCTCTTTTAATCACATGATCGTGAGATTTGACTATTGATGCTTTAATGATCATTCAGTACCGATTGATGAGGACGTCTATTTGCATGGACACTGTTGTTGCTATTCTGATAAGTGTTTTTGGAAATTAGAGTAAATTGATATTGAAGTTGCTTAAACGAGAGAAGGGTCTGAGTGCTAACTCGTGCATGAGTGTCGTAATGACGAACTGTATCCTGCAGCAAGATCTGAATCCTGAGACCGGACATAATTACACTAAATTATAATCAGTAAAAGTAAAAGCGAGAATCATTGTATTATCACGATTGGTAATACACCACTAGACAACAAAGCCAAGCACCACACTCGCACATCAATCTTGCCCATAACAGTAATTGTTTCTTGCTGTGGTTGTCCCACCTGATGACGGACGCTTGTGTTGCGCCCAAAACGTCGTGATTTAATTTATTTGATTTTATACTTACGTGACTAAAGAGTATAGAATACACATCCCGAGACAACGAAGCCGAGCCAATAATAATACGCAACTACACGCATACCTATTGATTATATATAATACAGACTAACACGCACATACGTTAATAATACTCCTATAAACACACAGATTATATACATACATTTTCACATAATATTTTTTACACATTTAATCACACATACTATTGATCACATTACACTTACACTCAATTAACATCAATTAACATGAAATACACACACGTTAAGATATTTAATAAATGTCTCAAATTTGCATAATGTAAAGAATTTGCATAATTTATAAAATTTCCGTAATTTCAGATTTTAATTTATTTTTCACAACACAGTATATACAACACATACTCTCTGGTTCTTTCGGTAAAGTTACGTAGATTTAAAAAAATTTGAACACGACGTTTCGGTCGCAACACAAGCGTCCGCATTCAGGTGAGAAAGAGTGATCTACTGTTGTGGCTTTATATAGGCACAAAGGGGGGGTAGGGGTTTTGTAGAGTAAAATTAGTATGTCAATGAGATTTCAATCTTGAGTCCTGACTTAAAGCTTTCGTGGCTGCAGGAGCTCACGGAGGGGGGGAGGGAGGAGAGTTTGTCGTGCAGGGACGGGTCGGGGCAGGAGAAATTAGCATGTCAATGATATTTAAATCTTGAGTCTTGAATTAGTAAACGCATAATTTTTAGAAAACAGCACGGGTGGGTGAGTGAAAATCACAGCAGTTAAACTTGACGTGGTTTATCACGTCCTTCCAATGATTGCAAACCCTCGGGCTACCGTCAGAGATGTTTTCCAGATATGCAAACACAGACAAAACTTTAATCGAGAAGATAGATTCAGATTGAGCAATCATTGGAAGGACGCGATAAACCACGTAAAGTTTTAACTGCTGTGATTTTTACTCGCCCATCCGTGCTGTTTTCTAAATCTGACTGACTAATTGAACATTGTGCAACATGCCGAGAGATAATACTTGGGATGGAACTGCTTAATCGTCTTTAAACCGTTGTACATTATGGTACAAATTATATCTGGGCCCAATTGGACCCAGAGACCTATAAAGAAATGCAGAATGAGCCAGAGACAAATTTTATTGAGGTCCAGCACGTAACAGAGATGCTTGGAAGCTGTGGCAGACTGCTGAACTGCGAGCTACATGCTGAATTTACGACCCGTAGTGAGGGAGTTTGTGAGGGTATTGACACTAGCGCCTTAAAACAGAATGCATGTCTCCAAAAATATACTCGGAGAAAAGTATTTCAAAATTGTTTTACTGCCTCCCAGAGTTGATTGCCTCCCAAAGTTGACCAACGATGTAAATAATGAGTCTAAAAATACTGCCAGTGCTATAAAGAATCATGATTTTGCAGAGCACCAAAAAGCTAATGCATTGATGTGTGACCTACCAGTGGATGATGACAAACAGCAGGGGGTAAAACCTGATTGCCAGAGGGACGCAAAGCACATTACCGAAAGCTCATACAACACAAACACAGAACATGGTGAGCATGAGTTAAGGGCTCATACTTTGGGCGATTATATTAAATACTCAGCTTTGTGGGGTACTGAGTGTCCGATTTATTGAGTCGAATTGCTTGAAAAAGCCTGTACTGCTGGGCAGATGTGTAGTGACATGGAATGAGTCACTGTAGAGCATGCTGCTGGGAGATTGTTAGCCAATAGAATTAGGGGTAACAGCCCGTTCTACCAGTTGAACCTGTGGGCAAGGCATGGAGCCCTCTGGGGATCCAGAGGGGAACGGCGCCAAAGGTAGAACTTGGCCATGCTGTTCAGGATATAAGGCTAGCTCCGACTCACAGTCAGGACAACTGCGATCTGAAGTGGAACTCGTCGTGCCATCTTCGTTGTGGGTCCGTCAGCATGTTGGCTGTCCCGACCCGGTGTGTGGTTATTCCCTAAGCCTGTGAAGGCTGGAATAAAAGAGAGTACCTCCTACTAGTGTCTGTGAATTAGCACACTACAGTTGGTGTCAGGAGTGTGATCGAAGAAAAAAATTGTATATTGTAGGGTTGTTAGGAATTTTTTTTTTCCTTTCTAATCCTTGAGGGGGATATAGACAATGTCAAAGTTTGCGGAGAGGAAGGCTCTCATCGACACATCCTCGGACGAAGAGGACGACAGCGAGGAGTGTTCTCGTACAGCCCCGGGAGTCGAGACCCAGGCGGGGGGTCCCGGAGTGGCGTTCCTGGCGGGGCAACAGGTGAAGGACAATGATCCCACGCCGCCGCCGGTTGGAGAAGGGCTGCGAGCACTCAGCGCGCATCGTGGAGCTGCTCTCCACGGTGACAACGCTGGTGGGGCAGCCGGGCAAAGAAGAGCCGGTGGAGGGGGCTGCGAATCAGGGGCAGCGAACGGGCAACTCTGCCGTCACTGCCGACCAAGGGCGGGTATCAAGTCTTGCAAAAAGTAACCTGCCATGGACGGCTCATCCGGGGGCGCCTTCCCTCGTGCAGTGGCTGCCGTTTCTCAAACAATTTTCGGCTGCGGGGGGTGATTGGGCAGCCTTCCGGCGGCAGTTCACCACCACCTTCAAGCTGGCGGGGTGGTCAAATGGGGATGCGCTACATATTCTTCCCACCGTGCTGGACGACACAGCCGTAGCGGCATTTTTTTCCATTCCCGAGGTGGACAGAATGACGCTGCATCAGGCTTACGGCCAGTTGGCGACCATTTTTGAACCCCAGTCCAACACGCGGCGGACATTCGTGATGCGGATTTGGGGACAGACTGAGATGCCCCTCGCAGGATGCATACCCAAGGATGGAGCAGATAGGACTGGATTCTCTGGTGCTAGAGAAACTGTTGGTGCTGGCTTAGGAAATGAACGTTTTTTTGCCGGTCACAGAGGAGGACGACCTGTCCTCGATTCAGGTAGCCAGATGCATCCAGGCCCACTGTAATCTGCGTCCACGTGCCGGGGTGGCGGCCAGGGCTGGATATCCGGGAGAAGAGGGGGACCAGGAGCACCAAGAGTCTTCTTAGGTCTGCGCGTCGGGTGGTTGGAACCCGCGGGGGTGGGTTGGAGCAGGACAAATGGGACCAGCGGGGTGGGATCTTGCCTCCACCTTGGCAGGGCCCTGTTACCTGCTTCAGGTGTGGCCTGCCAGGCCACATCTCCAAGAGCTACCGTGCTGATTTGGGGAAGTTTTTCCTGGCTTCGTCATCCTCCGCCCTGCCGGCTTCTGCTCCTCGGTGTCTGAAGGCAGGTCGCAATACGGCACACACCCTGCCGACACAGCCATCCCCATTGCAGTCAGTGTCAAGTGCACACGTAATCACCCCTCATAGGGATACGGGGTATCAAAGTGGTGCTTCGGTTCGTGATGGTTGGTCGCGGGGGTCCGGGCAATGGACCATACTGGCACACCGTGTCATGGCAGTGGGATTATCCACGGTATGTGGATTTGTGCAGAGTATTGAGGAGCAGATGCTCATAAATACGGGGGCATCTGCCACCATGGTTTCCGAATTTGTTTTTAGGACTCTGCTGTCGATGGTGGGTTGCCTTAGTCCCATAGATAATTCGTGTGTTGGCTAATGGCAGGAGTTTAGGCATTGTGGGCCAAATTAAGGCATGGATACTGATTGGTGATATTGAAAGAACGGGTCCAGTGTTAGTTTCAAGTTCAAAGGCGGTGCCTCGTTTATGGGGGACAGATTTTTTTAAGAGGATGCCCTTCTGGATTTGTATTGACCAGGGTTGTATGGAGTTACCGTCGGGGCATCGGATCAGGATTTTGGAGTCCCCTACTGGGTGGTGTATGGCTAACGCTGTGGTTCTGGCCCTGGTGCATGATACTATTAGGGTTCCACCGGGTGCACAGATGCTCGTACCCTTGAGGCTGCGGAAGCGGCTTGACCAGAAAATTACTGGGGTGGGGTTCTTTTAACCCCTTCGAATAGAGCAGTTCGTGGGCTCACTTTGATAGGGGCTCAGATGATAGTGAAGGGGGATCAGGAGCCCTTCCTGCAAGTATTAAATGGTGGGCTAGATACTGCCATCATACAGGCTGGTACGGTGTTTGCCCACACAACGGCTGCGTGTTGTGAAGAAATGGATGATGTATCCACTCGGGTCATGGCCGCAGTTGAACGGGAAGTGGTGTTGGATGACTCGTGAATGGATCCGTTGTGCATGGGTAATTCGGATTTGCCATGGGAGCAGAGGGGCGAGTTGCGGGCCATGCTTCGGGAATTCTCCGATATATTAAGAAAGGGTAAATTCGATGTGGGCCGCACGTCCCTAATGCGTCACCATATTGATATGGGTGGCACCACTACTAATCGTCAGAACTCATTTAAGTTTAGTCCGAAGGAAAAGGACTACATTCATCAGGTGGTCGACGAGATATTTTCCGCCGATTATATTCTCTCCATCAACCAGGCTGTGGGTGCTCCCATTGTCCTGGTTAAAAATAAGGATGGCAGTTTGCGGTTCTGTGTGGACTTTCGGAAATTGAATAGGGTCTCCGTGGTGGGTGCGTATCCACTCCACGGATGGACGATTTGTTGGATGCCCTGTCAGGGGTGCAGTTTTTCTCCACCCTGCATCTATTGTCAGGGTTTTGGCAGTTGCCCCTGGATGAAAGTTCAAAACCCAAAAACCGCGTTCCGGACAGCACAAGGGCTGTTTCAATTTAACATGCTTCCGATGTGGCTTCACTCTGCTCTGGCTACGTTCCAGCGACTTATAAAGTTGGTCCTGTCGGGGCTCCAATGGGAGTCATGTTTGATCTATTTGGATGACGTAATTGTTTTTGGCCGCACGTTCCAGGAACATCTGCAGCGGTTGCAAGCGGTATTTGTGAAAATGCGGGCGGCTATTTTGAAATTCAAGCCAGAGAAATGTTACCTTTTATAAAAATCGGTTCGATACCAGGGGCACATTGTTAGTGAGTTTGGGATCGCCATGGACCCTGAGAGTACCGCGTGCATACGTAAGTGGCCAACCCCCACGTCGGTGGATGAGGTGTGCAGCTTTGTGGGGTTCGTGTCGTTTTACTGCCTCTTCATGCCCTGGTTTGAGACAATCGCGAAGTCACTCCACACTCTCATGGAAAAGGGCCAGAATTTCGGTGGGGCGACGGCCTAGTGAATGCACCCTCCCTCGATACCTTGATTTCTCCTTGCCGTTTACGTTGGATACAGACGCCAGTGATACCAGGATTGGTGCCGTGTTGTTGCAGGTGGAGAACGGGGTGGAAAGTGTGGTCGCTTGCGGTAGCCGGGTGCTGTCCCCCACAGAGCAGCGCTATTGTGTTACGTGCCGCTATCGTGCACGTTGTACAACAGTCCTGCCTGTACCTCTACGGTAGGCAGTTTATAGTGTGCACGGATCACGCTGCTTTGCAATACGTGCTATGCGTTGACCAGCCATCCGCGCAACTCTCGCGATGGTTGGAAATCTTGCAATATTATTCATTCGAAGTCACCTATAGGAAAGGGTTACGCCACTGCCACCAGGATGCTCTGTCATGGTTATCGCCGAAGAGCCAGTGCGCATGTTTGATGGGCGCTGGCCGTTGTAAGCAGGTGGATGCAGGTGGATGCAGGGGAGCCGGGCGCCGTGGTTGCATCGGTGGATGCTTCGCCACCCGTACTGGGGGTGGCGCATGATAATACTAATGGTCTTGCGCACGAGGAATGGGGGCACCTCCAAGCGGAGGATGCCTCCTTACTA
Organism: Lampetra fluviatilis; assembly: GCF_964198595.1. Lineage (NCBI taxonomy): Eukaryota > Metazoa > Chordata > Hyperoartia > Petromyzontiformes > Petromyzontidae > Lampetra > Lampetra fluviatilis. The sequence goes on along the minus strand of NC_136322.1, from coordinate 5,308,098 downwards.
AAGATACGGAGCCGTGTTAATGCAGCAAGCGATTGGAAGGGTCCAGGGGGTATGTCCCTCATGTTTCTCCAAGATGGGCTACTTATGCGCTGGGATACAGAGGAACAACAGTATGGTATCGTGGTGCCAACTGCTCTGCAGGGTAGAGTAATGAGAGCAGCCTATGTGCGATTGATGCACCTAGGGGTGCAGAAAACGTTGTCTATGTTGAAGCGGGATTTCTTTTGGCCCGGGATGACAGTGAACATTCACAATGTGCTCAAGGGATGTGTAGAATGTGCCTGCCAGAAGCCCCCGCTGAGACTGACCCAACCACCGCTGCAGTCCATTGGGGTGTCCCGTGTAAACGAGCTCATTGGCCTCAACATCCTTTAGCCATTTCCCACTCCAAGGGGAAATACATTTTTGCTGGTAGGCGTAGAGTACCTGTCACGGTGGCATGGCCTCTACCGGATCAGTCAAAGGCGTCCATTATGGATGCGTTCCTGAATAAATATGTATTGGATAAGGGTGCCCCAGAACGTCTCCTTATGGACCAGGGCAGAAATCTTTCTTAAATTATTGCAATAGGTACATGACTTGTTGGGTACGAAGAAAATTCGAACCTCGCGATGGTAGAGAGTTTACATAGGACACGTATCTCCATGTTGTGCCAACAGGTCAACGAGGCACAGTCCATTTGAGACCTACACGTTCTGGGAGTTCTTGTGGCCTATAGGATGGCCCCTCATGCCTCTACCGGATTCTCCTCGTTTTTTTTATGTACGGGAGAGAATGCGAACCCCCCCCCCCCCCCCCATAGAAGCTCAGTTAAATATTGAGCAAACCAAAAAATAATCACTGTGCCGGGACTTAGCCTCACCCTAATCACCCTAAAGTGTTTGACGGAAGCACGTGAGGCATCCCGGGGAAATTCGGCCAAACGAAAAATTGGCTGGGCTTAAGGAATTGGAAATCATGGAAACCTGGGGAGAGGGCATGGCTGCATTGCCCCCAGGTGCCCATGGGCACATCTCCTAAATTACAAAGGCCATGGCAGGGCCAGGTGGAGGTAATTGAGGTTAGGAGGCCGCAGTGTGTACGGATCCAGGTTGGTCGCAGGCGTTGGTATGTGTACCGTTATGACTGAAACCATATTTTCCACCTAATGAGGGAAATTCATCTCCACCATCTGATGGCTGGGTGTGTGTGGCCGACGGGGACAGACGTATGTTTACGGAGGTTGCGCCTCTGCAAGACTCTGTTCCTCTACCCGCAGGATCCCAGGTCTTGACCCACAGCGGGACCAGGATGGACGGTACAACAACCACCCACTTCTTCCTCTCTTCCATCTTCATCCTGGGGGGGACCGCACCCATTTGACCAGCTGCCAGTCACCCCTGGGGTTCCTGGGGGAACCGTGCCAGGCCCATACGAGGGATCGGCAACAAGGAACCGTTCCAAGACGGTTCGGTTCAGATGACTGCCCCTACTCATCGTTGGGTTGCTGTTATTTTGGGGGCTGGATTGTTGCTATACATTTCAAATGCTTCGTGGATTTTGTGGTGTTCGTCGTTCCGCTACGCCACGTATGGAGGTCAGCGGGGACAGCTGGTTTTTTTTCGCGGGATGGGGGGGGGGTGATGTAGTGACGTGGAATGAGTCACTGTAGCGCGTGCCGTTGGGAGATTGGTAGACAATAGAATTAGAGGTAACAGCCCATTCTACCAGTTGCGGGCAAGACCCGGAGCCCTCTTGGATTCCAGAGGGGTGCAAGGCCGAGGGCGGAGCCTGACAACACTGTTCAGGATATAAGGCGAGCTCCGACTCACAGTCGGGGCTGCTGTGAACTGGAGTGGAACTCGTCATGCCATCGTCGTTCTGATCTTCACCCTCTTCGAACTGTGGGTCTGGCCGCATGTTGGCCCAGAGTGTGGTTAACTCCTAAGGCTGTGAAGGCCGGAATAAAAAAGTGAGAGAGTACCTCCTACTAGTGTCTGTGAATTAGCACACTACAGATGTAGGAACCTGGTAACCAGTGGGGGTTTTATAATTTATGTAAGAAAACTCCGAGACACGAGCTGCGATAATCTATTTTAAAAAATAATGAAATATTGTGAGACCTTCCACATACTACAGAAGGGATAGTGTAGGGGTAGTGATAGGGTTTGGGTAGTGCTATAGGTAAAGGTAGTAATAGCAGTAGTGTTAGGGGTAGTTATAGTGGTAGGGATAATGGGTTGGGGTAGTGGCAGTGGTAGGGGTAGTGATAAGGGTTGGGGTAGGCCTCGTTGTATCTGGGGCATGGATTAGCAGTAGCAGGATGGACTAACAGCGAAAAAATGGGGTTTGTTTTAAGGGAGGAACAGAAGCCGGTTAGTGAAGATTATGCTCTGTAATGCAGTCGGAGTTGGTTTCAGTGGAGGGGAGAGAGAAGGGAAAAGGAGAGAGCGAGACTGCATGCAGGGTGGCGAAGGTGGTACAGAGAAGGATGGTAGAGACTGGGAGCATAGAGGACCGGATGGGACAGAGTAGTGTATCTCAGTAGCTAAGCAGAATTGAGCCTGAATGAGCGCTCATATGGGCTACCATCATGCAAGAAACGGTCAGTGTAAAAATTGCCAGCGCCAGGAGATCAAATCTTCGAGGTGCATATTGCAAGCCCAGTAGGCTAACCATTTACATAGCGGTAGTGTCCCTATTAGTCACTCAAGCAAACCTCCAAACAAATGAGACTCAGACTATTCCAGCCTTGGGACGCTGTGACCCTTGTTCAGTTTACCGTGGCCAACATCAGCACCGTCAGTAGCAGCTGCGTTGATCCGGACAAAAGCCAGGAACTTGGCACCACGCGGCCCATGTCCAAACTGTTTTGGACAAAACTTTTGCTGGAAGTGAGAAAGGACACACAAGTATGCATGTTGAACTTCTTTCAGACAGTACAATAGCCAACTGCACTAATCGGAGGTGTGGTGGAAGGGCAAACTAAACACAGCAACCAGCAGTTCTAAAGAAATTAGTTTTCATTGTAGTAGTGGTGTAATGTATAATGTAGTGATGTGCACAAGTGTTGTGTGTAGTGTATTTTGTATGTGTTGAACTTCGTTTGCACCGTGTGTAACCAACCCTGCTAATTGGAGAACAGAATGACGATGGGCTGTGGAGTGCTCTGTCCTTTATAGCACGATCCAGGTGAATCCGTTCAATTCAAGACTGCAATAAGGTGAAACAACAATAAATTTTTCAAATAAACATTGCGAGTGCAGTTATTTGATCTAGACAATTTTTTGTACAATGGACGAAAATACTTGATATTGCCTTCATCGTCTTTTATATAAATAAAATATACAATTCAAGAAGATAGGTCTTGATTTTAAGTCGTCACCAGCACCTATCTAAAGTTGGGACAATTAACCTCGGAAAACAGTGATAAACGTGGATTGGTATGGTTGATTTCTGGAACTTAGATCAAAACATTGATTTGGTATTTTTTTTAAATGAAAGTTATTAACTTACAATATTTAAGATCTACATATTCAAAATGTTTATAAAACGTACACCTTACCAAAGCGTGTTTAAACATTTATGTAATGTTAAGATGTTTCGCACAATGCGCCAAGTTCTAGCTTATTTTGTTGGTGTAAATTTTAGTTATTTGGAGTATTTATAATATTTAGCAAGCTAAATAAAATGATACTTGACACTCTACGAAAAAGAATTACACTTGGCTGTATATGGAAGCGATTCTTGGACAGTTGCATGATGGTGCTCTTATAGACGAGTTATAGACGGCACAAAATGTTTAGTTAAATATACGCAGTGCTATTGATAACTACGAACAACTGTACTTGCTCCGGCAGTGCATAAACTGCAAAACTACAAATATCTATGCTAGCACATTGTATTTTGAACTAAACATGAAATTGTAATACTGCACCAGTGCATGCTCACCTCTCCGACCTCATCACTTGTGTTGGACACCACATTGAGAACTTGGTTATAAGCGGGTCTGAGGTTGATCACGAGGTAGCGTTGTCCTCTTTATGGAAAGAAGAATGCGGAAAAGTGCCTTCAGGCAACAAAAAAAACCTCAACTGGGATAGGTCAGCATTCGGTCAGTTATGATGGCTGTCAAAGCACCTCTGGCATTGTTGAAGTTTTGAGGTGGGGGGTTAAGACTTGCACTGAATTGTAGAGCATAGAGGAAGTTTTAACATTCACATGGGCAGGGTACGTCATGGTTATAACGCAGCTTGGCTAGTTCTCCAGACTAACAATGAAGTTGCCGGCAAAAAAGACATCCATTAGGCAGAGGTGGGACAAAGTCATTGTTATGCAAGTCCAAGTCGAGTCGCAAGTCATCAAATTCATGACTCGAGTCTGACTCGAGTCCAAGTCACATGACTCGAGTCCACATCTCATAGGTGGGACAAAGTCATTGTTATGCAAGTCCAAGTCGAGTCGCAAGTCATCAAATTCATGACTCGAGTCTGACTCGAGTCCAAGTCACATGACTCGAGTCCACACCTCTGCCATTAGGACATCCGCCTTAGAGGCTGAGCGATTAAATGGGCTCATGTGCAGGTGGTAAATGGATTGTTAGAACTCAAGACAGAGATATATACCACTTGGGAAGGCCTTCTTCCAGCAGTGAATACATCCTGGGTTGATGAATTTTTGTCATAGAAGAAACACTGCTGATTTCCAACTGGGTAATATTCGTGATATTGATCCTCTAAATGAAATGACAACCTTAAGATTGCCTTAATTGTACAAAACTGTTTGTTCGTTTAGTTTGTTGTCCTTCCCCCGCAACTCCGATTACCACGGTTGGCTACGTACGGTGCCAAAAAAGTTCAACATACATACATTTTGTTATCTTATAACGCTGTAGTAGTTGCATTCCTGAAGACCACGTTATGGAAACATCGCATTATTTTAAATATATAATATAGGGTAAAGCAGTCCTCGATAACGCGTGAGATGTGTACTCAGGCTTAACGTGGGTAGCATTGAGAAGCATCCAGCAGCAGTCCAATACCTTGTTGTGATGCTAAGCCGAGGCAGCTTTACGACCACTTATTCCTCCTCACGCAATATCGTTCTATTCGCTCAAATCGCGTTCAAGGGACTCCTCTAGTTACGAACATTTGACTTATGGACTTTCAGAGATACGAACCAACCTGTATTTCTGTCCAGTTGCAGGTTTGGACTGAGAGTCGTAGGTTCAACAACCACACAATAAATGGTGGTGGTTGTTCAGTATCAAGCGCTGGTTAGTTTTGAATCTCAGGACCCAAACACTGAAAGTTTACTAAGGTGTTGGCAGCTATTCACGATACTATTGCCTGTTACAAGTTGATGTATGAAGAGAAGAAGAGAGTAACTGTGTAAACATCTCTTGGTAAATTGTTCAAGGAAGTAGAGGAAACACGAGCACAAAATTGAATTAGCATCTACACCTGCAGAACATGAATAATCAGTGGCATACTCTTTGGTTCTTTCGATAAAGTCACGTAGGTAGAAAAATCAAATAAAACCAAAAATAATACAGCACGTTTCGATCGCAACACAAGCAGTCGTCTTCAGGCAGAAAAAATAATCCAGCAGTGGAACTGCTGCAGTCAGGAAAGCTTCAAATCAATCAGTGGCATCTCCATCTACAGGAGATTATACAACTTTTTAAGCCATTTCGTGTTTAGTACACATGCCTTACAACATGTTTGGAATCGACAGGAGTAAAGTTGGGCTTATGAACAAATAGACTGGAGAATAGAGCTCTGGAACCAATCTTGTTCGTAAGTAGAGTCCCTGTATATCCAATGTGCATCCACGGAATAAAAATGCGTCTTCACAAATACATTTGTAGGACTCTTACTGACGCGACAACTTCTTTGTCTTTCTTGTTCCTTTTATTTCGCATATAGTTCACATCTCTGACAGCATCGTTCAATGTTCCTCCATACTCTTCAATGTACAATTCTCCATCAGCCCCACTCGATGTCCCTCTGTTCGCTCGCTCTGCTGTTTTGCTCGCTCTCTCTCTCTCTCCACCAAGGTCCGTTACTCTGCTGCTTCGCTACGCTGTACTCGCTCCGTCCTTGCTACTCTCTGCTTCGCTACGCTGTACTCGCTCTGTCCTTGCTACTCTGTCCGTACTCTCTATATCCACTGCTACCGTATACTGTATTCTCTTTGTACACTGCTACCTTATACTATCCACTCTTATCCACTGCTACCTTATACTATACGCTCTTATCCACTGCTACCTTATACTATACACTCTTATCTACTGCTACCTTATACTATACATTCTTGTCCAGGCACCAACTCCAACGTTAACTCCAACTGCGACTCCAACACTAACAATGACTCCCGTATCTCCATTCGCTCACTGCCTTTATCCCCGAACCAATCAGCCCAAATTAATTATGTCATCCCCCGCTTCGCTACTCGCCCCCAGGCCCCCAGCCTCACGTGATCCTGTTATCGTCACCACCCCAGAGTCAGTCATCAACCACTCACCCGCTCAACCAATCTGTGTCCTCAGTTACCCTTAACACCTGTGGCGTCTCTTAATGACCTCACCCCTTAATTGGCGCAACAACAACTGTATGTCCTCAGTTGCCCCCACTGTCCGCTGCACGCTCGCATCGCAACCAAACGCGTGGCGCGTGTCATTTCAAGTCCTACATATCCAATTCGCGTTATGAAAACACGTGTTACAGGAGAAGAGACTGCACACACAAAATAAAGTTAATTAGAGACAAGCCCATCTCCCCCCATACATTTGTAGTGTTGTAAATAAATACAGTTCGTTACATAACACTTGTTAGCTAAGCCGAGGATTCACTGCCCGTCGCTCGTTCGCTCCCTCAATCGCCGCGTCCTTATCATATTCCCTACTCTCCTTCCCTATCCTATTCTCTACTCTCCTTCCCTATCCTATTCTCTACTTTCCCCGTTTCACCCCTCCCGGCTGCCTTGTCTCGCTGTCTCAGTGGGTTGACACCATGCAAACCGCGGCGTTAAGCGTGCCGACATACGGACTGCGCTCACACCTTTAGCGTCCTACTCCTGGTCTGTACGGGGCCCGTGTCTCGCTGTCTCAGCGGGTCTATACCACGGTAGCCCCGAGGGTCAAGCGTGCCGATGTATGGACTGCGCTTACCCCGCGCGACCCTCTCCTAGCCTACCCAGGTCCACACAGGACTATTCTCAGCCTAACTAGCTTGGCGGGTCCGGCTTCAGCTTCTCTCATCTTCTGTCTTCATCAACTTCCCTGTCGGACTAGTTTTGCCCATCTTATATATCTCTCATGACCCCTTCCAGAATATTCTCTAGAGGACCCTCGATGATTGGTGGATACTGGTCTTGTAAAATCCCGGTCCACCTCCCCTTTTGTTTACCCCAACAGAATTTACCCCAACGGTCGTCCTGACCTTAGCTGCTCTTACATCCCCCCAATGATGCTCCCCAACTGCCTCTTCTGGCCACCCAGCGCAGACGTATTTGTTCCCAATATGTGCGCGTTGAATCATGATGCATGTTTGTTTATTGGAGATGGTAGCCTTGTCGCTGCCCCACCTGTGACATGTATAGCCGGTCTACCCTGTTCCTCTACTGTGAATCCTTAACGAGGAAAATAGGTCGGCTACATAGCCAATTTAAAAAAATACAAATCAAGTTCGGAGATAAGTAGGTATATACTACGTGTTGTGTTGTACTCCAGAGAAGTGGGCAACTCGACAACAGTTGAGCACCAGAGGTTTGTGGAACGGCAAAACTTCATATCAAAGTGCACTTGAAAGGGAATTTACGTAGCTGCAATAATGACCATATAACTCTCCCCAACACCACAGCCCAGTCCCTCAGCATGGAATCCGCTCAAATCTAAATTATGTTAACAGCAGCTTGTATCGACGACCATTTAACATACAAACATCTGCCCAAAACATACGTAATGCCTCCTACATGCCCTAGTTCCTGATAATACTTAAATGAAACAACACGTTTCACAAGGCTATCACTATCTGCAGCCCCGGTGGTTCCCACTAGATTAATCTCGAACAGTCGGCTCGATGGTTGCCACGATGTCGATCTCCAACAGTCTCTGAGCCAGCGCCCCAATCACGGGGCTCGCTCCCCCTTATTTACTTGTTCGGCCACACCCTGGTAACTTCCAGCACTTCCCCCCTGGTAGATTCTTCCAGCAGACTCTACTGTCTTCTACTTCCCTTCTCGAACCTTCCCTCATACAGTACCCTGCACCTGTTTCCACCCATCTCCATTGACCCCACTATAACCCTTGCCACATACAGAGAATTGAGAGCAAATAAAGACATCCAAATTATTGCTCCTGATAAGGGCAGACCAACTGTTGTGATGCTCCGTGAGGATTATAATAATACAATCTAAAGATTTACTCAATTAAGGTACCTACCTTAAAATTAAACGAGACCAAACCAACAACACCTTGAAACGTAAAACAATCATTGCCAAGTCATAAATTTCCAAGGAAAAGCAATACCTGATCAAACCAAGGGCCTCAAAAACACCAAGACGTTATAGGCTACCAAAGATTCACAAACCTGATGTGTGTGGTGCCACAGCGACGGGGCCGCTCGGCCGAGCCAGGGAGCCGCCCGGCTTCCACCGCCGCACTGCCCCCCATCACCCCCCCCACATAAACACGCACCCACGTAGGGCCTCGTGGTCGGGTCACCTACCCTGAGTTTTCACCCGAGGGCCCCCTAGGGGGGTTACCCCACGGTTTCTCAGGGCCAGGGAATTGGACAGGACCCTTCCCGGGCCAAGTAACACTGCGGCGCCGTGGGCGGATTTGAGATCGCACGACCACGGCGAGCTCAGAGAGCCCCGCAGTTAGAAACGCATACAAACACAAACACGGGTCAGCAAGGCAGATAGCTGGGATCAGGACCCGGGACGACTGATTGGTCGAAAGTTCAAAGGCCGGCGGGATCGCAAAAGAGCGGGAAATCCTAGGCTCAGGATTGGTCGAGAGACCAAGGCGGTCGGGACGGGGGCGCCTAGCCTTTGATGTGAATAGTTTAAAAGAAAACGCAGGGGCAGTAGGGAACTCTCTTCTTCTGGAGTTTGGACACGGGGTCAGCGACGAAGGAGTCATCGGGCGAGCCGCTAGATTGTCTGCAGGACGATCTGAGCGCGCAAGGTCACCAAGGACTACAGACGGTATCATGTTGCGCGCCTTACAACACCTCAGAGCGGAGAGTAGGATCCGTAGGAGAGGGTTAGTTCGGGGTAAGGACGAGTAGGAAAGCGGTTTAGCAGAGAGCGCAGCATAGAATAGGGCTACACGGCACCAGAGTGTGGGTTAGAAGCGCCTTGCTGGCCCGCGCACACACACGGGTGGCTCGGTTGGTTAGCAAGGGCTAATAAAATCTCGAGCGTAATAACAAAACCGTGTTGTTGGGTGTTTTTGGAACGTGGTATTAGCGTGCACTGCATTCGCGAGTGTGTGGTCGTTGTATGCATAAAGGCCGTGGTCTCTGTACGATTGTGCGGGTACGGAGGTGTGTGCGTTAACGCCCGGGGAGAGCACTTTTGTGTGTTGACGTGCACGCGCGAGTGGGGGAGGGGACGAGTCGTCGTGTCGGCGTGTGCCCCGCTTGCGTGTGCTCGTTACTCGCGTAAAGTGCGGCGCGGTGGTGGACCCCTGACCCCCGACCCCGCGGCTCGAGCGCGTAATCGGCTGCGCATTGTTGTACGGTTTGTCTCGCGCGCACGGCGGCGGCGGCTTGAGTCGTTGTGTCGGCGTGTGCCCCGCTTGCGTGCGCTCGTTACTTGCGTAAGCTCTCGGCGTGCGTAATCGGCGTACCCCAGGTGCGCGATCGTAACGTGAGCGGCCAGCGCGGCGCAGAGCGGCGCAAGAGTGGGCATCGCGTGTGGAGCTGTATGGGTGTGCGCGCACGTTCACGACGTGTGTAACACAGGTGCGCGATCCTAACGTGAGTGGTCAGTGTTGGGTGAGTGCCGTGCAGAGCTGTGTGTGGGTGTGCGCGTACGTGGTTAACCATGCCTGCTACGCGGACCCGCGGTGGAGGGGAATCCTCGGGTGACGGCTCCCACACCCTGGGTGAGGAGCCTAGCGGCGGTTCGCTTAGCAGCGGGGGGGCGATTGATGATGTTGGTCCGGCCGTTAGTATTATCGAGGGAGGGATCTCGGGGGCTAGCGACCCCCACATGTGCTATTAAGACCCATAGTTAGTACAGTAGGCTCTGCCACATACAAACTAGCACAGTACATAACAAAACAAATACAGCCCCACTCGCTGTAGCAACGGCGCCCTAACTGAAGACTACACTCGTCTGTGAAACGTAACGCTTTTGAGAGAGCCATGAGCTATAACAATAAAAAAAAATGTCTTTAGAACTGCTTTTGTTTGTCCTTCCCTCCCTCGCACCTCCTATTAGCATGGTCGGCTTCGTGCGAATGCGAATAGCAAAGCGCTAAACACTGCGACACCACTCTCCTCCATACACAAAGATCCCCGTGTAGCCTTTAACAACTTACTGGGGCAAGTGCTGTCAGCGACTACCTATGATGATCACAACCACCTTTGTCTCACAAATGACGATGATTTTACAGATGACACCAGGTACTCATTTATGGCTGAGTCGACCTAGAGGAGGCGCAGAAACGGTTAAGATAATCGTCACTGGTGTTGGCGTGAGTGGGAATCGAACTCTGGTGGCTGAGTTCGTAGGTCAGAGCGCTAACCGCTACACTACCTCTCCCCACACCATACACAAGACAAAGATCGCCTGTATAGCCTTAAACATACTATAGGGGGTAAGTGCTGTTAGCGAATAGCACAGATGAAAGTCGGGAGGGCACACGAGGGGATGGGTGGCCAGCACGATGCCCGGCCGCCGTTGTCTCCCCAGTAACGATGTTTACACACCACACCAGGTATTCATGTGAGGCTAAATCGACCGAGGTGAGGGCCAGGACCGGTTCAGATAATCATCACCGCACACTCCATGACAGACCACTGTGACGTCAAACCGGTTATTATTACCATAATTCATGGGTTTTTTAAGGTTAGTTCGCGTAAAGATAAATGTGTATCGCTAAAGCGCCACCACCACCCAACATAGCCAATTAGAGGGTTTTTCACATAAATAAAAGGGGCCAAATTTCCATTTTAAGCTTTCGTGACTGCAGGGATTCATATTCTTGGTTCTTTCGGTAAAGTCACGTAAAAGGGAAATAATAAAATAATAAAAATAAAACAATAAAATTCTCACGACGTTTCGACTGCAACACAAGCAATCATCATCAGGCGTGAAAATCCCAACAAGAAAATTTGAAAAAAGTGGCGTTTTTTCCTTAACTTTAGGGGCCAATTCACTGCTAGTTCAATACTAACCGGTTGTGTGTTGTAGAGTAAACCCACAACACCATTTACATGGGGATTTACTCTCCATCACACATTTATATTCACGCCATCTAACCCCCCAAACAAATCTTAATGGTTAATATTGGTGGCGAAAACCAATGAATACGTGTTAATCATTGTCCATATCGCCGCTCTTACCAATACATCTTTTCCAACGGCCATCGAAGAGACCCATTCATGGTGCCTCTCAAAACCAGAACTCACCAGTTGCTTTCACTCACCTTCAATCGAGCTCCCTCTTGGTGGCAGCACAATCACTTTCCTCAGTGAGCGTTCTCTGACCCAGAGAAGATTGGTTCCGGATACAACCACATTGAAAAATGTGTTTTTTTTTACTTTTATCTTTACCCCGTGTATCGATAGTTCAATGTTATCGTGCAGTGTTATTGAGGGACTACTCTGTGTGTAGTTGTCTTCGTGTAGTTTAGGACTCTTGTTGTTGTTGTTTTGCTACCTTGCCAAAACTTGCGTTTGGTTGTTGAAAAATCGGCAGGAATGTATGTCCCTTGCTATTTCAACGATTTTTGGGTTTACCAAACCTTTTGTGACTGGAAAATATAAACGTTCAAAATGACAAATACGTCATATGAATAATCTTAACCATCGTGGTCCTACATGGTAATCTATTGTTGCATGACAATAGAGCACAGAGTCACGAAGTTTTGAATACGACTAGTTGCATGTTGTATTAACATCCACTTATCCATAGATTAGTGGCATGAGATCTGGGTTAAGCATATAAGCTTGATAACGAATCATGGAAGTTTGATATTGATGTATTGAACCTAAGGATCATTCAAGACAATATACATAATACGATGCCAATTCTCCACGAACAAAATTATATGTATTCAAAGGGCTTAACCAGAGCCCAGAGCCGTTTGATTTTTTGTTTTAGTCATTTGCAGAGTCAAGGACTTCAAGTTGTACTGTACTAAGCAAAGAGTTGTGATAAGCTAAGAGGTGTGCGAAGGAATTTTCAGAAATACTGTCATAAGCTAAGATTTGTGAGAAATTAAGTGGAGAATTGAGTTATACACCAATATCGAATGTGCATGGAATATTGTCCAAGCTATAGGCTGGCAAAGTTATATTTGTCGACCCCTGTGACCAACATTGTGTGAGGTGAAGGGGCTGACAGCGTGTTAGAGTGTGTGTGGACACGTGCAGACTGATGCACGGCGTGGGATCTCGCGAGAGTGGGCGACCAAGGGTGCTCGCGAACCAAGACACTCCCAAGGCTGCTGGGCCAACGTGTCCGCTGCATGCTCCAGCTGCAGTTCGAGCCTGGCGTGCAGACACCCCGCACTCATGCGCAGCACAGCGGCATACTGACTCGGAAGCCGCGTGCGCACTCCAGCTGTGGATCGAGCATGATGCACAGAAAACACCGCGAACGACCAGCGAGCAGCGTGGCCACAAGGACACTCCAGCTGTGGATCAAGCCTGCCATTCTACCCATCCCTGTGAGACTGGAGGTATTTCTAGGAAAGGTAGAAGATAAAAAAGATGGAACATTAACTTTACACTCAATCACCATTTTTAAATGTACCTTGTACAGGTTATGGACCAAGAATAATCTCCGCTTGCATGCATCCCACACTACAACAAACGAATTACGTATTATCGCGTTACCACAAGACAACCTATTGTTGTCTGTAAATCACATTATCGTGATATCCGATCGTTGATGCAGTCGAACCATTCGATACGCGTTTATGAGCACGCATTACGTACGAATATTCCAATTTCGAGGTCTTTGCCAATTGTTCTCTTTTAATCACATGATCGTAAGATTTGACAATTGATGATTTAATGATCATTCAGTACGGATTGATGAGTATGTCTATTTGCATGGACACTGTTGTTGCTATTCTGATAAGTGTTTTTGGATATTAGAGTAAATTGATATTAAATTTGCTTAATCGAGAGAAGGGTCTGAGTGCGTATTTCCTAACTCGTGCATGAGTGTCGTAATAACGAACTGTATCCTGCGGTGAATCCTGAGACCTGACATAATTGCACATAAATTTCGATTGAACGCTTTCGTGACTGCAGGGATTCATCTTCTTGGTTCTTTCGGTAAAGTCACGTAGAAGGGAAATAATTAAATAATAAAAATAAAACATAATAAAACAATTCTCACGACGTTTCGGCCACAATGCAAGTAGCCGTCCTCAGGTGAAAACCAGGTCTGTCGCCTCCACAGACCTGGTTTTGTTTTATTATGTTTTATTTTTTATCATTATTATGTTTTATTTTTATTATTTTAATACTTCTACGTGACTTTACCGAAATAACCAAGAAGATTCTGATTCTGATTATTACTTTCTCCTTCCCATCGTGATCAATTCGCTCTCACAGGTGACTTCAACGAAAGGGCTGCCAGAGAATGGTCTACATTTCTTAATAAGAAAAATTCTTAAGCACCACACAATCGGTGGCATTCTAAGTTGCTGACCAATAACAGGGACCCATGTCCCTGATCTGTTTAGTATGCCTCTTCAGTCATTACGAAACGTACAATGTGAATGCAGTATGGTAGCCAACTTGCTGGGGAAAGAAATGGCCTCGTCTGACATTTTTCTCCAGGCATCAAAACACCTTTCGGGGGGGGGGTGGGTGTCCTTGCTATAAATTCTGAATCACGTCATGTGGAAACTGGTCTACTTTACTTGATAAAATTTAGTTAGGATGCTATCGATCAAATAGAGCTTAAATTCAAAACAAACAAATTACACTACGTTGTAGAACCACTCCAAGTGTGGTGCCACAGCAATGGAGCAACTCCGCCGGTGCTGCCATCTCCTCGCACCCCTCCACACGAATGCACGCACACCCCCTCAAAACACACACACGCACCCACGTAGGGTAGGGTCTCGTGGGGGGGGGGGTCACCTGGTACCATGGGTTTTTACCCGAAGGGCCCCTAGTGGGATGTCCCACGGTATCCCATTGCCAGGAGATTGGCCGACCCCCCCCCCAGGCCAAATTGCATTGCGGCCCCGTGAATTGGCTTAAAATTGTATGGGTGCGACGAAGCTCACCGGGCTAACTGTAATGAGATACTCACAGCACAGAGAGATAGGGCTTCGAGGGCGAACACTCAGCGAGCAGTGCATAAGAGGAGGTGGGAGGGAAATTCCTGGACTGACTGCAGCTGCGAATTCCGCGGGACGGCCACCCTGATCAAACCGGTTTAGTCCGGGGTGGGGAGGACATGGGCGTAGACAATGGATCAAGGCGTTTAGGGAAAAAACACTCCAGGTAGTGGTGGAGCATCGGTTTAAAATTGAAAGGTAGACGCCCGATTGGCCATGCAGGATAACACCAAGTGACCCTGGATCTTTGGATTCCGAGGGCATAAAAGGAGGGAAAACGTTGGGCAGTTTTCCTCCAGCTGTTCAGCTGCCCGGTCCAATTCTCAGCCGCTCGCAGCATCCGAGGGACGTTGGGGAGTCTGCTATGACGCGATCCTTCTTGTAGAGGAGGAAGAGGAGGAGCTCGCCAGGATGGTAAAGGTGGGGGGGGGGGGCGAGGGAGCCTCCGGGACCCCGCGAGACAGCCCCAGGATGGGTGGCGGGGCTAAAGACCGGCATAGGGGATATAGCCGGCCATGTGACCCATTTACGCAGGGAGGTAACCCAAGCCCGCGAGCAAGTGACCCAAGTAGACGACAAGGTGACCCGAGTACACGGGAATATGACGAAGCTGCAGTCTACAGTTGAGATTATCCAATCCGAAATGGGAGAGCTAAGCTCCAAGGTAGTGGGGATAACCGGGCGGGTGTCTCAATTAGAGGCAGAGCTCGAACAAATGCGCACTGGGAAGGAAAGTGGGAGTGAGCAAGGGCATGTTATATATGCGACCAATGGGGATATCGCATGAGAGACTGTCCCCAGATGGCCCGAGCTAGACCAAGGTTAAACACCAAGGCCTCCCTAGAGAGGGGACCACCGAGGAGTGCAATCGATGTGGTCCCAACACAAATAATCTATAAGGATAATGGCGAGCGAGTGACCCCAACACAGATTCCAGCAACAACACCCAAGAACGCGGTGACTTCGGGCGACTGGCTGCGGGAGCTGGTGGCAGGAATCATGGGGGCCATGTCGCTGGTGGAAGGGCAGGTGAATGAGTGGCATACCCGGATTCTGCTGGACATGGGGGAGGTGGCCTCCCACGTGAGCGTCACACATTGCAGTGTGGTCAGGGTTGACGTGGGCCGCCTGCAGGTCCCAGACCGCGCACTGCACACTGCAAGCGGAGCTGGAATGAGACTGCTCGGGAGGGTCACCGTTACGGTCCATCTCGGACACCAGGTGTGTACCCAGGAGTTCTAGGTCTTGAGTGTGTTATGCCATGAGTGTATTGCAGGTACCGACCTCCTGGAAAAGTTGGGGCTCAACATGCAGCCCCGCCAGCGATGCGCCACCGTGGAAGGCAACGGGGAGCGGATTCCGTTCCTGGGATAAGAACCGGGTCGCCCCCGCTTTCAGCCCATGGTCGCTATCCTGGCTTCGGCTGTCACCGTCGGCCCCCTCGCGGAGATGATGGTGCCGGTGGCAACACCCTCCACCAACCCCGCACACTGACCATCGGGTGAGGTAATGCTGACTCCTCACCCGGAGTTGGCGGCACGGTACGGAGTTGTGGGGTCGGCCACGCTGGTAAACGCGGACGGGGGCCGACTGTTTATGTGGGTATTTAACCTCCACAGTACCCCAGCAGCGCTGCGACGGTGCACCGCGGTAGCCACAGTACACCCCCTGCACACGCGCCACTTTAACAGCTCAGTGTTTGCCCTCTGGGCTGAGGACCCCTGCCGCCCCGAGGACAACCAGGACCTGGCCTGACGAGTCGGCCCGACTCCCAGAGCGGAGGTCGTCCCCCTACTTGATGCGCTACATGTACCCTGGGCAGATTTACCAAAGGGGGAGGCCAATCAAGCTACGAGAGAGTTACTGCGGGAGTACGTCGACGTGTTCATTGAGCACGATTCAGATCTAGTTAAGCACCAAAATTGACACAGGTGCCACCTGACCTATTAAACTCCCCGCATACCGAGTAGGCACACTTGAACGGGCCCAGATTAAAGACTCAGTCGTGGATATGCTCTGCGATAACATAATCCAGCCCTCAGCGAGCCCCTAGTCTGCCCCAGTTGTACTGGTGACGAAAAAGGATGGGTCGACCCGGTTTAGCGTTGATTATCAAAAGTTTAACGCAGTTACCTTCGGCGACGCCTACCCAATCCCCCACATCGATGACACCTTTGACAGCTTTGCAGGGGCGCGGTATTTAAATCCTTTATATTAAGTTCGCGTGCTTGCTTGCTTAGGACCGTGCAAATCTTTCGCTCGTTTTTTAACCCACTTCCCGTGATCCAATCGAGCTGACATTTTCCACACAGACTCGTTGTGCCAGACAATTAATGTTCGTGAAAAAAAGTTCCCAAAATTTTACACTTTTTAGGCAAAAAAAATATTTTATATATATTCAAATAGAACTCATTCATTGCTTTGGCTGAACGTCACAGTATAAGAGCTCAGAGCGTAACCCCTCCACAGGCCGTGGCAGAGTAGCGCAGTTGGTAGCGCCCTCGCTTCCCATGCCAAAGGTCGCAGGATCGATCCCCGCGTCCTCCACAGGCGAATATATTTTTAAATCCTTTATATCAAATTTTTTCAGTATAGTAAGTTTCAGTTTATATTTTAGTTTTTTATGTAGTTTTTACTTTGGTTTTCTACGTGGTTGTTTGGTAAATGCAGCTACATATCACTAACATTCCTTTCCTTTATTAACGCTGTTCCTTGCGCCCCCCCCCGTGGTGCTGTTGATCCTGCTTAATGCATGGGCATAATGGGACTTTGAAACCCCTCCGCCCACCTCCTACGCATTGTCCATTGGTATGCTAAATTCCTCTTCATATGCACATTCTTTTGTTAAGGCGCTCCTCCTCGCAACACCTATATAAGCTCCTAGCTTGATAATGTTCTCATTCTTCGCCTGAGGACGGCTGCTTGCGTTGTGGCCGAAACGTCGTGAGAATTGTTTTATTATGTTTTATTTTTATTATTTTATTACTTCCCTTCTACGTGACTTTACCGAAAGAACCAAGAAGACCTTTATATCAAGTTCGCTGCCACGCATATGTAATAAAAGACTTGACCACGATCTCTGGCTCAGTGTCCTTTATTCGGTCCGTACTGCGTTCCCACACGGCTGTCTCTCTTATTCTCTCTGTGCTGGTTCCGATGTCACTCCAGTCCACATCAGCAGCCCCGCTGCTGTTCTTGTCGCTCTTGCAGCCCCACAGCAGCTCCGCTGCTGTACTCTCACACAGCTCCCTTGGCTGTTCCTGCTGCAGCTCTGACAGCCTCGTGCTGTCTCGCCTTCCCGTCGCTCCTGCGACTCTTGGCAGCCACCCCGCTGCCCCTCACACACAGCCTTACTGCCTATCTCTATCTGCAGCTTTACACCTCCCAGTAGCTCCCTACTGTTCCCAGGGTTGGCTCCCGCTTCTGACGGTGCCCCCTCGGCTCGTACGCCCGCGTGGCCCCACACCTTTCCATTCACACCCCGACTGCCTTCTCCTTCCGGTTTACCCGCTTAAGGACCCCCTACCTTTCACCCACGTCACCTGGCTCCGCCTCCTCGTGACGTCACATCCGGAAGGTCGCTTTCGCCCGCATTACACCACCCTCCCCCATAGAAAAAACCCAGCCGACCTCGGCTGAACAACACCAAAGCGTAATGCGGTGAACCGACCTTCCCCCTTAAAGGACACTAAGCATGCAATATAACAACAAGAACAACACACAAGTAACATCGACGAACGTACGAAAGCATGCGATAAATACGACGGCAAGAACAAGAACAATAACAACATACAATCAACGAAACGTAAGCGATTTGGAACGAGTGCGGGTCGCCGGCCCGTCCCGGACGGTCGGCGGCCCACTTGTAGAACGGGGACGCGATGGAACA
The DNA here is from genome assembly GCF_964198595.1 of Lampetra fluviatilis. Lineage (NCBI taxonomy): Eukaryota > Metazoa > Chordata > Hyperoartia > Petromyzontiformes > Petromyzontidae > Lampetra > Lampetra fluviatilis. The sequence continues at coordinate 5,289,685 of NC_136322.1, read as the reverse complement.
CGAGAAATGACAGGGGGTAATTCCCCTGCTGCGATTGGAAGTCCACCGACATCTCGTGTCCCTGACGAATCAGTCTTGGTCGTATTCCGCGAATGCGCGTGCAGCGGGGTCGGAAGGGTCGCCGGGCTTGAAGGTACCGCAGCCCTGGCAGGCGCCCTCCGAACAGGCCCACTCCTCCCCCGCGGTGTCACGGTCGGCCTGTCTGGAACAGGTACGACAGGCGCTCCAGCAAGATCAATGGACGCAGGCGGGGAAGAGTCAGAGTCAGCAGCAACAGACCCCGGCAAGGCAACATTGGGAGATGACGCATCACGTAGGGGAGCAACATATGGTTTCAACCGCGACGTATGAACAAACCAACGGCGAGAACCAAACTGAACGCGCGCCGACTGTGGATTGGGAACCTCAATGAGGCGCACAGGACCATGCCAAGGTTTGTGCAATTTAGGAGAGGTCCCCGGCCGCACCTGCGGGCAATGGAGCCAGGCCAGGTCTCCCACCTTCCAGGGGCACTCCCCCTCAGACGCCGAGCATACCGCTCGTTCTGGGCCTGGGCTTTGGCCGTAGCCACGCGGGCGTTTTCCCGCGCCTCCGTAACCCGGCGAACCGTGTCCTGAATGTATTCAGGGAGTGGTTTACGAGGTCCCTTCACCCCACTTCTGACACCAGTGTAATAAAAGACTTGACTACGATCTCTGGCTCAGTGTCCTTTATTCGGTCCGTACTGCGTTCCCACACGGCTGTCTCTCTCATTCTCTCTGTGCTGGTTCCGATGTCACTCCAGTCCACATCAGCAGCCCCGCTGCTGTTCTTGTCGCTCTTGCAGCCCCACAGCAGCTCCGCTGCTGTACTCTCACACAGCTCCCTTGGCTGTTCCTGCTGCAGCTCTGACAGCCTCGTGCTGTCTCGCCTTCCCGTCGCTCCTGCGACTCTTGGCAGCCACCCCGCTGCCCCTCACACACAGCCTTACTGCCTATCTCTATCTGCAGCTTTACACCTCCCAGTAGCTCCCTACTGTTCCCAGGGTTGGCTCCCACTTCTGACGGTGCCCCCTCGGCTCGTACGCCCGCGTGGCCCCACACCTTTCCATTCACACCCCGACTGCCTTCTCCTTCCGGTTTACCCGCTTAAGGACCCCCTACCTTTCACCCACGTCACCTGGCTCCGCCTCCTCGTGACGTCACATCCGGAAGGTCGCTTTCGCCCGCATTACACATATAAAGGATTTATAGTGAAAAACTTTGTTTTTACGGGTTATACTTATTTTCCACCCTCGATCTAGCGTCCGGGTACTGGCAGGTGGAAATGGCAGAGGAGGATCGGCCATAAACCGCATTTACCACCCCGATGGGACTATTCGAGTTCTGAGTACTCCCGTTCGGACTCAATAATGCACCTGCGATATTCCAGTAGTTGATAGAGTTGGTGATGTGGGGCTTTCAATGGGAACAGTGCCTAATTTACCTGGTAGGTCCCTGCCTGAGCACTGGTCCAGGTTACGGGAGGTGTTCCAATGACTGCGAGCAGCCCATCTCAAGCTCAAGCTGCGTAAGTGTCATATTGCGCAGCGCAAGGTTGGGTACCTTGGACACCGCGTCAGCGATGCAGGGGTGCGCACCAACCTGGAAAAGGTACGCGCCGTAGTGAAATGGCCACGGCTGAGGAACCTGGCGGCGATCAGGTCATTTCTGGGGCTAGCTACTTATTATCGTCGATTTGTGAAGGGATTCAGCGAGATTGCACGCCCCCTCACCCAACTCACTTCCCCTAAGAACCCCTATCAGTGGACTAGGCCTGCCAGACGAACTTCACCACTCTCCAGGACTACCTCATCCATTCCCCCACCCTGGGATTCCATGACTTTTCCACCGAATTTATTTTGGACACCGACGCCTGCAGCAGTGGGCTGGGTGCGGGGTTGTCACAGGTGCAGGATGGGATGGAGCAGGTCATCGCATATGCCAGCCGGACCCTGAGCGGGGCCAAACTGAATTATTGCATGATCCGTCAGGAACTGTATGCCGTCATTTTCGCGTGTAAGCAGTTCTGGCCGTATTTGTATGGCAGGAAATAACGTATGCGCACTGACCATTATGCTCTGCATTTCCTCCTCACATTCAAGGAACCGCGGGGGCAGATTGCCCGGTGGCTGACGCAGCTGCAGGAGTATAACCTGCAAATCGAATACAGGGCTGGGCAGATGCACGCAAACGCAGACGCCTTGGCAAGGCGACCCGCGGTGTGCGCCGAGACGAGGGTGGAGGAGGCCTGCCCGTGCTTCACAGGGGGACGCTGCCAACAGGCAACGGCCCCCCTGGAATGCCCTGAGACTAACCCTCCTCCATTGAGCGAGAGTGCCGTGTGTGCCACCAAGGTCCCTGCAGAAGAAGCCAGGGACCCAGTGGACCACCCGGCGGGTGGCCCGTCGGGCCCACACTCCGGGGCCGGATGGGCCGCTCAGCCCCGCCCGGTCGGATCCAAGAGGATGTCGACTGTGCATTCCTGGGTCTGTATGACGAGCAGCTGAGACAGAACCAGCAGCAGGACCCAAACTTGGCGGCGGTGGAGGTGGCCCTGCGAGAGGAAAAGGTCACCCTGCAGGGACCCTGGAGTGGTTTGTATGCCCGGTTGTGTATAAAGCCGGGCAGCCAGGGTGCATCTGTGTTCCCGTCCAGGTACGACCCCAGCTGCTACAGTTGGTGCACGACCACCCGCTCGGGGGCCATGATGAGGAACAGCGCACTTGGGAGACCCTGCGTCACCAGTATCTCTGGCCCAAATTGTGGCCGCCTGGGTACAGGGCTGCCGCGCTTGTCAGCAGTGTGGGCAGAAACTGGCGCGGTATCAGGTGCCCCTGAGGCCATTCCGCATCAGCCGGGCGAACCAGCTAGTTAGGATCGACCTACAGGGGCCATTCTCATGATCCCACCGAGGCAACCGGTATATCCTCGTAGCGGTGGAATATTTCACGCGCTATCCAGTGGCGGTGGCCATCCCTGACAAAACAGCCCTTGTGGTCGCCCGGGCATTTGTGGAGCATTACGTGCTTAAACATGGGATCCTGAACGAGTCATTACTGACCAGGGTAGTGAGTTCGAGGCAGAGCTATTTCAGGCACTATGCCGGGAGTTCGGAATCCAGAAGGACCGAACAACGGCATACCACCCCCAGGCGAATAGTATGGTGAAGCATATGAACCAGACCTTAGCCGGGAAGCTCAAATGTATGGCAGGCCGCCAATCAACAGGATTGGGACGAACACCTCCCCTATGTCCTGTTCGCCTACGCCACCACGGTACACACATCTATGGGACAGACCCCGTTCCTAATGATGTTTGGTCGTGAGTCTCGCCTACTCGCAGATCTGTTGTTCGGCGTTCCCCCACCACAACCGGAGGAAGGGGAGCCAGCCCGTGGAGCACCTGATGGGGACCTTACGAGGGGCCAGGCCTACGAACAGGGGGAGGCCGCACATCAGCGGCAAGAGCAGGGCGCCCGGCCCGCGTAGAACCGCCCTTCTACTCGGCAGGCTCTAAGGTGTGGTTGCACACCCCGCGCGTAGGGGCTGGACAGGTGGGGAAACTGACCAGCTACTGGCGCGGACCCTGAACCATGGTGTGGCAGATCTCCCCCTGGATGGTACTGATCCAGGACGGGGAGAGGGGCCGAGAGATGGTGGTCAACGTCCACCGATTAAAACCAGGGAGGGCAGCCCCGGCGAGAGAGACCCCCGCCATTCGGGTACCCCGAAATCCCGGGATCCCCGCGCCCCCCATACTTGGGTCGCATCGCACCGTATATGGGCCCCGCGGGACCCCAGCCCCTGGGAGGCTCCGGCCCGGCCAGGAGGCGGCGAGGGCGGCGGCCTCTAAACCCCTCTGCCCCAGAGTTTGTTCCCCAGCCCGCAGATTCCGGGGGGCGGGAGGAGCCTTTGGAGTGGAGAAAGAGATCGCCGCGGGAGCCCCAGAGAACGGAGCCACCACCCACGAAACCGGCAACCAGCGCCGGGCGAGTCCCGCAGACTCCGCGGCGCTACCTCGTGGGGGCGGCCCAGGCGAGGTGCTCCAGTCAACACTCCATGTATGGGCAGGATCATAAGTCTTATCCAAAGCTGCTCAAACTGCCTACACGACTTAAGTCCTTTATTTGTCGTAACGGTATGCATAATAGAGTGAAACTGCTCTCTTATCTTCATTATTATTTGTGACCTACCAATGTCTGCAGCCAGAATCAATCAATCACAATCCTATTGCCTGCACCTTTAATTCCTCCAGTTTGATAATGCTTCTCTTGTCCGTATTCATCTGTGCAGATAGGTTTTTACAGGTAGGAACAATATGTTCCACACTGCCCACCAGGGATTTTTTGTCTGTCTGTCGTGTATAAATAAATATATAATATAAACAGCTCTTTGATTGGTGGAGACCTACTGCCAGGTATGGAGAGGAGAGGTGGCTAAGGGGGGGGGGGTCAAGGGAGGGGCCTAAGGGAAGGGGGGGTCAGGGGAGGGGCCTAAAGATATGGGGGGGGGGGTGGTCAAGGGAGAGGCCTAAGGGAGGGGGGGTCAGGGGAGGGGCCTAAGGATATGGGGGGGGGTGGTCAAGGGAGGGGCCTAAGGGAGGGGGGGTAAGGGGAGGGGCCGATAGTTAAGGGGGCTGGCTACCTGGCTGGCTGCTAGCATGGTGGGGATGTAGCTCAGTGGAAGAGCGCACGCTTTGCATGTGTGAGGCCCTGGGTTCAATCCCTGGCATCTCCATGTTGGAAGCTTTTATTTAATTCATTTTTCCAACAAAGGTTGAATTCCAAAATCAATTGGCTGTGTCATTGTCCCTGTAATAGGGGTACACATGATCTCTCGTAAATATTACCCGATATGAACGATACCTTCGGATGAATTTGAGTTGATTTTAGGAACTTGCTATTTGTATAACTAGCGATGGACACAGTGATCAAATGGTTTACTTAAACATGTGTAGATGAAAGCAAGTGCTTCAAAGTATCCAGAACACTTTTATTTCCGAATTAAATATTTCCAAGAATAAATAAATTGGGACAGCATTATAGTATCCATCCACATGTATTCTTGTTATTTTTGTTTCAAAGAAATACATTTTGCTTGGACTCTGTGCAGACTCGATGTGTACAGGGCCCAGGGCCAACAGTAGAGTGAGTGGGGTGACGAGGGAGAGGAAGAAGCTGATGACGAAGTTTCACCCTGTACCGAGGTGAACTGCGCCCAAGTAGAACCACCATGGGGATGTAGCTCAGTGGTAGAGCGCACGCTTCGCATGTGTGAGGCCCCGGGTTCAATCCCTGGCATCTCCACGAGGTGATATTTTGCCAGTGGACAATTTTACTCGAAGGAATATGCGTGGCCTGCACAAAACGTCTGCTTGTTTTTCATTCGTTATGGTTGCTGAGCATAGATCCAGAAGACCAACATGTCATACGGTCAGCAATGAACAGCACTACAATCAAAGCTATCGTCGATAAGAGTTAACATGTTTATGACATTCATATTCTTGGTTCTTTCGGTAAAGTCACGTCAAAGGGAAATAATAAAATAATAAAATAATAAAAATATAAAACAATAAAATTCTCACGACGTTTCGACTGCTACACAAGCAATCATCAAGTGTGAAATCAAAATATTTATGGAAATTAGCAAGATAATTAGACTTGAAACTGTAGGATGGACTTCCAAATGTGAGCAGTGCGTGGAGGAAGCCGAGAGAAAAGTGTTGTGACCTGCCGAGTGGTGGTCGAACGGAGTGGGTGAGAAGAAAATCAGTCTGGAGTCCTCATCGCTGAAGGATAACTCAACGAGTGGAATTATACAAGTAAAAACAACAGTTTCACTCTGCCCATCAGGGATTATTTGTCTGTCCTGCATAGCCCCTCCCAAACATGTACGTTCCGGGATTGGTTGAAGTGCATCACGTGACCGCGAGCTTTCTGTCGTGCACGAATGCGCTGTCCAACCAAGTTCCTACCTGCCCACTCCGAAGGAACGTGTTTTACGGTTAAGTCATAGTCCTCACATACCGCTGGTATCAATGCGGATAAGAGGAGCTGCGACCCACTACTCTGTAGAGTAACATTGGTATAAACGCTTGTTACAATATGAACAGCGCATTGAAAACGAATACTATTTTGTGTACTGTTTACAAAGTGTGTTCACAAATCCACACTGAGAAACACGATGATTGACAGAGGGGTGCAAATAATTTTTTCGATAGTGTATTTAAGTAGAGGTACTGCAGGATATAGTTTCAGTTTTAAAGGCATAGTTTAACAAGACAACACTTTCCACCATCCTTCAAACCCATTGGTGAAAAAAAGCAAAGTTTTTGTTTACATTATAACATAATGTTTATGCGAGAACCGGGGGCTTATGAGACCTCGGGGTACCGCCGTGAGGTTCAAATTTTCACTCACAGCTGCCAACTTCAAGTGTTTTTCCAGATAGGGTTCCAAGGTGCTCCTGACCGCTCTGGGACTCTCAGTCACTGCTCTCCCCATTAAGGCCCGGGAACAACTCATCCCAACTTCGGTTAAGCTCCCTCCTCTCTCCCCTCCTGGCTTCCCTCGCCGTTTCAAAGACAAAGCATGTGTTATTATCAGAGCATGTTTGTTTGTATGTTTTGCCACAAGTTTGTGTGGTTTAAGCACGGCTTGATGCCTTGCAACAAGTGTCTATTTGACGGTTAAACCCACCATGTTTATATTGTACCGTGGGTATATGTGCACGTGTTTGATGTATCGGTGTGTTTTTGTATGAACAAGCGCTTCTTATGTGATGCCGCCGCCACGAAGCCGTTCGGCAGGCGCCCCATCTGTGACCTCGCCACCACCAAGCGACGGAGCCGATCCCGAGGCCCCCTCACCTCACCTCACCTCACATGAACACACCCGCACGCATTTTCCCCCCACCCATAGAGCTGGAAGGGGAGATCACCTGATCGACCGGTTTTTATCCGAGAAGCCCTTATCGGGATTGACTTTCACAGTTTCCGGCGACCAGGGAATTGGACGACCTCCCCCGACGCTACGTTGCGCCGCGGCGCTGCGACCGGCCTTAATATGGTATGGTTGCGGCGAGGGGCATTCGGCCACCGCGGTTGAGGCGCATCCCCCCACAAACACCCCCACGGGTCGACGAGACAGGCAGAGGAGGGACGGGGTGGCATAGCTTAGGTTGCGCAATTGATAGGGCAGGTGGTGGGGACATGCGGAGGCTCCGCGCTTAACTGCCGCAGCACATCCGATTAGCATATCAAAGGCGCCCGGAACCGCCGTGCGTGTGCCAGCGGGCGCGAGCCCATTGTTAAGGAAAAACTGGGAGCCGCATCCCTTTGATGTAGGGAGGATAAAAAGGGGGGCGCAAAGGGGAAATTGCGCTCTTACTCCAGCACCAGGCGACAGGACGCTCTCCAGCCCAGCGACCCGGACGTCCGTGAGACGCACCGAGGTACGCTGCGAGCAGGGGATCAACGGACCGCCGTGAGCACCTAACAGTGAGTAGGAAGGTGAATTAGAATCATAGCCGATTAATAGGGAATAGGTACAGGGGTAGTGGAATAGGCCAGCCTCGTCGATTCATACTGACTCAACCACCAGTTCCAGGTAGCAAACAATAAATCATTAATAGCGAATCGTGGCCTCGTGTGATCTCGTCGAGCAGTGTGAACGCGTGTAGTGCTGCGTGTACAACGGCTCGCCTCGTGGGAGCGCTGCGCAGAGCGGCGCGAGAGTGGGTGTCGCGTGTGTGCAGGTGTTTGCGCTCGTAGTGTGGGGGAAGGGGTCAGTGCGTCCGCAGGTCCCCGCTCCGTCTATCGCCGCAGGGACTCGCGCGGTGTGAGGGCAGTGTCGTTCACCCTCCGACCCCTGACCCCCGTTTAGAGCGCGTGATTTATGGAGAGACAAAACAGCATTTACAGGTGAACGAGAGCGTGCGGCGAGCTATGCCTCTCACACGAGCTCGCGGAGGGACGGACCAGGGAGGGGAGCCGTTGGGCGATGAGCCCAGCGACGGCAGCAGCGGCTCGCAGAGTAGCGAGGGGTCGGCGAACGGCGGAGCCCCTGCCATAGGCATGGAGCAGGGAGGGACTTCGGGGACCAGCGGCCCCAACAATTTGGTGTCAGAAGTGGGACGAACCCTCACGCCTTCACGGGAAGGTAGCGCGTTACTCCACGCAAAGGTAAGGCATGTGTTCACCGGCCAGGGGACCCCTACATGGAAAGCGTTTTCCTGCAATATCATAGGGGCTAAAGAGCTTAATGGCTGGTCGGACGCGCAGGTGTTACGACATTTTACGTTGAACCTGGAGGGGCGGGCAGCCGACTTTGTAGAGGCACTACCCGAAAGCGCGCAAACCCAACTAGAGGAACTAATGCGTAGATTAGATCGGCGTTTCGGCACGCGCAACGTGATACAGGCAAAGACGGCCTTAGAGGCGCGCCGACGCCAACCTGGCGAGGACTTCCGAGACTACGCCGAGGAAGTGCGATCACTAACCCGGATCGCCCGCCCAGAGTTTGCGAAGGAGGTCATTGACGCGCTAGCTGCGGACAAGCTACTCAGGTACCTAGCTCGCACCGTGTGGTGGCAGCCCAAAAGGGGTAGCGCAGGCCTCCCCTTCGATACCCTAGTCGAGGAAGCACTGGAGTGTGAGGAGCTCTCCAGCGAATGCGCGCAGCTCTGAAGGTCGGGACAGGAGTGCACCGTGGCGAGCCTCATCCCTGACGAGGAGGAGGATGAGAAGGAGCCCGCCAGCCCCATAAGGAGACGGGCAAGAGAGCCCCAGAGATCCCGAGAGACAACCCCGTGGTGGGTGGCCGGGTTACAGGCCGGTATGGGAGATATGATAAACCAAGTAGGTGAGAGGGTAACCCAAGTACGCGAGGAAGCGAATAAAAATATGACCAAACTGCAATCCTCCGTTGAGACCATCCGATCCGAGATGGGGGAACTAGACTCCACGGTAGGAAGGCTAACTGGAAGGATAGCCCGACTAGAAGCAGAGTATGAGCAACAGCGCACGGGGGGAGGAGGGAGTGGGCAGAAAGCTCGCCACAGAGCCGCCAACCTTCCCCCTCCATGCCATATATGCGACCAACGGGGACACCGAATGAGGGACTGTCCTCAGGTCACCCGAGCTAGACAAGAGCTAAGGTCAACCACTAAGGCCCCCCTAGAGAGGAGACCACCTAGGGGTGCAATCGACTTGGTCCCGATACAAACAGACCATAATGAGAGTAATGGCGAGCGAGTGATCCCCACACAGGTTCCAGCAACAACGCCCACGGAAGCGGTGACTCCGGGCAACTGGCTGCGGGAGCTGGTGGCGGGGATCACGGGGGCCACATCGCTGGTGGAAGGGGAGGTAAACGGAATGCGTACCCGAATCCTGCTGGACACGGGGGCGGTGGCCTCGCTCGTGAGCGCAGCACACTGCAGCGCGATTGGGGTCGACGTGCGTCACCTGCAGGCACCGGACCGAGCGCTGCACACGGCGAGCGGAGCCGGAATGGGGCTGCTGGGGAGAGCCACCCTAGAGGTCCGCATAGGCAGTCAGGTGTGCACCCAGGAGTTCTACGTGTCGAGTGCGTTGTGTCACGAGTGTATCGCAGGTACCGACCTCTTAGAACAGCTGGGACTCAACGTGCAACCCCGCCAGCGATGCGCCACCATGGAGAGCAACGACGAGCGGATACCGTTCCTGGGACGAGAACCAACGCGCCCCCGCTTCGCACCTGTGGCCGCTATCCTGGCGACGGCAGTCACCATCGGGCCGCTCACCGAGATGCTGGTGCCGGTGGCAACATCCCCCACCGACCCCGCGCTCCGACCATCAGGGGAGGTAATGCTAACTCCTCACCCGGAGTTTGCAAAACGGTATGGGGTCGTGGGATCCGCCACGTTGGTAAACGCAGATGGGGACCGATTGTTTATGCGGATGTTTAACTCCCACAGTACCCCAGCGATACTGCGACGGCGCACCCCGATAGCCACCATACACCCCCTTCACGCATTCCACTCTAACGACTCGGTGTTTGCACTCTGGGCTGAGGACCCCGGTCGTCCTGAGGGTGACCAGGACCTGGCCTGGCGAGTTGGCCCGACTCCCAGAGCCGAGGTCGTTCCCCTGCTCGACGCGTTACATGTACCATGGGCGGATTTACCTAAGGGAGAGGCCGATCGGCTGCGCGAGTTACTGCGGGAGTATGCCGATGTGTTCAACGAACACGACTCGGACGTGGGTCGGACCGACCTTGTTAAGCACCAAATTGACACCGGTGCAGCCCGACCCATCAAACTCCCTGCGTACCGAGTGGGCGCACCCAAAGGCACCCAGATCAAAGAGGCGGTTGGGGACATGCTTCGCGATAACATAATTCAGCCCTCGGCGAGCCCCTGGTCAGCCCCGGTGGTACTAGTAACGAATAAGGATGGGTCAACCCAGTTGTGCGTCGATTACCCTAAACTGAACGCAGTCACGCTCGGCGACGCCTTCCCCATACCCCGTATCGACGACACTTTTGACAGCCTCGCTGGAGCGCGATATTTTTCCACCCTCGATCTCGCGTCCGGGTACTGGCAGGTGGAGATGGCGGAGGAGGATCGGCCAAAAACCGCATTCACCACCCCGATGGGACTATTCGAGTTTCGAGTACTCCCGTTCGGACTCAACCAATGCGCCCGCGACGTTCCAGCGGCTGATGGAGTTGGTGATGCGGGGCTTGCAATGGGAACAGTGCCTGATTTACTTGGACGATGTGATAGTGTTCAGTAGATCTTTGTCTGAGCACTGGTCCAGGCTACGAGAGGTGTTCCAGCGACTGCGAGCGGCTCATCTCAAGCTCAAGCCACGTAAGTGTTACATCGCACAACGCGAGGTGGGTTACCTCGGGCATCGCGTCAGTGAGGCAGGTGTACGCACCAATCCGGAGAAGGTACGTGCCGTTGTGGAGTGGCCACGGCCAAGGAATTTGACGGAGATCAGATCATTTTTGGGGCTCTCCACCTATTATCGTCGATTTGTAAAGGGATTCAGCGAGATTGCACGCCCTCTCACCCAACTCACCTCCCCTAAGCACCCCTATCAGTGGACGGGGGCCTGCCAGACGGCCTTCACCACTCTCAAAGATCACCTCACCCACGCCCCCACCCTCGCTTTCCCCGATTTTACCACCGATTTTATTTTGGACACCGACGCCTGCAGCAGCGGGCAAGGCGCGGTGTTGTCACAGGTACAGGATGGGACGGAACGAGTCATCGCGTACACCAGCCGGATCTTGAGTGGGGCCGAGCTGAACTATTGCGTGACCCGCCAAGAGTTGTACGCCGTGATTTTGGCATGTAAATAGTTCCGGCCGTATTTGTACGGCAGGAGATGTCGCGTACGCACTGACCATTATGCTCTGCAGTTCCTTCTTAAATTCAAGGAGCCGCTGGGGCAGATGGCCCGGTGGTTGGCGCAGTTGCAGGAGTACAACCTGCAAATCGAGTATCGGGCTGGCCGGACGCATGCAAACGCGGACGCCTTGTCGAGGCGGCCCACGGTGTACGCCGAGACAAGGGCGAGGAGGCCTGCCCGTGTTTCACGGGTGGACGCTGCCGGCAGGCAACGGACCCCTGAGAGGCCGCAGCCACTGACCCCCGCCCAGCGAGAGAGAGTGCAGTATGCACCACAGAGACCCTCACAGGTGGCACCGAGGATCCCGTCGACTGCCCAGCAAGCGCGGGACCCACGACTCGGGACCTGGTGGATCACCCCGCCCCGATCGGACGGATCCAGGAGGACATCGGCTGTGCCTTCCCGGGCCTGAACGACGAGCCGCTGAGACAGACTCAGCAGCGAGATCCCGATCTGGCGGCGGTGTAGGCGGCACTGGGGGAGGAAAAGGACGCACTACCAGGACCCTGGAGCGGTTTGTATGGCCGGTTGTGTGTACAAAACGGGGTGGTACGGGAGTTAACCGAGGCCGGCCAGCCGGGGTGCATCTGTGTTCCTGCCCAGGTACGACCCCAGCTGCTACGGCTGGTGCATGACCACCCACTCGGGGGCCACGATGGGGAACGACGCACTCGAGAGACCCTGCGTCGCCAGTATCTCTGGCCCAAATTGGCACAAGACGTGGCCGCCTGGGAACAGGGCTGCCGCGCCTGTCAGCCGCAAGAATCAGCTGGTCGGGATCGACCTACAGGGGCCATTCGCGCGATCCCATCGAGGCAACCGGTATATCCTAGTCGCAGTAGAGTATTTCACCCGCTACCCCGTGGCAGTGGCCATCCCTAATAAAACGGCCTTGGTGGTGGCCCAGGCATTTGTGGAACATTACGTACTTAAGCACGGGATCCCAGAACGAGTCCTCACCGACCAGGGTAGCGAGTTCGAGGCCGAGCTGTTCCAGGCACTGTGCCGAGAATTCGGAATCCAGAAGGACCGAACCACAGCGTACCACCCCCAAGCGAACGGTATGGTAGAGCACATGAATCAGACCCTAGCGGGGAAACTCAAACGTATGGCGGCCGCAAATCAACGGGATTGGGACGAACACCTCCCCTATGCCCTTTTCGCCAACGCCACCTCCGTACACACGTCGACGGGACAAACCCCGTTTTTAATGATGTTCGGCCGTGAGTCTCGTTTACCCGCAGATCTGCTATTCGGCGTTCCTTCCCCCCAGCCGAAGGAGGGAAGCCGCCCCGTGGAACACCTGTTGGAGACCCTGCGAGAAGCCCGAGGCCGAGCATACCCGCTAGGGGAAGCCGCGCATCGGCGGCAGGAACAGGGCACCCGACCCCGCATGGAACCCCCCTTATTCCTAACAGGCGCTTAGGCATGGCTACACACCCCTCGCGTCAGGGCCGGGCAGGTGGGGAAACTGACGACCTACTGGCGGGGACCCTGGACCGTGGTGCGGCAGATCTCCCCCTGGACAGTACTAAGTTATGGCGGGGAGAGGGGTCGAGAGACGGTGGTCAATGTCCGCCGTTTAAAACTGTGGAAAGCGGCCCCGACGAGAGAGAACCCCGTCACCCGAAGGCCCCGAAATCACGGAGTAGCCGCACCCCTCGTGTTGGGGGGCCTCGCACACTACATGGGCCCCGCCGGGCCCCCGAGACGCCCCGATCCAGTCAGGAGACGGCGCGGATGAAGGCCCCTAAACCCTTTCGCTGCTGAGTTTGTGCCCCAGCCCACAGGTGCCGGAGGACGGGGAGAGCCGCTGGAGTGGAGGAGGAGGCTGCCGCAGGAGCTACAGAGGACGGAACCACCCGCCCCGAGACCAGCCACAAGGTCCGGACGGATCCCCCGGACCCCGCAACGTTTCCTCGTGGTCGCGGCCCAAGCAAGGTGCTCCAGTCAACCCGGGATGGGGACTGGCACCTCGGGGGGCTATGTGATGCCGCCGCCACGAAGCCGTTCGGCAGGCGCCCCATCTGCGACCTCGCCACCACCAAGCGACGGAGCCGATCCCGTTTCCCCATCACCTCACCTCACATGAACACACCCGCACGCATTTTCCCCCCACCCATAGAGCTGGAAGGGGAGATCACCTGATCGACCGGTTTTTATCCGAGAAGCCCTTATCGGGATTGACTTTCACGGTTTCCGGCGACCAGGGAATTGGACGACCTCCCCCGACGCTACGTTGCGCCGAGGCGCTGCGACCGGCCTTAATATGGTATGGTCGCGGCGAGCGGCATTCGGCCACCGCGGTTGAGGCGCATCTCCCCACACACACCCCCACGGGTCGACGAGACAGGCAGATGAGGGACGGGGCGGCATAGCTTAGGTTGCACAATTGATAGGGCAGGTGGTGGGGACATGCGGAGGCTCCGCGCTTAACTTCCGCAGCACATCCGATTAGCATATCAAAGGCGCCCGGAACCGCCGTGCGTGTGCCAGCGGGCGCGAGCCCATTGTTAAGGAAAAACTGGGAGCCGCATCCCTTTGATGTAGGGAGGATGAAAAGGGGGGCGCAAAAGGGAAATCGCGCTCTTACTCCAGCACCAGGCGACAGGACACTCTCCAGCCCAGCGACCCGGACGTCCGTGAGACGCACCGAGGTACACTGTGAGCAGGGGATCAACGGACCGCCGTGAGCACCTAACAGTGAGTAAGAAGGTGAATTATAATCATAGCCGATTAATAGGGAATAGGTACAAGAGTAGTGGATTAGTCCAGCCTCGTCGATTCATACTGACTCAACCACCAGTTCCAGGTAGCAAACAATAAATCACTAATAGTGTGATGCCGCCGCCACGAAGCCATTCGGCAGGCGCCCCATCTGCGACCTCGCCACCACCAAGAGACGGAGCCGATCCCGCATCCCCCTCACCTCACCTCACATGAACACACCCGCACGCATTTTCCCCCCACCCATAGAGCTGGAAGGGGAGATCACCTGATCGACCGGTTTTTATCTGAGAAGCCCTTATCGGGATTGACTTTCACGGTTTCCGGCGACCAGAGAATTGGACGACCTCCCCCGATGCTACGTTGCGCCGCGGCGCTGCGACCGGCCTTAATATGGTATGGTCGCGGCGAGGGGCATTCGGCCACCGCGGTTGAGGCGCATTCCCCCCACACACCCCCCCACGGGTCGACGAGACAGGCGGAGGAGGGACGGGGCAGCATAGTTTAGGGTGCGCAGGAGCACGGCGCCATGCATGAGAGGGAGATTAATACCGGTAGGAACAATGTTCCACACTGCCCACCAGGAATTATTGGTCTCTCTGTCGTGCACGAATGCGCTGTCCAACCATGTTCCTACCTGCCCACTCCGAAGGAGCGTGTTTGGAATCGGTGCCGCAGCACATCCGATTAGCATATCAAAGGCGCCCGGAGCCGCCGTGCGCGTGCCGAAACGCGAGCCCATTGTTAAGGAAATACTGAGAGCCGCATCCCTTTGATGTAGGGAGGATAAAAAGGGGGCGCAAAGGGGAAATCGCTCTCTTACTCCAGCGCCAGGCGACAAGACGCAGCTCCAGCCCAGCGACCCGAACGTCCGTGAGACGCATCGAGGTACGCTGCGAGTACGGGATCAACGAACCACCGTGGGCACCTAACAGTAAGTAAGGAGGGGAAGGAGGATCATAGTCCATAAATAAGGAATAGGTACAGGGGTAGTGGAATAGGCCAGCCTCGTCGACTCACTGATTTAACATCAATTCGCAGGTAGCAGACAATAAATTATTAATAGCTGACCGTGTCTCCGTGTGATCTTGTGGAGAAGTGGGAACGCGTGTGGTGCTGTGTGCACAGCGGCTCGTCACGTGGGAGCGCGGCGTACAGCGGCACACGAGTGGGTGTCGCGTGTGTGCAGGTGTGTGCGCTCGTAGTGTGGGGGAAGGGGTCGGTGCGTCCGCAGGTCCCCGCTCCGTCTATCGCCGCAGGAACTCGCGCAGGGTGAGGGCAGCGTCATTCGCCCTCCGACCCCTGACCCCTGTTTTATAGCGCGTGATTCGTGGAGAGACAACGCAGCGTTTGCAGGTGAACGAGAGCGTACGACGAGCTATGCCTCTCACACGAGCTCGCGGAGGGACGGACCTGGGAGGGGAGCCGTCGGGCGATGAGCCCAGCGACGGCAGCAGCTGCTCGCAGAGAAACGAGGGGTCGGCGAACGGCGGAGCCCCTGCCATGGGAAGGGAGCAGGGAGAGACTTCGGGGACCAGCGGACCCAACAATAGCGAATCGTGGCCTACGCGTGTAGTGCTGCGTGTACAACGGCTCGCCTCGTGGGAGCGCTGCGCAGAGCGGCGCGAGAGTGGGTGTCGCGTGTGTGCACGTGTGTGCGCTCGTAGTGTGGGGGAAGGGGTCGGTGCGTCCGCAGGTCCCCGCTCCGTCTATCGCCACACGGACTCGCGCGGTGTGAGGGCAGCGTCGTTCGCCCTCCGACCCCTGACCCCCGTTTAGAGCGCGTGATTTATGGAGAGACAACACAGCATTTACAGGTGAACGAGAGCGTGCGGCGAGCTATGCCTCTCACACGAGCTCGCGGAGGGACGGACCAGGGACGGGAGCCGTCGGGCGATGAGCCCAGCGACGGCAGCAGCGGCTCGCAGAGTAGCGATGGGTCGGCGAACGGCGGAGCCCCTGCCATAGGCATGGAGCAGGGAGGGACTTCGGGGACCAGCGGCCCCAACACTTACACTAAATGGACTACATTTAAAAAAACACAAGTTTCTTACAATAATTTTGCGGTAGGTTATACACTTTATTTGAAGTTGGTTCAAGAAAAACGAGCACTGTTTATTCCATGGAGGTAGTCGTAAAATAATAACAGATGACTGCTTTGAAACATTAGAGCAATGAGTTGCACCATGTGGAAACTCGCGCGTCGAATGACATCGCCTAATGAGAAAACCCGTCTGCTTTAAAAAAAAAAAAATCCTTTGCCCATTGTGGGGGGGAAGGATTACTGTCTTCAAAAGAGCGGCAATCTGCAAGTTCATATATGGGACAATTGGAGTTTGGTTCAAAGTTCTGTTTATCTTTCCTATACTTTGCACTCCTATCGTGTATTTGCATTGCTTGTTGTAACGTTCTTACCCGCCCCCTATTGGACGTTTGTGAAAAAGAGCCGTATACCTTATCGGTTTCCTCCTGGAGTATAGAGTTTCCGATTATGTAATACGACACTCCCTCCTTTCCTCTCATGTTACCCTACATCAACCCAAGCATTAAACAGGAAGTATTGCAAATGTAAAATGTTATTAACATTGTCGAGTGTTTACATATTCTTTTCACGATAATTTTTTTATTTAAAAAAATGTGTAGAGGAGAGGATTTCCTGTATTTCTAAGATTACATCAAACTACGTCTCATGTACTGTTTATAACGGACTCGTAGAGTTAATTAGCTGATTAACAACAATTGATAGCAGCTAAAACTCACAAAAAGGAAGTTGATGCGGATGTCAATTAAGTTTGAGGACATGAAAGCAGATGCTCCTGGTTATAGCCAAATACCTGTCATAAAGAAGTATAAAATTCAGACATTAAGTCACAATTTTAATGGGACAAATTCATGCATATAAAATTCAGGTGTTTCATTTACTTCCCTTTACTTTAACATGTTATAGAACTAAACCTACAGGTTAAATTTAAACCAACTGTATTATATAGATACATATTAATTGTATGGTAAATACAAGTAAATACATGGTGATCATTAAACAAAACTATTTTATTTGACCAGACAAGGCCTACTGAGCGAAATAGTTATTTTTGAGAAGCGATCTGGTTATCACAAATGATAGCTCAACGTATTGGCGTATCATGTGGACATTTATAGCAGGCAAATACTCTAAATGTGTGATGTAGATTCTAAATGTGGAGGGCAAAATCGGAGGACTCGGAGAAAAATCCACCTGACCACGGAGAAAACACACAAGCTGCAAATATACAACACACGTTAGGGTCGGGATCGAGCCCACGACCTCCTGTATACCAGGCAAGGTAGTTAATATCTCCCCACGGTGGCGCGCCATTGATGTTATAAGAGTACCATTACACATCCAATGGGTAAAATGTATAAATTTTAACGCGAAATTTGCAGAGGATTTGGCTTCATCATTTCTCGTGATTGTGAAAAATGATCGATTACTTGCAATTTTATAATTATTACTGATCCTCACAACCTGCGTGTCCATGACTCAGTCGTTACCACGTAGCCACAAATCAGTCTGACATGAAACCGATCATCTTAACAAAGAATAACAACAGATTAACACGCTCTATAGATTAACTCCCATATAGACTATGTAGGTAAGTAATATATATATATTTATATCGCCCAATGTGTTATATTTATAATACATTATAACACATTAACCCAGAATCAAGACCCGACGCAGACGATCCATGGCTTTAATCTTCCACGAAAATTATGGGCACAACCCCCAAATCGAATCCATACGAACCATGGCAGATGCGGTTACTTAAAGCACATTTTATAATGAAAACTCTCCTGTAGCGTGTGCCTGTGGTCACCCAGAGTAGACCACAGAAGGTATGACTCTTCAATGCCCAATTCACAAATACGAAGGGTGGAGGCATCATCAGACCAGTACAATCCACTACATCTGACACAATCTGGCTAAACCACTTCAACGTAAAATTATAGTTGTTACTCTTTACCTACATCAAACATTCGAAGAAGTCACGTATAGATTTCCACTGAGACCATTACACTTGCATCGGTACCCTTAGACTAGTACAGATACCCCATACACTCACGGATCTACAGGCACAGCTGCAAAAAGGCAGAGCATTTTTTGCAAGAGAAATATTTGTTTTCGAATAAGTGCAATGTCTGCCCGCTGGTGGCATTATAACAAACTCACACCTGATAAATGTGTGCCTGGCACGAATGAATTAACCTTGAGTACGAGGTTAAATTGACCTTGACATGAACCCAGCACAGGAAAGGTCTGGTTCATGCTTTTAAACTCAATAGAGGATCTGTTTTATATATCGAACAGGAGGAGGTGGAGAGTGACTTGAATGGCTATTTCACAATGACGTATGCATTGTCGGGGGCGAGATAGGTGGGATCAGAACTGTCCACGGTCTTGGCATCATCTCCTGTCTTCGACGGTGCACCTGAGTGGTAGTCCTCTTGGAGTTTACTTGAATACAATGAAAATAAATGTTTGAGCACGAGGATCCAACACACATGTAACAATAACTATGTATATCTATCTTTATAAAAGCGCCACTCACAAGTATAGATACAATCAATGTAAGCAAAATAGCAAGCTGATAATAACAATTTATTAATAATAACATGCATAAAAAATCTAAACAATCGGGACATTTTATTTTTATGCGAATTATTTTAACAAATGTAATAAACCCACTCCGGACGATATCGTATCTCTTGTCTTGTCTTTATTCGTTCTTCATTTACACAGCTCTCTCACACACTGGGTTCCTCTTTCCCATTACTCCCGTTACTCCCATTACTCGAACTTGGCGTTCACTCGCTTTCCTCACTCCCTCACACCGCTGGCTAACGGCGTTCGGGAGACAGCCTCCGGCCTGCCACGTAGCCGCTGGTGTGCCGGAGGCGCAGACGTGGTCTCTCCTCGAACCTCTCCACACTGACCACAAGCTGTCTTTCTCCACCCCTTATATCACCTGGCTCACGTGATGCCACGCAGCCAATCATGAGCCTCACCCCTGGAACCTTTTAGATGTTGCTATACAGCCCCAGGGCTACGTCCCTGGCTCGACGTCCCATTGGCTATGGGCTGATGCCGGCAGAGCCTATCACCATCGCCCGGTTACCCCCGGGTGCATCCTCATATTACATCACCCCCCCTCCCCCCCCCCCCACGTGTGAAAAGTCAGCTCTCTCGGTTGGGAAAAGGGCGATGCACCGTAACGAGCAGATGTACCCACAGGTACCTGCGGACAATAGAGCCAAGCCGTGTCGCCAACAGCCCATGGCATGTCGCGTCGCGACCGACGAGCATATCGCTTGTTCCGGGCCTGCGTCCGGGCCGTAGCGAGCCTGGCGGCCTTCCGTGCCTCCGTAAAGCGGCGAAGCGACTCGCCGACATGTTCAGGCAAGGACAGGGGGGGGGTTCCTTCGTGGCCGTAGCCAGTTGCACTTCAATGGGAGGCACATTCTCCCGACCGTACATAAGGAAAAATGGCGAGTATCCCGTAGAAGCGTGTGGGACCATGCGGTAGGCAGACAGAACGCCAGGGATATGCAAGTCCCAGTCGGTCTGCTTTTCACTCACCGTGTGAAAAAGCATGGCCAACAAGGTAAAGTTAAACTGTTCCTCCATTCAATCCGTCTGCAGGTGGTAAGGGGAAGTGCGTATTTTCTTTGTGCCCAAGGCTGCGCACACATACCGGAGCAATTTAGAGGAGAAGTTATGGCCCTGGTCCGTGAGTAATCTCTCCAGAGCACCTTTGTCCATCACGTAACCATTGAGGAATGCTTCGGTCATGGACAAAGCCAATTGGTCGGGCAGGGGCCAGGCCATCGGCCAGCGAGAAAAATATTCAACTCCAACCAAGAGGAATTTGTTACTCCTAGCAGAAGAGGGGAACGGCCCAAGGATATCAAGAACAACTAGCTCATTCATCCGCGAAACTTCAATCGACTTATTTATCACGCAGCGGTTTCCGCCTTGCACATTCCTGGCATGCCTGGATAGCCTTGACGACATCCGCCGTCATGCCGGGCCAAAAGAAGATCCTCTACATTGTGAGAAAGGTTTTCTGCACACCGAGATGCATCAACTTGTCGGCATGCAGCGCGCGGATAAGATCATGACGAAGTGATGTCGGCAAGACAAGCCGTGATTGGCCTAACAAGCCTTCTCTGCACATAAGCAACCCATCCCGGATGGTAATCTGCTGTGAGTTCCCACAGGACAAGTGAGACTGCGACCCTTCTGCCCGATCGCGCAGAGGAGCCAACGAGGCGTCGGCCATCTGTTCACGTTGCCACACCGAATGTGACAGGTGCAGCGTGCTGTCGGTCACAACCGGCGCGGCCTGTCCGTCAACCTCCGACACTGTGCTCATAATAGGGGTGGGGAAGGCGGTGCTGTGCAGCGATGTGTGCCTGACGAACAGGCACAGGGAGGGCCCTGAGGCAACCTGGAAGGTGCGTCTGCATTTCCATGGTGGGTACCCTTACAGTAGGTTATATCAAAAGAGAATTCCGGCAACATCTCCAACCATCGTGACAGCTGTCCAGACGGTTGTTCCAATTTCAATAAGTATTGCAGGGCTGCTTGGTCAGTGCTTACGAGGAATTTTCTACTGTAAAGATAGGGCCGGTACTGGCGAACAAAATTAACGATCGCCAGCAACTCCCGGCGAGTGACACAATAACGAGTTTCAGCTGGGGATAAAACCCTGCTGCCGTACGCCACGACTCGTTCAATGCCGTTTTTACGTTGAGACAGGACAGCACCGATGCCGGTATCGCTAGCATCCGTGTCAAGGATGAAAGGCTACGAAAAATCCGGGTAGTCAAGCGTCGGTGCAGTAGCCAATCGATCCCGGAGGGACTGGAAGGCCAGTTCCTCTTCCGATCCCCATTTGAACCTCCGATTCTTGCCCGTCAAGACATGCAGAGGCCTTGCCAGCATGGCAAATTTTTTAATGAACCGACGATAATAAAATGCAAAGCCAATGACACGGCGCACGTCCCCTACGGAAGTGGGCATCGGCCACTCACGGACACAAGAAGTCTTAAATTTTGATTTAAAGCTTTCGTAACTGCAGGGATTTATATTCTTGGTTCTTTCAGTAAAGTCACGTAGAAGGGAAATAATAAAATAATATAAATATAAAACAATAAAAATTCTCACGACGTGTCGACTGCAACACAAGCAATCGTCACCAGGTGTGAAATCCACAGCAAGAAATTTTGAAAAAAATTTACCCGTAAAAACAACGTTTTTCACTATAAATCTTTTATATGCGTGGCGGCTAGAATCATCTCGTCCTCTGGCTTGAGATGGCTGCCACCTATGGGTCAGATGATTGCCTGCCACCATTAAGCAATTGGTAATTAAATATAATTTATTTTTTCCTAAAAAGTGTAAAATTTTGAAAAAAAAATTTCACGAAAATAAATTGTCACGCACAACGAGTCTGTGTGCAAAGTGTCAGCTCGATTGGATCACGGGAAGTGGGTTAAAAACGACCGAAAGATTTGCACGGTCGTAAGCAAGCATGCAAGTGAACTTAATATAAAGGATTTAAAAAGTGGCGGTTTTTCCCTAACTTCAGCACCAAGGACAGCGATTTGGTAGTTTGCCAGATGGACGAGTCCATCTATGTTCGGAAAAGAGGAGGGGGGAGCAGAAAATGGAATGTGGTCTGAAAGTCACCGTAAGCGTGAACACAATCAATTAAGACCTGAAATGGTTGATCAAATCCTTGCAATGATTGCTAAGCCAGAATCCATCTTCTCGGTTGAAATTGTCTCTGTGTTTGTATATGTGAATAGCCTCATGAACGAACCTCTCATGGTAGCCAGATGAGAGGATTGAGAAGGTCGGCGGAGGAATCGGGGCCCCAACGACGCTGCATGAATTTCTTATGAGCGGCCGACGGCAACTTATAAACCTACGCCATCTCAGCGAACGCGTCCTTCAGCGTCTTCTTTTTGTCGGCAGGGATGGAGCGAAACACTGCCAACGACACGCCGTCCAGTAGTGTAGGCAAAGCGTCCAACGCCTCGGCCTCTGTCCACCGTACGGATCGAAAAGTGGACTCGAACCGCCAAGTAAAGGCGCTCCAGTCACCACCGATGACAAATTCCTTGATGTTGGGGAGGCGATGGCTGCGGCCACCGTTGTCGTCTTTGGGCGCGGCCGCTCCCACCAA
This sequence comes from Lampetra fluviatilis, assembly GCF_964198595.1. Lineage (NCBI taxonomy): Eukaryota > Metazoa > Chordata > Hyperoartia > Petromyzontiformes > Petromyzontidae > Lampetra > Lampetra fluviatilis. The sequence goes on along the minus strand of NC_136322.1, from coordinate 5,267,307 downwards.
CCCCGCAGCACGCGGCTCCACCAAAATGGCAGCCACAGGCGGCGCGGCCGAGACCACGCCCACGCCCAAAATGGCGGGTCCGCTCCACGCGGCGGGTGTAGTGGCAGCCGTCTCCTCCGAGACCCCCCCGAAGGAGGCCCTGGTCGTCCGCACTCGACATCATCCGCAGCCGGAGTAACATCTACGTCGGCATCTCCGCGCAGCGCGGTGCCCGGCGCAGCAGTGGTCGCCGCAAGCGGGGCCGTCGCCCCCTGATGCAGCAAGCGCTGGTCGAGGGAGTCGTCGTCGTCCGAAGGTGGATCCGGTGGGTTTTTTTTCTTGAGGTGCCTGGACATCGTTGTTCTCAGCCCAAGCGGTCTCAAAAGTCACTTCTGACATCGGTGTAATAAACCCACTGCGAACGATATCGTATCTCTCGTCTTGTCTTTATTCGATCTTCATTTACACAGCTGTCTCACACACTGGGTTCCTTTTTCCCGTTACTCCCGTTACTCGAGCTTGGCGTTCGCTCGCTTTCCTCGCTCCCTCACACCGCTGGCTAACAGCGTTCGGGAGATAGCCTCCGGCCTGCCACGTGGCCGCTGGCGTGCCGAAGGCGCAGACGTGGTTTCTCCTCGAACCTCGCCACACTGACCACGAGCTGTCTCTCGTCCTCTCACCTGGCTCACGTGATGCCACGCGGCCAATCATGAGCCTCACCCCTGGAACCTTCTAGATGTTGCTATACAGCCCTAGGGCTATGCCCCTGGCTTGACATCGCATTGGCTGCGGGCTGAGGCCAGCAGTTCCTATCACCATCGCCCAGTTACCCCTGGGTGCATCCTCATATTACACAAGCGCCCGTGATTTTGACCAAGGCAGTCACCTGTCTAATACATTTGGACTGCGCCCTCGCCTTCAGCTCCATCCTCCCCTCTCTCTCCCCCTGTCTCTGCCCCCTTCCTCCCGCCATTGTCTAACGCATTCGCTTTACTTGCTCTACTTCTGGTGCTTTGCTCCTACATTGGCGCTGGCTGCCCCGCCCATGCTGTTTACGCCACACAGCTTTGCTCACTCTGAAAGCCCTTAAAAGCAGTTGCATTTAGAGGCTTGCCCCCTCTTTTCTCTCCGCCTGATGAATGCCGCTTGTGTTGCGATCGAAACGTCGTGCTTTTTTACTTTTATTTTTTATTTTTATTTATTTTTTATTTTAATTTATTTTTTATTTTAATTTTATTTTATTTTATATCTACGTGACTTTCCCAAAAGAACCAAGAATATGTATTCCTGCAGTCACGAAAGTTTTAAGTCAAAATGTAATGTATTTAGAAAGGCTACAGAGATGATGAAATCTGATACAAATATAGTTGAACCATCGCCATATGTACTACAAAAAAAATATTACAATGCAAACATGATGCCTTGTATAAAGGTGTCAGTTTTTGTACCAGTTGAAAGGGTAAAAACCTATCCCTATATTTTGCCACTGGTAAAGGAGGTCTCATAGTGTAAATGCGTACCCCGAGCTCTCAATACTCTGATAGTGTGCTGTTTTACTGGTAGGAACGAAGTGAACCAGCCTATAATAGATGATATCGTCCGTCCGTCCATCCGTCCGTCCGTCCGATGTCCGATTAGATGTAGCAACATCGCCCCCTACTGCAAACACTTGGCAGGACCCTACAAAAACCTTTAGACTCAGTGAGGCTTTCCTGGCTAAACAAGTGTAACATTCCCTTATAATTCCCTGAGATAGTTTTTTAATTCCCTGAGATAGTTTTTATACTGGTAGGAACGAAGTGAACCAGCCTACAATAGATTATATCGTCCGTCCGTCCGCCCGATGTCCGATTAGGTGTAGCAACATCGCCCCCTACTGCAAACACTTGGCAGGACCCTACAAAAACCTTTAGACTCAGTGAGGCTTTCCTGGCTAAACAAGTGTAACATTCCCTTATAATTCCATGAGATAGTTTTTTAATTCCCTGAGATAGTTCTTATACTGGTAGGAACGAAGTGAACCAGCCTACAATAGATTATATCGTCCGTCCGTCCGTCCGATGTCTGATTAGGTGTAGCAACATCGCCCCCTACTGCAAACACTTGGCAGGACCCTACAAAAACCTTTAGACTCAGTGAGGCTTTCCTGGCTAAACAAGTGTAGCATTCCCTTATAATTCCCTGAGATAGTTTTTTAATTCTCTAAAGTAAAAATTAACTCATTCCCTGAGATAGTTTTTAATTAAAACATTTACATAAAAAATGAACTCACAGCCGCCTAAAGCCTACAGCTGGGCCTAAAGCCTAGAACTAGGCCTCAAACTCTCCCTTCGTATCGTACCCCCGCGTGTGTGAAAGGGAGTTCATGTTTAACAATGTTACATTCCCTGATGTTTTTAAATAGAAACATTTAAATTTAAAGCGTTTACATTAATAATTAAAACATTTAAATTAAAAATTAACTCACAGCTGCCTAAAGCCTACAGCTAGGCCTAAAACTTAGAACTAGGCCTCAAACTCTCCCTTCGTATCGTCCGATTAGGTGTAGCAACATCGCCCCCTACTGCAAACACTTGGCAGGACCCTACAAAAACCTTTACACTCAGTGAGGCTTTCCTGGCTAAACAAGTGTAATAATACATTATGTTTATATTCTTTGGTTATTCGTTCCTACCAGCCGACCCCGCAGGGATCTGTTTGAGTTGTACGCCTTTTGGCGTCATCTGGTCCAACACCAATGGAGACTAGGCTCTAAGAAAAGCTGTCTCGGGTGTGGACCAATCAACTTCAAGGACAGTGCATATCATTATCAGAGTTGTTTCTTTTTGTTTGCATTTTGGCTGCTTGTGTTGTGGTTATTGCAAACATGATGCATTGTATAAAGGTGTCAGTTTTTGTACCAGTTGAAAGGGTAAAAACCTATCATTTCAAAAGCCAAGTCATATTATTCATTTGTGTTTTTTTGCATTCTGGAAGAGTAAAATTTTAAAGTCCTTCTAATAAATTGAGTTGAATTCGATTTTTATTTTTCAATCGACTAAGCCTGGATGAGAATGTGATACGAGTAACATCAAGTCACATTTTTATTGTATCTTAAAGGATTTTTTTAATTTAAAATTGTATTTGTACAGTGTAAATGTTTCTAACAAAAATAAAGTGTGACCCATAATATTGTTCATTGCATGAACTAGACACTTACCCCCATGGTAAGCATGATTTTCTCTCGTGTAAAATTGGATCACCTATACTAATAGCAAATTACGTGTCAATTTTATGCAATTGTGACTTTTCCACGTACCCATTATCCAGATCTTCATAAACTGAGTCGTCAGAATTCACGTATTCATTGTCGGCCTTATGACTTGCATCACCAACATCCTTTTTCATGCCACTTGGTATAGCCGGGAGATCATCCCATTTTCTTGTGCTAAAAAAATAAAATGGTATTGCAATATATTGCTGAGCAACATGCAGGCAATGTGCAAAAAGTACTTTTATCGGAAAGGTAGCTAAAACTGATGTTGCCCGCCTCAAAACGCAACCGCACGAACCACGTCGCTTGTCACTCCGTGCCCGTTGAGTTTTAATGTTTGTACTTTTTTACCATTAGGAATATAATTACTTAATTATTCACTTCAGAAATAAATACTTGAATCGTGTTCTTATTTGCCGAGACGTGTCTACAAATAGACAGTTTACATCAATGGAAGCTCCTGGCCTCCAACTGTGATTTACAGAATGTACTTGTTTTAGCCCATTGTAGTGTTTCCAAAATTGCTTTTTTTAAATTCCATTTCATGAGGAAGCCACTGGGCCATGCACTTTTAAAAAACTAGATTGTAAACTCATGTCTTTATAACTGTGTTAGTTTGTGCTTCCCGCCCCCCGCCAAAACCTCCGATGAGCACGGTTGAATACGTACGGTATGAAAGAGGTTCAACATGTGTATATACAAACAGCAGCGGGACATTCTCAGTGGTGAGCACATACGATTCGTAGAAGAGACATCCAGTGCATGCAGGTACTAAGACACCAACACGTGAATAATGCCACTGCTAATGCTAGAAATAGTTTAGAAAGCAAACAAAATCAAACTTCACCGCCACTATTTCATTACTGCAGGTCACTGCGAGCTGCCTAAGTGACATAAAAACCATGCTGAGCATTATTGATATATTCAGTGTACGACTCAAACAGAATTAGTTTTGTACTGTAAGACACTGGTTGTTATTATAATATATGTCGATAATCTCAAATGCTATACAAGACACAGAAGCAAACTCTCATTAACTCTTTCAAAAAATGCTTCACTTCCATTTTATAATGGAACTTATAAAATATTATTTAATAAATGGAAGCGTATACACTTTTCATTTTATAAGGTAAGGCCCAGTGAGCAATGTAGCTATTTTTTAGAAGTGACCTGGCCACGAATGATAACTGAACAAAGTGATGTATCAGGGGGGAATGTATAGCAGCCAAATATTCAAGTCTAAACGCATGTTTCCAAATTTGGAGAGAAAAACCAGAGGGCCTGGTAAAAAATCCATGCCACCATGGGAAGAACATATCAACTCCAAATATACAGGCGTCAGGGCCTGGATCGAAACCACGACCTACTGCATACCAGGCAAGGTAGTTAACATCTCGCCACCTTGGCCTCGTAAAAACATGAATATGTTTTATGACCATATCAACGTAAATAAATATGAATATGTTTTAATATATGTTTTAAAAATGTCCACAGGTCCTGACATCTTGTGGAAGAGAGTTCCATAGTCTGAGGTGTTGTATCCTAGCCTTCTTCCATCATTGATATATAATGAATGAAAACACACCAAAGCGCAGCAAACTGCAAAACACCAGGTGTTGTTAAGTAATGAACGGGAGGAGGGCTAGGATGGCAGAATTGCAACCTTGCATCAAGGAAAGATAAGGCCTGATAAACGGGCATATGTCACCCGTGCAGGCGGCATAGACAGTGGGAGAGTCAGCCAGACATAGTTAAGGCAAAAAGCCCAACCATCTATGACCTCAGCACATGGGCGAATAATGGGGCAGTGTCAACTCGAAGGCAATGAAAGGAAGCAGAGGCGCCTTTGTCTAAATCACAACCACAGAAAGCCAGGAATCATCACTGATTGTGTGTTTAGGGATTCCGAGCTAATTGGAACACGTGCACACAGGGAGGAGAAATACGCCTTGTTCTCCTGCAGCTGAGGGAGCAAAGATAAACCCAGCTCAAGGCTGGGTGTGCACAGGGGAGGGAGCTGATTTAAACAACCCTGCACGTTTGAACGTGAGGGGGCCTTGTCCTGAAATTAATAACACTCCCAGAGCAGAAGGTTGGATGACCACAGTGAAGGGTGTTGTGCATCTCTCAAGGATGCAGGCTCAGCTGAACAGCGAGGCTGCGGGGGTCACCAGAAGTTCGTGTTCGCCTAGTTAAGTCAAAAAGCTCAATTATTCTGTATTGCTATTAAAGTCACGTTAAAGTCGGAATTTAACAACAGGGTAGGCTAAAGTTATTGATATGAAATGTTATTTCCATACCTTAATACTTTATATACAACTCGACCCGAAGCATAACGGGATGAATCACCACCAGGTCGAATATAAAATACATAATAAAAGAGCGATGTTAAACCCAGGGTCGGAGAGAAAGGGAGATCCCGGCCGTCTTTGTATCCCCGCAGCGCGGGATAGGAGTGTATACGCTCGAGGAAACACCTCCACTTGAGTCAAGCACCACGATGGGAAATGACAGACCTTAGGTTACATACAGAATCATAACTGTAAAATGGTAAGGGACAAATGTTAAAACTTTTACCCATTTCTTTGTGCGTCAGTGAGGGTCGGAGGGAGTGTGCCCCTCCCTCCAGGTGGTGCAACACGGACAAAGATGCCTATGAGACGATTTGTAACGTATGTGTTTTGGTTCATGAAGAAGGCCAAACAAGAGATAATATCGCACCCAGACAGAGAGACGACCTCGAGGCAATTTTTAACACCTGATTGTTTGCTCGTGGATTTTATGGAGGGAGTATGACAACGGAATATACCGTGGGTGATGCACACAAGGACACACGGACGTACGGACACACACATGGACACACCTACCTACGGACAGATCCTGACACAGTAAATCAAAAAAAAACCCGCCTTGTGGGCAGGGTCCAAAGGGATTTTTCGGCATAAAAGAAAGGACCCTGAGCATTGGAAATCAGTTCGACCGGGAGGGTCGACTCAGGAGTTCGACCAGCGGGTCGGCTCAGGAGTTCGACCAGCGGGTCGGCTCAGGAGTTCGACCAGCGGGTCGGCTCAGGAGTTCGACCGGGAGGGTCGGCTCAGGAGTTCGACCGGGAGGGTCGACTCAGGAGCTCGACCGGGAGGGTCGACTCAGGAGCGAGCTGCGACCAGCGGGTCGGCTCGACTCATCTTCAGCTCGACCGGGAGGGTCGGCTCAGGAGCTCGACCGGGAGGGTCGACTCAGGAGCGAGCTGCGACCAGCGGGTCGGCTCGACTCTTCAGCTCGTCTGGGACTCAGCCGAGTTCAGCCGGCTCTCGGGGCTCGACTCAAGCGGCTCCCCATCTCCTCTGCAGGCGGGCAAGACCCGCTTGACAGCTCAACTCGGCCTGCGTGGGTCAACCTCTGCCGCGTCGGAGGTCTCTGCAGCTGACGGTCGCGGTTTGGCGACGAGGCTTCGTGCTCACCCTTGGTCGATGACCCAACACTGCACGCTGCGAGCGAGCTGTGGGCGCCACCTACCGACCGGGCATCCAAACCAAGTTCACCACGGTGACAGGGGAGCGACTGATACGTATGACGCGCACCGCCCCCTCACCACACGACCACCAGGCGTTTGTTTGACATAAAGAACCGACTCCGAACCCTGACTATTCAAGACAACTCTTACCACTCAAACACACTCGAACCCATAAGCCATCCGTGGCTGTGAAGGCACCACAACGAGACCGAGTGATGGCCATCCGTCGTTTATAAGAGTATTCGTAATTTTTATCTTTAATATTTAGTGGGCTGTACTCTTAATCGCATAAATTCCCAACAGATCCATCAATACGAATTGATTCTTGGCACCTCCTTCCGCCGAGCCACGCTCACGTGGGGAGTGGTGGCCCACCAGATCCTTATCAGGTGATCTGGTCCCCAATTAGTATAACGATCTTCGGAAAAGGAGCACCGTCACAGGCCCTTACTCCGAGCCATTCTGTTGTCAGATAACCTGCCGATGTATCTGTTGAGATTGGTGCCTTTAAGAATAATAACTGTTTTTGATTTTTTTTTTTATCGCCGTATAATCTTTCAAGTATCTTTCAGTCATAATCGCCGCACGTACTCGCATCCTCTACAGAATATTCAACTGTCCCGTGACCCAAGGTGCTAACAACGTGATAAGGGTTGCGTATGATCAATAAGGAGGGCGGTACTGCGTGAACAATATTGAGTATAATCATTCATTAAAGTTAAGGTTTTTCTTAGCATAGTATTTGCATATTTTAATGACTCTCTCTCTCACTAACAACCATCGCGTTATGCAGGATCCATGTGCCGTTGTCAAAGTGAAATCAGACAATCGTTGATGATACTGTATTGATGCCGTGTTGACGTTCCGGGATTGAGAGTTCGCATACTATATCATAGTTGAGGTTGAATTAGTAATAAATTGATTAATACAGAAGTGGTTGTGTGATTTTTTCCTGAAATCTATGCATAAGATCTGCTTCTGCGTTGAGATCTGAACTTGGTGACCTTAATAAACACACTAATACATACTCAGTAAATGTTAAAGCGATAACGGGGTGAACCGGGGACCTAAAATATAAGCGAGAATGAGACGAACCTAGACAACGATGCCGAGTTAATCTAAGTTAATCTTGCATACTTACACCACACCTGCATAACTGCATACGATTAATTGCCTTATTCCGATCGATAACCCACCCTCGTCACCGAGGCGGGGTCTGGTTATCATAACGACTTGCATTATCATAATTACACCCACTCGCATAATTACTACGATTACCTCTCGAATTGGCATAATTAAATGTGCATAATTACATAAATTAACATATTTCCGGATAATTACACATTTGGCCAAATTTCATTTGATTATTATTATTTTCACTGAATATTCATAACCCACATATACAACATAATAATTTCACCCACGCACGCATACAACATAACAAATTTTGATTACCCAACATATACAACAGAGGGCTACAGGGGAAAACGCGTGGTCACGAGTCAACGAAAGCCTCGTCCTTGGAATGTAGATAATATTTGCATCTCCAGATCTCTGAGACCTGAGGGTGACTGGTGAACGGGAGCTAGATAAGTGGATGAGACAAGCGGATAAGTGGAATGAATACTTACCTAGTTTGCTGTGTGGAATCGGGTTTCTTGAAACAGTTCCTGTAGAAAGAGGGACATGTTGGGAACATTTAACGAATAGGGAGACTACTAGGTGGACAGACACACAGATGAATGGACAGACAGAAGCAGTGATAGGTCTAGGAACGAACTGAGTTCCTGGCGTTTAATCTGGGCAGATGCCTGTGTTTAAAACTGGGCTCAACCCAGTCAACAATGAAACCCACACTTTCCGTTGCAGAGTGAGTAGGAATCTGCTGCCCCCTGTTGTATGTCTATATGTATGTTGAAATTACTTCGCACCTTACGTAGACAACCGTGCTAATCAGAGGTGCGGGGGAAGGACAACAAACTAAACACAAAGCAGTTTAAAAAAATAAGTTTGTCAGACAAGATGATTTAAAAGTGCATAGTTCCAATGGCTTCCGAATATCGGAAGGACGTTCCAGACGGCCGCAGAAGCGCATGCAATAGCATGCAATACAGTGACCATCTTTGTTCAATGGTTTGGCCAAAAGCCATTGCGAAGATGACTGGAGTTAAGTGACTCACTTAACTTTGAGGAATTTTGCACGTAGTTGTGCGATATCCACTTCCCCAAGACCGTTTTCTAACACAGGGTGATGCACTACTCTGCGAAAAATTCGAATGGATAATTTGTCTCGTGACGGAACATCATAAACACTATCAAAAGACACAGCATCAACCGAACTTTAGAAGTCACTTTCTTGAGGAAAGCAGAGTTGTTGTCTTTTTACAAAGAAGCTGCATGGGTTAAGAGATACTCACCAGGGTCTCGAGGATTGGCAAATAACTGCACAACACGCGTAGTATGGACAGGCCTTTATCCAGCAGTGAATAGATGAAGGGTTGTTCATGTACATCTGTGACCAAAGTTGATATCGCGGTGAATGTGAGGTTGGCAGCTGTGCTGTGTGTGTGTGCACTCAGAACGTACAGCTGCTTCCGGCGTATGTAGAGTAAGACCCCTCCAACAATGATCACAAACGCTCCCAGCACACCTCCCACCACACCTCCCACCACAGGGCCAATGATGCTTCCCGAGCCTGATAGGGAGGGGAAAGGAGAGTAGGACGACATCAGTGCTGTGTCAAGACCAATAGGTTTTACATATTTCTCCATACGAGGGTTTTTTTGGGTTATATCGCGTAAATATAAATGTGCTGTTAAACGCAACACCACCAAACACAACCAATCACGTAAACAAATGTGCCAATTAGTTACTAGTTCAGCACTAACCGGTGATGTGTTTCAGAGTAAACCCATAACATGTACAATTCAAGTATTACATTACAACCAGCCTCATCAGGCAACAGTCATAATTGACAAACTTTACGAATTGGCTGTCGGGTTTTGGCGGGTTTAACGACACACATTTATATTTATGTGATCTAACCCACTCGTCGGCATATACCCGATCTCTGATCTTGACTCACCCAGCTTCTCTACCTGGTCCTGACTCATCCACCTACTCTATTTGGTCCTGACTCACCCACCTACTCTACCTGGTCCTGGCTCACCCACCTACTCTCTTCTTCTCCCGCCCCTTCACTGGAACAAACTCCCCCCCCCCAACATTAAGCAATGATCTACGCTCACTCGTTTCTTCTCCTCCTCCAAAACTCACGTATTGTTCCCTAGCTCACCGCACGACTCCTTAATTTTCCCCTCATGACCACCACCATTCATGCTTCCTCTTCATATTCTCATGACAAGTCTCCCCGCTCATTCCCTCATTCATTCAATACATTCATGCATTCATCATCATTCGCCGTCATTAATTTTGCCTGAACGTAATTCACGCAATCATCACAGATTTGCTCATAGCTTCCTCTCATCTCTTGTATTCACATCATCTCCACCATTACATTCATATGCACCATTCCTAATTCTCCATACAGCGATAAATAAATTTAGTTCATACAAAATAAGCTTTTATCTCCATCAGACACTGGCCCTGCTGGTTACCGCTCATTGTCCGGCATCCCTGCCCATTGTTCAGGTTTCTCAGTTTTTGCCAAACGCTTCAGAATAGCGGCAACATCCTTTCTGGAACTGAAACCGTGCCGACCCAAATAAAAAAGAACAGAGCTTCGAGGAAACAATTAAATGTAAAAATGCGTATTGTAGATGGTCAATATTTTGTGCACACTTTTGCTGTGCATACTGATGACTGCAGTGCTCAATGAACCTGGTTTCCCGAGTTTGATTCCCAGTCACAATTCATTTCAGGGGTGACTGATGTCTGAACCAGTCCTTGCCTCTAGCCCCCTGCACCAACGTGCACCGACCAGTGGGGTGAAACGTGGCCACGCAACTCCCACGTGTGGTGAAACGAGGTCAAGACAGCATAGGGAGCCCTTCAATTATGAGCATATCAAGATTGTTTCAATGTCATTTGGTTTTCTGGAGACTTTGCAATTGTGACTGGTTTATAGTGGAGATGTAAGACTGTCTGAACAGAGTCCCAGTTTGCCTAGGACCATTGACTTCTCGTCTAGATTTCACACAAAGCGCTTGCCACATATTAACCTACTGTAGATACCTCGCAGATCTCATCAAGAAGCATAAAGCATCATCACACAAATTCCGGTCATCCTCACAGCAGCAGCGGCTTTTGGCTAAATGTCTAACAAAGATGGTCAGGGCATCACGCGGTGCTTCCATTGTGCTTCTGAGGCCATCTGGAACGCCATAGGACCTATGCACTTTTAAATCATCAATTGAAAACGCATTTCTTTGGAACTGATTTTTCTGTTTAGTTAATTGTCCTTTCCCCACACCTCCAATTAGCACAGTAGGCTATGTATGGTGCGAAATAAGTTCAACATACATACACATGTGCACGAGCTGGATATGCTCCAATGCTGAATTGCAGTAAATCGGAATACTTACTCAATAATGTCATGAGTGGTAGAGAGAAGCGTGTGTCCGTGTAGATGGCTACCCCTCCAGCACGGACGGAGCGTGCATTTGGAATGTACGTGTAGACGCGGAAACTGATCCTGAATGGTGGCAATGGACAAGGTGGAAGAACGACACGAGAATGAGGGCAGGAGTTTACACAACTGATGGGTGGGGAAATATGGATCCATGGGTGGTATATACAAGAGGTGAATGAGAGGTCATACCTTCCCCATTGGCCTATTATGAGGCTTGTCATTGCAACTTTAAAACATGGCACTTGTACCAGTCTACATGCACTCTTTAGCAGCAGAGCAGTGTAGTAAATACTCTCAAAGAGCAAGATGGCCCCGTTGATGGCAGCCTCGACCGGTTGGTGCTACCTATTTTGTCTTGTTTTGTCTGTTAATTGTGTTCTGCCAAGTTTTTTGGAGTTCTCTAACAAGAGACGAACTTTTAAACATCAGGGAAACAACTCCTGTGGATTTATTTCCTACTTTTCTGCTTCCAGCGGCAGAATTAGTGGGCATTCTAGTCAAAGCCGCGCTAGGCTTTGCTCAAGCAGCGACACGCTGCCGAAGGGGTAAACGGTCGGGGGCTCTAGTACGGCTACGCAGACGCGGGATCCGAACAGTGCTTCCAAGCTTTTTCCTCTCTAACGTACGTTCACTGTGCAACAAAATGGACGACCTTCAGCTACTGATGGTGAAAAACAGAGACTTTCTTACATCTTCTGTCTTGTGCTTCACGGAGACATGGCTGTGTGATTTGATCCCGGATACTGCGTTACAACTGGCAGGTCCAAATCGTAAGATCAGATCGGACATAGCACTCTTTGGCAAGACGAGGGGCGGTGGTATTCGTTTTTACACTAACAGTGGCTTGTGTGTAGATGTAACAGTGATTCTGCAACATTGTTCTCCAGACCTGGAATCATTTTTTATAAACTGGAAACCTTTCTACTTGCCTCGCGATTTCGCGTCGCTCATTTTGGTCGGAGCAAGCAAATCCGGATTCCCTGGTTATCGTGCTCGTCGATTTTAACAAAGGTAATCTCAGCCATGAACTCTCCAAATACAGACAATTCATTAAATGCCCTACCAGAGAAGGGAACACTCTGGACCACTGCTACACTACAGACAGTAGAGCCTACCACACCGTCCCCCGAGCAGCACTGGGACACTGTGACCATGCCATGGTCCACCTGATTCCTGCATACAGGCAGAAACTAAAGCTCTGTAAACCTGCTGTGATGACATCTAAACAGTGGACCAGTGAGGCTATATAGGATTTGCGGGCGTGCTTGGACTGGATATGTTCACGACTGCTACCAATAGTCTGGATGAACTCACAGAGGCTGTGACGTCGTACATCAGCTTCTGTGAGGACTGCTGTATTCAACACGCACCAGGGTGAACTTCAACAACAACAAGCCCTGGTTTTCAGTAAAGCTCAGAAGATTTAGGTTGAAGAAGTTAGCGTTTAGGAGATGGGCTAGAGACAGATTCAAAGAATCGAAGAACAAGTTTAGCAAGGCGGTGAGAGAGGCTAAACGACTGTATTCAGAGATACTAAAACATCAGTTCTCTGCTAACGACTCTGCTTCTGTCTGGAGAGGGCTCAGGCAGATCACCAACTACAAGCCCAGAGCCCTCCACACCACTAACGATACCTGCCTGGCCAACGACCTGAACGAATTATACTGTAGATTTGAAAGGCAATTGGACTGTCCTGAACTACCCCTTCCCACCCAAGAGACCTCCCCTCACTACAGAGACTTTTCAAGAGGCAGAACCCCCGCAAAGCAGCTGGGCCAGACTCTGTCTCTCCAGCAACCCTCAAGCACTGTGCTGACCAGCTGTCTCCGGTGTTCACCAACATCTTCAGCCTGTTTCAAGTCCTCCACTCTCATCCCTTTGCCCAGAAAGCCAAGGCCAACAGGACTTAAAGATTACAGACCTGTCGCCCTAACCTCTCTGGTAATGAAGCCTTTTGAGCGCCTGGTGCTGGCACATCTCAAAGCCATCACAGACCCTCTCCTGGACCCCCTGCAGTTTGCCTACAGAGCCAACAGATCTGTGGACGACGCAGTTAACATGGCCCTCCACTTCACACTACAGCACCTGGACTCCCCAGCAACCCACGCCAGGATACTGTTTGTGGACTTCAGCTCTGCTTTCAATACCATCATCCCTGCTATGCGTCAGGACAAGCTCTCCCAGCTTAACGTGCCCGACTCCACCTGCAGGTGGATCACAGACTTCCTGTCTGACAGGAAGCAGTGCGTTAGGCTGGGAACACAAGTCTCTGACTCCCGGTCCATCAGCACCGGATCTCCTCAGAGCTGCGTCCTTTACCCTCTGCTCTTCTCCCTGTACACCAACAGCTGCACCTCCAGTCATCCGTCCATCAAACTCTTGAAGTTTGCGTACGACACCACCCTCATTGGGCTAATCTCTGGTGGGGATGAGTCTGACTATAGGTGGGAAGCTGACAACCTGGGGACCTGGTGTAGCCAGAACAACTTAGAGCTTAATGCTCTTAAGACAATGGAGATGGTTGTTGACTTCAGGAAGAATACAGCCCAACTCACTCCCATCACCCTGTGCGACTCCCCAGTCAACACTGTGGAGTCCTTCCGCTTCCTGGGCACTATCCTCTCCCAGGATCTCAAGTGGGACCTGAACATCAGCTCCCTCATAAAGAGAGCTTAACACAGGATGTACTTTCTACGGCAGCTGAATAAATTCGACCTGCTAAAGACAATGATGGTGCACTTCTACACAGTCATCATTGAGTCCATCCTCACCTCCTCCATCACCATCCGGTATTCTGCTACCACTGCCAAGGACAAGAGCAGACTGCAGCGTATCATCCGCACTGCTGAGAAGTTGATTGGCTGCAATCTGCCTACCCTTGAGGACCTGTACACCTCGAGGATCCTGAGGCAAGTGAGGAAGATTGTGGCCGACTCCTCCAACCCTGGACACTCTCTGTTCCAGCTACTCCCCTCCGACAGAAGGCTGCGGTCCATCTGGACCAAAACCTCACGTCACAAAAACAGTTTCTTCCCATCTGCTGCTGGCCTCTTCAACAAGGCCAGGGCTCAAACTGACTTTAACACTTTATCTGCACAATGACATCTTGCCATATTTGCACTATGTTACCCTATTTGCATTTTTGTAATTTTATATTGCATATTATAGCTATTGTATATTTAATATTTATTTATTTATTTACATACTTTAGCTCCTTAGTATTAGTCAGATTTTGTACCTTTAGTATAGTTAGACTTGTACACCACTTATTTAAGATTTAGGATTCCTATATGTTTAATGTATGCACCTTCCTGCCAAAGTAAATTCCTAGTCTGTGCGAACTTTCATGGCGAATAAAACCCTTTCTAATTCTGAAAGGCAGCTGTCAGATCGAGAAAAACTGCACCGGTTCAACGTCTCTAATTTACAAATGTGTTCTACGTAGGTCTTGTCAATACTCCTGTCATTGTGAGCACGTGATGTCACCTTCCTTTCGAGAACATCGCGTAAGCATTTCAGTAGGGTTTTAATTCGTTGAAATAAGCTCACGGAAAAATGCACGCGGGTGGGGGACATACCTGTAAGCAGTGTTTGGCTTTAAGAGGCCATCGGAGAAGCTTCCGCTCGTTCTGCCAGTGCCAATTTGGACACTGACGATGGAGTTGGGGTTGGAGCACTCGGAGGGGTAAACACGATCGTCCACCTGGTACACGTTCGTGCTGCCACTCGCATATTCTGAGTACGTGCTCAGAGGCCACCTCTTCTCTGGACTCTCGCTGTTGGTTCCTGTGTGATCGGATAGAGTGAATCCATCCATCGGTTGATTCCTTTTTTACATGCATTCGTTAAAAGTTGCTAATAAAGTTTCCAAGATGAATCCTCAATGAAATACTCCATATACGTGGAACTAAATCGCACGTGAAAATTTGCACTTTAGATTCAAAATGTATATACTGTAATACGGTTTTCGTTACCCTAACAATTTCAAGTAGATGATGGAGAATGACTCATAGAGGTGCAAGGAGGAAGCACAGGCAAGATGGAAATGCAGCAGCAGCCATGAAGTCGGCTGGCATAAAATTCAGACCCAGAATCCCCCCCTCTACCATCCCAGGTCAATTAATGAGTGTTTACATTAAGGAGAAAACCAGTACCCAGAGAAAACCTACGTAGAGCAAGACCGCTCCATACAGATGCCCTCTCCTGGCCAGTGAGGGGACGGGACCACGACGTTAATGGGTAAGGCGTTTCACCACACGGAGTGATTCACCAACCCTCGCCTCCACTGTTGTGGATTACAAACATGCATAGCTACCAAGATTTGGATGAAAAATTGTGGAAGATACAGGTATTGATCCTGCTATATTTAGTATACTTAGTAAGCACTCTAATGTCTCATCTCTTTCCCCCTGGTAATAAAGTTAACTATAATTTTTGTCGTGCATTAATGAAGTGACCGAGCCGTATTCATAGCACGTTCGTTGCATTACCCTCGGACTGCTTGACGATGACCGTGTAGTACTTGAGGTCGCCGTTTGTGTTCTGGAACCAGCTGCAGCTGAAGGAGATTGTTAGGCTGCTCGGTGTTACCTGGTTCTGCACCGTCGTGATGTTCACCGTCTCTGGAACGGGTGGAGGAGCTACCCAAATGCGCACGGCAGGTTTGGAAATGAGCACAAGTACACAGACTGTCGTAATTTAGAGCCATTTGTTAATCCACTACCGGACGAATGCATGAACATTGCTTGACCATACTTTTTCATGCTGGTCAGTGTGGGATAGCGATGCAGGATCTGGAGGAGCTAGCAACAGTTCAGATACTGATATTTACCATATCCAGGAAATGCATGGGGGGAGGAGGGGTATCTCGATTCGTAGCGCAGCACCCTCAATACGGTGCCCACTGCTCCAACCTAGCAAGTGAGGCTTAAACAAAAATCCAGTCTTCAGGGCAAGTGCTCTTAATGAGCAGCCATTTAAAGGGTGGCATTGCTCACAAGGGAGTTGATAGGGCCACTCCCAGAACCAGCCACTTTTTTTCCCTCTCCAGTGCTGTATGTAAGGTGAAGTTCTTTTGCACCGTACGTAGCCAATCATGCTAAATCGGAGGTGCAGGAAAAATACAAATTCTGATGTGTAAACACTTAACCAGGTGGTCATTTGAGGTACAGTTGAGTAAAACGAGGCCCAGAACTGAACTTAAGTTGTTGGGTGTGTACGATGCCAACTTTGAACTCTTTATAAAAATACCACGCACTAAATTATTGTTACTGGCATGATTGATACAGGTTAGTGTAGGTGAATGGGTGCCCGGACATGGAACCATTGCTACGAGTCCAGACCACCGGATTGTCTCCAAAATGCATTGCAACATATTTTATGATGGGGAGACAGATTGATTTGCTCACATTTGGTACAAAACTCAACAATCACAACCACTCATGTGCCAATAAAAATGGATGAACTCACCGCTTACGTCGGTCCGTGCTTTTCCTTGCAGAGTTTGACTGGGCAGATTTCCTGAGTAGGTGGTGATATTGACTAAGTATTCAGTGTTCGGCTTCAGACGTCCAAGCATTGCAAATGTTAAATTTGTTCTTCCATTTCCCTGAGGCTCGATAATTGTTTCATTCAAATACTTGGTAGTGACTGTGAGACTACTGTTGTTGAATATGTCAATGATCTGCAATAGTTTACTGCCATTGATCACTTGCAGGTACAGCAAGCTCCATACACCGTCGGGGAGAGACCAACTGCAGGAAATATTCTCCGAGGAATACGTGAAGCAAGAAAAGTCTCTGACAGATGCTGGATCTGGGGGGGGTGGGGGGAAGTTGGTGAATGGGGTAGTTAGGGGGGAGGGGATGCAGGATTGGTGAAGATGTAACTCATTGCTGATATTACCAATGGCCATTAATCAAACCCATTTAATTCAAAACACAGTGGCACAAAAAAACTGACACATTGCAGGGTCTCAGTTATGAGCATGTGCGTGCATGTGATACTCGGTTGGTGCCTAAAACTGTCGACTCCATTGGCAGTACGGGCGTGCCAACATTGGGCCCGATTCCCCTCGGTGCGCGTGCTTACCAGTCCACCTCTGCTCTGGGTCTTCTGGTTTTTCCCTCCAGATTTAAAAGTCATGCATTTAGAGTATTTGGTTGCTATAACTTTCACATGATGATAAGCCACTTCGTTTTTGCTATCGTTTATGATCGTCAGGCCGCTTCTGAAAATAGCTACATAGCTCAGTGGGCCTTACCTGGTACAATGGAAATAGTGTTCGTTGTCTGCCGAGGTCACTTCTCTATGATGATGGCTAACTGGGCCTTTTCTCGTGTGGCCCCTAGTCTGTGGAGTTGACATCCCCTGGACGTTCATTATGCGGACTCCCTATCTTTATTCAATTCATGCATTAAGAGGCACTTATTTTTAAAGGAAATGTTCTATTTCTTGAATCTTTTTAGTTTTAGGTTGAATTTTATTGGGTTGGGCCTGCACGTGTGTGTGAGTGTTTTGTACAGCGCCTTCTGACTTCTTGGTGCAAGGCGCTTTAGCAGTGTAAATACATATCAAATTATTACCAGGATTAAAATTACGTCTGCCTACTTTAAATCAACTCAAATTACATCATTCCACGTGTTTTTGGCCTGCTTATACCAAAAGAGAATAGTGGCCTGTCAACATGACCAATGTGAATCGTGTATGTCTATTTTAAATGAAGGGGCAATGGCAGCATTACATGGTGGTGAAACGTTTTCAATACCAAATTAAGTAGTATCATGTGTAATATACACAATGCACTTGTGATACATAGTAGCATACACACATTACTGTCTAAATTAAAATAGTACGATCAAAAGATTGTATAGGTACTTACAAGTAATGTCCATGACGACATCTGCCCAATATGAGAGGTACCCATTGGTAGCCGTCACAGACACGGAGTAGTTCATTCCAGGAACCAGGTCAGTAAATGTTGTCAAGTTTGAGTAAATCTGGAATGTTGTAACCAAGTTTCCACTCTCAGACTCTGTCAAGTAGGCCCAGTACGAGAACGAGTCTGGGAGATAAGTCGTTCCTGAGACTGTCATGGTCGTGGTAGTCTTGTTAGTGATGGTGTAAACGATGTAAATTGACACTGAAATGGCCACATGCAAGCAAGACATTGTAATAGCATGTTTTAGTTATTTTACAATGGTTAAAGTTAATAATGAGAAATAAAAATTGCAAACAATGGCAGCATCATGTGGTGCTGAAACGTTTTGAATACTAAAGTTATACAACGTGTAATATACGCAATGCACTTGTGATATATAGTACCATACACAAATTACTATCTATAATAATATAGTCTGAACAGTTGATCACAACGGTACTTACAAGTTCTGTCCATTACCATATCTGACCAATATGAGACAGACCCATCGAAAGCCTGCACAGACACAGAGTAGTTCCTTCCAGGAACCAAGCCAGTAAATGTTGTCACATTTGAGTAAATCTGTAATGTTGTAACCAAGTTTCCACTCGCAATCTCTCTCAAGTAGGCCCAGTAGGAGAACGAGTCTGGGAGATAAGTCGTTCTTGAGACAGTCATGGTCGTGGTAGTCTTGCTGGTGATGGTTAAAACGATGTAACTTGACACTGAAATGGCCACATACAAGCAAGCCATTTGAATGTCATGTTTAGGTTATTTTACAATGATTAAAGCGAATAATGAGAAAGACCAATTGAAAACAATGGCAACATCAAGTGGTGGTGAAACGTTTTGAATACTAAACTAATTCAACGTGTAATATACGCAATGCAACTTGCGATATATAGTAGCATACACAGATTACTGTCTATATTAATCTAGTCTGAACAGTTGACCACAACGGTACTTACAAGTTCTGTCCATTACCACATTTGAATAATATGAGAATGGCCAAAAATAAGCCTCCACATATATAGAGTAGTTCCTTCCAGGAACCAGGTCAGTAAATGTTCCCGTGGTTGAGTTAATCTGGAAATATGTAACCAAGTTTCCACTCGCAGTGTCTCTCAAGTAGGCCCAGTAGTAGAACGAGTCTGGGAGATTAGTCGTTCCTGAGACTGTCATGGTCGTGGTAGTCTTCCTCGTGATGGCTAAAACGATGAACCTTGGCACTGAAATGGCCACATGCAAGCAAGACATGTTAATGGCATGTGTGGCACAATAGGAATGCAGCACTTTTAATTATTTCCTCGTGTAGCAATGGAATATAGTGTGGGCTTGTGAAGGTCCTTATGTGCTGTGGAGTACATCAATGCACGTGTGTACACCAGCATGTGATACTGAGTCGGGCCTGTAGGTGGCTGGCAGGGTTATTGTTTCAAGTTTCTAGTTTCATTTATTAGGTATAGCCCTGTGAGCCATTCGGCTCTTAAATCGGGTGCAACCGCAACAAACAAAAAAACACAAACATGAACAAGAAAACATCTTAAAGAGACTATGTGCAAACAGAAAATCCAAGAAAAGACAGCAAAATATTGCAGAAAAAGCACCGTACACCAACACTGTGTGCAAAAATCCCAGTGGGATGCAAGTCAAACAACAACAACCACAAGACAACTTAGATTAAGGCCATCAGTCTAACTCTGTACTACAACAAACAAACATAACCAAACCGAAAAACTTTTAAAAAATCACCAAAATAAAACCATAAAAGCAATGAAACGGTGAGCATAGGAACTGCGACCGAATTTTCACAATAAACGATGTAAGCAACATGTATTACCAAACTCTGCATACATAGCTGGCTGCATGAGTCACTCCACAACAGCAGGAGCATCAGTCGGAGTGCCAACATTTTTCAATGCACCTTTAAGATCAGCACACTAAATCAAAACACAGATCATACTTTGCAGCGATAATTTGGTAGTTCAATAATTTTTCTAAAATTTTCATCAACGGGGACAAAATTGAGATAGGTCGGTAGATATTTGGATCATCTTTAGGGCCCCCTTTGTGAAGTGGATGAACATAGGAATGTTTCCATTCGAGAGGTATTGATGCTTCTTTGATGGACAGGTTGAAAATATGGGCTATAGGTTTGTATATTAGGTGACCAACAGTTAGCAGAGCAAAGACGGGGATACTATCTGCTCCGATAGTGGAGGACCCTTTGAGGTAGGACAGTTGTTTCAGAACATTACATTCGTGGATTGGCTGGAAACTAAATTCGTTTAATGTTTGGGCAGGGGTGTAGGAATTTGCATGCGCAGGGGTGACTCCCAATACATTATCAAAAAGGTCACCAGCTTCAGAAAAATTAAGGTTAAAATTGTCAACTACTTTTTGGGGCTCTGAAAAATATTCTCCATTTTGGTTAAGCTGAACAGGCAGATTATCTGTGTTAGATGCCTTTTCAATACTTTTGATTGTTTTCCAGAAGGTCCTGGCATTTCCATGTGATTCCAGGAGAGTGGAGGAAAAGTATGCATTTTTTGCTTGCCGTATTTTTGTTGACGCATTTATTCCTTAAAATCCTGCATTCTAGCCAGTCATGGGCCAAATTACTTTTCTGAGCACATGCCCAAGCCTTGTCCCTAGTTTTCATGAGCTTAGTAATCAAGGGATCAAACCATGGTGGGCGGTTGCCTTTAGTTTTAAATCTAACCAACAGAGCATGTTTGTTAAGAATTTGGAGAAACGTGTACCTGAAGATCTCCCAAGCCGTAGTCAGGTTGGGGATATCACAGACCTTGTCAATATCCGAGTGAAGCACATCATTAGCAAATGCCTGAATGCTGAAGTGTCTCATGGAATGCTTCTCAACCAATTTAGGGAGGGCTTTGGGTCTGGCTGATGATCTGACCCCAAATATGAAGGAGTGATCACTAAGGTTATTACCCAGAACACCAGTCAGCGCGAAATTGTGAGGGGCATTTGTTAATAGGACGTCAAGCAGAGATGGCTGTCCCGGGTTTTTTAGGTTGGGTCTTGTGGAGACATTAATTGAAACAGGTTAAATTCATCTGCAAAATTTGTGGCCACGACCGGCGGGTTTAGCCAATTCCAATTCAAATCACCCATTAGAATGATTTCACCTTTAGGAAGGCCCACAAGAAGCTCCCTCAGTGCGTTCCCAGCTTCAACATCCTTACCACTAGGTGGTCTATAGCAGCACACTACCAATATCTGTTGATTTTTAGGGAGAGTGATTCTGAGAGCCAGACTTTCAAAGCAAGATTTCTTTAAAAAGGAATGAGCTGGTGAACATGCAATAGTACTATGAACATAAATGGCAATTCCACCTCCTTTGGACCCTCGGTCAAGTCGAAAAAGGTTGTAGTTGTCAATCGTAATCTGCAAGTCATTTACAGCCGGAGTGAGAAATGTTTCTGTAAGGCAGAAAATGTCCGGGTCCAGATTTGTCAATTCTAGTTTTAGTTGACTTAATTTAATCACAAGCCCTTTGATGTTGACATGTAGAACACCAACACCTTTTCTGCCAGAAAAATCTACAGCATTAAATGAGTTATTTATATTTGGGCCAGGGTGAAGCTCAATACCTCCCAGAAATAAGAAAAGTAGAATTAATAGTTTGCACAAGTATTTTCTGTGAAAGGATGAAGAGTGACGTACCTTGGACGAATAGCAGCTGCATACGTATGGCGACATTTTTAAGAGCAGAATGAAGTTAGAAAGGAGTGCTGGTGAAGTAATAGGACAGAGATAGGGTTTA
The DNA here is from genome assembly GCF_964198595.1 of Lampetra fluviatilis. Lineage (NCBI taxonomy): Eukaryota > Metazoa > Chordata > Hyperoartia > Petromyzontiformes > Petromyzontidae > Lampetra > Lampetra fluviatilis. The sequence goes on along the minus strand of NC_136322.1, from coordinate 5,245,261 downwards.
AAAGGATATAATGATGGAGTGTAGAAGTGGATATAAGCTGTTTCACTAGCGGGTGTAATGGCAAATGGAGCATCAAGTATGGACGAAAAATAACGAGGGCTGCCAGTGGTGGAGTTGTGTTTGGCACTAGATATGGCCGGGAGGGACAGCAGTAGAATACACAGCAGAACTGCCATCTTTAAAATAACAAAGAACCACAACAGTTAAACACACACGTGAAAACGTACATGTAGGCCAAGAGTAACATGACCTGTACAACAGTCACGTGGTTAATGGTGACTCGGTTGAGAATTTACGTGTGTAACACACGTGCTTTTGCATTTTACAGATAAATGACCCAAGTGTTGGTTATGATGGTTATATATATAATAGGGGTTTCCACTTTTTTCTGGCAACAAAACTGAAACCTTTGCAAGGAATCATGTTTACATTAACCACAATACTTGCAGTCAGAATGCAAACAAAAAACAACACTCTGATAATTTATGCATTGTCCTTGAAACTGATTGGTCCACACCAGATACAGCTTTCCTTAGAGCCTCGTTTCGTATGGTGTTAGACCAGATGACGCCAAAACGCGCACTTATACAGTACATATAATGGGTGTAAGATATCAATATAAGTGGATGGTATAGATATACATACAGCTTAGGATTAAAGTAATATTCGAATAGTGAAGCGTAAAGGTTTTGATTAAAGACAAAGTTGGTTTATCAGTAATGGATTGGGTTTAAGGGAAACTGTTATTGAGTAACCTGAACATGTACACCAGTCACGTGGTTAATCGCCACTCGGTTGGAAACTGCTGTGTGTGACACGTGCTGATGCATTTTACAGATGATCACAATCAATGTGTTTGCCCTCGATTTGGAGCACCTGTCCACGTCTTTCATTTTGAGTGTACAACATATTTTGGCGAGCCTGGCAGGAGAGTTTCCCAGAATTCACTGACAGGGATCAACTCTTCCAACGAGATGGGGCAAGCAATTGTACGGGCACCACATGTAAATACAGTCGCGCAAGGATCTGAACGGTCTTCACATCATGGCACTGGAACAGCTGCAGGACAAGGCTAATGCTACCTTGGATCAGCTGCAGAGAGCCCAGCTCATGGAAACATGCAGATATTTTAAGTGTTTCCATGATTGTGAGACTGGTGAAGATAAAAGCAGACGGGCTTTAATTCGTATGGCAGAAATAGTACTCGATTAATTTGATGACCAAGAAGATGATGAGGCCTGTGCATGTGTTTAAAACCTGCTGCCTTTCATTGAGACAATACAACCGAAAGACAAAGACAGAAAGGGAACAGGTCAAACACTGCCACCATCAAAACTATCTGAAGATATGGATGAGAAAATACAACAGTCACAAGAAGATTCCAGAAAAACCCTTGAAGTAAAGAAAACCTCAAGTGAAGGTGGAACAAAAACTAGAGCAGCATTGGATCTCGTACGAATGGCCAGACCAGGAAATCTAACAGAAGTCACAATCCGGAGAGAATTCAGAATATGTGGGCAGATTGGTGAAGGAGAGCATAAAAACAAGTTATCTTACGCCAATCTGATGCACCAGATCGATGCAGGAATCCATAAGGACCATGCTGTGTCTGACATCATTGAGGTAGTTATCACAGCAATCAGTCCTGGTCTGAATTTGAGGGACATGCTAGAAATAAAAACTCATTTGACTATTTACAAGTAAAAAAACATTTTGAAGGGACACTGTAGAGAACAAAGCATTATTTGATGAACATCTCTCAGGAGCCAAGATAATCTGCACGAAACTTTTTGTTTGAAGCTATCGAATTAAAGGACTTGTTGTATCTATGCCATTTTTGTTTTTTTATATTAAGAATAATTCTGCCAATATATATAATTTGTTTTTTAATAGCCACCAGTGGCAACTTGGGAGCAAACAAAGACGAGCGAAACCCCGTTTCCCAACTTCCACCACAGATGCGTGCACACCTCGCTTCAAAGGCCAGAAAGCATGAAAGAGACAGCCATCAAATGTCATTAACCTCCCCGAATTTCACACAAGAGGAAAAAGGGGGGGGGGAATTGCAAGGGGGTGTTAGGATAACCCCCACACTTCAGAAAGCCCCCCTCACAATACAAAAAAACAGGCGCCACGAGGAATATATAATTATATTCTTAACGGCTAAAAAAAATAGCATTGGCAACAAGAAAGCACAGACGGGTTTTCGAGCCATATTAGTTATACAAGTTACCAACTTAGCCATGAAAGTTAAGCAAACATTATCTATCCTCGCTCCAATTGTAAACCAGACTACAGTCTGCACCAGGGGGCCGTGAATCCTCATTTGTTAATTCCATACTGACATTATTTCCCTTTAATAATCTTCTACGCGGCCGGGCCGAAGCATCAAAGAATAATTATGGCAGTCAGGGTCGCTCCTAAGCCAAAAAAAAAAAATTCCCTAGCACCGGGATATCAAATAAAATAATAACAGGCTAATTCTAGATTTGAAGCTTTCGTGACTGCAATGATTCATATCCTTAGGTTTTTTCGGTAAAGTCACGTAGGTAAAAACATTAAAAAGTAAAACGTCGTGATTTTTATTTTATTTTACTTTTCAATGTTTTTACCTACGTGACTTTACCGAAAAAAACCTAAGGATAATAACAGGCTAAGTCAAATAATAAGTACGAAATTAGAGTGGATCTCCTAGGAGAGTTAAGGGCGGAGAAGTCTATCATAAGTAACCAACATACAATACTCCAGGGGAAGCGAGCAGCTCACAGCCGTCTTTGTCTTCCCGAGAGAAACGGCCACAGAGCAGGCACAAAGCCAGGAAATGGCCCTCATAAAAGTTCGTGGCGAGCGGGCGACGGCTCGAGAAAGGAAATCAACAGATGCCTCTCAGTATGCTCCAACGATAGAGCACAGCCGTCTTTGTCTCCCCGCAGCACGGACAGCAAGATTTTCGCACACGAGCAAATAACATCTCCCCATAAAGAAACCAAACCACGATGGAAATACCGTGAACACGGCTACTTACAATCAAATCACAATAATACTAAGCAGCAAAGGTGAGCCTCATTTTAACTTCCAGACCAGGAGCCGTATGAGACAAAGGATAAACGCCAAGAGCGAGGGAAGAGATTATAGAGCTCGCTTAACGCGTAGGCTTTCGCGACCAATATTATTCATAATCAAAACCCAAAACGTGGATTATGATTTAGCAACCTCGGTGCGAACGCGAATCGTCAGTCTGGTTTGGTTTGATGACTCATGTGTGGCGCCGTTTCGCGAGGAAACCCTCACCCCTCCCTCCAGAATTATTGCGGGCAGCTGTGTCTTTGAAGAACCTTTCCTCCAATAAGTCGCACATACAGACGCACCCACGACACACACGGACGGACACGCACACGACACGCCCAGACGCAGATGTGTCCACACACACGAACAAAACAGTTATATGGTTCCGGCCTTTGAACAACTCGAAAAAAAACCGAGTGGATTTTCCCGATATAAGCCGAGAAAAAATCCATTCAACCCATCCCACCGGGGCTCAGGCCCCCCATCTTTCCGGGGCTCAAGCCCCTTATCTCATCTCACCGGGGCTCAGGCTCCCATCTCATCTCGACGCCGACAACGAAGGAGCTCTTCCGTCATCCAGAATGACGATGTTCGCGGGGTAGCGACGTGCATTGACAAGCCGAGGTGCCAGCCTGCCCGCGCACAAGTGAACGAGCTTCGCCCCTTCGTCCGGTCACCAAGCCGAGGTGCCAGCCTGCCCGCGCACAAGTGAACGAGCTTCGCCCCTTCGTCCTGTCACCAAGCCGATGTGCCAGCCTGCCCGCGTACGAGTGAACGAGCATCGTCCCTTCGTCCTGTCACCAAGCCGAGGTGCCAGCCTGCCCGCACACAAGTGAACGAGCATCGTCCCTTCGTCCTGTCACCAAGCCGAGGTGCCAGCCTGCCGCGCACGAGCAAACGAGCACTGCTGCGCCGTCAGTCACCGTACGGGTGTCAGCTCCGAGGGAGGTGTCGGAAAGCGAGCAGCTCACCGCAGCCACGCTCGAGCGACAGGGACCTTCTCCGAAAGTCGTTCGTATCCACAACCCCCCCCCCCACTCATAGACCCACACACGCACGCAACGACGTCACGAACTTACCTAAGAGACTATCTATTCCACCCACACCATCATATCAACCCTAGTCAATTATCAGAAGACTAATTACCAATTACATGAACCATCAGCTGGCCGTGAGGAATCGTGGCCCATCGAGTGATTAAGAGTCCGTCGGTTATAAGAGTGTGAGGGCCGGCAAAATCCCATCACCACCTCCACGCGGTGCCGGCTGGATTCCAACCAACGGTGAGGGTCTTTGGCGTCAGATGGAGCGACCCACCGGCCAAAGTATTTCTGTGTCGCATCTATGGCAACGTCAAATCAACTTGGAACAAGCTAGGGCACCCCTCGGGGGAAACGCGCGCCGTCCTCGCCCGAACGATGCGAGAAGTGGACGAGGGCTACCTACTCATGGATGGGGCAGGCTAAAGAAGTTAGTCCGACTACGGCTGGGAACACTCAACATCGGAACATTGACAGGGAGAAGTCGAGAATTGTCAGCTGCCCTAAAGGCCCGTCGTATCGACATCGTATGCATCCAAGAAACGAAGTGGAGTGGAGCAAAGGCCAGGGAGATTGGAGAAGGATACAAACTGTTCTACAACGGTGAAAGAAACACCAAGAACGGCGTTGGAATCGCAGTCAGCCAAAATCTACGAGACAGCGTCGTGGCCGTCCACCGTGTTTCCGACCGCCTCATGTCCATCGAAATCGACTCAAACGACCTACGCCTCCGGGTGGTATCTTGTTATGCGCCGCAGCCCAGCTGCCCAGCAGATACCAAGGAGGAATTTTGGGAACAATTTGATGGACACATGCAATCGATAAATGGAGAAGAGCAGTTAGTAATTGGTGGAGACCTAAATGGACACGTTGGAAGCGCCCGGGATGGATACCCTCGAAACCATGGTGGCCAAGGATATGGTACCCGGAACGATGAGGGAAACCGAGCCCTGGACTTTGCGGAAGCCCATGATCTTGTCCTCGCCAACACCTTCTTCAAGAAGAAACCGTCCCATCTCATTACGTACGCCAGTGGTGGGAGATCAACTCAAATTGATTACTGGCTTGTCAAGCGGGATAAGCTGAAAACGGTGACAAACACTAAAGTCATACCATCGGACAACATCGCCCCACAACATCACATCCTGGTCATGGACATAAAAATGGACATTGGCCAGCGACATCGCCCACCAACAACTGGACAGCAGCGAATTAAGTGGTGGCGGATGAAGGAATGCAAGGATCAGCTGAGAGTCGCCTTTAATCAGATTGACGTGAACACCAACCGACCAGCGAATGCGATTTGGGAAGATCTCGCCGGCCAACTGTGCACAGCAGCAATGGAAGCACTGGGGCTAACTAAGCCGGGAAAACACTTCATTGACAAGCAAATATGGTGGTGGAACGAAGAAGTTCAGCTAGCAGTGAAAGGGAAGAAGCTAGCTTTCAAGAAGTGGCGCCAAACGCTCGCAGATCTGGATTACCAACAATACAGAAACTGCAAATCGGCAGCGAAGCGAGTAGTTGCAGCGGTGAAATTAGCTCAATACGACCAACTGTATGTCGAACTGGACACCCCAGAAGGTGCCAATAAGATCTATCGACTGGCAGAGGCACGCCATCTTTCGACTCAGGATATTGGTCAGGTCAAATGCATAAAGGATGAGAATCACAGCACTCTCAGAGACCCCCCCGCCATCCTTCAACGCTGGAGCGACTACTTCTCTGGAATCTGCAACCAGGAATTTCCCCACCCACCGATTATTAGCGCTGAACACGTCCTCGGTCCGGTTTCACCTATCACCATCACCGAAGTGGAACAAGCTATCAGGAGAATGAAGAATGGGAAAGCGACTGGCCCGGACGATATCCCTGCTGAAGCCTGGAAGATCCTTGGCAGGCAGGGTGCTGCCCTCCTTACCCAGCTCTTCAACACCATCACGAGCACCAGTGAGGTCCCAGAAGCCTGGTCGACCAGCACGACGGTTCCAATTTGGAAGGGTAAAGGGGACGTGGCAGAATGCTCGAATTACAGGCCAATCCGGCTCCTGTGTCATGCGATGAAGATCTTTGAGCGAGTTTTGGACACGAGGATTAGAAACATCATCACCCTATCACCCAACCAATGCGGCTTCGTCAAAGGATGTGGCACTACGGACGCCATATTCGCGGCGAGGCTCCTGCTGGAGAGGCACAGAGAGAAGAACCAAGCTGTGCATGTGTCGTTCCTCGACCTTGAAAAGGCATTTGACAGGGTCCCCCACGACCTCATCTGGCACTCGCTTCGATCCCATGGAGTACCTGAAACCTACGTGCATTGGGTGCAACTCCTATACAAGAACGTCACCAGTGCAGTCAGGTGTGCAGTGGGCATATCACCGCCATTTCCCATCAACGTTGGAGTGCACCAAGGATCGGCCCTGTCACCACTCCTGTTTATCCTGTGCATGGACACGATCACTGCCGACCTGCACACGCCCCTGCCATGGTCAATTCTCTACGCGGATGACGTCCTCCTCTCAGATGAAGAGAGAGGAGAAGTGGAAAGACAAACGCGCCTGTGGAAGGAACGTTTGGACGAAAACGGGATGAGGTTCAACATCAAAAAGACGGAGTATATGGAGTGTGGCCCCCAAACCGACGGCACCATCAGTATTGACGGAGAATATCTGAAGAAAGTGACGGACTTTAAGTACCTGGGCTCCACCATCAGCTCAGATGGTAGCATCACGACTGATGTGAGGTCACGAGTCAATGCGGCGTGGATGAAATGGAGGCAAGTCACCGGAGTCCTCTGTGATCGGAAAATTCCGGATAGGCTGAAGGGAAAAATATACAAGACCATCGTCCGACCGGTGGCACTCTATGGATCCGAGTGCTGGCCAGCCACAACTGTACACGAACAAGCTCTCCACACCATGGAGATGAGGATGCTCAGATGGAGCCTCGGGCTCACTCGATGGGATCGTGTCAGGAACGAAGACGTTCGGAAGCGACTTGGTGTGGCCCCCATTGCGGACAAGATGCTTGAGGCAAGGCTTCGGTGGTACGGCCACGTGATGCGAAGTGAAGAGTCATCAGTGGCCAAGACTGCCTTGCGTATTGAGCCAGAGGGCCGCCGTCCACGCGGGCGTCCGAAGAAGCGATGGATGGACCGAATAAAGGAAGACATGAAGACGGTCAACGCATCCCCTGAAGATGCCCTGGACCGAGCCAAATGGAGAAGACAATGCCGAAAAGCGGACCCTGCGCCACAGCGGGAACAACGCTAGGAAGAAGAAGGTTATAAGAGTGTGAGGTTGTTTTCCTTGCCTTTCATTTTCGTTTCGCTCATCGCATAGGCGACCAATAGATTCGTCGAGGCAAACTAAAACTCTCGAAATCATCATTACGAATCGACACGTTTACAGAGAGAAAATATCGTGTCAAACCTGTTTTTTTGTCATAGAGTCTCGCCAAAAAAAAAAAAATTAAAGCAGAGCAGATACGCTCTCTCACAAACACCCACCCACCCACCCTTGTCTCAAACATTTCGGGAAAAATGTATACTTGCCGATTAATCTATTGATGTATACTTTCGCCTCTGGGGTACAATAAGTGCCTTTATTGCCCGTCATATGAATATCGTCGCATGCTTGTTTTAAAACTCGGCCGGTCGCTGGTTGTGCTCGATACATGGGGGAACTAATGAGATGTCTGGTGGAAAAGTAGAAATTACGATTGTTAGAAGAATGTTAGCCTTCAGTTCGTTAATTGCATAATCTCGCCAATGAATCTATGGACGTATGCTTGCCTTTGCATGTTAGAGTGTCAAATGTTTGTTTAGAATAAAAATTGTTAACACAGAAGTATCTCGAGTGTTTCTTTCCAAGTTCATGCAAAACTGTCTTATTCATAAGAACTGTATCCTGCGATGAGAAATGAATTTGGAGACCTAACAACATAAACACACAAAGATAATCATTAAATGTTTAATCAATGATAATCGTTTTATCCCGATTGATACAACTCTGTATAACGAAGCTAAGCCTAATGATCATAACTGCACACATTAACATAATCGCAAGCATCCGCATAAATTACTACGATTATCTCCGTGATTATTATAATTTATGCTTATAATTACACACATTAACATAATTTATGCGATTATTTTTTATCTAAATTTCATAATCCGAAAAATACAACAACTCTGACGAGCAGAAGACAGATTGGAAGAACTACCTGGCCAATGTAGTGCATGCTTATAACTGTACTCGTAGTGAAGGCAACCGGATTCTAACCTTTTTATCTTCTTCTTGGTTCTTTCGGTAAAGTCACGTAAAAGGGATGTAATAAAATAACAAAAATAAAACATAATAAAATAATTCTCACGACGTTTCGGCCACAACGCAAGCAGCCGTCCTCAGGTGAAGAACATGTCTGTCGATAAGACAGACTCTGACAGACTCTGACATACTCTATTATTTTATTACTTCCCTTCTACGTGACTTTACCGAAAGAACCAAGAAGATGAATCCCTGCAGTCACGAAAGCTTTAAATCGAAACTTTTTATCTTCTGTTTGGGAGGTCTCCAAAACTACCAGTGGATCTTATTTTTGTTTTCGAACACCAGGGAGAGAGAGGATCCTAAAAGCAATTTGTGGAGAAGTGGAGACAGCGGATGGTGGACGCATACAGAATAGCATCCAACTTTGCAACAAAAGAACCCACTAAAGGGAAGGGCCAGTATGACGAGAAAATCCATGGGGTAGAGCTATGGCAAGGTAATCATGTCCTGCTCCTACTGAGAGGACAAGGTGTATATTGTTATTGGGAGAAAAATTAATGGCAGGCCAGTTTATGAGGTCAAACCTTAGAATGGTGAAGGGAGAACCAAAATAATTAATCGGAATTTGCATCTACCTTGTGACTTCCTCACAATTGAGCAGCCATCACAAAAGCAACGGAGTAAGAAAGCACTAAAGAAAACTCACCAAACAAGGACAAGAGGCCCATGCAAAGACACGCAGGAACCATCAGACAATGAGTTGGTAACAGATAAAGAATTTGAGCTTACTATAGTTGACAAAAAACTGATCAGCAAGCTATAGTAATACAGGACACGAATTCACCGTTGAACCCAGAAGCTGAAGAATTCCACCCACACAAGAGAGAAGGTGAACACCAGTTATCAGCAGCAGGCAAGAAATATGTATGCGAGTAGTCATCACAACAGAAGACTCGACCTTCAAAGAAAGAGAAGACAGCCAAAGACACTCACCTATGACAAGTTTGGCTAACCTAACATTGTGAGAAGAAGCTCATGGAGAAACAAGGGTCTTTTAACTACAACATGGATGATTTAGACAAAATATAAGCAGTGATCATATGGTTGTTAAGTTCTTCTTCTTGGTTCTTTCGGTAAATTCACATAGAAGAGAAATAATAAAAATATAAAGATAAAACATAATAAAATAATTCTCACGACGTTTCGGCCACAATGCAAGCAGCCATCCTCAGGTGAAGACAGGTCTGTCGAGAAGACAGAGTCTGAATGAAACACTCCAGGCTTGAAGCGTGGCTTTCCTGTAGACACCCATACGGATGCTTACTTAAAACCGGAGTCCCACCACCATCCATCCCAGAAGAACTCTCTCATCAAGACTCTACACCATAGAGCCCAATGTATCTCCGACCAGGAACACTTGCCAGTGAACTTAAACACGTACGCCAAGCTCTTAAGGCTAATGTTTACTCCGACTACACAATCCGAAAAGCCATCACTCCAACCATTAAGAAGGATCTTGTTGAGGAGCCTTTCAAAACCATCACCTTACCCTACATTGCTGGGATCACAAAAAAATCTCCAAAATCCTGATTAAACACAAGATCCAGGTTCGATTCAACGCAGTACATAAAATCCGTGATCTGGTCCCATATGTAAAAGATGTGGTTCCAGACATACAGTACCCTGGCGTCTACAAACTAAGTTGCCTTTGTGGTAGCAGTTACATTGGATAAACCAAACGACATGTCTCGGACCGTATCCGTGAACATAAATCAGACTTGAAACACGGTAGGACTAACACCTCAGCCGTGGCAGATCACTGTTAGAATTCAGTGGGCTCACATGATATTGACTTCTCCAAGACAGAGGTTATCTGCAAGCCATCTGGCTACCATGAGAGATTCGTTCATGAGGCGATCCATATATACAAACACAGAGACAATTTTAACCGAGAAGATGGATGCTGGCTCATCAATCATTGGAAGGACGTAATAAACCATTTCGGATCTTAACTGATTTCGTTCACGTTTACGGTGACTTTCAGACCGCAGTCCACTCACTGGCATTGACTATATATCTTGTATTCTCTGCAGGAAATGTATTCTTTGCTCCGCTGCAAGCTTCCTATCACCACTCTCCCATTGACATATTTCGTTGCTTCCTCTTAGTACCTTTCACGCGACGGTCAATGGTATAGTGTATAGCATATTGTATAATAATAAATAGTATTGAAGTGTAATATTTAATACAATGTATAAGGTAATATATAGTATCGAAATTGTATAGTGAATATACAGCAGTGTGGTATACAGTTGGGTGGGTAGAATAATACATAGTGTAATATTACACTATATAAAACATAGTGTAATATTACACTATGTATTATTCTAAGACATAGGGTAGTGTATAGCAATACAGTATACAATTTAATACTATGTAGTTTATACTTTAGCTTTTTACGTTGTTGTTCAGTTACTGCAGCTACATACTATTAGCATTCCTTCCCCTTATTAATGCTACCCCTATCCCCTCCCTTTGATGCTGCTAATCCTGCATAATGCCCATGCATTATGCAGGATTAGCATTTCACAAATAGCACTAATCGCATTCCTGCATTTCCATTAATTATGCTAAATTCCTCTTGATATGCAGATTATTTTGTCAATGCGCATTTCCCTCCCCCTTCCAACCCAGCTTAAATAGACGCTCCAAGCGTGGTGGTGTTTTCTTTTAGACGCTGTCGCCTCGACAGACCTGATCTTCACCTGAGGACGGTTGCTTGTGTTGTGGCCGAAACGTTGTGAGAATTATTTTATTATGTTTTATTTTTATTATTTTATTACTTCCCTTCTACGTGACTTTGCCGAAAGAACCAAGAAGAATTGTTTTATTATGTTTTATCTTTATTATTTTATTATTTCTCTTCTACGTGACTTTACCGAAAGAAATAAAGAAGATGAATCCCTGCAGTCCCGAAAGCTTGAAATAAAAATAAAAATGGTTGTTAAGTTGTTTAAGATTTTTTTTGTAAGTGTTGTGTTTAATATGTTAGGAAGGGGTAATTGCTTGAGATGAAACATAAAACAAAAATGATGAGGAAAAGGTTTAAAGTATGTTGGTAGGGCGATTAGTAAATACCTGAGAGCTAAATTTCACAGGGCATTGACAAGCTGGAAAGGATGTTGTTCTTAACACATACTGGTAAAAGAATCCCAACCATTTCTGGTGAGTAAAATGTGAATTATGGTTTAATAATACCAGAGTTCTAGATTTGAAGCTTTCGTGACTGCAATGATTCATATTCTCAGGTTTTTTCGGTAAAGTCACGTAAAATCCGTGATCTGATTCCATCTGTGAAGGATGTCGTTCCTGACTTACAGTATCCTGGAGTCTACAAATTGAGTTGCATTTGTGGTGATTGCTACATTGGAGAAACAAAACGTCATGTTGCTGATCGTGTCCGCGAGCACAAGTCAGATCTGAAACACGGCAGAACTGATTCTTCGGCCGTTGCCGATCATTGCTACAACTCGGCGGGCTCTCATGAAATTGTCTTTTCCGAGACCAAGGTTCTCTGCAAACCTCCGGGCTACCATCAAAGGTTTGTACACGAAGCCATACAAATATACAAACACAGACATAATTTCAACCGTGATGATGGGTACAAACTCAGTAATCACTGGAAAGATGTTATTAACCACGCAAAAAAGACTTAATTACACTTTTTGGACCATCTTATCTGACAGGCACTATTTTAATTTACTTCACCGAGTGTTAACATCCACAGTGTTTAACAGTAATCTCTTCATTGTTCTTTGATCACCGCTCGCCACGTTTCCATTCATTGTGTTGAGCACTACGTGATGTCTTTGATCACCGCTCGCCCTCCGTCCCGGCGCGTCTCCATTCATTGTGTTGAGCACTGCGTGCAGTCTTTGATCGCCGCTCGCCCTCCGTCCCGACACGTCTCCATTCATTGTGTTGAGCACTGCGTGCAGTCTTTGATCACCGCTCCTCCTCCCTCCCGATACGTTTCCATTCATTGGCTACCACAGCCTGATAAGCTCTCCCCCCCTCTCCACCTCCCTTCAACTTGCTTATAAGGGATTACATCTTGAATCATTGCTTCACTTGATGCAGCTAATTCGGCTGTGACGGTCCCACCTGATGACGGAGACTTGTGTTGCCTCCGAAACGTCGTGAATTTTATTTTTGTTTTGTTTTATTTTACTTTCATTAATTTTAATGTTTTTACCTACGTGACTTTACCGAAAAAACCTGAGAATATAATACCAGAGTGTCTGGTAATTCCTAATGCATAATGCAATGCTCGGTCACCTGGCTCTTCGTGCACAAAGAGTTGGAGCTAACCCAAAACAGAAAACTTAGCACTGTACACTGTAAGATGACGTTCTGTAGATAATACAGGTAATCATATAACCCTAATACTGTTTATTCTATAACCATGCCCATGCACCTAGAGCATGACTACTTGCAATGCTATTAAGAATAGAACACGTGTACAGTAGTAAGTTATACAATGGTGACAAGTAAAGTAAATATAAAGTACATATACAATACAGATAATGAGTGTAAGATATCAATATAAGTGGATGGTATAGATCGACATACAGCTTAGGATTAAAGTAATATTCGAATAGTGAAGTGTAAAGGTTTTGATTGAAGAAAAAGATGGTTTTTCAGTAATGTAATGGATTTAAGGGAAACTGTTATTGATTAATCTGACGTGTACACCAATCGCGTGGTTAATGGCGACTCGGTTGAGAATTTCTGTAACACATGCTGAAGCATTTTACAGATTATCATAATAAATGTGTTTGCCGTCGATTTGGAGAATCTACCCACGTCCTTAATTTCGAGAGTGCAACACATGTTTTCGTTATTTTACAATGATTTAGGCGAATAATGAAAAATAAATTAATCAATAAATATTTTGCCTGCAAAGAACATAAATAGCTTGGACATGCAACAGCAAGACAACAGGGCACACAGACATATTGACCAACACACAATCTTGCTTAAGTAACCTTGCGAGCAGATGACTGAGGCATCTTCATTGTGGCCACAGTTGTGCGTCCCCCAGGGAAGATGACTACAGTTGGAGAGCCCAGTCTCGTTGCCAGAGCACTGAACATCGTCGAGCCAGATAGGACCACTGCCCTGTCCAAAGTAAGCAGATGGCATGGCAACGCCATTGAGGCCACAACCCATTTGATGACACACGACCTTGGCATCCTGCGAGTTCCAGAAGTCGTCACACACCGTGCCCCACTGGCCATTGTAGAACACCTCCACCCGGCCCTGACATGTGGAGTTACTCCCAGCCAGCCGAATTGACATATCTAATTTAAACACACACACAAATGGATACAGTCATGTAACGATTCGCTTACAATGCGATGTTGTAGTCAAAATTTTGGGTCATAATTCTGTTCAAGAATTGCTGGGTTTTTTTACAATGTGCATGGTGCATATAATGAATAAACTGCTATTGGTTGCAGAGGTCACATGGAATGATTACACAATGTATACGAATATCAAATAATCGTTTCTCAAACTCACTATGCAATGCATGCAGTGCGATGCAATAATCGATGCATCATCATGTGCCTATTAATTGTGATGTCAGAATATGTGTGGCTGAAAACTCGAAATAAAGGCAATGCATCTTGATCGCTAGGCAATTTACAGAGCTATGTAAAAACGAGAGACATGATGAGTTATATGACTGAGAGGAGTTGCTTCATTAATTAAAGGTGTTGATTGTGTGCTTTGAAATGAGCTTCTTCGGCCATCTGGAAGACTCTTCCAATATTATCAAGCCACTGGAGCTAGGCACTTTTACATCCAAGTTGAAACCCCATTTCTTTCGAACTGCTTTTTGTTTGTTAGTTTGTTGTCCTTTCCTTATAACTTTTAATAGCACGGTTGGCTATGTAGCGTGCGAAAGAAGTTCAACATACAAATGCAGGTGTCGAATTCTTATTTTTCTTTCTTATGGCTAATGTAGAAGCAGAGCAACAACTACAATTTTACATTCAGGTGGTTAAGCCATATAACTGTGTCAGGGGTAGTGGAGTGTATTACTCTCATGTCTCCTTTGTATTTGTGGATCGGGCATTGTGTCGTGAAATGTTGTCTGTTCTAGATGACCACAGTCGCATACTGGACAGTGTTTAATTTTTCATTTGTGGATCAGATATCCGCATCTGCCACAGTAGGTGAAAATTCGTTTTAGCGTGGACCATGAGCTTCGTGTAAGATCAAACCCAGGGATATTCTGCACACAAGCCTCATCATTGATGTCTGTAGCACTAGTGCTTATGCTCCACAACTTGTGCTCGCCAGTTTCTGGACCAGGTTTAAACCTTGTTTTGGTATTGGCGGCTACCATTTTTTGGTGGTTGAAAAAGGTTAGCGAATGGTCCAAATTCACACTGAGATAAGTCAGATTGTGGTCGTGTTGCATAGTGTTTCTACAGGTCACTTTCCGAGTGTGCTTGGCGCTCCTATTAATTATCAAGATGAAATGCAGGTTGCTGTTGTTTTTTGGGGATTTGGCTTGAGCCTCCATTTCCCGATGGTGTTTAGGTCTTTGTTCAGAGTGGATTCAAGGTTGGTGAAAGTGGCTGCTTGCATTTATAGGGCAAGAGCATCCACATATACAAATTTGCGTGATCCGGTTGGTGGCCTGTCGCTGTGGCAATCCATTGCTGAGGAACCAGAGTGAGCTGGATTTGTTGCTCGTATAGACACGCCGTTGCCTATTGCACAGCATCGTCCATAGCAGGTGTATTGTTTTAAGGCATGGAATCGTTCTTGCAAGTTTCAACATAAAGCCCTTAATCCAGGCTGTGTCATAGGCCGATGGCATGTCCATAAAGGATGCGCCGGTCTTAGATTTTGTCTGAAATCCGGCCTTGATGTGTTTTGCATGGCCAAAAATTGGTCAAAGGAATGACGTCTAGTCCGGAATCCGGCTCGTTCTTCAGGGATCACGACTCAATGAAGGGGCTGATTCTCTAGGGGATGATGCATTCCAGCAGTGTATAGATCATGCACAGGAGTGATGTCGGCCTATAGTTTCACAGGTCGACCATCACCTCCTGCTATGCTTTTGGGATGCATCCCGTTTTCATGGTTTTGGTGTACAGTTTTGCCAGCCATTGGATTACTTTATGGCCTAAGTGATGAAGATGTTTTGGGGAGATACCATCTCTGCCGACAGTCTAGCAGGGCCTTTCCAAACTGTGGGCTGCCCAACTGGTTGTACTGTCTGAAGAGGTCCTGGGTTTCTTTTGTCCAGCAGGGGTAGTCTTTCTGGAAGCCTTGGGGGATGCTCTTCTTGGCAGCTGCAGTAAGGAGGCCAATACAACGGGGATCGCATTCCGGTGTCACGGGAATGACTCACCACTCTCTCTACAGCCTCCTTATATTGGTCCCAGTCAGCTTTGACCAGGTTACATCTTTGTAATCGTTTCGACAATCACAGGGATATTGATGTCAGTGTGGGTGATGATGGTTCTATGTTGACTTTTGTAGAAGCTTGAAAGTATCTTGTGGGATGCGGGAAGTGTGTTCCCACGTTGATCTTTGGAAACGATGTTGCTATGTAATGTAATACTAACTAATGTAACACTTTGTCATCAACATCAGCCGTGATCAGTATAATTCTGGATGAAGTCCTCCGCAATACATCAGAATCCCTCATAATTCTGTAATATAACAGTTCATCTAGCTCCTGCAGATGAACTGATTTCATCGCTCTATCTCTAAGGTGAATACACTCTCATGCACGCTCCCTCCTATTGATGCCACTCAACCACTGTCCATCATCGCTTTTAATAACATGTCCTGTCTCCGAGCTTGCACTTATTCACGAGTCTTTGAGTACTTTTAATATTTCGTCCATTAATACCCATGTTTATAAAACGTAGATCATCGCATTTGGTACGCAAGGAAAACGAAGTATCATGTTTTGACATATTTGAATGTTGTTTTCATTACTTAATCATCATCTAGGTGTGCCTTCAAAAGCTGCCCTATATAATGAGATGTGCCTTCAAAAGCTGCCCATTATAATGCTCTAACGTGTTCCGGTTGTATTTCAAATTATTTATGAATTGCTACATGATGGTATTTTATTTAACTATTATTCTTAGTTATATATTTGAAGTTTAGGGACATAGACACAGTTGGCATTGGTCAATAAAGTTGTGTTAACCAAGAACCAAGAATAAGCCGACATGTACTTAATACTTTTCAATAAAGCATACGGAACTTTGTGGATCAATGCAATGTATTATCACATATTTCCCTTTAAATTAAGAATTCTATTGGCTCAAAACAAATAAATTTTTAAAAAACGACATTGTGATTGTTTACAAATGTCTTCTAATAAAATACCTAGATTCTATTTATGGTGAATGCTTTTGGTCGTAAAAATGCGTGTCGTCTGTGATGCTCATCCCAAATGATTATCTGAATAAAAACAATACATATACTTACAGGTTATATTCGTGACAATGTCTGACGGTTGGGAGTTGATGCCACTGTATACTGTTACAGAAGCGTTATAACTTCTCCCAGGGACCAGATCAGTAATTGCTTGTGTTGTAACGGTGGAAGGCAAAACAAAGCTCTTCACTGCTGTTGCATTGTAGGTTTCATTTAAGTAGATCACGTAATAGTCAACGTCTGAAGTCGGAGCCACCCATGAGACTGTCATGGCTGTTGGACTGTTGACGATGAGGGTAACATTGACTTGTGGAGGAACTGCAATGTCAAATAAACATGGTTAGGACAGACGAACTGCAAAGACTCCTTACATCGTTAATTTAAGGCAATAAAGTGGCATGTAACACTATATATACAACCATCACCATATATTTTGTATATGCCCTCTTTTTTTTATCCAACTATGTGGAGTGATTCGGAGACAAGGGTTGTAGGAGGCACCTTCTTTTTTTAGTAACTTTCACGGTCTTTCCTGTACACTCTCTACACTCTCTTAGCCTAGCCTGTACACAACGCTAGCCGTCGAACACTGACGGCGCTGACTGAAACAGCCAACTATATTCTCATCATGCAAGGGCTAAGAGTTTTCCACGCCAGAGTTTGCATGAAGAAGGCCCATGATCCCTTCCAGTTTTCCAGAGTGGCCTACCCAGCCAAAATGTCAAAAGTTGACAGTAATATGGACTAACATTTTGAAACACCGTTTAGTTTCAGGCCCCACAGGGCTGTTTTAAACGAGGTGCTGGGCTTTCTAATAGGGACATTGTTAAGGAGGTCCATTTAATCCCAGCAGAGCCTCTGGGCTTTTGGCGCTATTATCGGAGGTCAGGTGGGGAGACACGAGCTCATCACTGTGGTATGTATGTGTGCTGAACTTCTTTTGCACCATACTTAGCAAATGGTGTTAAATCGGTTGGCTACGTTGGTCACGTGAATGTAACTCGTGACTCGTGCATGCGTCTATTTTAAATGCCGAAACAATGGCAGCATTGCACGGTGTAACGCTTTAAATACCAAATTGAGTAATACAATGTGTAAGATACACAATGCACCTACATATAGTGATATAATAGCACGCAGATTACTGTCTATTAATATTGTCTGAAAAATTTACCGCATTGGTACTTACAAGTTCTGACGATGACTATATATGACCAAGATGAGAAGGACCCATTGGAACCCTCCACAGACACGGAGTACTTCCTTCCAGGAACCAGTCCAGTAAATGTTGCCATGGTTGGGTAAATCGGGGATATTGTAACCAAGTTTCCACTCACAGTCTCTGTCAAGTTAGCCAAGTAGGAGAACGAGTATGGTAGAGAAGTCGTCATTGACAATGTCATGGTCGTGGTAGTCTTGCTAGTGATGGTTAAAACGATGTCACTTGGCACTGAAATGGCAACATGCAAGCACGACATTTTAAAGATGTAATGTTTCAGTTGTTTTACAATGATTAAAGCTAATAATAAAAAGGCCCATTGAAGACATAACAAACTCATTGTGTAAGTGGTGAAGACAGGTGAACATATTTGCAGTCTAATCGTTTTGTTAAGGAATTGATCAATTGCAACATTTCCCTGTTTAAATGCAAACCATTTGCAAGAAATTACTTTGTTTCAAAAAAATCTTCAACAATTTATCTATTTTCCAAATTTATTTCATGAACAATGCATATCTTTTCCATCAGGGTCTAATAGGTTAAATTCTTCAAGTTAGTTTTTATCACTATCTAACATAAGATTAACATAAGTATTATTCCACAACTGAGCTATTATTTTAAATAAAATAAAATATGAAGCAGCATGTTGAGTAGGGCAGTCCATACCTCCTTCTCCAAGCTGCCGCGACCCTCAACAGAACAAGCGGATTGACAAATTAATTAATGAACAAACATATAGTAAATGTCCTACATTGCATATTACAGGTTTTATAATTAGATCGTGTGAATATGAATGTGTCGTTAAACCCGCCACCATACGGAAAATGCGGGTTATTGATCGTTCTCAGGAACCTAACCCTTCCGTAACCCGTGGACTGGCTGTACTAGTAACGAATTTACATGTTTGTTTACGTGATTAACCTTAATAATTAGCTGTCGGGTGGTGGCTGGTTGAACGACATTATATTTACACAATCTCACCGAAAACCTATGTAATGAATATTGATCGTCAAAGTTTAAGTGTTAAAATGTCCTACTTTGTTCGTAATTATGTAGTTTAAAAGAAGTACATTATTGCACACAATTCATGCTGAAATAAAACATCATACCTGATCGAAATTCAAGTTTCCTTCACATGGCAGGTCTATAATGTAATTACAATGAATGTACAATCCGGCAAGAACTCACAGGTCGTTCTGGTAACGATGGTGGATGGTTGGTAGTAGATGCCACTGTACGCCGTTACAGAAGCATCATAACTTCTACCAGGAATCAGATCAGTAAATTCTTTTGTTGTAATGGTGGAGGACACAATGACGCTCTTCACTTCTGTTGTATTGTACGTTTCACTTAAGTAGACCACATAGTAGTCAACGTCTGAAATAGGAGCCACCCATGAGACCGTCATGGCTGTAGGGCTAGGGTTGCTAAAGCTGATGGTGACATTGACTTTTGGAGGCACTGCAACAACAAATAACAACGTTTGACACAGACTCTGTTCATATGCTGCGTGTACATCGTTGACTAAAGTTACTAAAGTAACCTGCAACACGTAATATACAATACCATCGTTACAATTTGTGATATGGACATAAACTCAGTTAAAGAAGGGAGGGGCCAGATAAATGGAGATGATGTTGCTGCTGCAGGGAGGAGAACTGACGTTTCTTGGGGCAACAGAGAATTAATTTACATTTAATTAAAAGTTGCACTGGACTCAAGTAACGTCTCACTTTCCTCGTAATGAATAACCCACACCAGGCACGTATGTATTTTGAACTTCTTTCGCATCGTACGTAGCCAACCGGGATAATCGGAGGTGTAGAGGAAGGACAACAATCCCAACACCAAAATCCATTAGAAAGAAATCAGTTTGTCAATTTGGATGATTTAAAAGTGCATAGCTACAGTGGCTTCCTAATATCAGAATGACGAGCATTCCAGACGGCCGCAGAAGAACATCAGAAAATGCCGTGCAATGTATTTGAACCTCATTCAACAGCCAGCCAAAAGCCACAGCTGTGACGATGACTAGATTTGAAGCTTTCTTGACTGCAAGGATTCATATTCTTAGGTTTTTTCGGTAAAGTCACGTAAATGAAAAATTAAAATGAATAAAAAGTTTAATAAAAATAAAATAAAAATCACGACGTTTTGGAGGCAACACGCTTCCGTCTTCAGGTGGAACCGTCACGTGACTTTACCGAAAAAACCTAAGAATACGATGACTAGAGTTTGTGTGATGGTTGAAACAGAAATGATTGTTACACGTCCTCAAGCCCTTGCTCATGACATTGGAATGACATTGAATTGCAGATTTGAAAATACTTACAGGTTCTACTCATGACTGCATCTGATAGCTCGGATAGATCCCCACTGTGAGCCTCTATGGAGACAGAGTAATTCCTCCCAGGAACCAGTTCATTGAACGTTGTTGGTCTGGAAGTTACATTATTGGTTTTGACTAAGGTTCCGTTTGCCGTCTCTCTCAAGTAGACCAGGTAGTAGTTCACGTCAGAGGCAGGGGTTGCCCACGACACCATCATAGTCGTTATGGTATTGACAGTGATGGACAAAGTAGGTTTGGGTGGCACTGTGAAATAGTGACAGGCGTGATTTACATTAATATCTTCAGAAGCAAAGGAAAATGTGAAGTTTTCACCCTACATTGTTTTTCTCACACAACTGAGTGGACTGAGGACAGGGGTGATGGGAGGGGGGGTTAAAGACACCTGTCCATTGTTTAACTGCTGCCATTTAAGATGGAATCGAACTGGTGACCTCTGGATTTTTAAGTCTCGTGGACTAAAGTATTACACCATGGCAGCACCCATGTCAAAATGTGGCCCCTTGTCACAGTTTTTATCTTATTGTCCATGAAAAGAAAACTCCTGTTAGCCACTGCTGCACCCATCTTAATAATAGTACAGCCTGTTCTCCGCAAACGCGGTGGTAGTTACGCTCCTGAAGAATACCGCGTTAAGAAGCAGCATCCCAATGCCTTGTGCAATGCTACACCGAGGCAGCCGTACGACCACTTATTCCTACTCACACGTGATGCATATCCGTTCACTCAATCGCGTTATATCCAATTCGCATCCACGTTATATTAAAAAAAAGTGTTCCCTAATACATTCATCCCGTTATATCCAATTCGCGTTATCAAAACAACACGCGGCATTACGGAACAGACTATTCCCTCTGCAGCACCTTCCCTCCCAGTCTATATAATCCCGTGTATATCTATTTATGGATGGCCTTCATTATGGGGCAGTCACCATGATGGCGATGACTTGAGACATACTTACATACTCTTTGGTTCTGTCGGTAAAGTCACGTAGGTAGAAAATAAATTAAATTACGTTTCGATTGCAACACAAGCAATCATCATCAGGTGGGAAAACCACAGCAAGAAAAAAATGTCACATCAATTTCCCTCTCCTAGCATCCACGCAACGATCCCCTCCCACTATCCCCCTCCCTTGCCCCGCTCCCCCACCTATATAACCTCTTACCTCGGCATCTCTCTCCCACTTCAGCAAAAACATTTCTTGCTGTGGTTTTCCCACCTGATGATTGCTTGTGTTGCAATCGAAACGCCTTGATTTAATTTATTTCATTTTATACCTACATAACTTTACCGAAAAACCAAAGAGTATGGATCCCTGCAGTCACTAAAACTTCAAATCTATACATACTTACATGTTCTCTGCGTGAAAGTGGCTGATATAGCATTTGTTCCCCTAATGTAGATTGTCACGAAAACAAAATAATTCCTTCCAGGTACCAGACCAGTAAATGTAACGCTCTGTGGTAATGTTGTGCTGGTCTGAGATTGGATATCTGGTCCGTCTTGACGCTCTTTTAAGGAGGCGATATAGTAGAGCAGGTCAACAGAGGACATGTTCCATGACACTGTTATGGTGGTCGCATTCTTGGCGATGGTGCTGACATTGACTTTGGCTGGCACTGTGAAAAAAATTGCAGGTTTTGATGACAAATTGGTTACACCAACATTTTCCCTTTTACCATACCTCACAACGCTGGTCAGTCGGTGAATACTGGAGGGTATGGGTGCATAGAAGTACAGTGATCCCTTGGTTAATGCACATGATGCATCCCTGAAAAGTGCCTCGTTAAACTCAAGCCACGTTAAGCGAAGAATTACCGTTCACTGAATCACATTTCCACTGTAAAATAATCAGCTTGCAGGCCATCCCATGGGGGGACAAGTGAGGGCATGCCGCCGCGTAACCATATCGTTCTGCGTACTGTATCACTGCACTGTATGACTTCTGGCACAGCTCGTTCGTCGTCGAACGCTCGACAACTGGGTTACAACGGCGCGCATCCTGTGTCATAACAGCGCACATTCCACGTTATGACACCGTGTGTTCTGCTTTACTTGGTGCGCGATCCACGTTACAATGGCACACGTTCTGCATTATAACGGTGCACGTTCCGCTATATAACGGTATGCATTCTGCGTTATAATCGTGCACGTTCCGCTTTACAATGGTGCATGTTCTGCTTTAGAACGGTGCGCGTTCTGCATTATAATAACGATGCAAATTCCGCGTTATAATAACGGCGCGTTCTGCGTTATAATAATGGTGTACATTCCACGTTATAATAACGGCGCACATTCCTTATTATAATAACGGTGCACGTTCCGTGTTATAACGGCACGTTCCGCGTTACAACGGTGCACGTTCCACGTTTCAATGGCGCACGTTCCGCATTATAGAGGCGCACGTTCCACATTATAACAATGTTGCGCATTCCATGTTATAAAAATGGTGTGCATTTTGTGCTATAACAATGGTGTGCGTTCTGCTTTATAATGATGCACGTTCTGCATCATAGTAATGTCGCATGTTCCGCGTTATAATAATGAATATTCCGTTTTATAACGGCGTGCGTTTTGCTTTGTAATAACTGTGCACATTGAGCGTTCTAATAATGGCGCACGATCCGCGTCATAACAATGGCGCACATTCCGCATTATGAAAACGGTGCACATTCCATGTTCTAATAACGACGCATGTTCCGCATTATAATAACGGCGCACATTCCGCGTTATAATGGCGCACATTCCGCGTTATGATAACGCGGAATGTGCGGGCACAGGCACCTTGGTGAACAAGGAAACCACATCAAAACTGACAAGCAGGTCGTCTGGGGACAGGGCAATCCCCTTGATTGTCGATACCAGGTCAGTAGAGTTTAGTACTGCAGAGGTGGTTTTTCCAGTGAAAGGCCGTAGGATTTCGGACAAAAAACGAGCCAGTTTGTAAGTGGGGGAGTTGATAGTAGAGACAATGGGACGAAGAGGTGTATCTTCTTTATGTATCTTTGGCAAGCCGTACAATCTTGGTGGCCTGGCTGCAGACGGGACCAGATCACGGATTTTATGTACTGTGTTGAATCAGACCTGGATCTTGCGTATAATCAGGATTTTTTAGATCTTTTTGTGACCCCAGAAATGTAGGGTAAGGTGATTATTTTGCAAGGCTCCTCAACAGGATCCTTCTTGATGGTTGGAGTGATGGCTTTGCGGATTGTGTAGTCGGAGTAACCATTAGCCTTAAGAGCTTGGCGTACGTGTTTGAGTTCACTGGCAATGTGTTCCTGGTCGGAGATGCATTGGGCTCTATGGTGTAGAGTCTTGATGAGAGAATTCTTCTGGATGGATGGTGGTGGGAATATGGTTTTAGGTAAGCATCCGTATTGGTGGCTTTCCTGTAGACAGAGTGGCTAATTGAACCATCAGGTCTCCTTTTAATTAGGACATCCAAAAAGGGTAGCTTGCCATCTTTTTCGACTTCCATGGTGAATCTGATGGCTGGGTGTATGGAAATGATGTGGTCGAGGAATTGGTTAAGAGCAGGCTGGCCATGTGGCCAGATGACAAAAGTGTCGTCTACGTACCTCTTCCATAAGGTCGGGCGTAGAGTGGCAGTCTGGATGGCGTCAGTCTCAAATTTCTCCATGAAAACGTTGGCTACAACCGGAGACAGGGCGGAGCCCATTGGGGTGCCCTCATTTTATTTGTAGAAATATCCATTCCAGGTGAAGTATGTATTGGTTAAGCAGTGTCTCACCAGGGGGAGTACCCCAGTATTCAGTCCTTGATTAACCAAGTCTTCAATGATTGCAATGGTGTCAGGTACAGGAACTTTGGTGAAAAATAAAACCACATAAAAACTGCCAAGCAGGTCTTCTGTGGACAGGGAAATTCCCTTGATTGTCGATACCAGGTCAGTAGAGTTTAGTACGGCAGAGGTGGTTTTTCCAGTGAAAGGCCGCAGGATTTCAGACAAAAAACGAGTCAGTTTGTAGGTGGGGGAGTTAATAGTAGAGACAATGGGACGAAGAGGTGTATCTTCTTTATGTATCTTTGGCAAGCCATATAATCTTGGTGGCCTGGCTGCAGAAGGTTTCAGCGAGAACTGTTTGGTTTGATCAATTAATGCGGTTGAATCAGAACATATTTTTTGGGTTTTAATGCCGAAACGTCGTGAGAATAATTTTATTATGTTTTATTTTTATTATTTTATTATTTCCCTTCTACGTGACTTTACCGAAAGAACCAAGAAGATGAATCCCTGCAGTCACGAAACCTTTAAATCGAAATTTAACCGCCACTACGGGGTGGGATTCCACAACATTTTAAGATCTTTCAACAAACTCCGGGATAAGAAGGCTCAGCTAATCGAGTCTCTCACCTTTATGAAGAGATGCCGCGACTCTAAAGTAATACCAATCGCATTTACACTAACCTCTGCTGCTGTAACTTCTTCTAATGCTAAACGAATTCTGTCTAGAACTAGCTTAGCCTTTATCTCAGAGAAAATCAGACTTACGCGCACCGAACTAGATCAGTAAGACAAGATACTCTACAAATCACACTTATCTTTGATTGCAACAATGTCCACATCGGATTGGGAACATGTAGACAATATGACTGCCTCTACCGCTACCGCTATGTCGACCAAATGTAAGGACAACTTGATTTCCAAATTCAATCGCCTCTCAAACAAGAGACCGGACCCACACACTGAAAAGCTAGACGTTAACAAAGTTGTAATTAATCGCAGTAACAGTTCTATTTCTGATGGTCTGAAATCCGTTTAAGCTAAAGGACTAAACTTTGCAGTCACACCTAGACACATACCAGTTAATGATACAGTGAGAGAAAAAGGTATTTGATCCCCTGCTGATTTTGTACGTTTTCCCACTGACAAAGAAATGATCAGTCTATAATTTTAATGGTAGGTTTATTTGAACAGTGAGAGACAGGATAACAACAAGAAAAATCCAGAAAAACGCATGTCAAAAATGTAAAAAATTGATTAGCATTTTAATGAGGGAAATAAGTATTTGACCCCACTGCAAAACAAGACTTAGTACTTGATGGCAAAACCCTTGTTGTCAATCACTGAGGTCAGACGTTTCCTGTAGTTGGCCACCAGGTTTGCACACATCTAAGGAGGGATTTTGTCCCACTCCTCTTTGCAGATCATCTCCAAGTTATTAAGGTTTCGAGGCTGACGTTTGGCAACTCGAACCTTCAACTCCCTCCACAGATTTTCTATGGGATTAAGGTCTGGAGACTGGCTAGGCCACTCCAGGACCTTAATGTGCTTCTTCTTGAGCTACTCCTTTGTTGCCTTGGCCGTATGTTTTGGGTGATTGTCATGCTGGAATACCCATCCACGACCCATTCTCAATGCCCTGGCTGAGGGAAGGAGGTTCTCACCCAAGATTTGACGGTACATGGCTCCGTTCATCGTCCCTTTGATGCGGTGAAGTTGTCCTGTTCCCTTAGCAGAAAAACACCCCCAAAGCATAATGTTTCCACCTCCATGTTTGACGGTGGAGATGGTGTTCTTGGGGTCATAGGCAGCATTCCTCCTCCTCCAAACACGGCGAGATGAGTTGATGCCAAAGAGCTCCATTTTGGTCTCATTTGACCACAACACTTTCACCCAGTTGTCTTCTGAATCATTCAGATGTTCATTGGCAAACTTCAGACGGGCATGTATATGTGCTTTCTTGAGCAGGGGGACCTTGTGGGTGCTGCAGGATTTCAGTCCTTCACGGCGTAGTGTGTTACCAACTGTTTTCTTGGTGACTATGGTCCCTGCTGCCTATAAATCATTGACAAGATCGTCCCGTGTAGTTCTGGGCTGATTCCTCGCCGTTCTCATGATCATTGCAACTCCACGATGTGAGATCTTGCATGGAGCCCCAAGCCGAGAGAGATTGACAGTTATTTTGTATTTCTTCCATTTGCGAATATTCGCACCAACTGTTGTCACCTTCTCACCAAGCTGCTTGTCGATATTCGTGTAGCCCATTTCAGCCTTGTGTAGGTCTACAATCTTGTCCCTGATATCCTTGGAGAGCTCTTTGGTCTTGGCCATGGCGAGGAGTTTGGAATCTGATTGATTGATTGCTTCTGTGAACAGATGTCTTTTATACAGGTAACGAGCTGATATTGGGAGCACACTCTTAAAGAGAGTGCTCCTAATGTCAGCTTGTTACCTGTATAAAAGACACCTGGGAGCCAGACATCTTTCTGATTGAGAGGGGGTCAAATACTTTTTTCCCTCATTAAAATGCAAATCAATTTATAACATTTTTGACATGTGTTATTCTGGATTTTGTTGTTGTTATTCTGTCTCTCACTGTTTAAATAAACCTACCATTAAAATTATAGACTGATCATTTCTTTGTCAGTGGGCAAACGAACAAAATCAGCAGGGGATCAAATACTTTTTTCCCTCACTGTATCATTGCCCGAGTAGATGTGGCTCTCAAGGGCCTGGGTCACATCGCTGCAGACGTAGCAAGATCTGAAATCGCTGCAACCCTAAAAAACGCTAAGATGCCAGCTAGCAACATCAGCAAAGATGAGCGTTTTTAAATTAGCTCAATTAAAAAAGAGGGATGCTATTGTCATCCTCTCAGCCGACAAAGGCAATGCCACTCTCATCATGGAAGAAATAGAATACAACAACAAAATTCAAGAACTACTCAACGATGGCAGCTATACAAAAATAAAAAGAGACCCCACCAACAGCCTCGTCATTAAAACCAAAAAAATCATTTCTGATTCAACCGCATTAATTGATCAAACAAAACAGTTCTCGTTGAAACCTTCTGCAGCCAGGCCACCAAGATTATATGGCTTGCCAAAGATACATAAAGAAGATACACCTCTTCATCCCATTGTCTCTACTATCAACTCCCTCACCTACAAACTGGCTCGTTTTTTTGTCTGAAATCCTGCAGCCTTTCACTGGAAAAACCACCTCTGCGGTACTATACTCTACTGACCTGGTATCGACAATCAAGGGAATGTCCCTGTCCCCAGACGACCTTCTTGTCAGTGTTGATGTGGTTTCCATATTCACCAAAGTTCCTGTACCTGACACCATCGCAATCATTGAAGACTTGGTTCATCAAGGACTGAATACTGGGGTACCCCCCCTGGTGAGACACTGCTTAACCAATACATACTTCACCTGGAATTGAACTTTCTACAAACAAACTGAGGGCACCCCAATGGGCTCCCCCCTATCTCCGGTTGTAGCCAACGTTTTTATGGAGAAATTTGAGACTGACGCCATCCAGACTGCCACTCTACACCCGACCTTATGGAAGAGGTATGTAGATTACACTTTTGTCATCTGGCCAAATGGCCGGCCTGCTCTAGACAAATTCCTCGACCACATCAATTCCATACACTCAGCCATCAGATTCATCATGGAAGTCGAAAAAGATGGCAAGCTACCCTTTTTGGATGTCCTAATTAAAAGGAGACCTGATGGTTCAATGAGCCACTCTGTCTACAGGAAAGCCACCCATACGGATGCTTACCTAAAACCGGATTCCCACCACCATCCATCCCAGAAGAATTCCCTCATCAAGACTCTACACCATAGAGCCCAATGCATCTCCGACCAGGAACACATTGGCAGTGAACTCAAACACGTACGCCAAGCTCTTAAGGCTAATGGTTACTCCGACTACACAATCCGCAAAGCCATCACTCCAACCATCAAGAAGGATCCTGTTGAGGAGCCTTGCAAAATAATCACCTTACCCTACATTTCTGGGGTCACAAAAATATCTCAAAAATCCTGATTAAACGCAAGATCCAGGTCTGATTCAACACAGTACATAAAATCCGTGATCTGGTCCCGTCTGTAAAAGATGTGGTTCCAGACATACAGTACCCTAGTGTCTACAAACTAAGTTGCCGCTGTGGTAGCAGTTACATTGTAGAAACAAAAAGACATGTCTCGGATCGCATCCGTGAACATAAAGCAAACCTGAAACACGGTAGGACAAATACCTCAGCCGTGGCAGATCACTGTTACAATTCAGTGGGCGCACATGACATTGACTTCTCCAAGACAGAGGTTCTCTGCAAGCCATCTGGCTACCATGAGAGATTCGATCATGAGGCGATCTACATATACAAACACAGAGACAATTTCAACCGAGAAGATGGATTATGGCTCAGCAATCATTGGAAGGATGTAATAAACCATTTCGGATCTTAACTGATTGTGTTCACGTTTACGGTGACTTTCAGACCACAGTCCACTCACTGGCATTGACTATATATATTGTATTCTCAGCAGGGTATGGATTCTTTGCTCCGCTGCAAGTCTTCCACCACCACTCTCCCATTGACATATTTCGTTGCTTCCTCTTAGTATCTTTCACGCGACGGTCAATGGTATAGTGTATAGCAGATTGTATAATAATAAATAGTATAACATTGTAATGTTTAATACAATATATAAGGTAATATTTATTATCGTAATTGTATAGTGAATATACAGCAGTGTGGTATACAGTAGGGTGGGTAGAATAATACATAGTGTAATATTACAATGTATAGTCGATTGTATAGGGTGGTGTATAGTAAAACAGTATGTAATTTAATGTTGGGTTTGTCTATGGCAGTATATAGTACGGGGTAGACCCGTGTGATGTAAGAGAAAAAAGTTTAGCTGGAAGCATATTATATATTTTTTGCGATGTAGAATTGTAATGTATTACTTACTAGTAATAGGTTTTTACCCTTTCAACTGGTACAAAAACTGATACCTTTATACAAGGCATCATGTTTGCATTAACCACAACACAAGCAGTCGAAAGGCAAACAAAAATAAACAACTCTGATGATGATGATAATGATATGCACTGTCCTTGAAGTTGATTGGTCCACACCCGAGACAGCTTTTCATTGGTGTTAGACCAGATGACGCCAAAAGGCGTACAAAAACTGACACCGTTATACAAGGCAGTTTTTGTACCAGTTGAAAGGGTAAAAACCTATTACTATATTTTGCCACTGGTAAAGGAGATGTCTCATAGTGTAAATACTTACCACGAGCTCTCAATACTCTGATAGTGCGCTGTCTTAGAGTTGTACGCCTTTTAGCGTCATCTGGTCTAACACCAATGGAGACTAGGCTCTAAGAAAAGCTGTCTCGGGTGTGGATCAATCAACTTCAAGGACAGTGCATATCATTATCATCATCAGAGTTGTTTCTTTTTGTTTGCATTTTGACTGCGTGTGTTGTGGTTAATGCAAACATGATGCCTTGTATACATGTGTCAGTTTTTGTACTAGTTGAAAGGGTAAAAACCTATTACTATATTTTGCCACTGGTAAAGGAGATGTCTCATAGTGTATTACTTATTGTTAGTAGCTCAGCTTATTGGAGAGTATATTTAGTATACTGATGATACTATGTAGTTTATACTTTAGTTTTTTACGTGGTGGTTTATTTACTGCAGCTACATACTATTAACATTCATTCCCTTTATTAATGCTACCCCTATCCCTTCCCTTTGATGCTGCCAATCCTGCATAATGCACCGGCATAATATGACTTTGAAACCCCCCGCTCACCTCTTACGCATTTCACAAGTAGTGACTAATCCCATATATGCATTTCCCATAAATATGTAATGCGGGCGAAAGCGACCTTCCGGATGTGACGTCACGAGGAGGCGGAGCCAGGTGACGTGGGTGAAAGGTAGGGGGTCCTTAAGCGGGTAAACCGGAAGGAGAAGGCAGTCGGGGTGTGAATGAAAAGGTGTGGGGCCACGCGGGCGTACGAGCTGAGGGGGCACCGTGAGAAGCGGGAGCCAACCCTGGGAACAGTAGGGAGCTACTGGGAGGTGTAAAGCTGCAGATAGAGATAGGCAGTAAGGTCGTGTGTGAGGAGCAGCGGAGTGGCTGCCAGGAGTCGCAGGAGCGACGAGAAGGCGAGACAGCACGAGGCCGTGAGAGCTGCAGCAGGAACAGCCAAGGGAGCTGTGTGAGAGTACAGCAGCGGAGCTGCTGTGGGGCTGCAAGAGCGACAAGAACAGCAGCGGGGCTGCTGATGTGGACTGGAGTGACATCGGAACCAGCACAGAGAGAATAAGAGAGACAGCCGTGTGGGGACGCAGTACGGACCGAATAAAGGACACTGAGCCAGATATCGTGGTCAAGTCTTTTATTACACTGGGGTCAGAAGTGAAACGGCATGTCTAAGCAAGTAAGGAAGAAAATTCCCCCGGCGCCAGCATCGGCTTCTTCGTCCGACGACGACGAATTCCCTCCGACCACGGATTTTGCTGGGGTGGTGGAGGAGAGCCCTGCTGAGGCGAGCACGGGGACGGGCGTGGAAGATGTCGGCGCGATGGTGGGTCCGTCAACAACATCGGACGCTGAGCAAAGATGGCAACAGGTGGCAGAACAACTGGAGACACTCAAGGACGTCCTGGCGCATCTGTGTCATCTCGTTACGCCAAGGACGACGATGGAACGAGAAGGTGCTCCACGGTCCGCCACGTTGCCTGCCCTGCCGCCGCCATTGGCCACGCGGCAAGAAGACGCCATCTTGCGCGCTCCGCTGCGCCAAACCGCCATCTTGGCCACGCCGTGGGCCGACGCCATTTTGAATTTACCTCCACAACAACCATCATTGGAAGACGGCGTGAAGAGGAGTCGGAGTCGCCACCTTACTACGGTTAAGGAATTCTCTATCGGGGGCGATTGGAGCGCTTTCGCCTGCCGATTTTTGGCGGCGGTTCGTTCAGCAAGATGGACCGATGCGGAGGCCTTGGAAGTGTTGCCGACTCTACTGGACGACGAATCTGTGCGATTTTTCCGTTCCATAACGGCCGATAAGAAGAAGACGTTATGTGGAGTTTTTGAGGAAATGGCCGACGCCTATGAGCCACCTGACGACGCGCATCGGCGATTCGCTCAACGACAACGAGCACCCGAAGAATCGCCCGTGGCGTTCAGGGGTGCGGTGTTGGAGCTGGCCATGGCGGCATATCCTGACACGCCACAGGATCTGCTCGAGCCCCTCATATTGGGAAAAATGCTGGAGCTGTCTCGGGATCTGGGGATCCCCATGCCTGTGTGTGGGCATGAGAAGCTCACGTCCCGGGCGGCAGCAAAGTGTCTGGACGCGCAGTTTAATCTCCGTCGCTGGAAGCAAGTGGCGGCATGGACGGGTGGGCCCGTCAAGGAAGGAGGCGCGATGGGGTGGGACCCCACAAAGGCGATCTATGTGCCGGATGAGCGGGGTCCACAGGAGCTGACGGCTGCCTCCTCTCCATGGCCGGGACGCGGAAGGCCGGGGCCGCGCGCTACGCCATCGGGACGGGGCCGCCGGGACGCAGGACCTGCGCTTCGGCGCAACGAGGCCGATTGCTTCCGCTGCGGCCGTAGGGGCCATTACGCCAGAGATTGCTGGGCCCGCTTCCCGGGTCCGCCGCAGCAGGAGCCCACAACACCGGACAAGCCGACCAAGGAACCTCCGAAACAGGCATGTCGGCACGCACCAGACACTCGGCAAGGCTTTACACCTCACCCACCACCTGTGTTGCGCGATCCTATTGTTGTTGTTAAAGAAAGGCCATCGACGGGGCCTTGTCATTCAGTTACGCAGTGGCGCAAATTGGCACGGAGAGTTGTCGCGGCCGCTACGGGTTCGTCCACTGTACCGGGGTCCATACAAGGTGTGGACGTGCGCATTTTGGTCGACTCGGGAGCGTCTGCGACTATTATATCGGATGTCATTTTCCATCTGTTGGGCATTCCGCCGGGGGCTGTGCGTCCAGTTTATGGGTCTTGCGTCGCTGCAAACGGGGGTAGTATGGGGATTGTGGGCCAGGTGGATGCTAAGATATCTATAGGGGATGTGTCGGCTTCGGGCGTGGTGTTAATATCGAGATCTTTGGCGGTTCCTTGCTTACTAGGCACGGATTTTTTGGCTAAGATGCCCATTTTGATTAAAATTAATGAGAATTGTATCGAATTGCCGGGGGGCCGTCGAATCTCGTTTCTGCCGTCGCCCTGGGGGCGACCTGCTTCGGCCGTACAGGTGCAGGCGCTGTCCGTCGCATCTGTGGACATCCCACCTGGTTCACAGATGCTTATACCCTTGCGGTATCGGAAGCCCCTGCCCGATCGGCTAGGAGCATTAGGGGTCTTGTTGTCACCATCCGCCACGATAACAACGGGATTGGCGTTAGTTGGGGCACAGACCATCGTCCGGCCGGATCAATTACCGGTTTTACAGGTGCTTAATGCGGGGGTGGAAAACATCCGTGTTCCGGCCGGTACGGTTGTGGCACATGCCACTACGACGTTTGCGACGCACGATTGTCCGCATCGCCGAGGAGTGGTCGCTGGTGTTTCCGAGCCAAGGAGTTCGGACAATCGTTGGATCGCTACCTTATGTGACGAAAATTCTTCCCTGTCCGTGGGGCAACGTGATGCGCTGCGTAAATTGTTGCTGACGTATTCGGATGTATTCAGCTCCGACGATTTGGATTTGGGACGCACATCCTTGCTTTCCCATCACATTGAGACGGGCGACGCTGCCCCTATTCGGTTAAATTCGCATCGGATGAGTCCAGCGGAGCGAGAACACGTTCGGGGGGCGGTGGAAGACATGTTGGCTGCGGACATTATATCGCCATCTAACAGCCCATGGGGCGCTCCTGTGGTCTTGGTTAAGAAAAAGGATGGCAACTTGAGATTTTGTGTCGATTTCCGGAAATTGAATAAGATATCGGTGGCAGATGCGTACCCCCTGCCGCGTATGGACGACTCCCTTGACGCATTGTCGGGGGCTAAGTTCTTTTCCACACTGGACCTCTCTTCGGGATTTTGGCAGCTTCCCCTTGACGAGTCCTCACGGGAGAAAACCGCATTCCGTACGCCGCAGGGGTTATTTCAATTCAACTGCCTCCCAATGGGATTGAATGCGGCCCCTGCTACGTTTCAAAGATTGATGGAGCTCGTTTTGACGGGGTTGCAGTGGGAGACGTGTCTTATATATTTGGACGATATTATTGTGTTCAACCGCACATTTGAGGAACATTTAACGCGGCTGGAGACAGTGTTCACGAGGATGCGCTCTGCCAATTTGAAATTCAAACCAAAGAAATGCCACCTACTGCAACGGTCCGTCCGTTATTTGGGGCACATTGTGAGTGCCGAGGGGGTGTCCACGGATCCGGAAAAGACGGCGTGTGTCCGGGATTGGCCGACTCCGGCCTCTGTGGGGGATGTTCGACGGTTTTTGGGATTTGCCTCGTATTACCGAAGATTTGTGCCGGGGTTTGCGACGATTGCGAGGCCCTTGCATCTCCTTACGGGTAAAGGACGGAAATTTGTTTGGGGAGAGCCGGAAGAGGCGGCCTTTCGGAGTCTGCACGATCTATTGGCTACGGCCCCGACATTGGATTATCCCGATTTTGATCGCCCTTTCATTCTAGATACGGACGCGAGTGACACAGGTATTGGGGCGGTATTATCACAGTCTAAAGGGGGCGTAGAGCGCGTCGTGGCGTATGGTAGCCGAGTCTTGTCGCCTGCGGAAACACGCTACTGTGTCACTCGTAGAGAACTTTTGGCGGTTGTTTTTTTCCTGCGGCAATTTCGACCGTACCTTTACGGTCGTTCTTTTATTGTGCGTACGGATCATGCGGCCTTGCAATATGCACTTAAAATGGACCAGCCATCGGGACAGTGGGCACGTTGGTTGGACACGCTGCAGGAGTTTTCCTTCCAAATTCAACATCGGAAGGGAGTGAGCCATGCGAACGCTGACGCACTTTCCAGATTACCAGGGCGCGCCCCTTGTAAATGTGCGTCGGGGACGCATAGGTGTTCGCCGATTCTCAACCCCTCTCAGCCGCTCACGTTGGCCGTCGGGAAGTCGGATACTCCGATGGAACCGGGACCGACTGATGGGGTTTTGAATCTGCCGCGGTCTGTCTGGATTCGGGAACAGATGATGGACGAGTCGTTGTTGTCCATGCGGAAGCGGTCTATGAGGGACAAGGGGAGTCCGAGTTCGGCTGTGGGGCCGCGAACCGCTCTCCGAGATGGTCTGCTTATGTGGCAAGAAAGGTTCCAGGAAAGCTGGCGTGTGGTGGTACCAACGTCCTTGCGATTTGAGTTGATTAGAACTCTCCATTGTGACACACTATTGCATTTAGGGGTGCAGAAGACCTTGTTGACGTTACAACGTCATTATTTTTGGCACGGCATGGCGACAGATGTCGTAGGGCACGTGCGCGCGTGCCCTGAATGCGCCCGGCGTAAGCCGCCTAAACATCCTTACGTGCCGCCTCTCCAGTCGATTCAGGTGTCTCGAGTCAATGAATTGGTGGCACTGGACATATTGGGACCCTTCCCACCATCGGCGAGGGGAAATAAATATTTGCTGGTAGGGGTCGAGTATCTCTCCCGTTGGCCGATGGCCTGGCCGTTGCCCGATCAGTCGGCCGCGGCCATCACCGACGCCTTTTTGTTTGGGTACATTATGGACAAGGGGGCGCCGGAGAGACTCCTCACGGACCAGGGCCGAAATTTCTCTTCTAAATTGTTGGCTGAAGTGTGCGCAGGCCTTGGGACTAAGAAGATACGGACATCTCCATACCATCCGCAGACGGATGGTATGGTTGAGCGGCTGAACAGGACATTGTCTGCCATGCTTTGCCATACTGTGAGTGAGCAGCAATCGGATTGGGATCTGCACATCCCCGGAGTGCTTTCGGCGTACAGGATGACGCCCCATGCGGCTACAGGGTATTCGCCGTTTTACCTTATGTATGGTCGGGAAAACGTGCCTCCGGTGGATGTGCAATTGGGTACTGGGGTGAAGGGACCTCGTAAACCACTCCCTGAATACATTCAGGACACGGTTCGCCGGGTTACGGAGGCGCGGGAAAACGCCCGCGTGGCTACGGCCAAAGCCCAGGCCCGGAACGAGCGGTATGCTCGGCGGTCTGGGGGGGAGTGCCCCTGGAAGGTGGGAGACCTGGCCTGGCTCCATTGCCCGCAGGTGCGGCCGGGGACCTCTCCTAAATTGCACAAACCTTGGCATGGTCCTGTGCGCCTCATTGAGGTTCCCAATCCACAGTCGGCGCGTGTTCAGTTTGGTTCTCGCCGTTGGTTTGTTCATACGTCGCGGTTGAAACCATATGTTGCTCCCCTACGTGATGCGTCATCTCCCAATGTTGCCTTGCCGGGGTCTGTTGCTGCTGACTCTGACTCTTCCCCGCCTGCGTCCATTGATCTTGCTAGAGCGCCTGTCGTACCTGTTCCAGGCAGGCCGACCGTGACACCGCGGGGGAGGAGTGGGCCTGCTCGGAGGGCGCCTGCCAAGGCTGCGGGACCTTCAAGCCCGGCGACCCTTCCGACCCCGCTGCAGGCGCATTCGCCGAATATGACCAAGACTGATTCGTCAGGGACACGAGATGTCGGTGGACTTCCAATCGCAGCAGGGGAATTACCCCCTGTCATTTCTCGTGTTCCATCGCGTCCCCGTTCTACAAGTGGGCCGCCGACCGTCCGGGACGGGCCAGCGACCCGCACTCGTTCCAAATCGCTTACGTTTCGTTGATTGTATGTTGTTATTGTTCTTGTTCTTGCCGTCGTATTTATCGCATGCTTTCGTACGTTCGTCGATGTTACTTGTGTGTTGTTCTTGTTGTTATATTGCATGCTTAGTGTCCTTTAAGGGGGAAGGTCGGTTCACCGCATTACGCTTTGGTGTTGTTCAGCCGAGGTCGGCTGGGTTTTTTCTATGGGGGAGGGTGGTGTAATGCGGGCGAAAGCGACCTTCCGGATGTGACGTCACGAGGAGGCGGAGCCAGGTGACGTGGGTGAAAGGTAGGGGGTCCTTAAGCGGGTAAACCGGAAGGAGAAGGCAGTCGGGGTGTGAATGAAAAGGTGTGGGGCCACGCGGGCGTACGAGCTGAGGGGGCACCGTGAGAAGCGGGAGCCAACCCTGGGAACAGTAGGGAGCTACTGGGAGGTGTAAAGCTGCAGATAGAGATAGGCAGTAAGGTCGTGTGTGAGGAGCAGCGGAGTGGCTGCCAGGAGTCGCAGGAGCGACGAGAAGGCGAGACAGCACGAGGCCGTGAGAGCTGCAGCAGGAACAGCCAAGGGAGCTGTGTGAGAGTACAGCAGCGGAGCTGCTGTGGGGCTGCAAGAGCGACAAGAACAGCAGCGGGGCTGCTGATGTGGACTGGAGTGACATCGGAACCAGCACAGAGAGAATAAGAGAGACAGCCGTGTGGGGACGCAGTACGGACCGAATAAAGGACACTGAGCCAGATATCGTGGTCAAGTCTTTTATTACACTGGGGTCAGAAGTGAAACGGCATGTCTAAGCAAGTAAGGAAGAAAATTCCCCCGGCGCCAGCATCGGCTTCTTCGTCCGACGACGACGAATTCCCTCCGACCACGGATTTTGCTGGGGTGGTGGAGGAGAGCCCTGCTGAGGCGAGCACGGGGACGGGCGTGGAAGATGTCGGCGCGATGGCGGGTCCGTCAACAACATCGGACGCTGAGCAAAGATGGCAACAGGTGGCAGAACAACTGGAGACACTCAAGGACGTCCTGGCGCATCTGTGTCATCTCGTTACGCCAAGGACGACGATGGAACGAGAAGGTGCTCCACGGTCCGCCACGTTGCCTGCCCTGCCGCCGCCATTGGCCACGCGGCAAGAAGACGCCATCTTGCGCGCTCCGCGGCGCCAAACCGCCATCTTGGCCACGCCGCGGGCCGACGTCATTTTGAATTTACCTCCACAACAACCATCATTGGAAGACGGCGTGAAGAGGAGTCGGAGTCGCCACCTTACTACGGTTAAGGAATTCTCTATCGGGGGCGATTGGAGCGCTTTCGCCTGCCGATTTTTGGCGGCGGTTCGTTCAGCAAGATGGACCGATGCGGAGGCCTTGGAAGTGTTGCCGACTCTACTGGACGACGAATCTGTGCGATTTTTCCGTTCCATAACGGCCGATAAGAAGAAGACGTTATGTGGAGTTTTTGAGGAAATGGCCGACGCCTATGAGCCACCTGACGACGCGCATCGGCGATTCGCTCAACGACAACGAGCACCCGAAGAATCGCCCGTGGCGTTCAGGGGTGCGGTGTTGGAGCTGGCCATGGCGGCATATCCTGACACGCCACAGGATCTGCTCGAGCCCCTCATATTGGGAAAAATGCTGGAGCTGTCTCGGGATCTGGGGATCCCCATGCCTGTGTGTGGGCATGAGAAGCTCACGTCCCGGGCGGCAGCAAAGTGTCTGGACGCGCAGTTTAATCTCCGTCGCTGGAAGCAAGTGGCGGCATGGACGGGTGGGCCCGTCAAGGAAGGAGGCGCGATGGGGTGGGACCCCACAAAGGCGATCTATGTGCCGGATGAGCGGGGTCCACAGGAGCTGACGGCTGCCTCCTCTCCATGGCCGGGACGCGGAAGGCCGGGGCCGCGCGCTACGCCATCGGGACGGGGCCGCCGGGACGCAGGACCTGCGCTTCGGCGCAACGAGGCCGATTGCTTCCGCTGCGGCCGTAGGGGCCATTACGCCAGAGATTGCTGGGCCCGCTTCCCGGGTCCGCCGCAGCAGGAGCCCACAACACCGGACAAGCCGACCAAGGAACCTCCGAAACAGGCATGTCGGCACGCACCAGACACTCGGCAAGGCTTTACACCTCACCCACCACCTGTGTTGCGCGATCCTATTGTTGTTGTTAAAGAAAGGCCATCGACGGGGCCTTGTCATTCAGTTACGCAGTGGCGCAAATTGGCACGGAGAGTTGTCGCGGCCGCTACGGGTTCGTCCACTGTACCGGGGTCCATACAAGGTGTGGACGTGCGCATTTTGGTCGACTCGGGAGCGTCTGCGACTATTATATCGGATGTCATTTTCCATCTGTTGGGCATTCCGCCGGGGGCTGTGCGTCCGGTTTATGGGTCTTGCGTCGCTGCAAACGGGGGTAGTATGGGGATTGTGGGCCAGGTGGATGCTAAGATATCTATAGGGGATGTGTCGGCTTCGGGCGTGGTGTTAATATCGAGATCTTTGGCGGTTCCTTGCTTACTAGGCACGGATTTTTTGGCTAAGATGCCCATTTTGATTAAAATTAATGAGAATTGTATTGAATTGCCGGGGGGGCCGTCGAATCTCGTTTCTGCCGTCGCCCTGGGGGCGACCTGCTTCGGCCGTACAGGTGCAGGCGCTGTCCGTCGCATCTGTGGACATCCCACCTGGTTCACAGATGCTTATACCCTTGCGGTATCGGAAGCCCCTGCCCGATCGGCTAGGAGCATTAGGGGTCTTGTTGTCACCATCCGCCACGATAACAACGGGATTGGCGTTAGTTGGGGCACAGACCATCGTCCGGCCGGATCAATTACCGGTTTTACAGGTGCTTAATGCGGGGGTGGAAAACATCCGTGTTCCGGCCGGTACGGTTGTGGCACATGCCACTACGACGTTTGCGACGCACGATTGTCCGCATCGCCGAGGAGTGGTCGCTGGTGTTTCCGAGCCAAGGAGTTCGGACAATCGTTGGATCGCTACCTTATGTGACGAAAATTCTTCCCTGTCCGTGGGGCAACGTGATGCGCTGCGTAAATTGTTGCTGACGTATTCGGATGTATTCAGCTCCGACGATTTGGATTTGGGACGCACATCCTTGCTTTCCCATCACATTGAGACGGGCGACGCTGCCCCTATTCGGTTAAATTCGCATCGGATGAGTCCAGCGGAGCGAGAACACGTTCGGGGGGCGGTGGAAGACATGTTGGCTGCGGACATTATATCGCCATCTAACAGCCCATGGGGCGCTCCTGTGGTCTTGGTTAAGAAAAAGGATGGCAACTTGAGATTTTGTGTCGATTTCCGGAAATTGAATAAGATATCGGTGGCAGATGCGTACCCCCTGCCGCGTATGGACGACTCCCTTGACGCATTGTCGGGGGCTAAGTTCTTTTCCACACTGGACCTCTCTTCGGGATTTTGGCAGCTTCCCCTTGACGAGTCCTCACGGGAGAAAACCGCATTCCGTACGCCGCAGGGGTTATTTCAATTCAACTGCCTCCCAATGGGATTGAATGCGGCCCCTGCTACGTTTCAAAGATTGATGGAGCTCGTTTTGACGGGGTTGCAGTGGGAGACGTGTCTTATATATTTGGACGATATTATTGTGTTCAGCCGCACATTTGAGGAACATTTAACGCGGCTGGAGACAGTGTTCACGAGGATGCGCTCTGCCAATTTGAAATTCAAACCAAAGAAATGCCACCTACTGCAACGGTCCGTCCGTTATTTGGGGCACATTGTGAGTGCCGAGGGGGTGTCCACGGATCCGGAAAAGACGGCGTGTGTCCGGGATTGGCCGACTCCGGCCTCTGTGGGGGATGTTCGACGGTTTTTGGGATTTGCCTCGTATTACCGAAGATTTGTGCCGGGGTTTGCGACGATTGCGAGGCCCTTGCATCTCCTTACGGGTAAAGGACGGAAATTTGTTTGGGGAGAGCCGGAAGAGGCGGCCTTTCGGAGTCTGCGCGATCTATTGGCTACGGCCCCGACATTGGATTATCCCGATTTTGATCGCCCTTTCATTCTAGATACGGACGCGAGTGACACAGGTATTGGGGCGGTATTATCACAGTCTAAAGGGGGCGTAGAGCGCGTCGTGGCGTATGGTAGCCGAGTCTTGTCGCCTGCGGAAACACGCTACTGTGTCACTCGTAGAGAACTTTTGGCGGTTGTTTTTTTCCTGCGGCAATTTCGACCGTACCTTTACGGTCGTTCTTTTATTGTGCGTACGGATCATGCGGCCTTGCAATATGCACTTAAAATGGACCAGCCATCGGGACAGTGGGCACGTTGGTTGGACACGCTGCAGGAGTTTTCCTTCCAAATTCAACATCGGAAGGGAGTGCGCCATGCGAACGCTGACGCACTTTCCAGATTACCAGGGCGCGCCCCTTGTAAATGTGCGTCGGGGACGCATAGGTGTTCGCCGATTCTCAACCCCTCTCAGCCGCTCACGTTGGCCGTCGGGAAGTCGGATACTCCGATGGAACCGGGACCGACTGATGGGGTTTTGAATCTGCCGCGGTCTGTCTGGATTCGGGAACAGATGATGGACGAGTCGTTGTTGTCCATGCGGAAGCGGTCTATGAGGGACAAGGGGAGTCCGAGTTCGGCTGTGGGGCCGCGAACCGCTCTCCGAGATGGTCTGCTTATGTGGCAAGAAAGGTTCCAGGAAAGCTGGCGTGTGGTGGTACCAACGTCCTTGCGATTTGAGTTGATTAGAACTCTCCATTGTGACACACTATTGCATTTAGGGGTGCAGAAGACCTTGTTGACGTTACAACGTCATTATTTTTGGCACGGCATGGCGACAGATGTCGTAGGGCACGTGCGCGCGTGCCCTGAATGCGCCCGGCGTAAGCCGCCTAAACATCCTTACGTGCCGCCTCTCCAGTCGATTCAGGTGTCTCGAGTCAATGAATTGGTGGCACTGGACATATTGGGACCCTTCCCACCATCGGCGAGGGGAAATAAATATTTGCTGGTAGGGGTCGAGTATCTCTCCCGTTGGCCGATGGCCTGGCCGTTGCCCGATCAGTCGGCCGCGGCCATCACCGACGCCTTTTTGTTTGGGTACATTATGGACAAGGGGGCGCCGGAGAGACTCCTCACGGACCAGGGCCGAAATTTCTCTTCTAAATTGTTGGCTGAAGTGTGCGCAGGCCTTGGGACTAAGAAGATACGGACATCTCCATACCATCCGCAGACGGATGGTATGGTTGAGCGGCTGAACAGGACATTGTCTGCCATGCTTTGCCATACTGTGAGTGAGCAGCAATCGGATTGGGATCTGCACATCCCCGGAGTGCTTTCGGCGTACAGGATGACGCCCCATGCGGCTACAGGGTATTCGCCGTTTTACCTTATGTATGGTCGGGAAAACGTGCCTCCGGTGGATGTGCAATTGGGTACTGGGGTGAAGGGACCTCGTAAACCACTCCCTGAATACATTCAGGACACGGTTCGCCGGGTTACGGAGGCGCGGGAAAACGCCCGCGTGGCTACGGCCAAAGCCCAGGCCCGGAACGAGCGGTATGCTCGGCGGTCTGGGGGGGAGTGCCCCTGGAAGGTGGGAGACCTGGCCTGGCTCCATTGCCCGCAGGTGCGGCCGGGGACCTCTCCTAAATTGCACAAACCTTGGCATGGTCCTGTGCGCCTCATTGAGGTTCCCAATCCACAGTCGGCGCGTGTTCAGTTTGGTTCTCGCCGTTGGTTTGTTCATACGTCGCGGTTGAAACCATATGTTGCTCCCCTACGTGATGCGTCATCTCCCAATGTTGCCTTGCCGGGGTCTGTTGCTGCTGACTCTGACTCTTCCCCGCCTGCGTCCATTGATCTTGCTAGAGCGCCTGTCGTACCTGTTCCAGACAGGCCGACCGTGACACCGCGGGGGAGGAGTGGGCCTGCTCGGAGGGCGCCTGCCAAGGCTGCGGGACCTTCAAGCCCGGCGACCCTTCCGACCCCGCTGCAGGCGCATTCGCCGAATATGACCAAGACTGATTCGTCAGGGACACGAGATGTCGGTGGACTTCCAATCGCAGCAGGGGAATTACCCCCTGTCATTTCTCGTGTTCCATCGCGTCCCCGTTCTACAAGTGGGCCGCCGACCGTCCGGGACGGGCCGGCGACCCGCACTCGTTCCAAATCGCTTACGTTTCGTTGATTGTATGTTGTTATTGTTCTTGTTCTTGCCGTCGTATTTATCGCATGCTTTCGTACGTTCGTCGATGTTACTTGTGTGTTGTTCTTGTTGTTATATTGCATGCTTAGTGTCCTTTAAGGGGGAAGGTCGGTTCACCGCATTACGCTTTGGTGTTGTTCAGCCGAGGTCGGCTGGGTTTTTTCTATGGGGGAGGGTGGTGTAATGCGGGCGAAAGCGACCTTCCGGATGTGACGTCACGAGGAGGCGGAGCCAGGTGACGTGGGTGAAAGGTAGGGGGTCCTTAAGCGGGTAAACCGGAAGGAGAAGGCAGTCGGGGTGTGAATGAAAAGGTGTGGGGCCACGCGGGCGTACGAGCTGAGGGGGCACCGTGAGAAGCGGGAGCCAACCCTGGGAACAGTAGGGAGCTACTGGGAGGTGTAAAGCTGCAGATAGAGATAGGCAGTAAGGTCGTGTGTGAGGAGCAGCGGAGTGGCTGCCAGGAGTCGCAGGAGCGACGAGAAGGCGAGACACCACGAGGCCGTGAGAGCTGCAGCAGGAACAGCCAAGGGAGCTGTGTGAGAGTACAGCAGCGGAGCTGCTGTGGGGCTGCAAGAGCGACAAGAACAGCAGCGGGGCTGCTGATGTGGACTGGAGTGACATCGGAACCAGCACAGAGAGAATAAGAGAGACAGCCGTGTGGGGACGCAGTACGGACCGAATAAAGGACACTGAGCCAGATATCGTGGTCAAGTCTTTTATTACAAATATGCTAAATGCCTTTTGATATGCAAATTATTTTGTCAAGGCGCTCTTCCCCCTCCAACTCAGCTTAATATACGCTCCAATCCTGGTGGTGTTTCATTCAGAAGCTGTCTTTCCAACAAACCTGTTCTTCACCTGAGGACGGCTGCTTGCGTTGTGGCCGAAACGTCGTGAGAATAATTTTGTTATGTTTTATTTTTATTATTTTATTATTTCCCTTCTACGTGACTTTACCAAAAGAACCACGAAGATGCTATAGAGGAGTTGTGCACCCCTAGGTGCCACTGCTATTCAGTGGCCTCGGATGACCGCTGCAAAGTATGATCTTGTGTTTTGATTATCGTGTGCTGATCTATAAATGTGCATTGAAAAATATTGATACTCCGACTGATACTCCTGCTGTTATGGAGTGACTCATGCGGCCAGCTATGTCTGAAAAGTTTGGTAGTACATATTATGTATATCGTTTATTGTAAAATTTCAATCACAGTTCCTATGATCGCTGTTACATTGCTGTATAGCTTTATTTTGGTGATTTCGAAAAGTTTTGATCTATCCATATTTGTTTGTTGTAGTACAGAGTTAGACTGATAACTTAAATCAAAATTGTCTCATGGTTGTTATTGTTTGACTTGCATTCCACTGGGATTTTTGCACACAGCATTGGTATACGGTGCTTTGTCTGGAAGACTTTGCTGTTTTTTCCTGGATTTTTTCTGTTTGCAGGTAGTCACTTTAAGCTGATTTTGTGTTCCTGTTTTTGTTTGTTGCGGTTGCACCCGATTCAAAAGACGAATGGCTCACAGGGCTATACCAAATAAATGAAATGAAAACTGGAACTAAAGGTTATATTGAGGTGAGAGAAGAGAGGTATGGAGGGACAAGAGCATGAAACCGTCTTTAAAAAAAACAATCATTGCAATATTTGACAGGACGCCAGTGGAGTGAAAGTCGGAGTGCTGGTGTGATATGACATTTTTTTAAATGTACGGGTGAAGAGGCTTTGCAGTGGCATTCTAAATCCATCAGTAATCGTCAAATAAGGTAAAATATGTAGACCGCAAACGAGTGAATTGCAGTCGTTCTGGTGTACATTAATAATAATTGCGTGCATGGATCAAGGTCTCAGAAGCTGGTGGAGTAAGACGATGCCGTTATGCCGGTGATGTTGTGCAGGTACAGAGGTAGGAGCGGTCCTAAAGAGCAGCGGTAGTAGTTGTAATGGTGAGTACTACACTGCGCTTCGAATCCGGAGACCCAAGTTCTTTCCCGCTTACGGCCACCAGCACCAGTAACGAATATTTGAACCGGTCCACCCGCCTGCTTCGTGTGTCACAGTGCTGGCCTACATAGGTGCTGCTACTCTCTTGACAGCACATGCTCCAACAGTCTGACAATACTACAGAGAGGATCCTTGGGTCTTTGAGGTCTTACAGACCTGGGAAATGCGGTGCATGAATGAATGCTCAGGATGTAGAAGAACTTCCAACGTTGTTGAACCCTTGTTTCCCCAACGTACAGCAAGTCCCCCGCTTCACGCGGGGGGTTGCGTTCCCGACATTTGCTTTGAGCTGGGAGTAATTTTCCCACAAGGAAAAACGGTGGTGAAGGTGGGCGGGGGGGGGCATTCCAGCCCCGTAGATTATGCTTGTTTTAATTTGACAGTACGCGATTTTTACATGTTTCATTTTAAATGTGTTGTGTTTATATTAATACACTGTGTGACAGTTGTTTATTTAAA
Organism: Lampetra fluviatilis; assembly: GCF_964198595.1. Taxonomy (NCBI): domain Eukaryota; kingdom Metazoa; phylum Chordata; class Hyperoartia; order Petromyzontiformes; family Petromyzontidae; genus Lampetra; species Lampetra fluviatilis. The sequence goes on along the minus strand of NC_136322.1, from coordinate 5,200,595 downwards.
TATGGGGTGTGTGAGAGAGATATCTTGACTTAAAGCTTTCGTGACTGCAGGAATTAATACTGTTTTGGTCTTTCGGTTAATGTCACGTAGATAGGTTCAAAGAAATAACGAAAAGTAACGAAAAAAAACAACGTTTCGATCACAACACAAGCGGTCGTCATCTGATGTCATCTGATGACGACCGCTTGTGTTGCGATCGAAACGTCGTAGTTTTTTTGTTATTTTTTGCCATTTTCTTTGAACTTATCTACGTGACTTTACCGAAAGACCAAAATAATATAGATAAAGAGATGGCGAGTGAAAAAGACAATGGAGTGAAATTATGCTTCGCACGCAATGATACCAAGCCAATGATTGAGGAGGAAGAGAAAGGGCACGTCCTGTACCTTGTCGTGTTCATATATAAGTAAAAATGTGTTTATATATATTTGGACGTATTGGCGGGACACCAATTGTAGCATAATGCACCGGTCCTCATAAAACAGTCCTGACGATGTCATTATTGTCAGAGCGTGTTTTTTTGCATGTTCACCACAAGTACGTGTGCGTAATGCAGACTTGATTCCTTGCAAAAGGTATACAGTGAGGGAAAAAAGTATATGATCCCCTGCTGATTTTGTACGTTTGCCCACTGACAAAGAAATGATCAGTCTATAATTTTAATGGTAGGTTTATTTGAACAGTGAGAGACAGAATAACAACAACAAAAATGCAGAAAAACGCATGTCAAAAATGTTATAAATTGATTGCATTTTAACGAGGGAAATAAGTATTTGACCCCTCTGCAAAACATGACTTAGTACTTGGTGGCAAACCCTTGTTGGCAATTACAGAGGTCAGACGTTTCTTGTAGTTGGCCACCAGGTTTGCACACATCTCAGGAGGGATTTTGTCCCACTCCTCTTTGCAGATCTTGTCCAAGTCATTAAGGTTTCGAGGCTGACGTTTGGCAACTCGAACCTTCAGCTCCCTCCACAGATTTTCTATGGAATTAAGGTCTGCAGACTGGCTAGGCCACTCCAGGACCTTAATGTGCTTCTTCTTGAACCACTCCTTTGTTGCCTTGGCCGTGTGTTTTCGGTCATTGTCATGCTGGAATACCCATCCACGACCCATTTTCAATGCCCTGGCTGAGGGAAGGAGGTTCTCACCAAAGATTTGACGGTACATGGCCCCGTCCATAGTCCCTTTGATGCGGTGAAGTTGTCCTGTCCCCTTAGCAGAAAAACACCCCCAAAGCATAATGTTTCCACCTCTATGTTTGACGGTGGGTATGGTGGTCTTGGGGTCATAGGCAACATTCCTCCTCCTCTAAACACGGCGAGTCGAGTTGATGCCAAAGAGCTCAATTTTGGTCTCATGTGACCACAACACTTTCACCCAGTTGTCCTCTGAATCATTCAGATGTTCATTGGCAAACTTTAGACGGGCATGTATATGTGCTTTCTTGAGCAGGGGGACCTTGCGGGCGCCGCAGGATTTCAGTCCTTCGCAGCGTACTGTGTTACCAACTGTTTTCTTGGTGACTATGGTCCCAGCTGCCTTGAGATCATTGACAATATCCTCCCGTGTAGTTCTTGGCTGATTCCTCACCGTTCTCATGATCATTGCAACTCCACGAGGTGAGATCTTGCATGGAGCCCCAGGCCGATGGAGATTGACAGTTCTTTTTTGTTTCTTCCATTTGCGAATAATCGCACCAACTGTTGTCACCTTCTCACCAAGCTGCTTGGCGATGGTCTTGTAGCCCATTCCAGCCTTTGTAGGTCTACAATCTTGTCCCTGACATCCTTGGAGAGCTCTTTGGTCTTGGCCATGGTGGTTTGGAATCTAAATTGATTGATTGCTTCTGTGAACAGGTGTCTTCTATACAGGTAACAATCTGAGATTAGGAGCACTCCCTTTAAGAATGTGCTCCTAATCTCAGCTCGTTACCTGTGTAAAAGACGCCTGGGAGCCAGACATCTTTCTGATTGAGAGGGGGTCATATACGTATTTCCCTCATTAAAATGCAAATCAATTTATAACATTTTTACATGCGTTTTTCTGGATTTTGTTGTTGTTATTCTGTCTCTCACTGTTCAAATAAACCTACCATTACAATTATAGACTGATCATTTCTTTGTCAGTGGGCAAACGTATAAAATCAGTAGGGGATCAAATACTGTTTTCCCTCACTGTAATCAATCTGGTGTTTCAACAGCTTAACATCTCCTGTCTTATTGCCATAAAGAGTAAAACCTATTCTGATTTGTCATAATACTGATGATGCCACTGTTTCCCCTTGAGTGAGCTGCAGGACTCTCCATCAGAAGTTGCACTCAGATTCAGCAGCGGCGTCTCTCATTCAAACGTTCGGTGGTGACACCACGAGGCGTAATCTTTTGATGCCACCGTCCGTCAAAGAAATTATTCCGAAAATTAATTGAGACACCGTCCGACCAAGTCTCTGAAGGCACAAGGAGTCTAGTCTTGCCCTTTGGAGCACAGAGCAGTCGATTGTCATCAGGCTGGGCGCTGCTATATGACAACAGACTGCGAAGCTTCGTGTTCAGCCCTGCTCACTTAACGTTCCGTCATCCCACTGCTTTGGCATCGCGAGAAGTGATTTTGACACACCACGGTTTGCGAATCGCGATAAAATAAATCATTGCGCAAAAACGTTATTTTGTTATATACCGTGCACCGCCAGTGTCCTGCCAATACGTTCATGTAAACATAAATGATTGTTACACGTCATTAAGCCCTTGCTCTTGACATTGTAATGACATTGAATTGCAGATTTGAAAATACTTACAGGTTCTATCCATGACCACATCAGATTCTTGCATCCAATACCAATTTGATGTCGTCACATATGCATAGTAGTTTGTGTCAGGAATCAGTTTGGTGAATGTGATGCTACCCGGAGACCACACAGACGAGGACTGGGTTATGTTGTTATCGTCTTCCAAGCGAGCATCGTAGTACAAACTGGAGGAAGTAACTTCCCACGAGAAGCTCATGCTTGTCATTGTCTTGTCAGTAATTGTCACATTGGCTTTGGGTGGAACTGAGAAACAGCATTAGAAAGTGGATTAGTAACATAAGCAACATGTTCACTGTTTTTTTTAAATATAGAATTATTCGGAACATTTCAATTTCCCAGTTTACATTTCGTTTTGAGAGTTCTCAACTTCGATTGGTCAACACTTGGAAAATAAACAAAAAAATCAGTGTTACATTTCCCTTTGCTTTATTTATCACGTGAATGTTTCTGGAACGTTGCTAGGCTGCAGGATGTCACGTGTCATGATAATTGATGTCATTGTTGTGCATCCTTAAAGCCAGTTTATCTTAGGGGACAAGGAAGTTCATTTTAATGTCTCAGTAGTTTTTACAGTCTGTGTAGTCCTCCCTATTCAAGTGGGGGGCCATCAGGACAGTCTTCCAATCCTGTGGAACCCGTCCAGATGTCCAGAGTGTTGTAATGATGTCATATAGGGCAGTCTGCACACAAACGCCAACCTCCCACAGCAGTTCGCTTGGGAGATCATCTCTGCCCGGTGCATTTCCTGGTCTCAGACTCTGGATCGCCTTCTGTACGTCCTCAACAGATGGCACCTCAGCCAGCCGTTCACAGGTTGTGACTACTTCTTCCAATATTTGAGGCACGGCAGTCCCAGAAGGGTCATCCCCACTTTTCCCGATTATGTTTTCTTAGCTGATGGATTTCCCCTCTCCCAAGACCTCACAAATGGTCAGAAAACCTGCAAATATGTTCCTAGGGTCAGAGATGTCATCACCATTTGTTTCCCATATTACAAACTATTGGTTTGTAATATTTTTTTAGAGAAAACTAGCATCCCACGTGCCCCTTTGGGACATAACCCCTCCCTTTCCTCCAACCAGCCAGGCAGCTAGCCAACAAACGTTTAATAATATACAGTAGTATTATATGGTACGAATGATATGGGAGTGATGCATATATGCATACACACTTGCACAGACAATTCTGTAGTGGTGATAACTACTCGCTGTTCGCAAGCTGTGAGAGAGCAGTTAGTAAACAAGGTTTTCCCGCTCAATCTAACGGTTAGGGTCAAATGGGGTGAGGTAGGATCCAAACGCCAGATTTGGAAGGACCAATCGGAGATGTCCACGAGGTGGCCGAGGATTGGTCAACCCGGCCACGAACAGGTATAAAAGCCGGAGCCCTGAGAGCTCTTGGAGTTCTGCTACACGAAGACCCAAGTTGGCTGAAGACAGCTAGGACCCTGGACCAAGCCTTCCAGCCCTTGTCAGGGCTGGGGCTCAGTGTAACCAGTGGTCAGGGGAGATAGGTCCTGGATAGGACCCTGGCTCCCAGCCTTCCCGCCCTTGTGAGGGCGAAGGTCCTGAGCGACCAGAGGTCGGGGACCCGCCGGGCCAGCGGCGGGTCAGTGTGCCTCCCCCAGGTCCCAGCCGAAGGACGCTAGGCTACCAGGACGATTAGATAGACAGCAAGTCCGAAGGCTATACCTTCGTAGAATAGGAGCGAAGAGTGAGTGTGAGCTGTGCAGGGTCAGGAGACTGTGTGTTAAGATAATAAACAGTGTGTGCCATAAAGAAGTTTAGAAGTCCGTCCTTTACAACACTACACTTCTTCTTGGTTCTTTCAGTAAAGTCACGTAGAAGGGAAGTAATAAAATAATAAAAATAAAACAATTCTCACGACGTTTTGGCCACAACGCAAGCAGCCGTCCTCAGGCGAAGAATGAGACATTATCAAGCTAGGAGCTTATATAGGTGTAGCGAGGAGGAGCGCCTTAACAAAAGAATGTGCATATGAAGAGGAATTTAGCATACCAATGGGCAATGCGTAGGAGCTGGGCGGAGGGGTTTCAAAGTCCCATTATGCCCATGCATTATGCAGGATCAACAGCACCACGGGGGGGCGCAAGGAACAGCATTAATAAACGAAAGGAATGTTAATGATATGTAGCTGCATTTACCAAACAACCATGTAGAAAACCAAAGTAAAAAACTACATAAAAAACTAAAATATAAACTGATACTTACTATACTCTACAATAAGCTGAGTTACTAACAACAAATAATAAATTACAATTCTACGTCGTAAGAAGTATATAATATACTTCCATCTAAACTTTATTCTCTTAGCATATACAGTACTATATACTGCCATAGATAAACCCAACATTAAATTGTATACTGTATTGCTGTAAACCACTATGTATTATTCAACTCACCCTAATGGGTATCGAAATGGTTTATTACGTCCTTCCAATGATTGCTAAGCCTGAATCCATCTTCTCGGTTAAAATTGTCTCTGTGTTTGTATATGTGGATCGCCTCATGAACGAATCTCTCATGATAGCCAGATGGCTTGAAGAGAACCTCCGTCTTGGAGAAGTCAATGTCATGTGAGCCCACTGAGTTGTAACAGTGGTCTGCCACGGCTGAGGTGTTTGTCCTACCGTGTTTTAGATCAGCTTTATGTTCACGAATGCGGTCTGAGACGTGTCGTTTGGTTTCCCCAATGTAACTGCTACCACAGAGGCAACTTAGTTTGTAGACGCCAGGGTACTGTATGTCTGGAATCACATCTTTTACAGACGGTACCAGATCACGGATTTTATGTAGTGTTGAATCGGACCTGGATCTTGTGTTTAATCAGGATTTTGGAGATCTTTTTTGTGACCCCAGCAATGTAGGGTAAGGTGATGGTCTTGAAAGGCTCCTCAACAGGATCCTTCTTGATGGTTGGAGTGATGGCTCTGCGGATTTCCGCTTTGCGGATTTCCTTCTTGATGGTTGGAGTGATGGCTTTGCGGATTTCCGCTTTGCGGATTTCCGCAAAGCCATCACTCCAACCATCAAGAAGGATCCTGTTGAGGAGCCTTTCAAGACCATCACCTTACCCTACATTGCTGGGGTCACAAAAAATATCTCCAAAATCCTGATTAAACACAAGATCCAGGTCCGATTCAACACAGTACATAAAATCCGTGATCTGGTACCGTCTGTAAAAGATGTGATTCCAGACATACAGTACCCTGGCGTCTACAAACTAAGTTGCCTCTGTGGTAGCAGTTACATTGGGGAAACCAAACGACACGTCTCAGACCGCATTCGTCAACATAAAGCTGATCTAAAACACGGTAGGACAAACACCTCAGCCGTGGCAGACCACTGTTACAACTCAGTGGGCTCACATGACATTGACTTCTCCAAGACGGAGGTTCTCTTCAAGCCATCTGGCTATCATGAGAGATTCGTTCATGAGGCGATCCACATATACAAACACAGAGACAATTTTAACCGAGAAGATGGATTCAGGCTTAGCAATCATTGGAAGGACGTAATAAACCATTTCGATACACATTAGGGTGAGTTGAATAATACATAGTGGTTTACAGCAATACAGTATATAATTTAATGTTGGGTTTATCTATGGCAGTATATAGTACTGTATATGCTAAGAGAATAAAGTTTAGATGGAAGTTTATTATATACTTCTTACGACGTAGAATTGTAATTTATTATTTGTTGTTAGTAACTCAGCTTATTGTAGAGTATAGTAAGTATCAGTTTATATTTTAGTTTTTTATGTAGTTTTTTACTTTGGTTTTCTACATGGTTGTTTGGTAAATGCAGCTACATATCATTAACATTCCTTTCGTTTATTAATGCTGTTCCTTGCGCCCCCCCGTGGTGCTGTTGATCCTGCATAATGCATGGGCATAATGGGACTTTGAAACCCCTCCGCCCACCTCCTACGCATTGCCCATTGGTATGCTAAATTCCTCTTAATATGCACATTCTTTTGTTAAGGCGCTCCTCCTCGCTACACCTATATAAGCTCCTAGCTTGATAATGTCTCATTCTTCGCCTGAGGACGGCTGCTTGCGTTGTGGCCGAAACGTCGTGAGAATTGTTTTATTATGTTTTATTTTTATTATTTTATTACTTCCCTTCTACGTGACTTTACCGAAAGAACCAAGAAGATGAATCCCTGCAGTCACGAAAGCTTTAAATCGAAACACTACACTTCTAACAGCAGGGTTCCGGCCGTATGATGTTCAGACAGCTGTGTATGCGTGTGTGGCGGTAGTGTAGCGCAGGGGTCCCCAACCCCCGGGTCGCGGACCGGTAGTGGTCCGCGGCCTATTAGGAACCGGGCCGCATAACAGGAAGCGGTGGGCAAGCGAGCGAAGCTTCATCTGTATTTACAGCCGCTCCCCATCACTCGCATTACCGTCTGAGCTCCGCCTCCTGACAGATCAGCGGCAGCATTAGATTATCATAGGAGCGCGAACCCTACTGTAAACTGCGCATGCGAGGGATCTAGGTTGCACGCTCCTTATGAGAAGTCAGAATCCGACATTTATACTGGTAGGAACGACCTGGTTCCACCAGCCCACAGGGGATTATTGTGTCCGTCCGTCGTGCAGGGAGGGGCTGGTTGGGGAGAAAGGGGCTGGGTGGGGAGGGGCTGGGTGGGGAGGGAAAATGTTTTCTTTATATATAGCAACCGGCACATCCTTTGTACGTAACCATCTGTATGTCCCCCCACCCCCACCCTGCCAGCTAGCCAGCCATCCAGCCAGAAAAACTTTTGTTTTACAAATTGTGATAAGAAAATTAAAACTCTCTATCGCGGTGCCATCTCGCAGCAGGTCACTCACATGTGCTGTCGTCTACGGTGGATGAGACGTAGCTTTCGCCAGTGCAGTTGACAGTTATGGCAATGCTGTAGTATCTGTTAGGCACCAGCCCCGTGAATGTGAAGTTGGAGGCACTCCCATAGACAGTGAAGGACGAGAATGTGAGTATGATTCGGTCGGTTAATTGTAAGACGTAGCTGGTGGCGTCCACGCCGACCTCCGTCCACGTGACTGTGATCGTTGTTTCACTCCTGGCACTCACCTGCACTTCTTCAGTTATAATGAATGCACAAGTATCTTAATTAACAAAGCAATAACAATGACAAATAACAGTATTGTGTCAGTCCTCTGCTACTTAAAGCCCACCACCCCTGTGTCACAGGCATGTGAAAAATAAATCAATTGCTCAATGAATTCCTCCAGTATAAATAAAGTCTGATGATTTTTGATTGGTGAAAGGGTCGGAGATAGAGCTATCACTGTCAAACGGATATTCATGGCCGGAAATGAAAAAAAACTCACTGTAACCCCGGGGCCGGCCCAAGACACGCTGGTGGGACTACGTCGATCTGCTGGCCTGGGAACGCCTGTGAATTCCCCAGGAAGAGCTAGAGTATGTGTATAGTAGTGTATAGTAGTGTATCGTATAGTAGTGTATCGTAGTGCAGTGTATAGTAGTGTATAGTAATGCAGTGTATAGTAGTGCTGAAGTATGTCGCCAGGGAAAGGGAAGTCTGGGCCGCTACTACTCAAGACGCTACCGCCACGACCCTCACCACGACAAGCGGACTGAGAAACGAACGAACTGTAACCAATTTTTAACAAGTTCTGGCCAGCTGTCCTCAGCCAGCAGTGGGCGTCAGGGATCGTAATTGATTTATCGTCGCCTGAATAACATGTTGCGTCCGTGAACCCTCCTCCAACCGACACGGCCAATTTAATGAAGTTGCCTCGTGATTACCGGTGCTTTGGAGAGCCAATGTCGCAATATTTCACTATTGGATATTGTTCGCTGATTCGCTGATAGTTACAGCCACCATCATTAGGCCGTTTCCACAATTCCTGAAACCGGCTGATTTTTCTGGTTACATCAGCGAACCGGCAAAGAACCCACTCGTTAAAATGCTTATACAACATGCGACAAAAAAAAATTAATGGTCCGCGTTGGGTGGTGGACGGCTTTTACGACACAAGTTTGGTCAGGTAATTGCATGGCCCACTCCAAAAATACATGATAAATCGTATTGACTGCGGAAACCAGCGTGTTAGGTTAATACATTTCAACAATACGACGATCAGCATTGCATGAGTTGTTCACAAATATTCAATTAAATGTGCATCGTTTGTTTGATGCCATTGACATTTTCTTGGTTCTTTCGGAAAAGTCACGTAGATAGAAAATAAAAATTATAAAATAAAAAATAAATAAAAAATAATACAAGCAAAAAACCCACGATGTTTCGATCGCAACACAAGCGGTCTGCATCAGGCGAAGAGAAAAAAACGCTCGTGTTGCGATCGAAACGTCATGGGTTTTTTCTTTTTATTATTTTCAATTTATTTAATTTTTTTATTTTATTTTACTATTATATTTTTTCTATCTATGTGACTTTATCAAAAGAACCAAGAACATGAATTCCTGCAGTCACGAAAGTTTTAAGTATAAATTTCTGATATTTAAAGTTCAACCTCAGTTCGACGTCAGCAATGAGGAGACAAACCTTTGATCTTTACAATCGATGACGCAGATGTTGTCAGTTACACAATTTATAATCAAGTTAATCAATTATCACATAAAACCGCGAACATTTTGCAAAGCACAAATAATACATATTCCTTTGGACCTTAAATTTATTTGGTTTGTTATTTTATATAAAAAAAATGCTTTGCATACCAATCGCGATAGAACAATTTAACAAAACCGATTAAACACTTATCTTGGACCTTACCTTAAACGATATCTCATGGTTTTCCACACCACGACAACCTTAGGACAACTCCATTTTCACGAAGGCAATGCTTCCTCCATCATACATACAAGGAGTTCATTCAAAATGTTAAACTGCATCTCGCACCATTTAAGGAATCCTCGCGCTGTGTTCTTGTCTTCAGGTCTCCTTGTTTCTCTCTTGTGCTCATGTTCTTGTCTAGTTGCGTCTGGATCTCTCAGGGTCTCAATAGTCTCTTTATCTCTGTTTATCTCTGCGTGCCTCTGTCTCCCTTTTTTGCCTCCGATTATTCCCATGTCTGCTGTTTTCATTCTTTGCCTGCCCTCTCTGTGTTCATCTCTCACACATTCTCTTGTTGTCCCTCTGCGTCTGTCTGTCTCGTTTTCCCTATGCCTGTCTCTCTAGGCCTGTCTCAAAGGCGGCTGGGTACGATGATAGCCTCATCACCGACCCCATCATGTGCCATTCCAGCCTTCATAGGCGCTGCTACTCGCTAACAGCACTTTCCCCAACAGTTTGTTAAGTTAATACGGGGAATCTTTGTTTCTGCGTCTGTGTGCCCATCTCCTTCCCTCTCTCATTGTCTCCATGTCAGTGGCGTATTAGCTACATCAGCTCAGGGCGTGCGGAAATCGATCAGGTGGGGCCCCAAATAGTGTGATTGTCTCTTCGCACGGTGACACATAGAGGCTATTCGATATCGTAGCTCCTTTTGTCCTAACCACATCGTAATTATACTCACGTGGTCTCAAATATTTAACGCCGTAGGGGCGCTCCGTTTTTGCAAAATACATTCACTGCAGCTCCGTAGTGCCTCTTTGCAATATAATTGTCGCGCATCTAATGAAATAAATATCCCAGAAACTGAGTTCTAATGTGAAAGCATTTTCATGAAAATATATTGAAACCGCAATTGACATTGTTATCGAAAAAAAATCTCATTGTGGTTGTCAAGAGGGCCCCAACTCATAGCTTTGGCTACCAGGGGGCCAAGGCGACCCCTGCCCCCACGCTAGGCGCCATGGTGGCTAGGATATGTTAGCTACCTCACCTGCTATTATGAGGTCGTGGGTTTCATCCCGACCCTGACGCCTGTATATTTGGAGTTTGTATTCCCTCTTCCCGTGGGCGTGTGTATTTTTCAACTGGGTCCTCCGGTTTTTCCCTCCACATTTAGGATCAACATTAATACATTTAGAGTATTTTGCTGCTGCTTCAAATTTACACGTTGAGCTATAATTTGTGATAGCCAGGTCACTTCTGAAAAAGAGCGATAGAGCTCAATGGGCCTTACCTGGTAAATAAAAAACAGTTTTTCGCTTATAGTTACGCTACTGCTCTGTGCGTGTCCTATCTGTTTGGCTAGCATATTGTCTGTGTTTGTGTTCTATCTTTTTGGCTCGTCTGTGTGTATGTTATCTGTTTGGCTCGCAACTTTTATCTGTGTGTGTGTCCTATCTGTTTGGCTAGCATCTTGTCTGAACGTGTCTCTGTATATCTCCATTTCTAGGATCCTCCTCCGCGTTTTCCCCAAAATGTATTTTGTTTCGCTGACCGTGAGCACAGGAAATGGCGAGGCTATGTTTTACAGGGCAATCAATGGTTGCAGGGCTTACCTGATATCTGACAACCATTTGCAACTCTTGCAACCTAGGGCAACAACAACAACCGCACAATTAAAATTTTGCATGCATCATTGTAACGTCAGCTTGTTAATCACGAATTTACTCACCAATAGTTTGGCAAAAATTCACATCGATGCTGTAATCACCAACGAAATTTCACAGTACTCTAATTGTAAATGTTATGGATTTATCCTCCAACACACCAGTGTGCTTAAGTAGTAACTAATAGGCACGTTTTGTGTAAGTGTCAAACTTTACTAATTGGCTATGTCAAGCGGTGGGAGGTTAACGACGCATTTATACTTATGGGATCTCACCCAAAAAACATTGATTATGAACAATACTGTAATTTCCATCAGATTTATTGCCATTGTTTATCATCGGCACCATGTTACAACAATTAAGCATCTACACCATTGGAACCTCATTTGCCAGTAACACAATTTGATAATTGTTTTTTTACCCGTTTATCTGGCAACAAAACTGACACCTTTTATTTTTATAAGGAGCCATGTTTGCATTGACCACAATACCTGCAGTCGGAATGCAAACAAATAACATAACTCTGATAATGTATGCACTGTCCTTGATTGGTCCACACCCGACTGCAGGTATTGTGGTCAAGGAAAACATGACTCCTTGTAAAAAAGGTGTCAGTTTTGTTGCCAGATAAAAGGGTAAAAAAACTATTATCAATTAAGCATCTAATTAGAACTTTGCAGACCAGTGCAACTCTTCGTGTCAGAGCAGCCAACGGCAACAGATACCACCGAGCTACTTCCGATATCTCTTCAAGCGATCTCTCTTTTACACAGCAGGGGGAAGCACTTTCACACCCGCCCTGCCACAGAGCACCATTTGTGCTGGGAGCAGAGTACAATAAATCAGGTATGGACCTATTCTTTGGGTATTTCGGCAAAGTCACGTAGATAGGTTTCTTCCTGATGACGAACGCGTGTGTTGCAATCGAAACATCGTAGTTTTTTGTTATTTTTAGTTTTTTTCTTTGAACTTATCTACGTGACTTTACTGAAAGACCCAAAGAATTTGAATTCCGTCACGAAAGCTTTAAGTCAAGATATGGACCTGTCTGAGGCTGAATAATTTGGTTTATTGTGATCCTTCCAGATCTGGCTGCGGACTTTAAGGTCAGATTTTTTTTTTCCAATTCTACAATACATTTTTGTTTCTCAAGGAATGTGCTTTTGTACTCGGAGGGCTAAAGTGGTTCTAAAAGTGGTGAGAGTTCAGTGGTAAGGTTATTACCATGAACAGTGTGGTGGTATTGTAGTGCAGTCGATGAAGCACCTCTCGGTTAGCACGGTTGGCTATGTACGGTGTGAAATAAGTTCACCATATATACCTAACAGAGAATTGAATGGGGCGGTCGTCGTTAAAAGTGAAATAAATGGTGCTGAGAGCGATATGAATCTGTGTTGCAAATCAGAATAAGAATATTTATGTGTACTGGACGAATCCGATGAAATATAAAGCTCTTTTTCACAGATGTCGGGTGGTGAAGGGTTAAAGTAAAAAAAACTGGCGTTATATCTACATGGCGACCAATCTAAAACCCAAAATAAACTAATTATGACTCAATATTTCGTCATGGAAGGCTTACGTATATCAGAATCAGATCAGAATATTAATTTATTCTGGATGAATCCAATAAACTTTACAGATCTTTTTCACAGATGTCCAGTAGGGGCGGGTCAGAATGTTACAACACCAAACAATACAAAAAAACACAATAGGAGTGTAAAGCATAGTAGAGGTAATCAAATAACTTAGAATTTTTTTTACAAATAAAAATGAACTTTTTCTTATTTTACCAGGTAAAGACCACTGGGCTATTAGCTTCTTTTTCAAAAGCGACCTATCCAGAAATGATAGCTCAACGAAGTGGCTTATCATATGGACATTTACAGTAGCACAATAATCTAAATAATCTAAACGCATGTTTATAAAAGTGGAGGAAAAAACCGTAGGACCCAGAGAAAAAAATCCACATGACCATGGGAAGAAAATTCAAACTTCAAATATAACTTCATCAGGGTGGGAATTGAACCGACAGGAGAGGAAGATAATGTCACACCACCCAAACGACTGTGGCGCTGTAATAGAGCGATAAAGTCGAATACCCGACGAAATTACCGATCCGAGATTTGCCCAAAGATGGAATAAAGTGGGCGTGGTGTTAGTCGAAGGGGCGTGTCAATGGCCAAATATTGTCGTTGTGGCTCGTGAATCGAGGCTTCTTGTGATCAATTTTGCTGAGTCGATCTAGCACCCAGCCCAAAGTTGCTTGGGCAGCTAACCTGAAATTGTACGATTTTATCTTAAACTAGCAGGAAGTACCCGGCTTTGTGCGGGGGAAAAATCTTTTTCAAAACGTGCCTTTTATTAAAAACATAATACATACGTACTATTGTGAAAAAACGGCATTCCATTAGTCTGTCCATTTGTCCATCAGCAAAATTATAAGAAGCTTGCAGAAGTGCTGAATTAAAAAGTAATATAAAGTTGGGGGTAATAGTTGATCTAAAAGGTTTCAAAAAATTGTAGACACCGCCCCCCCACCCGCTAAAAAAATATTTTACCCCCCTGTATATACAATAGAGTCAGTAGTATCTAGTGACTCTATAGTAGTATCTATTGACTATATCAGTATCTACTGACTCTATTGTAGTATATGCTGACTCTGTAGTTGTATCTACTGACTTTACAGTCGTATCTATTGAGTAAAGTAGTATATAGTGACTATTGCAGGATCTACTGACTGTATAGTATCTAGTGACTGTAGTAGTATCTACTGATTCTACAGTAGTATCTACCGACTCTCTAGTAGTATATACTGAATGTAAAGTAGTATCCACTGACTATAGTAGTAACTGCTAACTCTATAGTAGTCTCTGCTGACACTATATTAGTATTCACCAACTCTCTAGTAGCATATACCGACTCTATAGTAGCATCTACCGACTCTATAGTAGTATCTACCGACTCTATAGTAGTACCTACTGACTCTACAGTAGTATCTAATGACTATATTAGTACTCTAGAGTAGTGTCTACCAGAGGTGTGGACTCGAGTCATGTGACTTGGACTCGAGTCAGACTCGAGTCATGAATTTGATGACTTGCGACTCGACTTGGACTTGCATAACAATGACTTTGTCCCACCTATGAGATGTGGACTCGAGTCATGTGACTTGGACTCGAGTCAGACTCGAGTCATGAATTTGATGACTTGCGACTCGACTTGGACTTGCATAACAATGACTTTGTCCCACCTCTGGTGTCTACTGATTATAGTAGTAACTACTAATTATATAGTGGTATCTGCTGACTCTATAGCAGTAGCTACTGACTCTATAGTCGCATCTACTGACTGTCGTAGTATCTACTGATTATACAGTTGTATCTACTGAGTCTACAGTAGTATATATTTACTGAAGTAGTATATACCGACTCTACAGTAGTATCTATTGACTCTATAGTAGTATCAACTGAGTCTACATTAGTCTCTACTGACTGTAGTAGTATCTACCGACTCTACAGTAGTATATATTGACTCTATAGTAGTATCTACCGACTTTACAGTAGTAACTACTGACTCTATAGTCGAATCTATCGACTCCACAGTAGTATGTACCGACTCTATCGTCTGTAATAGTATCTAGTGACTCTACAATAGTATGTACTGACTGAAGTAGTTTCTACTGACTCTACAGTAGTAACTACTTACTCTATAGTCATATCTATCGACTCCACAGTAGTATGTACCGACTCTATCGTCTGTAGTAGTATTTAGTGACTCTGCAATAGTATGTACTAACTGTAGTAGTTTAAACCGAGCCTATAATAGTATCTACCGACTGTATTGAAATATCTACTAACTCTACAGTAATATCTACAGCCTCTATAGCAGTATCTACAAACTCAACAGTAGTATCTACTGACTCTATAGTAGTATCTACTAACTCTACAGTAGTATCTACAGCCTCTATAGCAGTATCTACTAACTCTACAGTAGTATCTACTAACTCTATAGTAGTATCTACTGATTCTACAGTAGTATCTACCGACTCTATAGTAGTATATACTGAATGTATAGTAGTATCCACTGACTATAGTAGTAACTGCTAACTCTATAATAGTATCTGCTGACACTATATTAGTATTCACCGACTCTCTAGTAGCATATACCGACTCGATAGTAGCATCTACCGACTCTATAGTAGTATCTACCGACTCTATAGTAGTATCTACTGACTCTACAGTAGTATATAATGACTATATTAGTACTCTAGAGTAGTGTCTACTGATTATAGTAGTAACTACTAATTATATAGTGGTATCTGCTGACTCTATAGCAGTAACTACTGACTCTATAGTCGCATCTACTGACTGTCGTAGTATCTATTGACTATACAGTTGTATCTACTGAGTCTACAGTAGTATATATTTACTGAAGTAGTATATACCGACTCTACAGTAGTTTCTATTGACTCTATAGTATCAACTGAGTCTACAGTAGCCTCTACTGACTGTAGTAGTATCTACCGACTCTACAGTAGTATATATTGACTCTATAGTAGTATCTACCGACTTTACAGTAGTAACTACTGACTCTATAGTCGCATCTATCGACTCCACAGTAGTATGTACCGACTCTATCGTCTGTAATAGTATCTAGTGACTCTACAATAGTATGTACTGACTGAAGTAGTTTCTACTGACTCTACAGTAGTAACTACTTACTCTATAGTCATATCTATCGACTCCACAGTAGTATGTACCAACTCTATCGTCTGTAGTAGTATTTAGTGACTCTACAATAGTATGTACTAACTGTAGTAGTTTCTACCGAGCCTATAATAGTATCTACCGACTCTATTGAAATATCTACTAACTCTACAGTAATATCTACAGCCTCTATAGCAGTATCTACAAACTCAACAGTAGTATCTACTGACTCTATAGTAATATCTACTAACTCTACAGTAGTATCTACAGCCTCTATAGCAGTATCTACTAACTCTACAGTAGTATCTACTGACTCTATAGTAGTATCTACTAACTCAACAGTAGTATCTACTGATTCTATAGTAATATCTACTAGCTCTACAGTAGTATCTACTGACTATATTAGTATCTACTAACTCTACAGTACTGTAATGCGAGCGTAAATGGGAAGGCCGGATGTGACGATCCGGAAGGGAGGAGTCAGGGTCACGTGGGAGAGAGGTTATAGGAGGGAGCCCGGAAGAGATCAGGGCCAGTCGATGGAGTGAAGAGGCGGGACCACGTTGGGTGGCCGCCGCGCCATCAGCCGCGTGGCTGATGGGGCTAGCGGGGTAGCTAGCAGAGTGTGCGGGGCACACGGGGCCAGTGGGGTGGCCAGCAGAGTGTGCGGGGCACACGGGGCTAGCAGGGTGGCTAGCAGAGTGTGCGGGGCACACGGAGCAGCGGTGTGGCTGCAGAGTGTGCTAGCGGAGTGGCTAGCAGGGTGTGCGGGGCACACGGGGCTGGCGGAGTGGCTAGCAGAGCGTGCGTGGCACGCGAGAGGAGACGCTGGTCCCTTGTCGGGACCAGCGGGGTGAACGGACGAGTGGAAGAGCTGAGGAGGAAGAGAGTGCGCGGGGCGCGTGAGAGACGACGCTGGTCCGAGGAGAAGGCCAGCGGGTTGCGGAGGTGAAAAACCTGAATAAAGGACGAACGGAGACTTACATCGCCTGACAGAGTCCTTTATTACAGTAGTATCTACTGATTCTATAGTAGTATCTACCGACTCTACAGGATTAACTGCAATCATTGGGGTTGGGGGGGGGAGAGGACATCACACTGTTCAGAATTTACCTCAGTTTTGTGCTCCTGTGTCTGTACACTTTTTTCATTTTTATTTACACGCTTTTGTTTATTTGCACGCTTTTATTTAACTGTCTGTTGTATCCTCAAATCTTGTAAATCAATTTTTACCCACTTCCCAATGTGGTATCGACTGCAAACTTGGTATACTTATGTCATACTGATAACAATACTCTATTCTATCATTTAAAAAAAACATGTATTTTAATTATTTTACACGCTTTTATAAACTCACTCTGTTGTTGTCGTATCCTCAAATCTTGTAACTCAATTTTAACCCACTTCCCAATGTCGTATCGACTGCAAACTTGGTATACGTATGTTTCGGCTTCATATGTTATGTTTCGGCTTGGGTCTACCGTATTTTCCCGCATATAACCCGCGGGGTATACCACTTTTTACAAACAAAACAAGACCCTGCAGAGTATATGGAGGTGCGGGCTATCCCAAAAATATTTTACACGTGTGACATGTCATAACTCAAATTTCGATTTAAAGCTTTCGTGACTGCAGGGATTCATCTTCTTGGTTCTTTCGGTAAAGTCACGTAGAAGGGAAGTAATAAAATAATAAAAATAAACCATAATAAAACAATTCTCACGACGTTTCGGCCACAACGCAAGCAGCCGTCCTCAGGTGAAAACCAGGTCTGTCGAGGCGACAGCGTCTGTCGCCTCGACGCTGTCGCCTCGACAGACCTAGTTTTCACCTGAGGACAGCGTCTGTCGCCTCGACGCTGTCGCCTCGACAGACCTAGTTTTCACCTGAGGACGGCTGCTTGCGTTGTGGCCGAAACGTCGTGAGAATTGTTTTATTATGTTTTATTTTTATTATTTTATTACTTCCCTTCTACGTGACTTTACCGAAAGAACCAAGAAGATGTCATAACTCGTTAATTTTTTTCATGGTAGGACTATCCACTAAGCAACACTTACCTTTGACTAAAGCACTGCTGAATAAACCACTCACACTAATATTGCACATGTTATCACGTTCTAAATTATTCGAATTGTTTGTACAATAAAACGACAATGTTTGAAGTGGGCGTACTTTGTTTACTGGCGACTGGAGAGCTGGGGGGGAGAGAGGGGGGCGAGGCAATGGCGTTACCGTAGTGCCGCTATTGTCTGCGCAGTGCGCAATCTACAGGTACTAAAACTCTACTTACTAATCTACCAGTTATGTGTTACTTATTTATTGGATATTTACTTTTGGTACTTATTTACTGTTTTAAGTTCACTCGTTTTCGGTTAGTTGTTTTCTTTGTGCACGTTATGATTTTAATGTTAACAATTGATAGTGGAATGCATTACAAATGTAAACTTCGTATTAATATGATGGAATTAATCTGCGGTAATGACGTTAAAGATATTAATGCATGCGGGGTATATGGAGGTGCGGGCTATCTGCAATTTGACACCAAACGCTATTTTTGCGGGATCTATGCGGGCTATATGCGGGAAAATACGGTAATTGTCCACTCTCAACTCATGTTGGCTGTATATCACCACAGTCCCTTACGTTATGGCAAGCTTCGGGGCCACTTCCTGGAATCGTGGAGTTCTGCAATTACTCGTACGGTACATTTCATTAAAGAGTGTTTTTAAAAAATATTTTTAAATGCTACTTATTTATTCGCCTTTTTTACGCGAAGGAGAACCTCGCTCCCGTCGCCGCTGAGCGAGCTCGTGTGCGTTGCTGGGGGCAACCGCGAGTTAGCGTTTCCGCGCATGCGCAGATGCGTGCTTTGGCACCGCGATCAGCGTAATCATATAAAGTTATAAAGTGTGATTTAATTAATTCTAGATTTGAAGCTTTCGTGACTGCAAGGATTCATATTCTTAGGTTTTTTCGGTAAAGTCACGTAAGTAAAAAAATTAAATTAATAAAAGTAAAATAAATAAATAAAAATCACGACGTTTCGGAGGCAACACAAGCTTCCGTCTTCAGGTGGAACCGTCACAGCACGATAGCTGTATCAAGTGAGAGAAATTCCAACAAACAGTATTTGTGTATATATATACTGGTTAAGGGTGGGAGGAGCCAAGGTAGGCCCTGAATATTATTTTTGTGAGGTTCGGTGCGGCTGAAGCACGCTGTTAGGAATGAGCCTTTGTTGTGTAAACTAGGTGCGGATGATATAAAGGTGCGTGTAAAAGGGACTGAGCCTTTTTGTTATGTAGAGATGATGCGGCTGAAATCGCAGCCAGGAAATGAGTCTTTGTTGTGTAGAATGGTTGACTGAGCCTATTATTATGTAGAGGTGGTGCGGCTTAAATCGCTACCAGGAAATGAGTCTTTGTTGTGTAGAATGGTTGACTGAGCCTATTGTTATTGTGATGCCGCCGCCACGAAGCCGTTCGGCAGACGCCCAAATCCCCGACCTCGCCACCACCAAGCAACGGAGCCAACCCCGCGTCCCCCTCACCTCACCTCACATGAACACACCCGCACGCATTTTCCCCCACCCATAGAGCTGGAAGGGGAGATCACCTGATCGGCCGGTTTTTATCTGAGAAACCCTTATCGGGATTAACTCTCACGGTTTCCGGCGATCAGGGAATTGGACGACCTCCCCCGTGCTACGTTGCGCCGCGGCGCTGCGACCAGCCTTAATATGGTATGGTCACGGCGTGGGGCATTCGGCCACCGCGGTTGAGGCGCATCCCCCACACACACCCCCCCCCCCCCCCACGCGTCGACGAGGCAAGCAGGGGAAGGACGGGACAGCATGAGTAGCAGGACCGCAGGGGCTCTTGCGCATAGTCACGGAAGGTTGGGATGGTTGCGCCTGAGCGCGCAGGCCCCATTGTTAGGGAGGGTAAGGGATTAATTAGGATTTACGCCGCGCACGCCGCACACTGATTAGCATATCAAAAGCGCCCGGAACCGCCGTGCGCGTGCCAGAGGGTCGCGAGCCCATTGTTCAGAGCCGCATCCATTTGAGGTAGGGAGGATAAATAGGGGGCGCAAAGGGGAAATTGCTCTCTTTTCTCCAGCGCCAGAGGACTCGCCGCAGCTCCAGCCAGCGACCCGGACGACCGTGCGACGCATCGAGGTGCGCTGTTAGCACAGGGAGCAGCGAACCACCGTGGGCACCAAACAGTGAGGGGGGAGGTGAAGTAGGATAATAGCCGATAGATAGGGAATAGGTACAGGTTTAGTGGAACAGGCCAGCCTCGTCGACTCACTGATTTAACATTAAATTACCAGGTAGCAGAGAATAAATAATTAATAGCGAAGCGTGGCCTCGCGTGATCTTGTCGAGCAGTGTGAGCGTGTGGGTGAGCGTGTGTACACAGTGGTTCGCCACGTGAGTGAGCGCTGCGCGGAGCTGAGCGTGTGGGTGAGAGTGTGTACACAGTGGTTCGCCAGGTGAGTGAGCGCTGCGCGGAGCTGAGCGTGCGGGTGAGCGTGTGTACACAGTGGTTCGCCACGTGAGTGAGCGCTGCGCGGAGCTGAGCGCGCGGGTGAGCGTGTGTACACAGTGGTTCGCCAAGTGAGTGAGCGCTGCGCGGAGCTGAGCGTGCGGGTGAGCGTGTGTACACAGTGGTTCGCCACGTGAGTGAGCGCTGCGCGGAGCTGAGCGCGCGGGTGAGCGTGTGTACACAGTGGTTCGCCAGGTGAGTGAGTGCCGCTGGGAGCTGTGTACGTTAGGGCAGCGTCATTCGCCCTCCGACCCCTGACCGCCGTTTAACAACGCGTGATCCGTGGAGAGATAACGCAGCGTTTGCAGGTGAACGAGAGCGGGCGGCGAGCTATGCCTCTCACACGAGCTCGCGGAGGGACGGACCAGGGAGGGGAGCCGTCGGGCGATGAGCCCAGCGACGGCAGCAGCTACTCGCATAGCAGCGAGGGGTCGGCGCACGGCGGAGCCCCTGCCATACGCCCGGAGCACGGAGGGACTTCGGGGGCCAGCGACCCCGACATTATGCAGAGGTGGTGCGGCTGAAATCGCTGCCAGGAATGCTCCAAATATGTGTAGTTAAATCTTTTTTGCATGGTTAATAACATCTTTCCAATGATTACTAAGTTTGTACCCATCATCACGGTTGAAATTATGTCTGTGTTTGTAAATTTGGATGACCTCGTGTACAAACCTTTGATGGTAGCCAGGAGGCTTGCAGAGCACCTTAGTCTCGGAAAAGACAATTTCATGAGAGCCACCCATCTCAAAAGAATTATCTCATCAAAACGCTATACCACAGAGCTCATGGCATTTCTGACCAACACCACCTGGCCAGTGAATTAAGACATGTACATCGGGCCCTCAGGATGAACGGATACTCTGACCGCACCATCCACCAAGCTGTTTCTCCCACCATACAGAAACAGCCACATTAAACTCCGATCAAAACTATCACGTTACCATACATAGCAGGCGTGACCAAAAAGATCTCCAAAATTCTAAACAAACATAAGATTCAAGTCCGATTCAGTACAGTACATAAAATCCGTGATCTAATTCCATCTGTGAAAGATGTCATTCCTGACTTACAATACCCTGGAGTCTACAAACTGAGTTGCAGTTGTGGTGATTGCTACATTGGAGAAACGAATCGTCATATCTCTGATCGTGTCCGCGAGCACAAGTCAAATCTGAAACACGGCAAAACTGATTCTTCCGCCGTTGCCGATCATTGCTACAACGCTGTGGGCTCTCATGAAATTGTCTTTTACGAGACTAAGGTGCTCTGCAAGCCTCCTGGCTACCATCAAAGGTTTGTACACGAAGCCATCCAAATTTACAAACACAGACATAATTTCAACCGTGATGATGGGTACAAACTTAGAAATCATTGGAAAGATGTTATTAACCATGCAAAAATATTTAACTACACATATTTGAAGCATTCCTGGCAGCAATTTCAGCCGCACCACCTCTACATAACAATAGGCTCAGTCAACCATTCTACACAACAAAGACTCATTTCCTGGCAGCGATTTTAACCGCACCACCTCTACATAATAATAGGCTCAGTCAACCATCTACACAACAAAGACTCATTTCCTGGCAGCGATTTCAGCCACATCATCTCTTCATAACAAAAAGGCTTAGTCCCTTTTACACGCACCTTTACATCATCCGCACCTAGTTTACACAACAAAGGCTCATTCCTAACAGCGTCCTTCAGCCGCACCGAACCTCACAAAAATAATATTCAGTGCTTACCTTGGCTCCTCCCACCCTCAACCAGTATATATACAAATACTGTTTCTTGGAATTTCTCTCACTTGATACAGCTATCGTGCTGTGACGGTTCCACCTGAAGACGGAAGCTTGTGTTGCCTCCAAAACGTCGTGATTTTTATTGACTTTTTATTTTACTTTTATTAATTTTAATTTTTTATCTACGTGACTTTACCGAAAAAACCTAAGAATATGTGATTTAATTAGTTTACATTTCATGGAGGGGGAAAAACAAAGAGCGCTTTTTCGTCCGAGGGCTTTGTGCGTTATGGCTGTGTACTTTGTTAAAACGTCAACACGACAGTTTTTCAGTTAAAAGCATTGCAAGGCGTGTGCACAGACAGACAGACAAAAAAATTACTTATATGGGTAAGATTACATTTTGCGGTTCAAATATATAAAACTACTGTTTCAATGTGCGATGTTTATGTAAACATCGATGTTTATGTTACGCTAACGTTCGATTTTATCATAGCCGCGATTTAGTCTATTCCTTTAACTTGATTTTGTATAAAAGTTTGTATTAAACTTCAGTGAGTGCAAATGAAGACAAACACACACCGCAGAGAAAAACAACCACAAAGCCACATGCATAAGGCGTAAAGTCAGAACTTTACTCCGCCTATGGCCCTACACAATTCTGACACACACAGTCCACCGATTCCATTTCTGCACAGCACATCCGCTCCAATGAACTTCAGCTGGGAGGCCAGCACTCCATGTTCAGCTGGCAGTCTTGTATGTATGATTAACTTCTTTCACACCGTAAAAAGCCAACCGTGCTAATCGGAGGTGCGAGAGGGCAACAAACTACAGAAAAAAACAGTTCTAAAGAAATACGTTTTCAATCTAGATTCAAAAGTGCATCGCTCTAGTGGTTTTCTAATATCGTAAGGAAGAACGTTCCAGACGGCCTCAGAAGCGCATCTGAAAGCGTGTGATGCGGTACCGTTTTTGTCCGATGGCTAGCCAATAGCCTCAACGAAGATGACCAGAGGTCGTGCAATGGTTTATAATCCTTGAGATTAGCAAGGTATTGTGGTTCATTTGTGGCAAGCACTTTGTGTGCAGTGAGTGTCACTTTATAATATATTCGTTCAGCAACCGGAAGACAATAGAACTCTGCAAACACTGGATGGACATGATTGGATCTTGCAGTACCCATCATGACACATGCCAAACAATTGTGTACAACCTTAAGAAATGTTTTTGGGTGAGATCGCATAAATATAAATGTGTTGTTAAGCCTGCCACCACCTGACAGAGCCAGTTAGTAAGGTTTGTCACGTCAACAAAACGTGCCAATTAGTTACAAGTTTAGAATACCGGTGTGTTGTGTAAACCGACATTTACAATTCAAGTACAGATATTCCCCGAGTTACGATGGTCCGACTTACGATATTTTTGACTTACGATGGGGTCGTCGTAACGCATCTCCATCGTAAGTAGAGGACTACCTGGACTACCTTTCAGCTGTCTTAAATATATCAGTTAAGGTGATGTCACCACTGTGGGCTTAGCAGGGGCGAAGACCAGAGAGGGGTTAAAGTAGTTACATAAGTTACAATGGAGCATGTTAATCAGTTCATTTACTGTATATATTATTGGTTTGGGTTATTCACAGTTGATCGACATATTAATCTAAGATCATGCAGAGAATATGCAGTACCTATTATCGGCTGCTCAAAGTTCATCAACATACAATGGCAGGTTTAACGTGACATTTATATGTATGCGATATAACGCAAAACCCTTCATTGTGGATAATATTGGTCGCGAATTCCTACTACTCCATGTTAATTGTGTACACGCCTCAGCTTGGTAGTGTTTGGTGAGGGTAGAGCGGCCTGGGCTGGATACTCGGTCCCAGCCCGCTCCCGCTGGTCCCCACAAGACACTGCTCTGCATTGCCTGTGGATGCTGTGGCAACCCAGTCTGTTTTTTTATCTAACGAGTCAAAGGTGAGTGATGGAGAAGATGTGGCGGTAATGGAAGCAGGATTAGTTTTAACACCCGACCTAATAAACAATATAAATATTAGTCGTTTTCTGGAACTTTAGATGCATGTCTCAGAGTCATGTTTAAGCTACATGTGACAGGTGGAGATCATATCAAACGAACAATACCATGACATTGCAGAATATTGTAGAGACCCTGGCTGATGAGTGAGGGATTCATCCAGAAGTGGAGAGACCCTGGCTGATGATGCTTTGGCGCATTATAGTGGGGGAGCACACTAGCAGAGTGACGTATTCATCCATCAGTGGAGAGACGCTGGATGCTTATGTCCATGGCGCATTAGAGTAGCAGAATGAGGCATTCATCCAGCAGTGAAAAGACCCTGGCTGATGATGCCGATGGTGTTTTAGAGGGGGGAGGTTCAGGGAGTTTAGGCATTCATCCAGCAGTGGATGCCTATAAAGAATTTAATTCATTGGTTCTGGAGAGTGATTATGTGACACACTCCCCTTTCATTTGATTGGCTAATATCAGAAAGATCAGTGATTCCATCGCAGTCTGCTTGTATTGTACCACAGCGCCCTTTAAATAAAATAAAAATATTTAAGTTCAAATTGCTTTAGTGCATCCATTCCCAGCTTGGTAAGGCAGTTAAACCATAGCAAAAACAGTCCGAGACTACACCAAGACAACACACAGTCGCTTAATTAAATTGTACGCTAAAATTAAACGATTGAATCACTTATAAGAATCATATTTGCAAATCGCATTTGCAAACGTGACTGCTGTGTCCAGGGCACTAATCTTCTGCTTCAGAATATTATTTTGAAGGAAGAAGTATGGTGCTTATTAACGATAATGAGTCGTTATCCACGTGGGGTAAGAGGAAACCGTAGCACCTGTAAAAAACCACCACGCCTTGCGAGAGGGGGCAACGCTCTATCCCCCCCCCCCCCCCCACTGTACAGATGGAACCAGATTAGGAGTACTACACTTGCTGCGCTGCCTACTGCTGGGACAGCCAGCAGTATAATCACCTCGTCGATGCCCACTCACAGGTACAAGGTTAAGGAGTGACGAACAGATGTAGATTAGTCCACATACTTTGCTGCTATACTGCCTTCTCCCGACAGAGCCAGGGGGTACGGCTCTTTGACACCCACCCACAGGTAGAATCGTAGGGAGTGTGGAACAAATGGAGATTAGTCCACATACTTTGCTGCTGTACTGCCTTCTCCCGATAGAGCCAGGGTATAAGCACCTCGTTGACTCCCACGGATGCGACAGAAGTTCAACGTCCAACAAACGACTAAAAGGGATGCCTATTTGTTAGTCGAAACGACGAGAGTCCACAAATCCTCAAACTGTCACGCAAACTATGGCATCCGAGGCTGACCCTTATTGTCTCCAAATCAAATCCCGTTTCAGTCCCCCCCGCCGCCCCCGAATTCGGCCTCAAACATATGAAACGAATCATATTCCAGCCACTTTGCCCCGATACCCCACAAGCAGTGTCCAACTTACCGTGCCGAGGGTCAGCATCAGCAGCAGCAGCTGCGAAGATCCGGACAGAAGCCGGGACGGCGGGGCCAAGCGGCCCATGTCCACGCTTTTCCGGTGCTGGAAGGGAAGAAGGACCACTGGATAATTGGCTATGGTATGTTTCTCCTTGGTCTAGGACTTTCATACTAATCAGTCTTCTTTTTTTACCTTCTACTCTCTCATATTTGTTTAAAAAAAACGTTCCGCAATGTGGACTCACTCCAGACGCCCAGTTTTGCCTCTGTCAAACATCAGGTATTTTAAGTGGAGCCAACACATGTAGTAAAAAGTAATATATATTTTTTAAATGATATACTACAGGTACCGAATTGATGGGTATAAGCTTGCCTGTTTCCGTTTGCTCGCCAGCCAGATGTCACCACGTATGTCGTGAGAGCGATTTCGCTCAAAGGTGCGTTTCGTTGGCCAGACGAGGGGTTAAGTGGACAAACTGGAGGCGTTCTCTGTAGCGAGTAATGATGAGATTGGTCCGGACACAACCCGCAAGTGAGGAATGCACCGCCAAACATCAATGAGCCTCAAGCATGCAAGCGAGCCAACACGGGCAACAGATTTCCTCGTTGTGTACTTTGCATAGCACGTGATGATGATCTTGCTGTTTTCTCCGAGATGTCACCGACAGACGACAGCAAAACGATGGACCGGAATTGGAGAATGTTACACAAGTTGTGGACATTATTGTACGAAATGGAAGGGTTGGTTTTGGGTTAGATCGCGTACGTATGAATGTGTCGTTAACCCGCCACCAGTGGATGCAGCCAATTAGTAATGGTTTGTAACATATACAAAACGTGCCAATTCGTGACTACTTCAGCCCACCGGTGTGTTGGAGAGTAAATCCAAAGCATTTACAATTGGAGTACTGTGACGTTTCCCTGGAAATTACGTACAGCAGTATCATCGGACGATTTTGCCACAATTCTGGCAAAGCATACTAATTGGCTGCGTTGGGTGGTGGTGGGTCAACGACACACTTGTACTTACGCGATCTAACCCACAGCAACGTTTATAATGAACTAGCGGTAAGTACCTGACTTTGCCCAGGGCGAAAAAGGCAGATACACACACATGTACTTACAAACAGACATCGACCGACACACATAGAAGCACATGGACTTACACGCACCCACACACATATGGACTCAAACACAGACATCGACTTTAGACACATACATGTAGTTACACACACAAATCGACTGACACACACAGAGTTACACGCACATATTGACTCACACATACATAGACTGAACAACAACAAGAACCGCCATTCGCCACTAAGTGGCGGTGACATCACCACAACGCTTGTGCCAGGCTATGTGCACCTTGAGGTCACGTGAAGTGTCAAACGCCCGCTGGCAGGAGGTCACGGGGCTGACCCAGATGGCACAGGTCGACTGACTGAGACGACTGGCTGATGCACCATCTGTGCCCCCTACTGTGGCAACTTGCTGTGCTTTAGCCACCCGGCGCTCCGCTCATTGTTGTGATCATCGCCCCTCCGCCCTCCATTGTTGTTGGAGGGCGACTGCCTCCAACTGCCCAATAGCGTCATTCAGGAGCCTCCTCCACAGTGGCCGATCTTGACATGGCTGGTACCAGTCATCGTCAAGTCGACTCAGTAGTACTAGGTGTTTACCCTTTTTTCTGGCACCAAAACTGACGCCTTTATACAAGGGATCATGTTAGCAATAACCACAACACTTGCAGTCAAAATGAAAACAAAAAGAAACAACTCTGATAATGACATGCACTTTCCTTGAAATTGATTGGTCCACACCCGAGACATCTTTTCTTAGAGCCTCGTCTTTTTCTTAGAGCCTAGTCTCACATGGTGTTGGACCAGATGATACCAAAAGATGACGCCAAAAGGCGTCATCTAGTCCAACACCATGTGAGACTAAGCTCTAAGTAAAGCCATCTCGGGTGTGGACCAATCAATTTCAAGGACAGTGCATATCATTATCAGAGTTGTCTCTTTTTGTTTGCATTTTAACTGGAAAGTTTTGTGGTTATTTCAAACATTATTGCTTGCATAAAGGTGTCAGTTTTGGTGCCAGATAAAAGGATAAAAACCTATTACTATATCTTGCTACTGGCAAAGAAGGTCTCATAATATAAAAGTCCACTTAGCTCCACGTCTTCCTGTACCACATCACTCCATCTCTTCTCTAGCCCGTGCCGCGCGTGTTTAGCCCCCTCGATCCGGCCGAACAAAAGCTGTTTAGGCATGCGGTGGCTGGGCATGCGGGCTACGTGACTCAGGCAATGCAGCCTTGCCTGCCGGAGGAGCTCACCGATGGGACTTTGTCCGCATCTTTCAAGGATTTGTGAGCTCCTCACACAATGCAGCCTTGTTAAACTCAGGATGGATCGTAGGCAGGCCACCATAAATGTTTTTAACCGGCGAAGATGTTACATTAGGGGGGTCCAAGTTTGGCAAGCGTACAGAAGGGAGGTAATGACCGTGACCGAGAAGACCTGACGTTTCGTGCGGAGTGATAGACCAGGTAGCTTCCACACATCGTTACGCAACCGATGAAAAGATAATGTGGCTCGACTGATTCGGAGTGAGACCTCTGCTGTTAAACCGGAGCTGGTCATTAGCACACTGCCAAGGTATGGGAAACTCTCCACTGTCTCCACAACTGGCCCATCACCAATTGGGAGTTGCAGGGGTGGAGTGTCCGATGGTACAAAATACCCAGGCAGGTGCTTAGTTTTGGTGGGGCTGATGATAAGGCCCCACCTCTTGGTGGCAAGCTCCAGGTTCAGCAGCAGCACCTCGAACTCCTCCTCTGAGTGAGCAGCAATTAGCAGATCATTGGCACACAGAAAGTGGTTGAGCAATAGGGAGCCATCCCTTGACCGCACCCGGGCATCGATCAGCCTCCCATTGTGTCTATACCAGATTGTAATTCCTCCGAACTACGTGGTACAAATCTACGTCAAATAATGTGGGAGCCAGACATCCCTGTTGCACGCGAAGGTGTAAAGGGAATGTCTCTTACTGACGGCCATGTAGTTTGAGGCGGGGCCGCTGACCATCATGAAGGTCCTTAAGGATCGTGAGCAAAGGGTGAGGGACTCCGAAAGCATGAAGAACAACCCAGAGGTTAGGCCTACTGATGGTTTCATAGGCCTTGACCAGGTCAATAAAGAACACACATTCACTCACACGCACACATGGACCTACAGACAGGCAACGAAATGAACTTACACTGACTCACATGGAGCCACGCACACACGCCCATGGACTGACACAGACATAGCGACTCACACACAAACACATGGACTTACACACGCACATTTGTACTCACACACGCATAGACATCCACTTTAGATGCACACACATGGAGATACACACACATATCGACTAAGACACACACACATGGACTTAAACACACACATACATAGACTGACACATATGTAATGCGAGTGTAAGCGGGGTTCTCTGCTGGCCTCTGGGCCAATCATACGGCCCGGGGTATTGGGGGGTGGAGCCAGTATGGGGGCGTATGTGAAGGTCCACCGCTCACCTCGGGTCCAATCGGAAGCGAGGTGAGTGGGGGCGGAACCTAGGGGCGGAGCCAGCAGGGCGCTATGGGGAGGCCAGATCTGGAAGGTTCGGAAGGGCGTGGTGAGAGGGAGGAGACAGGATCACGTGGTGAAGGGGATATAGGTGGGAGCCTGGAAGGGCTCCGGGTCAGTTGGTAGAGTTAAGAAGCTGGACCACGTTGGGCGGCCAGAGGGAATCCGCGCCATCAGCCACGTGGCTGCAGGAGCTTCAGCACACCGTCGGCCAGCGGTGTGCGGAGCGGGGGAGAGTGAAGGACTGACGAGAGAGCGCGTGCGGGGCGTGCGTGAGGAACAGCTGGTCCGGTGTCGGGACCAGCGGGGTGCGGGTGTTAACCCGAATAAAGAGTGATGGAGACCAAGCAGTGCATGGCGAAATCCTTTTTTGCACATACATTGCTGGATTATATCAGTTGCCAAATTCTACGTGTTAAATAATCGTAAATATTTCATGCGTAGTAGTAGCAGTCGGCTTTCACGACCAATAACCATAATCGAGCTTTTTTTTAGGTGAGACCAACCAATATAAATGTGTCGATAAACTCGCCACCACCCTACACAGCTAAATAGAAAATTAATTGCCAATTCTGGCAAATCGCCTGATGCAGCTGGTTGTAATCGTCAGCGATACGCCACCAGTACGGTATTCGAATTGTAAATGTTGTTGTGGGAACACTCTCAAACGCACACCCGTTGTGCTAAAGTAGTAAATAACTGACACGTTATGTTTGCGTGACAAACTCCTTACTAATCACCTGCGTCGCATGGTGGTGGGTTTAACAAAATATTGGTATTTATGCGATCTAAACCAAAAAAAACTTTTATTACGAATTATCTTATCTTATAATAATTATTATGACAATACGTTACTCGCTTGTCCAGGAGAGCCACAAAATGAGTCCAGTTATTTACTACTCCAAGGCCTCATTATGTGGCCCAAACGGGGCCTGCAACTGTCACGCAGAGGGAGGTGATTATCTGTAAAATGTTTGTCGCCGAGCAACGACAATGACGACGACGACGATGACCGGTTATCTTTGAATCTGGAGCGACCCGGAGAAAACCCGCGGCCTTGGCGAGGGTCAACACTATATCCCTTCTCCCCGTACATATGGAAATAGATGGATATTAGTTCACTTTCTGAACTGCATAAGCTGTTCACCAATCCCCGCAGTGGCGAGAAGATGTCATCAAATAATAACATTGTTTAGTTCAGCCTATAGACAGGGTTAGGTCGACGGGCAGTGTTAAGTTAAATCTATGTGTAGTTTTCAGTCTATGGGCAGTGTTAAGTCGATGGGCAGTGTTAAGTCTATTTGTGGGGCTAAGTCTATGGGCAGTATTAAGTCTATGGGCAGTGTTAAGTCGACGGGTAGTGTTAAGTCTATGAGTAGTGTCAAGTCTATGGGCAGTGTTGAGTCTATATGTAGTCTTAAGTCTATGGTCAATGTGTAGTCTATGGGAAGTGTTAAGTTGACGGGTAGTGTTAAATCTATGGGCAGTATTAAATGTATGGGCAGCGTTAAGTCTATGGGCAACGTTAAGTCCATGGGCAGTGTTAAGTCCACAGGCAGTGTTAAGTCTACGGTTAATGTTAAGCCTATGGACAGTTGTAGGTCTGTCCTGATGCACAGCCCTCAGGACAGCCGTGCAGGTGAACTGACGATGCGATCCGTGTTTGTCATACACGCGGGGAGGAGGAAACCCACTCGCTTGCGCGAGTGAGCATCGCTCTATCCCCCCGCCCACCGTACACATTGAAACAGATG
Organism: Lampetra fluviatilis; assembly: GCF_964198595.1. Classification (NCBI taxonomy): domain Eukaryota; kingdom Metazoa; phylum Chordata; class Hyperoartia; order Petromyzontiformes; family Petromyzontidae; genus Lampetra; species Lampetra fluviatilis. Next base: position 5,169,447 of record NC_136322.1, on the reverse strand, counting down.
GCGATTAAGTCCCTGCCTTCTCCAGGCGTAGCCAGAGGGGTGCGGCATCCCCCTCGTCGCCCAGGGAAAGGCAGCTTTGGCAACTTCTGTGTGCGATCCACCAACCCTCGTTGCCGTCTCCAGAGCTGGATCGCAGGCTGCCACGAGCACAGCCACATTAATGTCCACTCATAAGCAGACGGCAAATGTTCATACACCCCAATGTGGTATGAAATATATTTTATTGCTTTTCTGTAACAATTCACGTCGCACCTACTGACCCTAAGAGACAGCAGGAATTTGTAAGAGGAAACCATCACACAACCTTTGTAGGAGATAAGATCGGTATTTCAAGTTTGGTACGTAATGTTCGTCTCCGTTGGCCCATATGCTGTGGGACGGAACATGAGTCGGCAGTGAATATTTTAGCTTCACTTTGTGGTCAATCGCCTTCTATAAAACGAACTTTTATTGTTACCAGGTAAGGCCCACCACTGAGCTATGTAGCTCTTCTTCAGAAGCGACCTGGCTATCACAAATGATAGTTCAATAGGTAGAATACTCTAAAAATGTTTGGTTTTGATTTTAAATATGGAGGGGGGTTGAAACCGGAGGAACCGGAGATAAAAAAACAAGCAACCACCATGGGGGATAGAGAGAGACGCAGACTCCAAGTGTGCAGCAGCAGCAGGCGTTGTCAGGGTCGGGATCGAACCCAGGAACCTCCTGCATACCAGGCGAGGTAGTTAACGTCTCCTAGCCACCGTTAGTTATGATGATGAGAGGAAGAGACATGCAAACTCGAAATATACAGCAGGCGTCAGGGTCGAACCCACGTCCTTCATAGCAGGTGAGGTAATTAACATCTCCTAGCCACCGTGATGATGCGAGAGAGACACGCAAACTACAAATATACAGGAGGCGTCAGGGTCGGGACTGAAGCCACGACCTGCAAACCAGGCGAAGTGGTTAACATCTCCTAGCCACCGTGATGATGATGAGAGAGAGACACGCAAACTCCAAATATACAGCAGGCGTTAGGGTCGCCTACTGTATATTTGTTTTTTTATGGAGTGACACACGGGTATAATGCAGGTATGGCATTGTATGCCTTACATGCTTATATAGGCGCCACGGTGACAAGATGTAGGCTCCCTCGCATGGTATGCAGGAAGTTGTGGGTGTAATTCCGACCCTGACACCTGCTGTCTCTTTCAAGTTTGCGTCTCTCTTTCTCCCCGTGGTGGTCTCGTGGATTTTTATCCGCGTCCTCCTGTTTTTCTCTCCCCATTCAGCGTATTTGGCTGCAAAGAAAGTCCACGTGATGATGATAGCAGCCACTTCAATTGTGATAGCCAGGGCGCTTCTGAAAAAAGAGCGACATACCTCACTGGCCCTTACTTAGTAGATTAGCGCACCGTACTACGAATCCGACAGAGACCCAAGTTCAATTCCCACTTATGGCCAGCAACATCAGTGACGATTATCTGAACCGGTCCCGGGCCTCCCCTATGTCGACTCAGCCTCAAATGAGTAGTGGGCCTTACCTGGTAATATAAAAAAAATAGTTTGGTTTGTATATGCTCGCCTATTGTTACTTGTTCAACTGCCCGATGTCACCACGTATGTCGTGAGACCGCGTTTTGGCTCAATGATATCTTTCGTTGGCCAGACGAGGGATTAAGTGGGGAAGTGGAGGCGTGCTTTGTCCTTGTTAGTGGCTCTGATCCTGTTGTGTACTTTGCATAGCACGTGGTGATGGTGGAGGAGGCAGGAAGGGTGACACTGAGAGACAAGGGCAAGAGGAATGAGCGGAATTGGAGACTGTTACACTTGTTATAGACATCATGATTATAACCTTTCCGGCAAGGATAGAGGGGGAGGTGTTAAGATGTTCATACGCCGAAGAGACACACCAATTACAAGGGATCATCAGGTCTGCATTAGTCACACATCACGCGTTTGGTTAAACATGCAAGTGGACGTGCTTTGATAATGAAAGCATGTTTTCCTTTTGGCGAGGCACGGCCATATTGGAGGCTGTAGCTCTGGTGTAAGCCAATCACTGGAATACATTATTATTAGTATTACCAAAACAGTATATATTTACATGTTTTAACACAAGCATGATCTGTGGGGAATGCAGACTTGAGGGTGCCTTGGTGTCTTTTTGGTGTTTGGACTTCTTAACTTCCTGCTTGCAATATTGCTGGAAAGGTTAAAGCCAATGTTATGCTTACAATCATGATCAGTTTGACATGTAGGCTTTTGTGACCATTATTATTATTAAATTCTTTTATGTATAAAAGTCTCCGCGCACGCGCTTGCGGGGGATTTGGCTCTCGAACGGTGGGGTTCTAAAAATTTGCCGGATGTCACGCCCCAAGCCCCGCGGTGGGAATAGGCTATTCGCTTTTCCCATCCGTCAACTTTAAATTAATATAATTAGCGATTTAGTGCCATTCTTATATTAATTATTTACTTATTGCACGGGCTTGACTGTACCAACTGACGACAATTGAATGGGGGGGGGGGGGAGAGGCGGACCCTGCCAAGTGATGCACCTTCGGTCGAGTTCACGGGGGACATTTTATTTTTAACGTTTTACATGGAATTAATATACACATCACGCTGCTGACTTCTCTTCACAGTGTGATTTACTCTCCCCCCCCACCCCAATGCGTGCAGTTACTGATATAAAGTCCTTACATATTCATATTATTACAGCGCTTACATAGTATTCTTGTAGATCGGCCGGGAGGATGGTGGGGGGGGGCAATGTAGGCGACGCCGCGGGCTCTGCACGGGACTAGGCCTCATCACACCAATGTAAAGTACTATTTCATTGAATCTTTCGCTAACAACTCAGCTGCATATTATGAAACTAATACGTTTGCAAATCTTTACATAACAATGTTTGTGTGCAGATAACAACTCATGTTCATTGTTTACTATTATGAGACTAATACGTTGCAAAATATTAGAATAATAATGTTTGTGTGCTCAAAATTAATATTTCATAATTAAGTTGATACATTTCTTTTTTTTTACCTGTGTTTGTATTACGCTGAAACGGTGTACTGCCAGTCTGTGATGTGGCCTGCTGATTAATTAACATCAGTGCACTGCCACTCTATCTACACTGTTAATTTTGCTTTTGCCCATTATTAGTGTATGCTAGTCTATAATCTGTTGCCTGCTTCTTTACCTCACTCAGTGTACTGCCAGCCTTTCATGTCGACTGTATCCTGCTTTTTCAGCTGCTGCCCGTATTGCAAGCTTTTTAGGTCTATGCTTATGTCATTCAGTCGGCGAACTGCCAGTCTATAATGTAAACTGTAGCCTGCTTCTCTACTTCTTCTATGCATTTCTATTGTTTTGATTGCTCATGTCACGCTATTTTACTCATACGTTGCACTGCGATGCTGATAGCTGTGCCATCATCGGGGAGTGCTGTGCACGTCCATGTGTGTGTGTGAGTCGATGTGTGCGTGTTTCAGTCGATATGTGTGTGCGTGTAGGTCCATGCGTGTGTTTAAGTCCATGTGTGTGTCTGTCTTTTTCGAACGGACAACGCCCAAGGTGTGTGTCTGTACGTCTAATTGTTTGTGTGTCAATCCAAGTGTGCGTGTCAGTCCATTTGTGTGCGTATCAGTCGCTGTGTGTGTTAGTCCATGTGTGCGTGTTCGTTGACATGTGTGCATGGGTCCATCTAAGTGTGTAACTCAATGTGCGTTTGTGTGTGTCTATGTGTGTCAGTCCATGTGTGTGTGTACGTCCATGTGTATGTGTGTGTCAGTCCATATATGTGTGTTTGTTAGTCCACATGTGTGTGTAAGTCCATACATGTGTGCGTGTCACTCGATGTGTGTGTGTAACTCAATGCGTGTGTGTGAGTCGATGTGTGTGTTCATCCATGTGTGTGTATCTAAAGTAGATGTCTGTGTCTTCTTGGTTCTTTCGGTAAAGTCACGCAGAAGGGAAGCAATAAAACAATAAAAATAAAACATAATAAAACAATTCTCACGACGTTTCGGCCACAACGCAAGCAGCCGTCCTCAGGCGAAGAATGAAACGCCACCAAGCTTGGAGCGTATATTTAAGCTGGGTTAGAGGGGGGGAGTTGGGAAGAAGAGCGCCTAAACAAAATAATTTGCATATCAAGAGGAATTCAGCATATGGAAAATGCGTAGGAGGTGGGCGGGGGGGTTCCAAAACAATACTATGCCCGTGCATTACGCAGGATTAGCAGCATCAAAGGGGGTGGGGAGGGGGGTAGCATTAACAAAGGAAAGGAATGTTAATGGTATGTAGCTGCAGTTACTAACCAACCACGTAAAAAAAAGGTATAAACTGCATAACAAACTAAAGTATAAACTACATAGCATCATCAGTATACTTACTATACTCTACAATAAGCTGAGTTACTAACAGTAAGTAATACATAAAAAATTCTACGTTGTAAAAAATTCTATAATATGCTTCCATCTAAACTTTATTCTCTTACATCACACGCGTCTATACCGTACTATATACTGCCATAGGCAAAACCCAACATTAAATTACATACTGTATTGCTATAAACCACCCTATACCTTATACATTTTAATATAACACTATGTATTATTCTACCCACCCTAATGTGTATCAAAATGGTTTATTACGTCCTTCCAGTGATTGCTAAGCCAGAATCCATCTTCTCGGTTAAAATTGTCTCTGTGTTTGTATATGTGGATCGCCTCATGAACGAATCTCTCATGATAGCCATATGGCTTGCAGAGAAGCTCTGTCTTGGAGAAGTCAATGTCATGTGAGCCCACTGAGTTGTAACAGTGATCTGCCACGGCTGAGGTGTTTGTCCTACCGTGTTTCAGGTCAGCTTTATGTTCACGGATGCGGTCAGAGACATGTCGTTTGGTTTCCCCAATGTAACTGCTACCACAGAGGCAACTTAGTTTGTAGACACCAGTGTACTGTATGTCTGGAACCACATCTTTTACAGACGGTACCAGATCACGGATTTTATGTACTGTGTTGAATCGGACCTGGATCTTGTGTTTAATCAGGATTTTGGAGATCTTTTTTGTGACCCCAGCAATGTAGGGTAAGGTGATGGTCTTGAAAGGCTCCTCAACAGGATCCTTCTTGGTGGTTGGAGTGATGGCTTTGCGGATTGCGTAGTCGGAGTAACCATTAGCCTTAAGAGCTTGGCGTACGTGTTTGAGTTCACTGGAAATGTGTTCATGGTCGGAGATGCATTGGGCTCTATGATATAGAGTCTTGATGAGGGAATTCTTCTGGGATGGATGGTGGTGGGAATCCGGTTTTAGATAAGCATCCGTGTGGGTGGCTTTCCTGTAGACAGAGTGGCTCATTGAATCATCAGGTCTCCTTTTGATGAGGACATCCAAAAAGGGTAGCTTGCCATCATTTTCGACTTCCATGGTGAATCTGATGGCTGGGTGTATGGAATTGATGTGGTCGAGAAATTGGTCTAGAGCAGGCCGGCCATGTGGCCAGATGACAAAAGTGTCGTCTACGTACCTCTTCCATAAGGTCGGGCGTAGAGTGGCAGTCTGGATGGCGTCCGTCTCAAATTTTTCCATGAAGATGTTGGCTACAACCGGAGATAGGGGGGAGCCCATTGGGGTGCCCTCAATTTGCTTGTAGAAGGTTCCATTCCAGGTGAAGTATGTATCGGTTAAGCAGTGTCTCACCAGGGGGGGTACCCCAGCATTCAGTCCTTGATGAACCAAGTCTTCAATGATTGCGATGGTGTCAGGCACAGGCACCTTGGTGAACAAGGAAACCACATCAAAACTGACAAGCAGGTCGTCTGGGGACAGGGCAATCCCCTTGATTGTCGATACCAGGTCAGTAGAGTTTAGTACTGCAGAGGTGGTTTTTCCAGTGAAAGGCCGTAGGATTTCGGACAAAAAACGAGCCAGTTTGTAAGTGGGGGAGTTGATAGTAGAGACAATGGGATGAAGAGGTGTATCTTCTTTATGTATCTTTGGCAAGCCGTACAATCTTGGTGGCCTGGCTGCAGAAGGTTTCAACGAGAACTGTTTGGTCTGATCAATTAATGCGGTTGAAGCAGAAATGATGTTGTTGGTTTTGGAGACGAGGCTGTTGGTGGGGTCTCTTTTTATTTTTGTATAGCTGCCATCGTTGAGTAGTTCTTGAATTTTGTTGTTGTATTCTATGTTGTCCATGATGACAGTGGCATTGCCTTTGTCGGCTGAGAGGATGACAATGTCATCCCTCTTTTTTAATTGAGCTAATTCAAAACGCTCATCTTTGCTGATCCTACGGCCTTTCACTGGAAAAACCACCTCTGCAGTACTAAACTCTACTGACCTGGTATCGACAATCAAGGGGATTGCCCTATCCCCAGACGACCTGCTTGTCAGTTTTGATGTGGTTTCCTTTTTCACCAAGGTGCCTGTGCCTGACACCATCGCAATCATTGAAGACTTGGTTCATCAAGGACTGAATGCTGGGGTACCCCCCCTGGTGAGACACTGCTTAACCAATACATACTTCACCTGGAATGGAACCTTCTACAAGCAAATTGAGGGCACCCCAATGGGCTCCCCCCTATCTCCGGTTGTAGCCAACATCTTCATGGAAAAATTTGAGACGGACGCCATCCAGACTGCCACTCTACGCCCGACCTTATGGAAGAGGTACGTAGACGACACTTTTGTCAGCTGGCCACATGGCCGGCCTGCTCTAGACCAATTTCTCGACCACATCAATTCCATACACCCAGCCATCAGATTCACCATGGAAGTCGAAAATGATGGCAAGCTACCCTTTTTGGATGTCCTAATCAAAAGGAGACCTGATGGTTCAATGAGCCACTCTGTCTACAGGAAAGCCACCCACACGGATGCTTATCTAAAACCGGATTCCCACCACCATCCATCCCAGAAGAATTCCCTCATCAAGACTCTATATCATAGAGCCCAATGCATCTCCGACCATGAACACATTTCCAGTGAACTCAAACACGTACGCCAAGCTCTTAAGGCTAATGGTTACTCCGACTACGCAATCCGCAAAGCCATCACTCCAACCACCAAGAAGGATCCTGTTGAGGAGCCTTTCAAGACCATCACCTTACCCTACATTGCTGGGGTCACAAAAAAGATCTCCAAAATCCTGATTAAACACAAGATCCAGGTCCGATTCAACACAGTACATAAAATCCGTGATCTGGTACCGTCTGTAAAAGATGTGGTTCCAGACATACAGTACCCTGGTGTCTACAAACTAAGTTGCCTCTGTGGTAGCAGTTACATTGGGGAAACCAAACGACATGTCTCTGACGCATCCGTGAACATAAAGCTGACCTGAAACACGGTAGGACAAACACCTCAGCCGTGGCAGATCACTGTTACAACTCAGTGGGCTCACATGACATTGACTTCTCCAAGACAGAGGTTCTCTGCAAGCCATCTGGCTATCATGAGAGATTCGTTCATGAGGCGATCCACATATACAAACACAGAGACAATTTTAACCGAGAAGATGGATTCTGGCTTAGCAATCACTGGAAGGACGTAATAATCCATTTTGATACACATTAGGGTGGGTAGAATAATACATAGTGTTATATTAAAATGTATAAGGTATAGGGTGGTTTATAGCAATACAGTATGTAATTTAATGTTGGGTTTTGCCTATGGCAGTATATAGTACGGTATAGACGCGTGTCATGTAAGAGAATAAAGTTTAGATGGAAGCATATTATATAATTTTTTACAACGTAGAATTTTTTATGTATTACTTACTGTTAGTAGCTCAGCTTATTGTAGAGTATAGTAAGTATACTGATGATGCTATGTAGTTTATACTTTAGTTTGTTATGCAGTTTATACTTTTTTTTTTACGTTGTTGGTTAGTAACTGCAGCTACATACTATTAACATTCCTTTCCTTTGTTAATGCTACCCCCCTCCCCACCCCCTTTGATGCTGCTAATCCTGCATAATGCACGGGCATAGTATTGATTTGGAACCCCCCCCGCCCACCTCCTACGCATTTTCCATATGCTGAATTCCTCTTGATATGCAAATTATTTTGTTTAGGCGCTCTTCTTCCCACCTCCCCCCCTCTAACCCAGCTTAAATATACGCTCCAAGCTTGGTGGCGTTGCATTCTTCGCCTGAGGACGGCTGCTTGCGTTGTGGCCGAAACGCCGTGAGAATTGTTTTATTATGTTTTATTTTTATTGTTTTATTGCTTCCCTTCTGCGTGACTTTACCGAAAGAACCAAGAAGATGAATCCCTGCAGTCACTAAAGCTTTAAATCGAAATTTAACCGCCTCTACGGGGAGGGTTTCCACATAACTTTGAGATCCTTCAACAAGCTCCGGGATAAGAAGGCTCAGCTAATCGAGTCTCTCACCTTTCTGAAGAGATGCCGCGACTCTAAGGTAATACCAAACGCATTTACACTAACATCTGCTGCTGTAACTTCTTCTAATGCGAAACGAATTCTGTCTAGAACTAGCTTAGCTCTTATCTCAGAGATAATCAGACTTACGCGCACCGAACTATATCAGTTAGACAAGACACTCTACAAATCACACTTATCTTTGAGTGCAACAATGTCCACATCGGATTGGGAACATGTGGAAAAAATGACTGCCTCTTCAGCTGCCGCTATGTCGACTAAATGTAAGGACAACTTGATTTCCAAATTCAACCGCCTCTCAAACAAGAAACCGGACCCACACATTGAAAAGCTAGATGTTAACAAAGTCGTAATTAATCGCAGTAACAGTCCTATTTCTGAAGGTTTGAAATCCGTTTTAGCTAAAGGACTAAACTTTGCAGTCACACCTAGACACATACCAGTTAATGATATAATTGCTCGAGTAGATGTAGCTCTCAAGGGCTTGAGTCACATCGCTGCAGACGTAGCAAGATCTGAAATCTCTGTAACCCTCAAAAACGCTAAGATGCCAGCTAGCAACATCAGCAAAGATGAGCGTTTTGAATTAGCTCAATTAAAAAAGAGGGATGACATTGTCATCCTCTCAGCCGACAAAGGCAATGCCACTGTCATCATGGACAAAATAGAATACAACAACAAAATTCAAGAACTACTCAACGATGGCAGCTATACAAAAATAAAAAGAGACCCCACCAACAGCCTCGTCTCCAAAACCAACAACATCATTTCTGCTTCAACCGCATTAATTGATCAGACCAAACAGTTCTCGTTGAAACCTTCTGCAGCCAGGCCACGAAGATTGTACGGCTTGCCAAAGATACATAAAGAAGATTCACCTCTTCGTCCCATTGTCTCTACTATCAACTCCCCCACTTACAAACTGGCTCGTTTTTTGTCCGAAATCCTACCGCCTTTCACTGGAAAAACCACCTCTGCAGTACTAAACTCTACTGACCTGGTATCGACAATCAAGGGGATTGCCATGTCCCCAGACGACCTGCTTGTCAGTTTTGATGTGGTTTCCTTGTTCACCAAGGTGCCTGTGCCTGACACCATCGCAATCATTGAAGACTTGGTTCATCAAGGACTGAATGCTGGGGTACCCCCCCTGGTGAGACACTGCTTAACCAATACATACTTCACCTGGAATGGAACCTTCTACAAGCAAATTGAGGGCACCCCAATGGGCTCCCCCATATCTCCGGTTGTAGCCAACATCTTCATGGAAAAATTTGAGACGGACGCCATCCAGACTGCCACTCTACGCCCGACCTTATGGAAGAGGTACGTAGACGACACTTTTGTCAGCTGGCCACATGGCCGGCCTGCTCTAGACCAATTTCTCGACCACATCAATTCCATACACCCAGCCATCAGATTCACCATGGAAGTCGAAAATGATGGCAAGCTACCCTTTTTGGATGTCCTAATCAAAAGGAGACCTGATGGTTCAATGAGCCACTCTGTCTACAGGAAAGCCACCCACACGGATTCTTATCTAAAACCGGATTCCCACCACCATCCATCCCAGAAGAATTCCCTCATCAAGACTCTATATCATAGAGCCCAATGCATATCCGACCATGAACACATTTCCAGTGAACTCAAACACGTACGCCAAGCTCTTAAGGCTAATGATTACTCCGTCTACGCAATCCGCAAAGCCATCACTCCAACCACCAAGAAGGATCCTGTTGAGGAGCCTTTCAAGACCATCACCTTACCCTACATTGCTGGGGTCACAAAAAAGATCTCCAAAATCCTGATTAAACACAAGATCCAGGTCCGATTCAACACAGTACATAACATCCGTGATCTGGTACCGTCTGTAAAATATGTGGTTCCAGACATACAGTACCCTGGTGTCTACAAACTAAGTTGCCTCTGTGGTAGCAGTTACATTGGGGAAACCAAACGACATGACTCTGACCGCATCCGTGAACATAAAGCTGACCTGAAACACGGTAGGACAAACACCTCAGCCGTGGCAGATCACTGTTACAACTCAGTGGGCTCACATGACATTGACTTCTCCAAGACAGAGGTTCTCTGCAAGCCATCTGGCTATCATGAGAGATTCGTTCATGAGGCGATCCACATATACAAACACAGAGACAATTTTAACCGAGAAGATGGATTCTGGCTTAGCAATCACTGGAAGGACGTAATAATCCATTTTGATACACGTTAGGGTGGGTAGAATAATACATAGTGTTATATTAAAATGTATAAGGTATAGGGTGGTTTATAGCAATACAGTATGTAATTTAATGTTGGGTTTTGCCTATGGCAGTATATAGTACGGTATAGACGCGTGTCATGTAAGAGAATAAAGTTTAGATGGAAGCATATTATATAATTTTTTACAACGTAGAATTTTTTATGTATTACTCACTGTTATTAGCTCAGCTTATTGCAGAGTATAGTAAGTATACTGATGATGCTATGTAGTTTATACTTTAGTTTGTTATGCAGTTTATACTTTTTTTTTTACGTGGTTGGTTAGTAACTGCAGCTACATACTATTAACATTCCTTTACTTTGTTAATGCTACCCCCCTCCCCACCCCCTTTGATGCTGCTAATCCTGCATAATGCACGGGCATAGTATTGATTTGGAACCCCCCCCCGCCCACCTCCTACGCATTTTCCATATGCTGAATTCCTCTTGATTTGCAAATTATTTTGTTTAGGCGCTCTTCTTCCCACCTCCCCCCCTCTAACCCAGCTTAAATATACGCTCCAAGCTTGGTGGCGTTGCATTCTTCGCCTGAGGACGGCTGCTTGCGTTGTGGCCGAAACGCCGTGAGAATTGTTTTATTATGTTTTATTTTTATTGTTTTATTGCTTCCCTTCTGCGTGACTTTACCGAAAGAACCAAGAAGATGAATCCCTGCAGTCACTAAAGCTTTAAATCGAAATTTAACCGCCTCTACGGGGAGGGTTTCCACATAACTTTGAGATCCTTCAACAAGCTCCGGGATAAGAAGGCTCAGCTAATCGAGTCTCTCACCTTTCTGAAGAGATGCCGCGACTCTAAGGTAATACCAAACGCATTTACACTAACATCTGCTGCTGTAACTTCTTCTAATGCGAAACGAATTCTGTCTAGAACTAGCTTAGCTCTTATCTCAGAGAAAATCAGACTTACGCGCACCGAACTATATCAGTTAGACAAGACACTCTACAAATCACACTTATCTTTGAGTGCAACAATGTCCACATCGGATTGGGAACATGTGGAAAAAATGACTGCCTCTTCAGCTGCCGCTATGTCGACTAAATGTAAGGACAACTTGATTTCCAAATTCAACCGCCTCTCAAACAAGAAACCGGACCCACACATTGAAAAGCTAGATGTTAACAAAGTCGTAATTAATCGCAGTAACAGTCCTATTTCTGAAGGTTTGAAATCCGTTTTAGCTAAAGGACTAAACTTTGCAGTCACACCTAGACACATACCAGTTAATGATATAATTGCTCGAGTAGATGTAGCTCTCAAGGGCTTGAGTCACATCGCTGCAGACGTAGCAAGATCTGAAATCTCTGTAACCCTCAAAAACGCTAAGATGCCAGCTAGCAACATCAGCAAAGATGAGCGTTTTGAATTAGCTCAATTAAAAAAGAGGGATGACATTGTCATCCTCTCAGCCGACAAAGGCAATGCCACTGTCATCATGGACAAAATAGAATACAACAACAAAATTCAAGAACTACTCAACGATGGCAGCTATACAAAAATAAAAAGAGACCCCACCAACAGCCTCGTCTCCAAAACCAACAACATCATTTCTGCTTCAACCGCATTAATTGATCAGACCAAACAGTTCTCGTTGAAACCTTCTGCAGCCAGGCCACGAAGATTGTACGGCTTGCCAAAGATACATAAAGAAGATTCACCTCTTCGTCCCATTGTCTCTACTATCAACTCCCCCACTTACAAACTGGCTCGTTTTTTGTCCGAAATCCTACCGCCTTTCACTGGAAAAACCACCTCTGCAGTACTAAACTCTACTGACCTGGTATCGACAATCAAGGGGATTGCCCTGTCCCCAGACGATCTGCTTGTCAGTTTTGATGTGGTTTCCTTGTTCACCAAGGTGCCTGTGCCTGACACCATCGCAATCATTGAAGACTTGGTTCATCAAGGACTGAATGCTGGGGTACCCCCCCTGGTGAGACACTGCTTAACCAATACATACTTCACCTGGAATGGAACCTTCTACAAGCAAATTGAGGGCACCCCAATGGGCTCCCCCCTATCTCCGGTTGTAGCCAACATCTTCATGGAAAAATTTGAGACGGACGCCATCCAGACTGCCACTCTACGCCCGACCTTATGGAAGAGGTACGTAGACGACACTTTTGTCATCTGGCCACATGGCCGGCCTGCTCTAGACCAATTTCTCGACCACATCAATTCCATACACCCAGCCATCAGATTCACCATGGAAGTCGAAAATGATGGCAAGCTACCCTTTTTGGATGTCCTAATCAAAAGGAGACCTGATGGTTCAATGAGCCACTCTGTCTACAGGAAAGCCACCCACACGGATGCTTATCTAAAACCGGATTCCCACCACCATCCATCCCAGAAGAAATCCCTCATCAAGACTCTATATCATAGAGCCCAATGCATCTCCGACCATGAACACATTTCCAGTGAACTCAAACACGTACGCCAAGCTCTTAAGGCTAATGGTTACTCCGACTACGCAATCCGCAAAGCCATCACTCCAACCACCAAGAAGGATCCTGTTGAGGAGCCTTTCAAGACCATCACCTTACCCTACATTGCTGGGGTCACAAAAAAGATCTCCAAAATCCTGATTAAACACAAGATCCAGGTCCGATTCAACACAGTACATAACATCCGTGATCTCGTACCGTCTGTAAAAGATGTGGTTCCAGACATACAGTACCCTGGTGTCTACAAACTAAGTTGCCTCTGTGGTAGCAGTTACATTGGGGAAACCAAACGACATGTCTCTGACCGCATCCGTGAACATAAAGCTGACCTGAAACACGGTAGGACAAACACCTCAGCCGTGGCAGATCACTGTTACAACTCAGTGGGCTCACATGACATTGACTTCTCCAAGACAGAGGTTCTCTGCAAGCCATCTGGCTATCATGAGAGATTCGTTCATGAGGCGATCCACATGTAACGTAGTAACTCGGCGGGAGACGACTTCACGGGTAACACACTCTTTATTCTCAAACTCGTTCACAGGTGACTAACACCTACTTTGTATCTCGGGTGACAAACACCCACTTAGTATCTCGGGTGACAAACACCCACTTAGTATCTCGGGTGACAAACACCCACTTAGCTACTTGGCGACTAACGCCCACTGAGCTACTCGGATGACCAACATTCACTTAGTATCTCGGGTGACAAACACCCACTTAGCTACTCGGCGACTAACGCCACTGAGCTACTCGGATGACCAACATCCACTTAGCTACTCGGCGACTAACGCCACTGAGCTACTCGGATGACCAACATCCACTTAGCTACTCGGCGACTAACGCCACTGAGCTACTCGGGACACTCCCTGCCCGGGGTATCCGTCTCGACTGTGGGTCCCCAGCCCGACCCACGGGGGCGTCGGACCCCGGGTCCCACAGCCTCGCCTCCGAGCCACACAGGGCCCCGGTCCCCACAAGGACGGCGGGACTAGGGGTCTCGTGGCACTAGGTCTTCAGCTCCGTCTTCGGGTCTTCAACTGGGTAACTCTCCCCGAGTGCTCTCGCGCGTCCCCCTTTATACCCCACCTGCGGACGTCGCTGCGAGCACCCACTTATTCGACCAATCGCCGGGCGCTGGCTACGATCCTCTTTTCCCCCATTTCATCGTGCCTCACCACTCACGCCGCGCCGCCCCGTCATCTGTCACTCCCGGCGCGCGCGTCCACACCACGCCCACAACGCGTGCCCAACCCCGCACCCCGCGCCGCCCCGTGATCCATCACTGTCACAGTCGGCGCACGTCAATACCACCACTACATCACCCCCTACCACATAGCTCGCAGCCGCCCCGGCTGCTATAAAAATATACAAACCCCCCTGTGTGCCCCGTAACACAACACAACAACAAGAACAACAACTAACCTAACAACACAACACGACGCGAACACTACCATCCGCAACCCTCAACCAATGCCACCGCGACAATAGAACAATATATACAAACCGGCGAGTGACAATAGCAATGTGTATGCAAAAAGGAAAATAAATGGAAAAAAAAAATTTTCTTTCGACTCGTGCAGTGTCCCCTTTTTCTTCCGAGCGTCCCTACAACGGGACATTACCCCGGCAGAGGGGAACACCGGGCGAGCTCGGTGTAGAGCAAAAAACGTCTTCATGAAAATTGTTGAGACCTAGCCCGAGTCCGCCTTGCCGGTCCGTCGTACGGCACCAGACGCGGTTGAACGTCCGGTGGTGCCGGCGGTTCAGGAAGACATCGGCCAGGCATCGAGGACTCGTGCGTGCCCCGGGGTTCAGGCTCTCGACGGTCAGCAGCCGTCAAGCCCGAGGCACCTGGGGGTGGGTCAGGTGGAGACACGTGAGGATCAGCCTGCGACACCTCCCTCCCCGAGTCGACGGTCACATCACACGCCCGGTCGTCACGGCACAGAACGGGGTCACACGGTGCCGCATAGGGCTTCAGTCGGGAGGGGTGCACGTACCAACGGCGTTTCCCCCATTTAATCTGTATACTCTGGGGTCGTGCAACCCGCACAATTTCCACCGGTCCCCTCCAAGGTCTCAACAACTTGGGGGACGTAGCCAACGGTGCATGTGGACAATGCAGCCAGGCCTTATCGCCTGGTTTCCAATCATGCGTATGCACCCTCCGCTCATGCAATTTCTCGTTTGCAATTTGCCGCGACCGCGAATTCAACCTTGCCGCCTCCCGCGCTTCAGTCAATTTGGCGATATTAAATTTGATGTGGTCTGCCAATTTAGATTTTGCACGTGGCTGGGAAATCCCCAGTTGGACGTCCATGGCCGGATCGGCCTCCCGCCCATACATAAGAAAAAATGGGGAAAACCCCGTCGCCGCATGAGGGGCCATTCGATAGGCCGCGAGTACCCCCGGCACCTGTAAGTCCCAATCAACCTGATCGTCGCAGACCTGTTGGCACAACATAGACGTAATCGTCCTGTTCAGACGCTCAACCATCCCGTCAGTCTGCGGGTGGTAGGGGGAAGTACGCACTTTCTTTGTACCCAACAGGTCGCACACCTCGCGCAACAAAACGCTCGAAAAATTCTTCCCTTGATCCGTCAGCAAGCGTTCGGGGGCGCCCTTGTCCAACACATAACCCTGGACAAAGGCGTCCGCCACCGCCGCAGCCGACTGGTTGGCGAGCGGCCATGCCATAGGCCATCGGGTGAAGTATTCCACGCCAACCAGCAGGAACCTATTTCCCCTTGGTGTAGCCGGAAAGGGCCCCAAGATGTCCAACGCTACCAATTCGTTTATACGCGAAACCTGAATGGATTGCAGCGGTGGATTAGCTGCCAATGGTGGCGGTTTCCTTTTGGCGCACCCTACGCATCCCTTAAGAATATTCGCCACGTCGTTACCCATCCCCGGCCAATAATAGTCTCGCTGGATTAGGGCGAGCGTTTTGTGAAAACCCAGATGCATGAGCCGTTCATGAGCTGCCAGAACAACCCTACCCCGCATAGCAACAGGCACAACGAGCACGTGACGCCGGGACATGTTGTCCCACCTCATCAAAAGGCCCTGTCTGCACACCCAGGAACCGACCCGCGCCTCCCCTTCTTCGGGAGCGCCAACTTTCCGACGTAGCGTAAGTAGGGAGCTGTCGGACATCTGGAGGCGGCCCCACTCAATGAGGGGCAACGACAACAGCGAATCCCTCCCCGTGGGGGCGTCCTCTCCCGGGGTGTCAGTGGCGGCGAGCGCAACTCCCGGGGTGCCGGCGACCGGGGGTTTGCACCGCGCCGATCCCAACAAACATGTGCAGTCCGTGCACGTCGGCAACCGCGACAAGGCGTCCGCGTTTGAGTGTCGCAACCCCTTGCGGTAAATCGTCGTGAATTGGTAGTCTTGAAGGACCTCCAACCATCGGGACAATTGGCCCGATGGCTGTGCCACGCGCATAGCGTATTGTAGAGCCGCATGGTCCGTCCGGACCGTAAAATGACGGCCGTAAAGATACGGCCTGAATTGCTGTGTAAAAAACACAATGGCTAACAATTCACGACGAGTTACGCAATAGCGTTGTTCTGCGGGGGAAAGAACCCTACTACCGTAGGCGACCACCCGTTCAACCCCCCCGACCACCTGTGAGAGCACCCCCCCGATACCCGTATTGCTGGCGTCCGTGTCAAGCAAAAACGGTTGTGTGAAATCGGGGTAACACAAGGGGGGAGCCTGCACCAAGGCGTCACGGAGGGAGCAGAACGCAGCCTCCTCTTCCGCCCCCCAGTGAAACCTCACACCCTTAGCCGTCAAAGCGTGCAGGGGCTTGGCTATGGTGGCAAATTGCTTGACAAAACGACGGTAATAGGAGGCAAAACCAATGAAACTACGAACCTCCGTGACCGAGGTTGGCGTTGGCCATGAGCTGACGCAATGCGTCTTAGCAGGGTCCGTCGAGATCCCTGAACGACTCACGATATGGCCCAAATACCTGACCGATTCCCGAAGCAGAAAACATTTAGCCGGTTTAAATTTAAGCTTAGCGGAACGCATCCTGAGGAACACCGCTCTCAGTCGCTGGAGGTGCTCCTCGAAAGTCCGACTAAAGACGATGATATCGTCAAGATAAATCAAACAGGTATCCCATTGGAGGCCCGACAAAACCAATTCCATGAGTCTCTGGAACGTGGCAGGAGCGGAATGTAAGCCCATGGGCAAACGGTTGAATTCAAATAGGCCCCCAGGTGTCCGGAAAGCAGTTTTAGGTTTAGACTCGTTATCGAGTGGCAATTGCCAAAATCCAGAAAGCAGATCGAGTGTGGAAAAAAACTGCGCTCCCGCCAAGGCATCCAGCGACTCATCCATCCTGGGGAGCGGATACGCATCCGCCATCGAGATTTTGTTTAAGCGGCGGAAATCGACACAAAACCGCAAGGACCCGTCCTGTTTCTTTACTAGGACAATAGGAGCACCCCACGGACTAGAAGAGGGCGAAATGATATCGGCCGCCAACATATCATTAACCGCCGATTGCACATGTTCCTTCTCGGCTGGGCTGAGCCGGAAGGGATTCTGACGAATAGGGGCCGCGTCCCCTGTAGCTATGTGGTGGCGCAACAGGTCAGTGCAGCCGATATCGTACTTATGTTTGCTGAACACGTCAGCAAACTCGATGAGCAAACCCCTCAATGCTCCCAATTGCACCCCGGACAAGTTAGCAGAACCCGCACACAGCGAGTCCAACCACTCAGTCCCCTCATCACTTTGAGGATGCGACTTGACAGTGAAATCTGCTTGAGCCACGAGCCGTTCCTCAACGGGTAGCGGCGCGGCGTGAGCCAGCACCGTTCCCTGCGCAATTACGGCCGGCCGCGACCCCGTATTCAGGACCATTACGAACGGCTCACTGTCCCCTCTCACCATGGTTTGAGCAACCGCTAAGTCGAGGCCCTTACTGGCTCTGTTTGACGGCCCCAACAGCACCCCCTGTGCCTCCGCACCCACCTCGAGTGGCTTCCTGAACCGAAGGGGTACTAACATTTGCGATCCCGGGGGCACCCGTACAGTGTGAGTCGCCAGCGCCTGCACCGTCGCACAAACCGTGCGCACTTTGGTAGGGCTCGACAAGAACGCAACCCGCCGACCTGACGGAAGCTCTATGCAGGCCTGATCTATAAGAATTTTGATGGGCATTTTGGACAAAAAGTCCGTACCTAGCAAACAGGGAACGGCCAGCGATGATGATACAAAAATAGGGCCCGCTAATTTAATGTCACCAATGCAAATAGTCGCCCGAATCTGGCCGATGATCCCCAGGGATCCCCCATTCGCCGCATAAAATGGCACGTCTACTGGCAGAAGGGGTCTACTTTGGACGGGAAGAATGTTATAAATAAGGTCCGAGATGATGGTGGCCGACGCACCCGTGTCAACAAGCACCCGGACCTCAACCCCGTCAATGAACCCCGTTACCACGGACGACCCGGCCGACGCAGCCACGATCCTGTGGGCCAATTCGGACCACTCGACTGCTTGCGGGCCGCGTACGGACCCCCCTCGCCGAATTGAACCCCCGGCACCCAGCCGCGAACCCCCCACCGCGAAGCGGCGACCCGAATGTGCCGTGTTTGTGGACCGAACGTGTGAGGTGCCGCGACTTGCCGGGTTTTGTTGGGATGACTTGTGGCCCTGGTCGTCGTCCCGACGTGGTCCTGTGGCGCGCTGACGCGGGGCCCGGCACCCGGCTGCGACGTGACCCCGAAGGCCGCAGTTGTAGCAGACGACGGACGTCGTAGGTTTCGGTTGCTCCAGCTTGCGGGGCGAACGTGTGGGCGAACGACCTCCCGTTCTCCACTCCCCCGGACGCGATGCAGCGAAGGCCTGCTCCTGCACCGCAGCTGGCTGAGGTTCGGCGATCGTGGCGGCCAGTGCCGCGTTCCCCGCCCATTTGCAGACGACCCCCGGCTTGCGTTTGAGGACCTCGTACGCGTGAATGCTCGTGGCGATCGCCAGGGAGCAGATATCCATCTCGTCTGCCACGTTGATGGGGACCCCCAACTCGTGGGCCAACACCAGCAGCTGCTCCGTCACCATGGCGTCCTTCCCCTCCTTATCCATGCGGGGAAAAGCTGCGTCCGCCAAGGCGAGTAGTGCCGTGCGGTAGGCTAGCGTCGTTTCCCCAGCCACCTTCCGCCGATCGTAGAACTGGTGGCGACACGTGGAGGGCGGCCCGAACACCTTCGCCATCAGGTGTAGTGCGGCCTGGAGCGTAGAGCGGGACGACCTTGCAGCAGATGTGAAGGCTGCAAGCGCGTCGTCGTCAAGCATCGCTGGCAACGCACGCAGGGCAGTGGTGTCGGACCACCCCGACATCTCCTGATGAGCGAGGAACCTTCGTTGGAAGGCTCCCCAGTCGCCCCCATCCGCCTTGAACGCCGACAGCGCGGGCAATCTTTGCTGGAGGACCCGATCGTCGTCGACGTCGGAGAGATTTTCCCGCGCTCCGCTGGAGTTGTGTAAAATGTCGGCTCGGTTGTCAGGCGCAAAATGGAGGGCTCCGGCGCGCGCTGATGACGTGGGCTGCGCTGCGCGGAGGTGTCCGGCCACGTGGCGTCCGTCTTTCCCGCCAATCGGTGGCGGCCCCCCAAAAACGGCGGCAACTTCCAGACTTTTGGCGCGAAGCGCCTTTTGGCGGGAATCCTCCAACGTCGCTTCCTCCACGACCCCCGCAGCCGTTTTTCCGCTCGCCGGAACGGAGATGTCGGCCAAGACAGCGGCGGCGGCGAGTAGCAACTCCGCCAACCGGGAGTGCGCGTCCTGGAGGCTGGTGTCGGAGGCAAGCGGAGCGTCGGCCATCACCGCGAAGTGCTGCATCGGCGGCAACTCCTCGTCCTCTACTCCCGAGGTCGGTGTCCCCGGTACGCCGTCGTCATCCCGACCTCGCTCGTGGGTACGGGTAGTCTTCCTTGTGTCCATACTTCTTGAAGACAGGTTTACTTCTGACGCCAGTTGTAATGTAGTAACTCGGCGGGAGACGACTTCACGGGTAACACACTCTTTATTCTCAAACTCGTTCACAGGTGACTAACACCTACTTTGTATCTCGGGTGACAAACACCCACTTAGTATCTCGGGTGACAAACACCCACTTAGTATCTCGGGTGACAAACACCCACTTAGCTACTTGGCGACTAACGCCCACTGAGCTACTCGGATGACCAACATCCACTTAGTATCTCGGGTGACAAACACCCACTTAGCTACTCGGCGACTAACGCCACTGAGCTACTCGGATGACCAACATCCACTTAGCTACTCGGCGACTAACGCCACTGAGCTACTCGGATGACCAACATCCACTTAGCTACTCGGCGACTAACGCCACTGAGCTACTCGGGACACTCCCTGCCCGGGGTATCCGTCTCGACTGTGGGTCCCCAGCCCGACCCACGGGGGCGTCGGACCCCGGGTCCCACAGCCTCGCCTCCGAGCCACACAGGGCCCCGGTCCCCACAAGGACGGCGGGACTAGGGGTCTCGTGGCACTAGGTCTTCAGCTCCGTCTTCGGGTCTTCAACTGGGTAACTCTCCCCGAGTGCTCTCGCGCGTCCCCCTTTATACCCCACCTGCGGACGTCGCTGCGAGCACCCACTTATTCGACCAATCGCCGGGCGCTGGCTACGATCCTCTTTTCCCCCATCTCATCGTGCCTCACCACTCACGCCGCGCCGCCCCGTCATCTGTCACTCCCGGCGCGCGCGTCCACACCACGCCCACAACGCGTGCCCAACCCCGCACCCCGCGCCGCCCAGTGATCCATCACTGTCACAGTCGGCGCACGTCAATACCACCACTACACACATATACAAACACGGAGACAATTTTAACCGAGAAGATGGATTCTGGCTTAGCAATCACTGGAAGGACGTAATAAACCATTTTGATACACATTAGGGTGGGTAGAATAATACATAGTGTTATATTAAAATGTATAAGGTATAGGGTGGTTTATAGCAATACAGTATGTAATTTTATGTTGGGTTTTGCCTATGGCAGTATATAGTACGGTATAGACGCGTGTGATGTAAGAGAATAAAGTTTAGATGGAAGCATATTATATAATTTTTTACAACGTAGAATTTTTTATGTATTACTTACTGTTAGTAACTCAGCTTATTGTAGAGTATAGTAAGTATACTGATGATGCTATGTAGTTTATACTTTAGTTTGTTATGCAGTTTATACTTTTTTTTTTTGCGTGGTTGGTTAGTAACTGCAGCTACATACTATTAACATTCCTTTCCTTTGTTAATGCTACCCCCCTCCCCACCCCCTTTGATGCTGCTAATCCTGCATAATGCACGGGCATAGTATTGATTTGGAACCCCCCCCGCCCACCTCCTACGCATTTTCTATATGCTGAATTCCTCTTGATATGCAAATTATTTTGTTTAGGCACTCTTCTTCCCACCTCCCCCCCCTCTAACCCAGCTTAAATATACGCTCCAAGCTTGGTGGCGTTTCATTCTTCGCCTGAGGACGGCTGCTTGCGTTGTGGCCGAAACGTCGTGATAATTGTTTTATTATGTTTTATTTTTATTGTTTTATTGCTTCCCTTCTGCGTGACTTTACCGAAAGAACCAAGAAGATGAATCCCTGCAGTCACGAAAGCTTTAAATCGAAATTTAACCGCCTCTACGGGGAGGGTTTCCACATAACTTTGAGATCCTTCAACAAGCTCCGGGATAAGAAGGCTCAGCTAATCGAGTCTCTCACCTTTCTGAAGAGATGCCGCGACTCTAAGGTAATACCAAACGCATTTACACTAACATCTGCTGCTGTAACTTCTTCTAATGCGAAACGAATTCTGTCTAGAACTAGCTTAGCTCTTATCTCAGAGAAAATCAGACTTACGCGCACCGAACTAGATCAGTTAGACAAGACACTCTACAAATCACACTTATCTTTGAGTGCAACAATGTCCACATCGGATTGCGAACATGTGGAAAAAATGACTGCCTCTTCAGCTGCCGCTATGTCGACTAAATGTAAGGACAACTTGATTTCCAAATTCAACCGCCTCTCAAACAAGAAACCGGACCCACACATTGAAAAGCTAGATGTTAACAAAGTCATAATTAATCGCAGTAACAGTCCTATTTCTGAAGGTTTGAAATCCGTTTTAGCTAAAGGACTAAACTTTGCAGTCACACCTAGACACATACCAGTTAATGATATAATTGCTCGAGTAGATGTAGCTCTCAAGGGCTTGAGTCACATCGCTGCAGACGTAGCAAGATCTGAAATCTCTGTAACCCTCAAAAACGCTAAGATGCCAGCTAGCAACATCAGCAAAGATGAGCGTTTTGAATTAGCTCAATTAAAAAAGAGGGATGACATTGTCATCCTCTCAGCCGACAAAGGCAATGCCACAGTCATCATGGACAAAATAGAATACAACTGTAGTGGTGATACGCGCTGGGTGTATATGTCGTGTGCCAGCGCGTATGTACGGGTGTGTGTGTGGTGACGCGCGCTGACGGGGAGGAGCAGGCGTCAGTGCGCGGGTGGGGGTAGTGCTGCTGATTGGCTGTGTGCCGGTGACGCGCCCAGAGGGAGTGATCGGGTAGCAGCGCGGTGTGATTGGTCGGGGAGTGGAAACACGCGCTGAGCGGAACCGGATCGTAGGGATAGCGCGTGGGGATTGGGTAACAGAGGAGCGGTGCCGACGTTGAGGTCCGCATCCGCTCCGTCTCCCGGGAAGAAGGGGTATATAAGGTGATGCACAGAGGAGCAGGGGCGGAAGTGGAACCATCTAAGAATGAAGACGAAGGTGCAGAGATAGAGCCCGGCGAGGAGAGTAATGGAGAGTAGAGGAGAGTAAGGTATAAGTGTGTAGCCAGCGAGAGAGAACGGTCTACACGGGCTGAGTAATGTATAAGTGTGTAGCCAGCGAGAGAGAACGGTCTACACGAGCTGAGTAATGTATAGTGTGTAGCCAGCGAGATAGAACGGTCTACACGAGCTGAGTAATGTGTAGTGTGTAGCCAGCGAGAGAGAACGGTCTACACGAGTTGAGTAATGTATAGTGTGTAGCCAGCGAGAGAGAACGGTCTACACGAGCCGAGTATGCATACGGTGTAGCCAGCGAGAGAGGAAGGTCTACACGAGCCGAGTATGCATACGGTGTAGCCAGAGAGAGAGATGCAAAGTCTACACGAGGCGAGTGGAGAGTGTAGCAGAGGCGCAGAGTCTACACGAGGCGAGAGAGGAGTGTAGCCGAGGCGCGGAGTCTACACGAGGCACAGAGAGCCGGCAGCACAGAATCCAGAGTCAAGAGAAGCGCATTGTGAAGAAGAGAGGCCACGCGTTGTATTGTTACAAGTCAAGATTTAATAAAAGAAGTGTGTTCCCGTCAAGGAGTTTCCTGCCGTCATTTTCCAATACTTCATCTGGCGTCAGAAGTGAAACGGGCTTCCAAGTATGGAGACGAGGAAGACCCGTAGGACCCACGGGATTGACCGCGAGGAAGACCTGGACGACTCGGGGCCGCTGGTGGCGGGGGGTGAGGAAGAGGACTTGCCCACGCTGCAGGGTCCGTCGACGGCGCCGGCCGAGCGACCGGGGACAGACGCCGGGCTTCGTGAGGCGCACTCCCGACTGGCGGAGCTGCTGCTCGCCGCCGCGTCCATCTTGGCGGAGATCAGCTCGTCGGGAGGAGCGGGGACGGTGGGGGACATTTTACAAGGTCGCCCCGCAGATTCCCGCCAAAACGAATGGGGGATTCCCGCCATTGCGCCTGGGCCTACTTTTGGCGGGAACGGCGAGCGCCACGTGGTGGTGGGTTCCCAAGCGCGCGCATCGACGTCATCAGCGCGCGAGGGGGTCCGCCATCTTACGTCTGCTGCTGGAGCCGCCATCTTAGACACCGACGGACAGGCGGAGAGGAACCACGAGGCGGATGACTTCATTTTTCAGCAGCGCCTGCCCACGTTGTCAGCCTTCAAGGCGGAAGGCGGAGACTGGGGCCAATTTCAGCGAAGGTTTTTGGCGCATCAAGAGATGTCAGCGTGGTCCGATGCTACGGCGCTGCGGGCATTGCCCGCCATGCTGGACGACGATGCGCTCGCGGCCTTCAGGGCTGCACGGAAGTCGGACCGCTCCACGCTGAAGGATGCGCTGGGTTTGTTGGCCAGGGTCTACGGGCCTCCCTCTACATGCCGCCATCAGTTCTACGCAAGACGGAAAGCGGCCACGGAGACCGCGCTGGCCTATCGCACGGCGTTGCTGGCTCTTGCTGATGCTGCGTTCCCTCGGATGGACGAGGAGGGCCAAGACGCGATGGTTTTGGAGCAGCTGCTCAAGTTGGCGCAGGACCTGGGGGTCCCTATCAACACAGCTGACGAGATTGATATTTCTTCTTTGAGAGTCGCCACGAGTATTCAAGCGCACGAGGCCCTACAACGGAAGCAAGGCGTTGGTTGCAACGCTGCTGTCGTCGCAGCCCCGGGTTTGGTGGTCGCCGAACCCCAAGTCGTCAGCCCACGAGAGGAGGCGTTCGCCACGGGACGACCGGGGGACTGGAGGCCGGGGGCCCGGTCGCCTCTGCGATCGGGCCGAAAGTCGGAGCAACCAAGATCTACTCCGACCCTCGTCACGTGCTATAACTGCGGCCTCCGGGGCCACGTGGCGTCCGGGTGCCGCGCTCCGCGGCAGCGCGCCATGGGAGCTCGGCTGGACGACGACCGAGAGCCCAAGTCATCTCTACAATCCCCGGCAAGTCGCGGCACCTCACACGCTCGGCCTGTTTATTCGGCACACATGGGACGCCGCGTTGCGGCGGAGGAGGGCCGGTTAAGGTTCGGGGATTCGGTTCGGCGAGGGGGGTTCGGCCGGGACCAGGGAGACATTGAATGGGCGGAATTGGGGCATAGAATTGTGGCTGCTTCGGCGGGTTCGTCCGTTGTTACGGGATCTATTGATGGGGTTGAGATTAGGGTGTTAGTGGACACGGGGGCATCGGCAACTATTATATCGGACCTCATTTATAATATTCTTCCAGTCCAATGTCGTCCGCTGCTTCCAGTGGATGTGCCATTTTACGCCGCTAATGGGGGATCGTTGGGCATTATCGGTCAGGTTAGGGCGTCCATTTGCATTGGAGATATCAAATTGTCGGGGCCCGTTTTCGTTTCATCTTCTTTGGCAGTTCCGTGTCTTTTGGGCACTGACTTTTTGGCTAAAATGCCCATTAAAATTCTTATCGATCAACGATGCATTGAACTGCCATCGGGTCGCCGGATTTCATTTTTGACGGGCCCTACTGACATTCGGACGGCGTGCGCTACGATACAAGCGGTGGCGACGCAGACAGTGCAAGTGCCCCCGGGTTCACAGATGTTGATTCCCCTCCGGTTGCGGAAACCATGGGTGAGGGAGGCTTCGGGACAGAGTATGCTTTTGGGTCCTTCTAACAAGGCTGTCGGGGGTCTTGATTTATCGGTGGCTCACACTTTGGTGCGGGCTGACAGGGATCCGTTTGTGATGGTTTTGAACGCGGGGTCGCGACCAGCTGTCATTCCGCAGGGCACCGTGCTGGCTCACGCGGCGCAGGTCCCTGGGGATGATGGGTTGGTTGCGCAGGTGGGCTCGAGCCCCGCGCGGAACGTTGAGCCAAGGGAAGACCTTGAGTGGGTCCATTCGTTATGTGCCGCCTCGGACGATTTGTCGGCGGCGCAGTTGGGTGCGCTGCGCGAGTTGCTCATTGAATTCTCTGATGTATTCAGTAAACATAAGTATGACATTGGGTGCACGGATTTGGTGCACCATCACATTGAAACGGGCGATGCGGCGCCGGTCAGGCTAAATCCCTTCCGACTGAGTCCCGTGGAGAAGGAACATGTTCAGTCGGCTGTTAACGATATGCTAGAAGCCGATATTATTTCGCCCTCCTCTAGCCCGTGGGGAGCGCCTATTGTGCTGGTTAAGAAGCAGGACGGGTCCCTGCGATTCTGCGTTGATTTCCGTCGCCTGAATAAGATCTCTGTGGCTGACGCGTATCCGCTCCCCAGGATGGATGAGTCCCTCGATGCATTGTCTGGTGCGCGATATTTTTCGACTCTTGATTTGTTATCGGGGTTTTGGCAGTTGCCGCTCGACGAAGAGTCGAAACCTAAGACAGCATTTCGGACTCCAGGGGGGCTGTTCCAGTTTAACCGGTTACCCATGGGACTTCACTCCTCTCCAGCGACGTTTCAGCGACTTATGGAGCTGGTTTTGTCGGGCTTGCAGTGGGATACATGCTTGATTTATATGGACGATGTCATTGTTTTCAGTAAAACGTTTGAGGAACACCTCCGGCGATTGAGAGGGGTGTTCTTGCGAATGCGATCGGCTAAGTTGAAATTTAAACCGGCCAAATGTCACCTCCTTCGTAGGTCCGTTAGATACTTGGGTCACATTGTCGATTCTTCGGGGATCTCCACCGATCCCGCGAAGACGGATTGTGTCGGTTCGTGGCCGACACCTACGTCCGTTTCCGACGTGCGTAGTTTCATCGGGTTTGCTTCTTATTATCGGCGGTTCGTTGAGCACTTCGCCACTATTGCAAAACCCTTGCACGCTCTAACGGCGAAGGGAGTGAAGTTCAAATGGGGACCGGAGGAGGAGGCCGCGTTTCGCTCCCTCCGGGACGCCTTGGTGGGTGCCCCACCCTTGTGTTATCCCGATTTTGCCAGTCCCTTTTTGCTGGACACGGATGCTAGCAACACGGGCATTGGGGGGGTGCTATCCCAAGTCGTTGGGGGTGTCGAAAGAGTTGTCGCCTACAGTAGTAGGGTGTTGTCTCCGGCGGAGCAGCGCTACTGTGTCACCCGTCGCGAGCTGCTTGCCATTGTTTTTTTTGTGCAGCAGTTTAGGCCATATCTTTATGGTCGTCACTTTACAGTCCGAACGGACCACGCGGCGCTACAGTATTCATTGAGGGTTGCCCAGCCCTCGGGCCAGTTGTCGCGTTGGTTGGAAGTCCTCCAGGACTATCAGTTTACGACTACGTACCGTAAGGGGTTGCGACACACGAATGCCGATTGCTTGTCGCGGTTGTTGCCTTGTGATGAATGCGCGTGTTTGTCGGGATCGGCGCGCTGTAAACCGACGCTTGCGGGGGAGATGGGGGCACTGGCTGCGACAGCGGGCGCACCGATCGGGGATGATTCCACTGCCTCTCAGGGTCGGGACTCGCTGCTCTCGCTGTCGCTCAGCGAATGGGGCCGCCTCCAGATGGCGGACAGCTCGCTGCTAGCATTGCGCCGCAAGGTTGGGGGTCCCGAGGGGGACCAGGAGCGTACCGGCTCCTATGTACTTGAGCGGGGCGTGTTATTGAAATGGGACAGTTTGTCCCGGCGGAACGCACTCGTGGTGCCTTCCGCTGTGAGGGGGAGGGTTGTCTTGGCGGCACACGAACGCCTCTTGCACTTGGGAGTTAACAAGACGCTTGCCCTGCTTCAGCGTGACTATTACTGGCCGGGAATGGGAAGTGATGTGGTGCATATTCTGAAGGGGTGCGGTGAGTGCGCCAGGCGTAAACCACCGGCCGTGGCAGCTAATCCACCGCTGCAATCTATTCAGGTCTCGCGTACCAACGAGCTCGTTGCACTCGATATTTTGGGGCCCTTCCCAGTCACGCCGAGAGGGAATAAATATTTGTTAGTGGGGGTCGAATACTTTACCCGATGGCCTATGGCGTGGCCTCTCGCTAACCAGTCGGCAGCGGCTGTGACGGATGCCTTCGTCCAGGGCTATGTCCTGGACAAGGGGGCTCCCGAACGCCTGCTGACCGACCAAGGTAAAAATTTTTCGAGTAAATTGTTGCAAGAGGTGTGCGATCTGTTGGGTACCAAGAAGGTGCGTACCTCCCCGTACCACCCGCAGACTGACGGGATGGTGGAGAGACTCCACAAAACCTTGACTTCCATGCTGTGCCAGCAGGTGTGCGAGGCACATGTAGATTGGGACCTGCAGGTCCCGGGAGTCCTTGCTGCGTATAGAATGGCCCCCCATGCAGCTACGGGGTTTTCCCCATTCTATTTGATGTACGGTCGGGAAGCTGACCCGCCAATAGAAACGCAACTTGGCCTGTCCGCTCCACGAACTAATTCTAATTTGGCAGAACATATTAAGTTTAATATTCACAAGCTGACAGAGGCGAGGGAGGCCGCGCGGCTTAATTCGCGGGCTCGCCAAATTGCTAATGAACGGTTGCGGGCACGGAAGGTGTCCATGCACGAATGGAAACCAGGTGACAGGGCCTGGCTGCATTGCCCTCAGGCACCCTTGGCTACGTCGCCTAAATTGTTGAGACCGTGGAGGGGACCCGTGGAGGTCGTGCGCGTTGCACGGCCCCAGTGCGTTCAGATAAAGTGGGGAAAGCGCCGGTGGTACGTTCACCCCTCCCGACTGAAACCGTTCTCGCCTCCATATGGCCTCCCCTTGTGTCGTGATGGCCGGGCGTGTGACGTGACCGGCGACCCAGAGGGGGAAATGTCTCTGCCTGATCCACACGTATTTTCGCCTGATCTGCTCCCAGGTGTCTCGGAACTGACAGCTGCCGATCACCGGCGGCCGGATCCCCGCGGCGGGGCCGGCCCTTTCAGGCCCGTTCCGCGCCGTCTGGAGCAGCCGGAACCGCCGGACGGTCGTCAGTGTCCCGCCCCATACGATGGACCAGCCAGACGGACTCGCGCCAGGTCGTGCTACTTTGCATGACCTGCCTCGTGAGGAGTCGGGGCAGTTGGAGCGCCTCGTCACTGCGTGTAGTCGCAGGGACGTGGGGCGCGTTCGTTTCGAATTTGCTCGTATCGTGTTATTGTTGACTTTTCGGGTTCATTGTCAATCTGTACATAGTTATTCTTGTTGTTGTTGTTGTTGTGTTATGTTACGGGGCACACTCGGGGGGTTACGGGGTTTTTTTTGTTGGTTGTCGTTTTATCGTCGCGGTTGGTTGTTGTTAGCAGCCGGGCCGGCTGCGAGCTATGTGGGAGGGGGTGATGTAGTGGTGATACGCGCTGGGTGTATATGTCGTGTGCCAGCGCGTATGTACGGGTGTGTGTGTGGTGACGCGCGCTGACGGGGAGGAGCAGGCGTCAGTGCGCGGGTGGGGGTAGTGCTGCTGATTGGCTGTGTGCCGGTGACGCGCCCAGAGGGAGTGATCGGGTAGCAGCGCGGTGTGATTGGTCGGGGAGTGGAAACACGCGCTGAGCGGAACCGGATCGTAGGGATAGCGCGTGGGGATTGGGTAACAGAGGAGCGGTGCCGACGTTGAGGTCCGCATCCGCTCCGTCTCCCGGGAAGAAGGGGTATATAAGGTGATGCACAGAGGAACAGGGGCGGAAGTGGAACCATCTAAGAATGAAGACGAAGGTGCAGAGATAGAGCCCGGCGAGGAGAGTAATGGAGAGTAGAGGAGAGTAAGGTATAAGTGTGTAGCCAGCGAGAGAGAACGGTCTACACGGGCTGAGTAATGTATAAGTGTGTAGCCAGCGAGAGAGAACGGTCTACACGAGCTGAGTAATGTATAGTGTGTAGCCAGCGAGATAGAACGGTCTACACGAGCTGAGTAATGTGTAGTGTGTAGCCAGCGAGAGAGAACGGTCTACACGAGTTGAGTAATGTATAGTGTGTAGCCAGCGAGAGAGAACGGTCTACACGAGCCGAGTATGCATACGGTGTAGCCAGCGAGAGAGGAAGGTCTACACGAGCCGAGTATGCATACGGTGTAGCCAGAGAGAGAGATGCAAAGTCTACACGAGGCGAGTGGAGAGTGTAGCAGAGGCGCAGAGTCTACACGAGGCGAGAGAGGAGTGTAGCCGAGGCGCGGAGTCTACACGAGGCACAGAGAGCAGGCAGCACAGAATCCAGAGTCAAGAGAAGCGCATTGTGAAGAAGAGAGGCCACGCGTTGTATTGTTACAAGTCAAGATTTAATAAAAGAAGTGTGTTCCCGTCAAGGAGTTTCCTCCCGTCATTTTCCAATACTTCACAACTACTAAATCCAAGAACTACTCAACGATGACAGCTACACAAAAATAAAAAGAGACCCCACCAACAGCCTCGTCTCCAAAACCAACAACATCATTTCTGCTTCAACCGCATTAATTGATCAGACCAAAGAAGATACACCTCTTCGTCCCATTGTCTCTACTATCAACTCCCGCACTTACAAACTGGCTCATTTTTTGTCCGAAATCCTACGGCCTTTCACTGGAAAAACCACCTCTGCAGTACTAAACTCTACTGACCTGGTATCGACAATCAAGGGGATTGCCATGTCCCCAGACGACCTGCTTGTCAGTTTTGATGTGGTTTCCTTGTTCACCAAGGTGCCTGTGCCTGACACCATCGCAATCATTGAAGACTTGGTTCATCAAGGACTGAATGCTGGGGTACCCCCCTGGTGAGACACTGCTTAACCAAAACATACTTCACCTGGAATGGAACCTTCTACAAGCAAATTGAGGGCACCCCAATGGGCTCCCCCCTATCTCTGGTTGTAGCCAACATCTTCATGGAAAAATTTGAGACGGACGCCATCCAGACTGCCACTCTACGCCCGACCTTATGGAAGAGGTACGTAGACGACACTTTTGTCATCTGGCCACATGGCCGGCCTGCTCTAGACCAATTTCTCGACCACATCAATTCCATACACCCAGCCATCAGATTCACCATGGAAGTCGAAAATGATGGCAAGCTACCCTTTTTGGATGTCCTAATCAAAAGGAGACCTGATGGTTCAATGAGCCACTCTGTCTACAGGAAAGCCACCCACACGGATTCTTATCTAAAACCGGATTCCCACCACCATCCATCCCAGAAGAATTCCCTCATCAAGACTCTATATCATAGAGCCCAATGCATCTCCGACCATGAACACATTTCCAGTGAACTCAAACACGTACGCCAAGCTCTTAAGGCTAATGATTACTCCGTCTACGCAATCCGCAAAGCCATCACTCCAACCACCAAGAAGGATCCTGTTGAGGAGCCTTTCAAGACCATCACCTTACCCTACATTGCTGGGGTCACAAAAAAGATCTCCAAAATCCTGATTAAACACAAGATCCAGGTCCGATTCAACACAGTACATAAAATCCGTGATCTGGTACCGTCTGTAAAATATGTGGTTCCAGACATACAGTACCCTGGTGTCTACAAACTAAGTTGCCTCTGTGGTAGCAGTTACATTGGGGAAACCAAATGACATGTCTCTGACCGCATCCGTGAACATAAAGCTGACCTGAAACACGGTAGGACAAACACCTCAGCCGTGGCAGATCACTGTTACAACTCAGTGGGCTCACATGACATTGACTTCTCCAAGACAGAGGTTCTCTGCAAGCCATCTGGCTATCGTGAGAGATTCGTTCATGAGGCGATCCACATATACAAACACAGAGACAATTTTTACCGAGAAGATGGATTCTGGCTTAGCAATCACTGGAAGGACGTAATAAACCATTTTGATACACATTTGGGTGGGTAGAATAATACATAGTGTTATATTAAAATGTATAAGGTATAGGGTGGTTTATAGCAATACAGTATGTAATTTAATGTTGGGTTTTGCCTATGGCAGTATATAGTACGGTATAGACGCGTGTGATGTAAGAGAATAAAGTTTAGATGGAAGCATATTATATAATTTTTTACAACGTAGAATTTTTTATGTATTACTTACTGTTAGTAACTCAGCTTATTGTAGAGTATAGTAAGTATACTGATGATGCTATGTAGTTTATACTTTAGTTTGTTATGCAGTTTATACTTTTTTTTTACATGGTTGGTTAGTAACTGCAGCTACATACTATTAACATTCCTTTCCTTTGTTAATGCTACCCCCCTCCCCACCCCCTTTGATGCTGCTAATCCTGCATAATGCACGGGCATAGTATTGATTTGGAACACCCCGCCCACCTCCTACGCATTTTCCATATGCTGAATTCCTCTTGATATGCAAATTATTTTGTTTAGGCGCTCTTCTTCCCACCTCCCCCCCTCTAACCCAGCTTAAATATACGCTCCAAGCTTGGTGGCGTTTCATTCTTCGCCTGAGGACGGCTGCTTGCGTTGTGGCCGAAACGTCGTGAGAATTGTTTTATTATGTTTTATTTTCATTGTTTTATTGCTTCCCTTCTGCGTGACTTTACCGAAAGAACCAAGAAGATGAATCCCTGCAGTCACGAAAGCTTTAAATCGAAATTTAACCGCCTCTACGGGGAGGGTTTCCACATAACTTTGAGATCCTTCAACAAGCTCCGGGATAAGAAGGGTCAGCTAATCGAGTCTCTCACCTTTCTGAAGAGATGCCGCGACTCTAAGGTAATACCAAACGCATTTACACTAACATCTGCTGCTGTAACTTCTTCTAATGCGAAACGAATTCTGTCTAGAACTAGCTTAGCTCTTATCTCAGAGAAAATCAGACTTACGCGCACCGAACTAGATCAGTTAGACAAGACACTCTACAAATCACACTTATCTTTGAGTGCAACAATGTCCACATCGGATTGGGAACATGTGGAAAAAATGACTGCCTCTTCAGCTGCCGCTATGTCGACTAAATGTAAGGACAACTTGATTTCCAAATTCAACCGCCTCTCAAACAAGAAACCGGACCCACACATTGAAAAGCTAGATGTTAACAAAGTCGTAATTAATCGCAGTAACAGTCCTATTTCTGAAGGTTTGAAATCCGTTTTAGCTAAAGGACTAAACTTTGCAGTCACACCTAGACACATACCAGTTAATGATATAATTGCTCGAGTAGATGTAGCTCTCAAGGGCTTGAGTCACATCGCTGCAGACGTAGCAAGATCTGAAATCTCTGTAACCCTCAAAAACGCTAAGATGCCAGCTAGCAACATCAGCAAAGATGAGCGTTTTGAATTAGCTCAATTAAAAAAGAGGGATGGCATTGTTATCCTCTCAGCCGACAAAGGCAATGCCACTGTCATCATGGACAAAATAGTATACAACAACAAAATTCAAGAACTACTCAACGATGGCAGCTATACAAAAATAAAAAAAATAAAAATAAAATAAAAAGAGACCCCACCAACAGCCTCGTCTCCAAAACCAACAACATCATTTCTGCTTCAACCGCATTAATTGATCAGACCAAACAGTTCTCGTTGACACGTCTTCGTCCCATTGTCTCTACTATCAACTCCCCCACTTACAAACTGGCTCGTTTTTTGTCCGAAATCCTACGGCCTTTCACTGGAAAAACCACCTCTGCAGTACTAAACTCTACTGACCTGGTATCGACAATCAAGGGGATTGCCCTGTCCCCAGACGACCTGCTTGTCAGTTTTGATGTGGTTTCCTTGTTCACCAAGGTGCCTGTGCCTGACACCATCGCAATCATTGAAGACTTGGTTCATCAAGGACTGAATGCTGGGGTACCCCCCCTGGTGAGACACTGCTTAACCAATACATACTTCACCTGGAATGGAACCTTCTACAAGCAAATTGAGGGCACCCCAATGGGCTTCCCCCTATCTACGGTTGTAGCCAACATCTTCATGGAAAAATTTGAGACGGACGCCATCCAGACTGCCACTCTACGCCCGACCTTATGGAAGAGGTACGTAGACGACACTTTTGTCATCTGGCCACATTGCCGGCCTGCTCTAGACCAATTTCTCGACCACATCAATTCCATACACCTAGCCATCAGATTCACCATGGAAGTCGAAAATGATGGCAAGCTACCCTTTTTGGATGTCCTAATCAAAAGGAGACCTGATGGTTCAATGAGCCACTCTGTCTACAGGAAAGCCAACCACACGGATGCTTATCTAAAACCGGATTCCCACCACCATCCATCCCAGAAGAATTCCCTCATCAAGACTCTATATCATAGAGCCCAATGCATCTCCGACCATGAACACATTTCCAGTGAACTCAAACACGTACGCCAAGCTCTTAAGTCTAATGGTTACTCCGACTACGCAATCCGCAAAGCCATCACTCCAACCACCAAGAAGGATCCTGTTGAGGAGCCTTTCAAGACCATCACCTTACCCTACATTGCTGGGGTCACACAAAAGATCTCCAAAATCCTGAATAAACACAAGATCCAGGTCCGATTCAACACAGTACATAACATCCGTGATCTGGTACCGTCTGTAAAAGATGTGGTTCCAGACATACAGTACCCTGGTGTCTACAAACTAAGTTGCCTCTGTGGTAGCAGTTACATTGGGGAAACCAAACGACATGTCTCTGACCGCATCCGTGAACATAAAGCTGACCTGAAACACGGTAGGACAAACACCTCAGCCGTGGCAGATCACTGTTACAACTCAGTGGGCTCACATGACATTGACTTCTCCAAGACAGAGGTTCTCTGCAAGCCATCTGGCTATCATGAGAGATTCGTTCATGAGGCGATCCACATATACAAACACAGAGACAATTTTAACCGAGAAGATGGATTCTGGCTTAACAATCACTGGAAGGACGTAATACACCATTTTGATACACATTAGGGTGGGTAGAATAATACATAGTGTTATATTAAAATGTATAAGGTATAGGGTGGTTTATAGCAATACAGTATGTAATTTAATGTTGGGTTTTGCCTATGGCAGTATATAGTACGGTATAGACGCGTGTGATGTAAGAGAATAAAGTTTAGATGGAAGCATATTATATAATTTTTTACAACGTAGAATTTTTTTTATGTATTACTTACTGTTAGTAACTCAGCTTATTGTAGAGTATAGTAAGTATACTGATGATGCTATGTAGTTTATACTTTAGTTTGTTATGCAGTTTATACTTTTTTTTTTTACGTGGTTGGTTAGTAACTGCAGCTACATACTATTAACATTCCTTTCCTTTGTTAATGCTACCCCCCTCCCCACCCCCTTTGATGCTGCTAATCCTGCATAATGCACGGGCATAGTATTGATTTGGAACCCCCCCCCGCCCACCTCCTACGCATTTTCCATATGCTGAATTCCTCTTGATATGCAAATTATTTTGTTTAGGCGCTCTTCTTCCCACCTCCCCCCCTCTAACCCAGCTTAAATATACGCTCCAAGCTTGGTGGCGTTTCATTCTTCGCCTGAGGACGGCTGCTTGCGTTGTGGCCGAAACGTCGTGAGAATTGTTTTATTATGTTTTATTTTTATTGTTTTATTGCTTCCCTTCTGCGTGACTTTACCGAAAGAACCGAGAAGATGAATCCCTGCAGTCACGAAAGCTTTAAATCGAAATTTAGATGTCTGTGTGTGAGAGTCCGTATGTGTGTGTAGGGCAATGTGTGTGTCAGTCCAAGTGTGCGTCTCGGTCCATGTGTGTGTTTCAGTCGCTGTGTGTGTGTTAGTCGATGTGTGTGTTAGTCCGGCAAAACAACCCCCTACCTCCTCACGGTGCCGGACGGGCAACTCTGTCATGGACAATTCTGTAGGGGCAGCGCTAATGCCCATTGGCCTCTCCCCTCATGGCGTCTGTGACCACCACAATGGCTAAACAAGGGCTCTGGATGGGTGCGAGAGGCTGGTAACCCCTCCACCTTCAATGCATTACCACTAAACCACGACTTAAACATGAATATGTAACTAATAAGCTTGTGCCAGAGGCCCCGAGGGGACAGGCATCTATAACGTCTCCTGGCCAAACCCAAATTGGCAGAGCCAGGAGATTGAATCTTCACCCTCGGGGCTCCTCCAGAAACAACGAAAAGTAACTGCGTGTGGCCACGTGTATTGTTCGAACGCTTACTGCGGAGGAGAGGCTGACACTCCTTTGTCGAGAGCTGGACCGGTACCGCCTGGATCTCTGTGGCATTCAGGAGGTCCGTTGGACCGGTTCTGGCTCCTGCCACCATGAGGGGTGGAAAGTCCTCTACTCGGGGCAGGAGACTCCCACACTACATGGTGTGGCTCTTCTTCTGAACAAATGAATGAAGCGGGCGTGGGAGCGTGGCGGTGAGGTGTGGGAAGCTGTACGCCCCAGGCTACTGTTGTGGTGATAACTACTCGCGGTTCGCAAGCTGTGAGAGAGCAGTTGGTAAACAAGGTTTTCCCGCTCAATCAAACAGTTAGGGTCAAATGGGGTGAGGTAGGATCCAAACGCCAGATTGGGAAGAACCAATCGGAGGGGTCCAAGAGGCGGCCGGGAATTGGTTAACCCGGCCACGAACAGGTATAAAAGCTGGAGCGCTGAGAGCTCTTGGTTAGTTCTGCTACACGAAGACCCAAGTCGGCTGAAGACAGCTAGGACCCTGGACCAAGCCTTCCAGCCCTTGTCAGGGCTGGGGCTCAGTGTAACCAGTGGTCAGGGGAGATAGGTCCTGGATAGGACCCTGGCTCCCAGCCTTCCCGCCCTTGTGAGGGCGAAGGTCTCGAGCGACCAGAGGTCGGGGACCCGCCGGACCAGCGGCGGGTCAGTGTGCCTCCCCTAGGTCCCTGCCGGAGGACGCTAGGCTAGCGGGGAAGATAGCCGGCAAGTTTGGAGTCTATAGCTCCTCAGGATAGCGGGTACGGGGACCGTATACCCCTTGTGTTAGGTATAGCAAGTATTGGTGAATAAAAGCGTGTGGCCTCTAAGAAGTCTCTGTCTCCTTCAAGAACATTACAACTGGTGTCAGAGTGGCCAAGAACTTCGCCTACATGGAGACCAGACAGAAGGCGCTCACCAGGGCCTCGGACAAGGAGGTCGATGCCGACGCTGATCCAGAGGCGGGAGCGCCATTTCCGGGGGACGGGCTCGCATTCTCCGGGCCCATCAGGGAGTCCGCCATCGCCGGGATGGGCGATCCAGTTGGCCCACGCTCGGCTGGCCGATCTCCTGCATTCTGCTGCCTCCATCCTCGACAAGCTCACGCTGGGGGGAGCGGGGGCTGCGAGGGGAGGACCAGGCCGGAGATTGGGGGCCGAGTCCGCCAAAACACACGGGATTCCCGCGCAGGGTGTTGACATCATCTACAGCCGGTGATACGTCACTGCCGCCGGAAGTGCTGCAGCCGGGAGCGACGTCACTTCCGCCGGGGGTTTCGACACTTCTGCAGGAAATGACGTCAGCTGCCCCGGAAGTCACATGGACCAGGGGTCACGCGTCACTTCCGGTCCTGGAGGCCTCCTAAGCGAGGCTGTCGCATCTGCAGAGATGGGGCAGCCGCTGCTGCAGGACATTTTATCATCTGACGGCGCTACAAACGCCACGCTCGGGCCGCAGCTCGCCTAGGGGGGAGACTACGTTCCTGGACTGCAACAGCGCTTGCCGTCTCTACAAGTGTTCACGGCTAAAGGTGGAGACTGGGCAGCATTTGCCCGACGATTTGTGGCAAATGCGGAGACGGCAGGGTGGACTGCGGACATCGCTCTCTGAGCTTTGCCTTCCGCACTGGACGACGTCGCTCTGGCCACGTTCCTCCTCATCCCACGGAAGGCTCGCTCCACGCTACAAGATGCCCTCGATCGGATGGCCTTGGTGTACGGGCCTCCATCAGAAACCAGGCATCGCTTCGCGAGTCGGAGGAGCGAGGCTGACGAGACACCCCTCGCCTACCAGAGTGCGCTGATGGCGCTGGCTCAAGCGGCCTACCCTCGAATGGACGACGTGGGCCTTGACACCATTGTGCTGGAGAAGATGTTGCTGCTGGCTCGGGAGTTGCGGATCGCCGTTCACGTCAAGCACGAGGCGAATCTCTCCTCACTGGGCGCTGCCCAGTATCTACATACGGAGCTGCTCCTCCAGCGAGACGGGCAGGTGGCGGCGTGTGTTACGCGCGTGGCTGCGCGTGAAGACGAGGTCCTAGATAACCAGGCCTTCGCATCGCAGCACGCTGCAAGCTAGAGAGCGGCCGACTGGCCTCGCCAGGGGGAGCCCCAGTGGAGACACGACTCCCCGCAGGCATGGGGCCGTGTCACATGCTACAATTGCGGCCAGCAGGGTCACCTGGCATCGGGCTGCCCAGCTCCTCGACACCGTGCTCCGGGTCGCCCACCATCGTCCGCCCGCTCACCTGCCGCTCCACAAGAACCGCATGTCGCGACACCTCACGCATCGGGTCCCTGCCTTCATCTCATACACCGCGTTTCTGTGCACCACTCCGTCGCGTTGGGTTGAGTGGTCAGAGCCGGGATAGGGTTGACGTTCGGCAGCCACTCCGACCAGTTCAGTGGTCGGAGTTGGCCCACAGGGTTGTCGCTGCGGCTACGGGCTCTTCGGTTATTATCGGCGCCATCGAGGGGGTTGATTTTCGATTGTTGGTTGATACGGGCGCTTCAGCTACTATAATTTCGGACCTCATATACAATGTGCTGCCCCAGAAATGTCAGGCGCTAGCACCAGTTTCCGTCCCTTGCTTTGCAGCGAATGGGGGTTCCTTGGGAATTATTGGGCAAATAACGGCACAAATTTGTATTGGCGATATTAAATTAACGGGTCCCATTTTGGTTTCTGAAACCCTTGCCATTCCCTGTTTGCTGGGCACGGACTTCCTCGGCAAAATGCCCATTAAAATATTAATCGACAAAGGCTGCATTGAGCTCCCTTCGGGCCGCCGGATGGTGTTCCTGCCTTCGGCCACCGGGCTACGCACGGCTTGCGCGACTGTTCCGGCTATGGCGTCCCAAACTGTACGAATTCCACCGGGCGTGCAAATGTTAGTTCCGCTTCGGTTACGGAAACTGCTCGGGTGAGAAACAATGTCGGGTATTTTGCTGGCTCCTTCCAATATGGCCATACGGGGGTTGGAGCTAGTGGGAGCACAAACACTTGTGCCTGCTGAGGGACAACCCTTCATTCAGGTGTTGAATGCAGGGTTGCGGACAAAAGTCGTGCACCAGGGGGCTGTGATTGCCCATGCATCGTTGCCACTCCACACTGACTCCGTCGTGGCTCAGGTAGATGATACATCAGGGTCTGAGGCACAGTTGGATTGGGACCTGCATATACCTGGGGTTCTGGCCGCATATCGTTTGGCACCTCATGCGGCCACGAGCTATTCGCCCTTCTACTTAATGTACGGCAGGGATGTTGACCCCCCCATGGAGGTGCAATTGCTGGTCAAGGCTGCTGCGTCACGCTCGAAACTGTCCGACCATGTTCAATTTATCATTCGGAAGTTGGTCGAGGCGCGGGTGGCTGCGCAGGAAAATTCCGGGGCGAGGCAACGGGCGAATGAGCGTCTGTATGATCGCCGGGGGTCGGTATACAAATGGTCCGTAGGGGATAAGGCATGGCTGCACTGTCCCCAGGTACCGCTGTCAACGTCATCTAAATTGCTCAGACCGTGGCGAGGTCTGGTGGGCATTGTTCGGGTCGTTCGGGACCAGTGTATTAGGGTCGCGTGCGGACGGCGCTCGTGGTACGTTCACCCTTCGTGCCTGAAACCCTATGTCGCACTGCGCACTCACACATCTTCATCTCGCAGGGGCCGTTCGCGTGATGTGTCCGGCATGCCGCGGGAGGGTTCTCGTGATCCTGGTGTTGCTCCGCACTCTCCTGCCGCTCCTTCGGATGTTGCAGGTGTGAGTCCACCAAGGGTGGCCTCACCGAAGGATCGGGGAGCTGCCCGACCGCCTGGCCTGCAGGAAGACGGCTCACGGGCTCAATCCCCGGCCTCTCGGGACGTGCCGGACGCCCATCGTCTGGCCCCTCCTGACCCTCCGCAGGGAACGCTGAACTCTTCCGATGGACCTGCCACACGGACTCGCTCGAAGTGTCCCAGGTTCTCTTGAAACCTGATCCGACGCATACACACCGCCCCTCCTCCCTAGGCCCCTGGCGTTCGCTGGGGGGTGTGGGCGTGCGGTTGACCCAGGTCCTTGGTGTGGTGTGTCCACAGTGTTCATATGTACAGGCGGGTTGGGGTAAATTATTGTGGGTTGTTGTCGTTGTTGTTGTTGGTTTGTTATTGTTGTTGCTGTTGCATTGAGGCTCACGCATTTTTTTTTTTTTCGCGCTTCCGAGTTCCTGTTCCGTGTATTATTGTTGGGGTTGTGAATTGTGTTGCACCCGGGATGGCTGCGTGCTGTACAGGGGGGGGGGTGATGTAGTGGTGATAACTACTCGCGGTTCGCAAGCTGTGAGAGAGCAGTTGGTAAACAAGGTTTTCCCGCTCAATCAAACAGTTAGGGTCAAATGGGGTGAGGTAGGATCCAAACGCCAGATTGGGAAGAACCAATCGGAGGGGTCCAAGAGGTGGCCGCGGATTGGTTAACCCGGCCATGAACAGGTATAAAAGCTGGAGCGCTGAGAGCTCTTGGTTAGTTCTGCTACACGAAGACCCAAGTCGGCTGAAGACAGCTAGGACCCTGGACCAAGCCTTCCAGCCCTTGTCAGGGCTGGGGCTCAGTGTAACCAGTGGTCAGGGGAGATAGGTCCTGGATAGGACCCTGGCTCCCAGCCTTCCCACCCTTGTGAGGGCGAAGGTCTCGAGCGACCAGAGGTCGGGAACCCGCCGGGCCAGCGGCGGGTCAGTGTGCCTCCCCTAGGTACCAGCCGGAGGACGCTAGGCTAGCGGGGGAGATAGCTGGCAAGTCCGGAGTCTGTAGCTCCACAGGATAGCGGGTACGGGGACCGTATACCCCTTGTGTTAGGTATAGCAAGTATTGGTGAATAAAAGTGTGTGGCATCTAAGAAGTCTCCGTCTCCTTCAAGAACATTACACTACTTTGGGCTCGCCTTCCCATCAACCGGAGGCGAGGAGTGGTGGTCATGGTTACTTATGCCCCCGTCGAATACGAACATCCGTGGAGGGATGCAGGGAAAGCCGATGAGTGAGATGCCTTCTATGACCTCCTGTCACAGGTGCTGGCTAAAGTGGCCACTCAGGACAGAGTCATCTTGTTGGGTGACTTTAATGCCCGAGTTGGTCATGATGCTGGCACCTGGTCTGGAGTGATTGGAAGGCATGGGCCAGATCAGCTCAATAACAACGATAGGAGGCTGCTAGATTTGTGTGCAGCCCATGGGCTTGCAATTACCAACACGCTCTTCCAGCATCGGCGCATCCACACAACATCATGGATGCATGCCGGGTCCAAGCAAGAACATCTGCTGGACTACATAGTGACGGACCAGCGGATGCGAGCCCATGTCCTTGACGCTGGGACCTACCGTGGAGCTGATCTGCCCTCTGACCATCGACTAGTCATCTGTAAGATGCACCTGCCATTCTTCCACTCCGGTGGTGGGTGTACACCAAGGACCCCATTCCAACCTAAAGTGGCCTGGTCTCAGCTGATGAAAGTTGCCAGCGAGAATTTCATCATCGCTTGCGGCTGGGGTTGGCATCTTCCCCCACTCCTCCTGATGTTGAGGGTAAATGGGCGAGGTTTAGGACTGTGACTCATGCAGCTGCAATGGCTGCTTTGGGTATGAGGGTCCAGACCTCCCCAGAGATCCTGGCTGACAGAGGAGGTGTCCAGGATAATTGAGAAAAAGCGACAGGCTCACTCTCATCGGCTACAGC
Source organism: Lampetra fluviatilis (assembly GCF_964198595.1). NCBI lineage: Eukaryota > Metazoa > Chordata > Hyperoartia > Petromyzontiformes > Petromyzontidae > Lampetra > Lampetra fluviatilis. The sequence continues at coordinate 5,127,835 of NC_136322.1, read as the reverse complement.
ATCCCACGTCAGAGAATGAGGAGGCTATCCGCAGCCTTTGCTCGGAGGTTCGGAGAGCCATAAGGTGCTGCAAGGATGGGTGGTGGTCGCGGGTTGCTGAGGAGATGGAGTCTGCCTCAGTGGCCCGCGATCACAAATCACTATTTAACTCCATCAAAAAAGTAACCTGCAGAGCCACACCTATTACCATCATTAGGGGAAAAAATGGTGATCCAATTTCCGACCCCCAGGAACAGGTTTGCAGATTTGCTGAGCATTTCTCTGAGGTCCTGGGGGAGGGAAAATCCCTCAGCCAGGAAAACATCATGGCACAAAGTGAGGATAACCCTGCTGAGGCTGCGGTGCCTCAAATATTGGAAGAAGTCACCCCCTGTGAGTGGCTGGCTGAGGTGCCATCTGTTGAGGAAGTACTGAGGGCGATCCGGAGTCTGAGACCAGGAAAGACACCGGGCAGAGATGATCTCCCAAGCGAAATGCTGAAGCAGGGTGGCGTTTGTGCACAGACTGCCCTCTATATGACATCATAACAACAGTCTGGACCATTGGACGGGTTCCGCAGAATTGGAAGGATGCCCTGGTGGTCCCCCTCTTTAAAAAGGGGGACCGCACAGGCTGTAACAACTACAGGGGCATCTCACTCCTCAGTGTGCCGGGAAAGGTCCTGGCAAGGATTATTCAACATCGCCTTGCTAGGCACGCTGAGGAGAGGTTTGCGGAGCCCCAATGCGGTTTCAGGAAAGGGCGGTCCTGCACAGATGCCATATTTTACGTCCGTCTGCTACAGCAGAGGTGTAGGGAATTCCAACAAGACCTACATCTTTGCTTTATTGACCTGGTCAAGGCCTATGATACCATCAGTAGGCCTGGGCTCTGGGTTGTTCTTCGTGCTTTCGGAGTCCCTGACCCTCTGCTCACGATCATTAAGGACCTTCATGATGTTGAGCGGGCCCGGGTAAAACTACGTTGCCGGGAGTCAGAGCCTTTCCCTGTACACCTTAGGGTGCGACAGGGATGTCCTCTGGCTCCCACATTATTTAACATCTATTTTGACCACTTAGTTTGTGAAGCCTTCAATAGCTGTACCGGGGAATTTCCATTTTGTACAGATATAATGGGAGGCTGATCGACGCTTGGGTGCGATGAAGAGATGGCTCCCTATTTGTCAACCATGTTATGTATGCTGATGACTCGGTAATAGCTGCTCATTCAGAGGAGGATTTGGAGACTCTGCTGCTGAGACTGGAGCGTGCCACTAAGAGGTAGGGCCTTACCATCAGCCCCACCAATGCATGCTAAAACAGCTTTTGTTCGGCCAGATCCAGGGGGCCTAACGGGCGGTTCTTGTTGTTTTTCGGTCTATGTTTGCATGTGTGAGTCAATATGTGTGTGTAACTCTATGTGTGTCAGTCGATTTGTGTGTAACTACATGTGTGTGTCTAAAATCGATGTCTGTGTATAAGTCCATGTGTGTGTCTGCCTTTTTTGCCCAGGCAACGGTGGGTAATTACCGCTAGTTCATTATAAACGTTGCTATGGGTTAAATCACGTAAGTACAAGTGTGTCGTTGACCCGCCACCACCCAATGCAGCCAATTAGTATGGTTTGCCAGAATTGTGGCAAAAAACGTCCGATGACACTGCTCTATGTAATTTCCAGGGAAACGTCACAGTACTCCAATTGTAAATGTTTTGGATTTACTCTCCAACACACCGGTGGGCTGAAGTAGTTACGAATTGGCAGGTTTTGTTTACGTTACAAACCATTACTAATTGGCTGCATCGACTGGTGGCGGGTTAACGACACATGCATACTTACGCGATCTAACCCAAAACAAACCCCTCCATTTTGTACAATAATGTCTACAACTTGTGTAACAATCTCCAATTCCGGTCCTTTGTTTTTCTGTTGTCTGTCGGTGACATCTCAGAGAAAACAGCAAGATCATCATCACGTGCTATGCAAAGTACACAACAAGGAAATCTGCTGCCCATGTTGGCTCGCTTGGATGCTTGAGGCTCATTGATGTTTGACGGTGCATTCCTCACTTGTGGGTTGTGTCCGGACCAATCTCATCATTACTCGCTACAGAGTACGCCTCCACTTTGTCCACTTAACCCCTTTCATGGCCAACGAAACGCACCTTGGAGCGAAATCGCTGTCTCACGACATACGTGGTGATATCGGGCTGGTGGGCAAACGGCCACAGGCAAGCTTATATCCAATGCGGTACCTGTAGTATATCATAAAAAATATATATATATTACTTTATACTCCATGTGTTGGCGCCACTTTAAATACCTGAAGTTTGACAGAGGCAAAATTGGGTGACTGGAGTGAGTCCACATTGCTGAACGTTGCCTGAGTCATGCAGCCCGCATGCCCAGCCACCGCATGCTAAAACAGCTTTTGTTCGGCCAGATCCAGGGGGCCTAACGGGCGGTTCTTATTGTTGTTCAGTCTATGTATGTGTAGTGGTGATACGCGCTGGGGTAAGGATCGTGTGCCAGCGCGTAGTGATTGGCTGTGTGTGTTAGTGACGCGATGCTGACGGTGAAGGATCAGGGGTCAGCGCGGGGTCAGGGGTTATGAGGCGGTGATTGGCTGGGTATCGGTGACGCGCGCTGACAGCGAGGGGATCCTGAGGCAGCGCGTGGGGATTGGTCAACTAAGGGGGGTGCTCACGTCGAGGTCCGCATACGGATCCGTCTCCCGGGAGCGGAGGCTATATAAGGCGGTGCGCACAGGCGCACGGGGAGTTGGTGACCAGCGAAGACTGAAGACGGAGGAGGAAGAGATAGGGCCCTGAGGCACCTAGTCCCGCTGTCCTTGTAAGGACCGGGTCCCTGTGTGGCTCAGAGGCGGGACCCTGGGACCCGGGGCCGAACGTCCGTGTGAGGGCCGGCCCGCGGGACCCAGAGGTTGTGACCCACGCCCAAGCTGGGGTGGGCCTGTAGGCTCCACGGACACTACGGGGCTGGAGTGGCTGTGAGCGTGCAGCGTGAGTGTGTAGTGTGAGCCGTAGTAACCACATGTGTCAAGTGGAGTGTGTAGTGAGAGAAGTAGTGACCACAACGTGTCAAGTGGAGTGTGTAGTGTGAGAAGTAGTGACCACAGGTGTCAAGTAGAGTGTGTAGTGTGAGAAATAGTGACTACACGTGTTATCGTGAGAAGACAAGGTTTAATAAAAAGTGTGCTACCGTCAAGTGGTTTCCTGCCGTCATTCCAAATACTTCATATGTATGTGTGAGTCAATATGTGTGTGTAACTCTATGTGTGTCAGTCGATTTGTGTGTGTAACTACATGTGTGTGTCTAAAGTCGATGTCTGTGTATAAGTCCATGTGTGTGTCTGCCTTTTTCGCCCAGGCAACGGCGGGTAAGTACCGCTAGTTCATTATAAACATTGCTATGGGTTAGATCACGTAAGTACAAGTGTGTCGTTGACCCGCCACCACCCAATGCAGCCAATTAGTATGGTTTGCCATAATTGTGGCAAAATCGTCAGATGACACTGCTCTATATAATTTCCAGGGAAACGTCACAGTACTCCAATTGTAAATGTTTTGGATTTACTCTCCAACACACCGGTGGGCTGAAGTAGTTACGAATTGGCAGGTTTTGTTTACGTTACAAACCATTACTAATTGGCTGCATCGACTGGTGGCGGGTTAACGACACATGTATACTTACGCGATCTAACCCAAAACAAACTCCTCGATTTCGTACAATAATGTCTACAACTTGTGTAGCAATCTCCAATTCAGATATTTTGTTTTGCTGTTGTCTGTCGGTGACATCTCAGAGAAAACAGCAAGATCATCATCACGTGCTATGCAAAGTACACAACAAGGAAATCTGCTGCCCAATTTGGCTCGCTTGGATGCTTGAGGCTCATTGATGTTTGACGGTGCATTCCTCACTTGTGGGTTGTGTCCGGACCATTCTCATCATTACTCGCTACAGAGTACGCCTCCACTTTGTCCACTTAACCCCTTGTCTGGCCAACGAAACGCACCTTGGAGCGAAATTGCTGTCTCACGACATACGTGGTGACATCATTTAAAAAATATATATATATTACTTTTTACTCCATGTGTTGGCGCCACTTTAAATACCTGAAGTTTGACAGAGGCAAAATTGGGTGTCTGGAGTGAGTCCACATTGCTGAACGTTTTCTTTTTGTTTAAACAAATATGAGGAGAGTGTAGAAGGTAAAAAAAGGCTGAGTAGTATAAAAGTCCGAGACCGAGGAAAAACGTACCACATCCAATCACCAACTGGTCCTTCTTTCTTTCCAGCACCGGAAAAGCATGGAAATGGGCCGCTTGACCCCGCCATCCTGGCTTCTGTCCGAATCATCGCAGCTGCTGCTGCTGATGCTGACGCTCGGCACGATAAGTTGGACACTGCTTGTGGGGCATCGGGGCGAAGGGGCTGGAATAAGATTCGCTTCATAAGTTTGAGGCCGAGTTGGGGGGCGGGGGGGACTGACACAGGATTTGATTTGGGGACAATAAGGATGCCATAGTTTGCGTGACAGTTTGAGGGTTTGTGGGCTCTCTTCGTTTCGATGAACAAATGGGCCTCCATTTTATTCGTTTGTTGGACGTTGAACTTCTGTCGCATCCGTGGGAGTCAACGAGGTGCTTATACCCTGGCTCTGTCAGGAGAAGGTGGTACAGCAGCAAAGTGTGTGGACTAATCTCTATCTTTTCCACACTCCCTACGATTCTACCTGTGGGTGAGTGTCGAGGAGCCGTACCCCCTGGCTCTGTCGGGAGAAGGCAGTATAGCAGCAAAGTGTGTGGACTAATCTCCATCCGATAATTGTTTTTTTACCCTTCTATCTGGCAACAAAACTGACACCTTTTTACAAGAGGTCATGTTTGCATAGACCACAATACCTGCAGTCATAATGCAAACAAAAAACATAATTCTGATAATGTGCACTGTCCTTGAAGCTGATTGGTCCACACCCGAGACAGCTTTCCTTAGAGCCTAGCCTCACATGGGTTGGACCAGATGACGCCAAAAGGCGCACAACTCAAAGACAATGCACCATCAGAGTATGAGAGCTCGGGGTAAGCATTTACACCATGGGAACCTCATTTGCCAGTAAAAATATGATAATTGGTTTTTTTCCCTTCTATCTGGCAACAAATCTGACACCTTTTTATGGTGCATTATCTTTGAGTTGTGCGCCTTTTGGCGTCATCTGGTCCAACCCATGTGAGACTAGGCTCTAAGGAAAGCTGTCTCGGGTGTGGACCAATCAACTTCAAGGACAGTGCACATTATCAGAGTTATGTTTTTTGTTTGCATTATGACTGCAAGTATTGTGGTCTATGTAAACATGACTCCTTGTAAAAAGGTGTCAGTTTTGTTGCCAGATAGAAGGGTAAAAAAAAACAATTATCATATTTTTACTGGCAAATGAGGTTCCCATGGTGTAATCTCCATCCATTTACGATGGCCTGCCTACGATCCATCCTGGATTTAACCAGGCTGCATTGAGTGAGGATCTCACAAATCCTTGAAAGATGTGGACAAAGTCCCATCTGTGAGCTCCTCCAGCAGGCAAGGCTGCGTTGCCTGAGTCATGTAGCCCGCATGCCCAGCCACCGCGTGCCTAAACAGCTTTTGTTCGGCCAAATCGAGGGGGCTAAAATGGACACAGCACGGGCTAGAGAAGAGATGGAGTGATGTGGTACAGGGTGACGTGGAGCTGAGTGGACTTGCCGATGACTGGTACCAGCCGTGTCAAGATCAGCCTCTGTTGAGGAGGCTCCTGAAGGACGCTACTGGGCAGTTGGAGGCAGTCGCCCTCTAACAACAACGGAGGGCGGAAGAGCGATGCTCACAACAACGAGCGGAGCGCCGGGTGGCTAAAGCACAGCAAGTTGCCACAGTAGGGGGCACAGGTGGTGCATCAGCCAGTCGTCTCAGTCGACCTGTGCCATCTGGGTCTGCCCCGTGACCTCCTGCCAGCGGGCGTTCGACACTTCAAGGTGCACATAGCCTGGCACAAGGGTTGTGGTGACGTCACCGCCACTTAGTGGCGACGTCACCGCCACTTAGTGGCGAATGGCGGTTCTTGTTGTTGTTCAGTCTATGTATGCATGTGTGAGTCAATATGTGTGTGTAACTCTATGTGTGTCAGTCGATTTGTGGGTGTAACTACATGTGGTCTAAAGTCGATGTCTGTGTGTGTGAGTCCATATGTTTGTGTGTGCGTGTAAGTCCATGTGTTTCTATGTGTGTGGGTCGATGTCTGCGTGTAAGTCCAAGTGTGTTTCTGCCTTTTTCGCCCGGGCATCGCCGGGTACTTACCGCTAGTACGTAATAAATTAACTGAAATTAAACTGAGTCATTTAACCCGCCACAACCCGACACAGGCTGGCTGTAATTGCCGGAGAAATGACACAGTACTCGAATCGTAAATGTTGTGGGTTTACTCTCCAACACACAGCCAGTGCTGAAGTGGTTAACTACATAGGCAACGTTTTTTGTTTACTTGACACAACCTTTAGTCATTGGCCATGTCGGGTGGTGGCGGTGGTGGCGGCGGCTGCTTTAACGACCAATACATTTCAAGGACAATGCATACATCAGAGTGCTGTTTTTTTTGTTTGCATTTTGACAGCAAGAATTGTGGTTAATGCAAACATGATCCCTTGTAAAAGGTGTCAGTTTTGTTGCCAGATAAAAGAGTTAAAACCCTATTATCATTTTTTGCTACTAGCAAAGAAGGTATCAAGATGATACAGTACTTCATGCTTTACAATGTACAGTGCTAAAACCCCTCCAATTTAATATATCACAAACTAATAATTCAAGGCCACGCTTGAAATCTAGAACAAGCCTAGAACAAGTCTAGCACATTTCTATAACGATCAAAAACAACCTTTGGGTCCTTTACCTGTAGAATGCAACAGCACGTGTGTCACACACAGCAATTCTTCCAAGTCGCCACTAACCATGTGGCTGTTGTCCACGTGCGGTTATTTATTAACCCTGCCAGCCACCTACAGGCCGAACTCAGTCATCACATGCTGATGTACACACATGCATTGATGCACTGCATAGCACATAAGGATTTTCACAGAACCACACATTACTCTCTTGATGCACAAGTATATGATTATAAGAGTGATCCATTCCTAATGTGCCACATTTGTCGTAATGGCATGCGTAATACAGATGACAACCCTATTGCCTGCATATATTTAACAGATTTGATGCGTTGCACCTTTAATTCCTCCTGTTTGATAATAATGCTCTTGTCCGTATGCATCTGTGCAGATAGTTTTTTTTGCTTTTAAGCCATAGTCCCCACATACCGCTCGTATCAATGCGGATAAGAGGAGCGGCAACCCACTACTCTCTAGAGTAACATTGATATAAACGCTTGTTACAATATGAACAGCGCATTGAAAACGCGTACTGTTTTATGTACTGTTTACAAAGTGTGTTCACAGATTCACACTGAGAAACACGATGATTGACAGAGGGGTGTAAATTATTTTTTCGATAGTGTATTTAAATAGAGGTACCGCAGGTAAGTAGTTTCAGTTTTAAAGGCATACATATGTAATGCGGGCGTAAGCGACCTTCCGGATGTGACGTCACGGGGAGGTGGAGTCATGTGACGTGGGAGGAAGGTTCGGGTCCTTAAGCGGTAAAACCGGAAGGAGAGGGGAGTTGGGTTGAGACTGGAAAAGGGTGAGGCCACGCGGGCGAACGAGAGAGGGGTGGCACTGTCGGCCAGCGGGGGCCAGCCCCGGAGACAGTAGTGGGCTACTGGAGGGAGTGAAGCTGCAGAGAGTACAGCCAGGAAGGCTGTGTGAGAGAGGCAGCGGTGTGGCTGCCAGGAGTTACGGGAGCGACAGAGAGAGAGACAGCCACGAGGCTGTCAGAGTCTACGGGAGTGACCGAGAGAGAGGAGCTGCAGCGAGTACAGCCAGAGGGGCTGTGTGAGAGTAACAGCAGCGGAGCTGCTACGGGAGCTACGGGAGCGACGGAGACCAACAGCGGGGCTGTTGGCGGTGACGGGAGCGGCAGCGGAGTCAGCACCGTGGAGACTGAACAAATAAAGGACAGCCGTGTGGGAAACAGAGTTCGGACCAAATAAAGGACACTGAGCCAGACATCGTGGTCAAGTCTTTTATTACACTGGTGTCAGAAGTGAAACGGCATGTCGAAGCAAGTAAGAAAGAAAATTACTCCGGCGCCAGCATCGGCTTCTTTGTCCGACGACGACGATCTCCCTCCAACCATGGATTCTGCTGGGGTGGTGGAGGAGAGCCTTGCTGAAGCGAGCACGGGGACTGGAGTTGAAGATGTCGGCGCGATGGCGGGGCCGTCAACATCATCGGACGCTGATCCACGATGGCAACAGATGGCGGAGCAACTGGAGGCACTCAAGGACGTCCTGGCGCAACTGTGTCATCTTGTCACGCCAAGGACGACGGAGGAAGCAGAAGGTGATCCACGGGCCGCCACGTTGTCTGCCCTGCCGCCATCATTAGCCACGCGGCAAGAAGCCGCCATCTTGCGCGTTCCGCGGCGCCAAACCGCCATCTTGGCCACGCCGCGGGCCGACGCCATTTTGAATTTGCCACCAGAGGAACCATCGGTGGAAGACGGCGTCAAGAAGAGTCGGAGTCGCCACCTTACCACAGTTAAGGAATTCTCCATCGGGGGCGATTGGAGCGTTTTCGCCTGCCGATTCTTGGCGGCGGTACGTTCAGCAAGATGGACCGATGCTGAGGCCTTGGTAGTGTTGCCGACTCTACTGGATGACGAATCAGTTCGATTTTTCCGTTCCATAACGGCCGAAAAAAAGAAGACTTTACGTGGAGTTTTTGAAGAAATGGCCGACGCTTACGAGCCACCTGACGATGCGCATCGGCGATTTGCTCAACGACAACGAGCACCCAAAGAATCGCCCGTGGCATTCAGGGGTGCGGTGCTGGAGCTGGCCATGGCGGCATATCCAGAGACGCCACCGGACCTGCTCGAGCCTCTCATCTTAGGTAAAATGCTTGAGCTGTCTCGGGATCTGGGGGATCCCCATGCCTGTGTGTGGGCATGAGAAGCTCACTTCTCGAGCGGCAGCTAAGTGCCTGGATGCGCAGTTTAATCTCCGTCGGTGGAAACAAGTAGCGGCGTGGACGTTGGGGCCCGTCGCAGAGGAGGGCGCTCTGGGTTGGGACCCTATGAAGGCGGTCTACGTGCCGGATGAGCGGGGCCCACAGGAGCTGACGACCGCCTCCGCTCCATGGTCGGGACGCGGCGGGCCGGGGCCGTGCGCTACGCTACCGGTACGGGGCCGTCGGGATGCAAGACCTGCGCTTCGGCGCAACGATGTCGACTGCTTCCGCTGCGGGCGTAGGGGCCACTACGCCAAGGACTGCTGGGCCCGCTTCCCGGGTCCGCCACAGCAGGAGGCCTCATTACCAGACAAGCCGACCAAAGAACCTCCGAAACAGGCAAGTCGGCACTCACCAGACACCCGGCAAGGCTTTGTACCTCACCCATCACCTTCGTTGTGCGATCCTAATATTGTTGTTAAAGAAAGGCCATCGACGGGGCCTTGTCGCTCGGTGACGCAGTGGCGCAAATTGGCACGGAGAGTCGTCGCGGCCGCTACGGGTTCGTCCACTGTACCGGGGTCTATACAAGGGGTGGACGTGCGCATTTTGGTCGACTCCGGAGCGTCTGCGACTATTATATCGGATGTCATTTTCCATCTGTTGGGCATCCCGCCGGGAGCCGTGCGTCCGGTTTACGGGTCGTGCGTCGCTGCGAACGGGGGTAGCATGGGTATCGTGGGCCAGGTGGATGCTAAAATATCTATTGGGGATGTGTCGGCTTCGGGCGTTGTGTTAATCTCAAGATCTTTGGCGGTTCCTTGTTTATTAGGCACCGATTTTTTGGCTAAGATGCCCATTTTGATCAAAATCAATGAGAATTGTATTGAATTGCCGGGTGGCCGTCAAATCTCGTTTCTGCCGTCGCCCTGGGGGCGACCTGCTTCGGCCGTACAAGTGCAGGCGCTGTCCGTCGCATCTGTGGACATCCCACCTGGTTCACAGATGCTTATTCCCTTGTGGTATCGGAAGCCCCTGCCTGATCGGCTAGGAGCAGTTGGGTCTTGTTGTCACCGTCCGCCACGATAACAACCGGGTTGGCGTTAGTTGGGGCACAGACCATCGTCCGGCCGGATCAATTACCGTTTTTACAGGTGCTTAATGCGGGGGTGGAAAACGTCGGTGTTCCGGCTGGTACGGTTGTGGCACATGCCACTACGGCATTTGCGACGCACGATTGTCCGCATAGCCGGGGAGTGGTTGCTGGTGTTTCCGAGCCAAGGGGTTCGGATAATCGATGGATTGCTGACTTATGTGACGAAAATTCTTCCCTGTCCATGGAGCAACGTGGTGCGATGCGTAAATTGTTGTTGACGTATTCGGATGTGTTCAGCTCCGATGATTTGGATTTGGGCCGCACCTCGTTGCTTTACCATCATATTGATACGGGCGACGCTGCCCCTATTCGATTAAATTCGCATCGGATGAGTCCTGCTGAGCGAGAACACGTTCAGGGGGCAGTGGAAGACATGTTGGCTGCGGACATTATATCGCCATCTAACAGCCCATGGGGCGCTCCTGTAGTCTTGGTTAAGATTTTGTGTTGATTTCCGGAAATTGAATAAGATATCGGTGGCAGATGCGTACCCCCTGCCGCGTATGCACGACTCCCTTGACGCATTGTCGGGGGCTAAGTTCTTTTCTACACTGGACCTCTCTTCGGGATTTTGGCAGCTTCCCCTTGACGAGTCCTCACGGGAGAAAACCGCATTCCGTACGCCGCAAGGGTTATTTCAATTCAACTGCCTTCCGATGGGATTGAATGCGGCCCCTGCTACATTTCAAAGATTGATGGAGCTCGTTTTGACGGGGTTGCAGTGGGATACGTGTCTTATATATTTGGACGATATTATTGTCTTCAGCCGCACATTTGAGGAACATTTAACGCGGCTGGAGACAGTGTTCACGAGGATGCGCTCTGCGAATTTGAAATTCAAACCAAAGAAATGCCACCTACTGCAACGGTCCATCCGTTATTTGGGGCACATTGTGAGTGCTGAGGGGGTGTCCATGGATCCGGAAAAGACGGCGTGCGTCCGGGATTGGCCGACTCCGGCCACCGTGGGGGATGTTCGGAGGTTTTTGGGATTTGCCTCGTATTATCGAAGATTTGTGCCGAATTTGGCGACTATTGCGAGGCCCTTGCATCTCCTTACGGGTAAAGGACGGAAGTTTGTTTGGGGACAGCCGGAAGAGGCGGCCTTTCGGAGTCTGCGTGATCTATTGGCAACGGCCCCAACATTGGATTATCCCGATTTCGATCACCCATTCATTCTTGATACGGACGCGAGTGACACAGGTATTGGGGCGGTATTATCACAGTCTAAAGGGGGTGTAGAGCGCGTCGTGGCGTATGGTAGCCGAGTCTTGTCTCCCGCGGAAACCCGCTACTGTGTCACTCGCAGAGAACTTCTGGCAGTTGTTTTTTTCCTACGGCAATTACGACCGTACCTTTACGGTCGTTCTTTTATTGTGCGTACAGATCATGCGGCCTTGCAATATGCACTTAAAATGGACCAGCCATCCGGACAGTTGGCACGTTGGTTGGACACGCTACAGGAATTTTCCTTCCAAATTCACCATCGGAAGGGGGTGCGCCATGCGAACGCTGACGCACTTTCCAGATTACCGCGGCGCGCCCCTTGTAAATGTGCGTCGGGAACGCATAGGTGTTCGCCGATTCTAACCCGCCCTCAGCCGCTTGCGTTGGCCGTCGAGAAGTCGGATACTCCGATGGAACCGGGACCGACTGACGGGGTTTTGAATCTGCCGCGGTCTGTGTGGATTCGGGAACAGATGATGGATGAGTCGTTGTTGTCCTTGCGGAAGCGGTCTGCGGGGGACAATGGGAGTCCGAGTATGGTTGTGGGGCCGCAAACCGCTCTCCGAGATGGTCTGCTTATGTGGCGGGAAGGGTTCCAGGAACGCTGGCGTCTGGTGGTACCAACGTCCTTGCGATTCGAGTTGATTAGAACTCTCCATTGAGAAACACTCTTACATTTAGGGGTGCAGAAGACCTTGTTGACGTTGCAACGTCATTATTTTTGGCACGGCATGGCGACAGATGTCGTAGGGCACGTGCGCGCGTGCCCTGAGTGCGCCCGACGTAAGCCGCCTAAACATCCTTACGTGCCGCCTATCCAGTCAATTGAGGTGTCTCGGGTTAATGAATTGGTGGCACTGGACATATTGGGACCTTTCCCACCATCGGCGAGGGGTAATAAATATTTGCTGGTTGGGGTTGAATACCTCTCCCGTTGGCCGATGGCCTGGCCGTTGCCCGACCAGTCGGCCGCGGCCATTACCGATGCCTTTTTGTTTGGGTACATTATGGACAAGGGGGCGCCTGAGAGACTCCTCACGGACCAGGGTCGGAATTTCTCTTCTAAATTATTGGTGGAAGTGTGCGCGGGCCTTGGGACTAAGAAAGTACGGACATCCCCATACCATCCGCAGACGGATGGTATGGTTGAACGGCTGAACAGGACATTGTCTGCCATGCTTTGCCATACTGTGAGTGAACAACAATCAGATTGGGATCTGCACATCCCCGGAGTGCTTTCGGCGTACAGGATGACGCCTCATGCGGCTACAGGTTATTCGCCGTTTTACCTTATGTATGGTCGGGAAAACGTGCCGCCGGTGGATGTGCAATTGGGAACCGGGGTGAAGGGACCTCATAAACCACTCCCTGAATACATTCAGGACACGGTTCGCCGGGTCACGGAGGCGCGGGAGAATGCCCGCGTGGCTACGGCCAAAGCCCAGGCCCGGAACGAGCGGTATGCTCGACGTTCCAAGGGGGAGTGCCCCTGGAAGGTTGGGGACCTGGCCTGGCTCCATTGTCCGCAGGTACGGCCGGGAACCTCTCCTAAATTGCACAAACCTTGGCATGGTCCCGTACGCCTCATTGAGGTTCCCAATCCACAGTCAGCGCGCGTTCAGATTGGTTCTCGCCGCTGGTTTGTTCATACGTCGCGCTTGAAACCATATGTTGCTCCCCTACATGATGCGTCATCTCCCAATGTTGCCTTGCCGGGATCTGTTGCTGCCGACTCTCCCCTGCCTGCGTCCATTGATCTTGCTAGAGCGCCTGTCGTACCTGTTCCAGACAGGACGGCCGTGACACCGCGGGGGACGAGGGGCCCTGCTCGGAGGGCGCCTGCCAGGTCTGCGGGACCTTCGAGCCCTGCAGCCCTTCCGACCACGCTGCAGGCACATTCGCGGGACACGCCCGAGACTAATCCTTCGGGGACACGGGACGTTGGTGGACTTCCAACAGCAACAGGAGGACTACCCCCTGTCATTCCTCGAATTCCATCACGTTCCCGTTCTGCGGGTGGGCCGCCGGCCGTCCGGGACGGGCCGGCGACCCGCACACGTTCTAAATCGCTTACGTTTCGTTGATTGTATGTTGTGTTGTTGTTCTTGTTCTTACTGTTGTATTTATTGCATGCTTCTCGTACGTTCGTTGATGTTACTTGTGTTGTTGTTCTTGCTGTTATATTGCATGCTTAGTGTCCTTTAGTGGGGAAGGTCGGTTCGCCGCATTACGGTTTAGTATTGTTCAGCCGAGGTCGGCTGGGTTTTTCTCTACGGGGGAGGGTGGTGTAATGCGGGCGTAAGCGACCTTCCGGATGTGACGTCACGGGGAGGTGGAGTCTTGTGACGTGGGAGGAAGGTTCGGGTCCTTAAGCGGTAAAACCGGAAGGAGAGGGGAGTTGGGTTGAGACTGGAAAAGGGTGAGGCCACGCGGGCGAACGAGAGAGGGGTGGCACCGTCGGCCAGCGGGGGCCAGCCCCGGAGACAGTAGTGGGCTACTGGAGCGAGTGAAGCTGCAGAGAGTACAGCCAGGAAGGCTGTGTGAGAGAGGCAGCGGTGTGGCTGCCAGGAGTTACGGGAGCGACAGAGAGAGAGACAGCCACGAGGCTGTCAGAGTCTACGGGAGTGACCGAGAGAGAGGAGCTGCAGCGAGTACAGCCAGAGGGGCTGTGTGAGAGTAACAGCAGCGGAGCTGCTACGGGAGCTACGGGAGCGACGGAGACCAACAGCGGGGCTGTTGGCGGTGACGGGAGCGGCAGCGGAGTCAGCACCGTGGAGACTGAACGAATAAAGGACTGCCGTGTGGGAAACAGAGTTCGGTCCAAATAAAGGACTCTGAGCCAGACATCGTGGTCAAGTCTTTTATTACACATATATAACAGGACCCTGCGGGGTGAGCTGGTAGGAATAATACTAATACCGGTACAGGGATATCAACCGGGTATAGAGGAGTTAAAAGAAAATGAGTTGTGCATGGGGGGTGAGCGATGACGTCCACACCCCCCTCCCCACTGACTCGCGCGCCCACAGAGCAAGGATTGCAACAGGCGATGTCATTGGCTGCGCCGGATGCGACGGTGTGGGGGTCGCTAGCCCCCGAGGTCCCTCCCTCGATAATGCTAACGGCCGGGCTAACATCATCACTCGCCCCCCCGCTGCTATGCGAACCGCTGCTGGGTTCCTCACCCATGGTGTGGGAGCCATCGCTCGAGGATTCCCCCCCAGCGCGAGTCCGCGTCGCAGGCATGGTTAGTTGACGAGTGGTATTATGCCCCCCTTTACGCTACCACGATACCTCCCTTTCCTAATCGCGCACCTGCAACCCCCACGGAGCGAACGTACGCACACCCACACACGCAGCTCCGTGCGCTCCAACTCAACTCTGACTACTCACGTTATGATCGCGCACCTGTATCACACACGGAGTGAACACACGCGCACACAAGCAGCTCCACACGCGAAACCCACTCTCGCGCCGCTCTGCGCAGCGCTCCCCCGAGGCGAGCCGCAGCACTTCACGCGTTCACACCGCTCACGAGATCACACGAGGCCACGATTCGCTATTAATGATTTATTATCTGCTACCTAGTAATTAATGTTAAATCAGTATGAATCGACGAGGCTGGCCTATTCCACTACCCCTGTACCTATTCCCTATTTATCGGCTATGATCCTACTTCACCTCCTTACTCACTGTTAGGTGCCCACGGCGGTTCGTTGATCCCGTACTCGCAGCGTACCTCGATGCGTCTCATGGACGTTCGGGTCGCTGGGCTGGAGCTGCGTCTTGTCGCCTGGCGCTGGAGTCAGAGAGCGACCTCCCCTTTGCGCCCCCTTTTTATCCTCCCTACATCAAAGGGAGGCGGCTCTGAGTTTTTCCTTAACAATGGGCTCGCGCCCCCCTAGCACGCGCACGGCGGTTCGTTGCGCCTTTGATATGCTAATCAATGAGCGACCTGCGCGGCGCAAATTCCAATCAATCCCTTTCTCACGCAGGTGTCGGGGTCGCTGGCCCCCGAAGTCCCTCCATGCTCCGTGCGTATGGCAGGGGCCCCGCCGTGCGCCGACCCCTCGCTACTCTGCGAGTAGCTGCTGCCGTCGCTGGGCTCATCGCCCGACGGCTCCCCTCCCTGGTCCGTCCCTCCGCGAGCTCGTGTGAGAGGCATAGCTCGCCGCCCGCTCTCGTTCACCTGCAAACGCTGCGTTGTCTCTCCACGGCTCACGCGCTATTAAACGGGGGTCAGGGGTCGGAGGGCGAACGACGCTGCCCTCACACTGCGCGGGTCCCGGCGGTGACAGACGGAGCGGGGACCTGCGGGCGCACCGACCCCTTCCCCCACACTACGAGCGCACACACCTGCACACACGCGACACCCACTCGTGCGCCGCTCTACGCAGCGCTCACTCACGTGGCGAACTACTGTGTACACACGCGCACCCACACACGCCGCTCCGCGCACTCCAACTCAACTCACGTTATGATCGCGCACCTGTATCACACACGGAGTGAACCCACGCGACACCCGCTCTCGCGCCGCTCTGCACTGCGCTCCCCCGAGGCGAGCCGCAGCACTACACTCACCCCTGATTACTCGCGTTATGATCGCGCACCTGTATCGCGCACGGGGTGGCCGCACGCACACACACGCAGCTCCCCACGCGACACACTGCTCAACAAGATCACGCGAGACCACGCTTCGCTATTAATGATTTATTATCTGCTACTCGCGAACTGATGCTAAGTCAGTGAGTCGACGAGGCTGGCCCACGCTGATACCTTAATGCCTATTCCCGATTTATCTGCTATGATTATAATTCACCTCCTTACTCACTGTTAGGTGCTCATGGCGGTCCGTTGATCCCCTGCTTGCAGCGTACCTCGGTGCGTCACACGGACGTCCGGGTCGCTGGGCTGGAGCTGCATATCGTTGCCTCGCGCTGGAGTGAGAGAGCCCGATTTCCCCTTTGCGCCCACTATTTATCCTCCCTACCTCAAAGGGTGTCGGCTCTGAACAATGGGCTCGCGCCCCTCTGGCACGCGCACCGCGGTTCCGGGCGCCTGTGATATGCTAATCAGTGTGCGGCGTTGCGCGGCGTAAATTCTAATTAATCCCTTTCCCTCCCTAACAATGGTGCCTGCGCACTCAAGCGTAATTATCCCAACCATCCGTGACTATGCGCAAGAGCCCCTGCGGTCCCGCTACTCATGCTGTCCCGTCCCTCCCCTGCTTGCCCCGTTGACACGTGGGTGGTGTGTGTGGGGGATGCGCTTCAACCGCGGTGGCCGAATGCCCCTCGCCGCGGCCACACCATCTACTGCGACCAGGATATACCGGTTGCCTCGATGGGATCGCGGGAATGGCCCCTGTAGGTCGATCCCGACCAGCTGATTCGTGCGGCTGACGCGGAACGGCCTTAGGGGTACCTGGTATCGTGCCGGTTTTGGCCCGCACTGCTGACAGGCGCGGCAGCCCTGTACCCAGGCCGCCACGTCTTGTGCCAATTTGGGCCAGAGATACTGGCGACGCAGGGTCTCTCGAGTGCGTCGTTCCCCATCGTGGCCCCCGAGTGGGTGGTCATGCACCAGCCGTAGCAGCTGGGGTCGCACCTGGGCAGGAACACAGATACACCCCGGCTGGCCGGCCTCGGTTAACTCCCGTACCACTCCGTTCTGCACGCACAACCGGGCATACAAACCGCTCCAGGGTCCTGGTAGGGCGCTCTTTTCCTCCCGCAGTGCCGCCTCCACTGCCGCCAGATCGGGATCCCGCTGCTGGGTCTGTCTCAGCTGCTCGTCGTTCAGGCCCGGGAAGGCACAGCCGACGTCCTCCTGGATCCGTCCGATCGGGGCGGGGTGATCCGCCGGGTCCCGAGCCGTGGGTCCCGCGCTTGCCGGGCGGTCGACGGGATCCTCGGTGCCACCTGTGAGGGTCTCTGTGGCGCACACTGCACTCTCTCTCGCTGGGGGGGGGTCAGTGGCCGCGGCCCCTCGGGGGTCCGTTGCCTGCCGGCAGCGTCCCCCCGTGAAACACGGGCAGGCCTCCTCCTCCCTTGTCTCGGCGTACACCGTGGGCCGCCTCGACAAGGCGTCCGCGTTTGCATGCGTCCGGCCAGCCCGATACTCGATTTGCAGGTTGTACTCCTGCAACTGCGCCAACCACCGGGCCATCTGCCCCCGCGGCTCCTTGAATGTAAGAAGAAACTGCAGAGCATAATGGTCAGTGCGTACGCGACATTTCCTGCCGTACAAATACGGCTTACATGCGAAAATCAGGGCGTACAACTCTTGGCAGGTTACGCAATAGTTAAGCTCGGCCCCACTCAAGGTCCGGCTGGCGTACGCGATGACTCGTTCCATCCCATCCTGTACCTGTGACAACACCGCGCCCAGCCCGCTGCTGCAGGCGTCGGTGTCCAAAATAAAATCGGTGGTAAAATTGGGGAAAGCGAGGATGGGAGCGTGGGTGAGGTGGTCTTTGAGAGTGGTGAAGGCCGTCTGGCAGGCCCCCGTCCACTGATAGGCGTGCTTAGGGGAAGTGAGTTGGGTGAGGGGGCGCGCAATCTCGCTGAATCCCTTTACAAATCGACGATAATAGGTGCCGAGCCCCAAAAATGATCTGATCTCCGTCAAATACCTTGGCCGTGGCCACTCCACTACGGCGCGTACCTTCTCCGGATCGGTACGCAAGCCTGCCTCGCTGACGCGATGCCCGAGGTACCCCACCTCGCGTTGTGCGATGTAACACTTACGTGGCTTGAGCTTGAGATGAGCCGCTCGCAGTCGCTCGAACACCTCTCGTAACCTGGACCAATGCTCAGAGAAAGATCTACTGAACACTATCACATCATCCAGGTAAATCAAGCACTGTTCCCATTGCAAGCCCCGCATCACCAACTCCATCAGCCGCTGGAACGTCGCGGGCGCGTTGGTGAGTCCGAACGGGAGTACTTGAAACTCGAATAGTCCCATCGGGGTGGTGAATGCGGTTTTCGGCCGATCCTCCTCCGCCATCTCCACCTGCCAGTACCCGGACGCGAGATCGAGGGTGGAAAAATATCGCGCTCCGGCGAGGCTGTCAAAAGTGTCGTCGATGCGGGGTATGGGGAAGGCGTCGCCGAGCGTGACTGCGTTCAGTTTACGGTAATCGACGCAGAACCGGGTTGACCCATCCTTTTTCGTTACTAGTACCACTGGGGCTGACCAGGGGCTCGCCAAGGGCTGAATTATGTTATCGCGAAGCATGTCCCCAACTGCCTCTTTGATCTGGGTGCGTTCGGGTGCGCCCACTCGGTACGCAGGGAGTTTGATGGGTCGGGCTGCACCGGTGTCAATTTGGTGCTTAACAAGGTCGGTCCGACCCACGTCCGAGTCGTGTCCACTGAATACGTCGGCATACTCCCGCAGTAACTCGCGCAGCCGATCGGCCTCTCCTTTAGGTAAATCCGCCCATGGTACATATAACGCGTCGAGCAGGGGAACGACCTCGGCTCGGGGAGTCGGGCCGACTCGCCAGGCCAGGTCCTGGTCACCCTCAGGACGACCGGGGTCCTCAGCCCAGAGTGCGAACACCGAGTCGTTAAGAGTGGCGTGCGTGCAGGGGGTGTACGGTGGCTATCAGGGTGCGCTGTCGCAGTATCGCTGGGGTACTGTGGGGGTTAAACATCCGCATAAACAATCGGTCCCCATCTGCGTTTACCAACGTGGTGGATCCCACGACCCCATACCGTTTTGCCAACTCCGGGTGAGGAGTTAGCATTACCTCTCCTGATGGTCGGAGCGCGGGGTCGGTGGGGGATGTTGCCACCGGCACCAGCATCTCGGTGAGCGGCCCGATGGTGACTGCCGTCGCCAGGATAGCGGCCACAGGTGCGAAGCGGGGGCGCGTTGGTTCTCGTCCCAGGAACGGTATCCGCTCGCCGTTGCTCTCCATGGTGGCGCATCGCTGGCGGGGTTGCACGTTGAGTCCCAGCTGTTCTAAGAGGTCGGTACCTGCGATACACTCGTGACACAACGCACTCGACATGTAGAACTCCTGGGTGCACACCTGGCTGCCTATGCGGACCTCTAGGGTGGCTCTCCCCAGCAGCCCTATTCCGGCTCCGCTCGCCGTGTGCAGCGCGCGGTCCGGTGCCTGCAGGTGACGCACGTCGACCCCGATCGCGCTGCAGTGCGCTGCGCTCACGAGCGAGGCCACCGCCCCCGTGTCCAGCAGGATTCGGGTACGCACTCCGTTTACCTCCCCTTCCACCAGCAACGTGGCCCCCGTGATTCCCGCCACCAGCTCCTGCAGCCAGTCGCCAGGAGTCGCCTCATTCCTTGGTGTCGTGGCTGGAATCTGTGTGGAGATCGCTCGCTCGCCATTATCATTACAGCTGGTTTGGGTCGGGTCTACGTCGATTTCATCCCCCGGTGGTCCCCTCTCTAGGGGGGCCTTAGTGTTTGACATATGCATCTGCCTCGCACGGGCGAGCTGAGGGCAGTCCCTCCTGAGATGCCCTCGACGGTCGCACACATAACACGTCCGGGGAGGGGTGGCGGCTCCGTAGTGGGCCCCCTGCCCGCTCCCTCTCCCTGTACGCAGTTGTTCTAACTCGGACTCTAATTGGGATACCTTCCTGGCCAGCCCCCCTAATGTGGAGTGTAGTTCACCCATCTCAGACTGGATGGTCTTCACATTTTTATTCGCTTCCTCGCGTACTTGGGTTACCTTAGCGTCCATTCGGTCTACCCGGCCAGCAATATCTCCCATGCCGGTCTGTAACCCGGCTACCCACCCCGGGGTCGTCTCGCGGGGTCTCTGGGGCTCTCTTGCCTGTCTCCTTATGGGGCTGGCGGGCTCCTCCTCATCCTCCTCCTCGTCAGGGATGAGGCTCGCCACGGTGCACTCCTGTCCCGAACCTCGGAGCTGCGCGCGTTCGCTGGAGAGCTCCTCACACTCCAGTGCTTGCTCGACTAGGGTATCGAAGGGGAGGCCTGCGCTACCCCTTTTGGGCTGCCACCATGCGGTGCGAGCTAGGTACCTGAGTAGCTTGTCTGCAGCTAGCGCGTCAATGACCTCCTTCGCGAACTCTGGGCGGGCGATCCGGGTTAGTGATCGCACGTCCGCGGCGTAGTCTCGGAAGTCCTCGCCAGGATGGCGTCGGCGCGCCTCTAAGGCCGTCTTTGCCTGTATCGCGTTGCGCGTGCCGAAACGCCGATCTAATCTACGCATTAGTTCCTCTAGTTGGGTTTGCGCGCTTTCGGGTAGTGCCTCTACAAAGTCGGCTGCCCGCCCCTCCAGGTTCAACGTAAGATGTCGTAACGCCTGCGCGTCCGACCAGCCATTAAGCTCTTTAGCCCCTAAGATATTGCGGGAAAACGCTTTCCCTGTAGGGGTCCCCTGGCCGGTGAACACATGCCTTACCTTTGCGTGGAGTAACACGCTACTTTCCCGTGAAGATGTGAGGGTTCGTACGACTCAGGCCCTTATTATTGCAGTTCATGCGGCGGTGTCCATCACAAAGGCTCGCCGTGGGAATCTGTGCACGGGCTCCCCGCGTGCCTCCCCTCTCCCGATCTATTCATACTTTCAGCTCAATCATTTACCCTCCCCAACAATTGTGCCTGCGCGCTCAAGCGTAACTATCCCAACCTTCAGTGACTATGCGCAAGAGCCCCTGCGGTCCTGCTACTCATGCTGTCCCGTCCTTCCCCTGCTTGCCTCGTCGACGCGTGGGGGGGGGGTGTGTGTGGGGGATGCGTTTCAACCGTGGTGGCCGAATGCCCTTCGCCGCGGCCATACCATCTTAAGGCCGGTCGCAGCGGCGCGGTGCAACGTAGCGTCGGGGGAGGTCATCCAATTCCCTGATCGCCGGAAACCGTGAGAGTTAATCCCGATAAGGGTTTCTCGGATAAAAACCGGTCGATCAGGTGTCCTCCCCTTCTAGCTCTATGGGGGGGGGGGGGGGGGGGGGAATGCGTGCGGGTGTGTTCATGTGAGGTGAGGTGAGGGGGACGAGGGGTTGGCTCCGTCGCTTGGTGGTGGTGAGGTCGGGGATGGGGTGCCTGCCGAACGGCTTCGTGGCGGCGGCATCACATCGGCCATCTTGTTTAGTTCATTTAGTTCTAGGATCACAGGGGGAGCGGGCGGCCATCTTGTCGGACAGACGGACGGCCTCGCAAAGCCTGTCGCAGTAGGCCTCGCGAAGCTTCCTGCACTTGGCCTTGCGAAGCCTTCTGCAGTAGGCCTCGCGAAGCCTTCTGCACTAGGCCTCGCGAAGCCTTCTCTGCAGTAGGCCTCGCGAAGCCTTCTCTGCAGTAGGCCTCGCGAAGCCTTCTCTGCAGTAGACCTAGCGAAACCTTCTGCATTATGCCTCGCGAAGCCTTCTCTGCAGTAGGCCTCGCGAAGCCTTCCCTGCAGTAGGCCTCGCGAAGCCTTCTCTGCAGTAGGCCTCGCGATGCCTTTTCCGCAGTAGGCCTCGCAAAGCCTGCCGCACTAGGCCTCGCGAAGCCTGCCACACTAGGCCTCGCGCCGTGCTTTTCGTGCACAAATAAGGCAATTAAATGTATCTCGTCTCTGTGTTAATAAATGTATCTTGTCTCTTTGTTAAAAAAACGTGCTGCTTTTCAGTAAAGTAAATTTGAATCGAAGTTTAAAGTTTCGCCGGGAGGCGCCGGAAGCGACGGCCATCTTGTTTAGTTCACAGATCGAAGGGAGAGCGGGCGGCCATCTTGTCGGACAGACGGACGGACGGACTGACGGACGGACGGATGGACACATTAATCTACTTCCACTTCATTCCTACCAGTAACAGGACCCTGCGGGGTGGGCTGGTAGGAATAATACTAATACCGGTACAGGGATATCGACCGGGTATAGAGGAGTTAAAAAAAAAGATTTGTGCATGGGGGGTGAGCGATGACGTCCACACCCCCCTCCCCACTGACTCGCGCGCCCACAGAGCGATGACGTCCACACCCCCCTCCCCACTGACCCGCGCGCCCACAGAGCGATGACGTCGATGTTGATACACGGACGGACGGACGGACACATGAATCTATTGGTGGTCTGGTCCACTTCGTTCCTACCAGTATAAACACCCAGCTCTGTCACTGTTATTCTGTGACTGTGATTAACGCGGCACGGATTGGTTGAAATGCATCACGTGACCGCGAGCAAGCAGCCAACCAGAGGTGCGACCCCCCCAAACATGTACGCCCCCGGATTGGTTGAAGTGCATCACGTGACCGTGAGCTGCCCACTTCGTGTTGTTGTGGTCCGCCCCACACCTCGGAGCCCCGAGAAGCAGCAACATCACGGCCACAGCGCCGGAGACGCAGCCACGGAAAGCTTGACGGTCGATCCACTCACACGCGGCTCACTCATACACACAGCTCACTCACACTCATTCCCACACAATCACATGCAGCTCAGAGGAGACGGTGAGTGACAGTGAGGCAAGAGTCGTGCTCCGTCCACTGCTGCCCTGAGGGACCCCCGTGCTCTCTACTGCTGCCCTGAGGCAGAGCCGTGCTCGCTCCGCTGCTGCCCTGAGGGAGAGCCACGTTCTCTCCACTGCTGCTCTGAGGGAGAGCCACGCTCTCTCCACTGCTGCCCTGAGGCAGAGCTGTGCTCCGTCCACTGGTGCCCTGAGGGACCCCCGCACTCTCCACTGCTGGCCTGAGGGAGAGCCGCGCTGTCTCCATTGCTGCCGTGAGGGAGCCAGATGCACTCTCTTCACTGCTGCCCTGAGGCAGAGCCGTGCTCGGTCCGCTGCTGCCCTGAGGGAGAGCTGTGCTCTGTCCACTGCTGCCCTGAGGCAGAGCCGTGCTCTGTCCACTGCTGCCCTGAGGGACCCCCGTGCTCTCCACTGCTGGCTTGAGCGAGAGCCGCGCTCTCTCCGCTGCTGCCCTGAGGGAGCCCCGTGCTCTCCACAGATGGCCGCCTGAGGCTCGTGCTCCCGGGGTGCGCTCCCAGCAGCGGCCATTTGTGAGGGGGCCGGGGGAGCCGAGGGAGCTGACGGAGGGAGCCGATGGAGCTGAGTGGGCCGGCGGAGCCGGATGGGCCAGCGGGGCCGACGGAGCCGGGTGGGCCGATGGAGTTGGGTGGGCCGCCGCAGGCTGTGGTTGTTCGGGGGCACCAACCTAGTAGTTTAATAAGACAACACTTGCCACCATCCTTCAAACCCATTGGTGAAAAAGAGCAAAGTTTTTGTTTACATTATAATATAATGTTTATGCGAGAGCCGGGCGCTTATGGGACCTCAGGGTACCGCCGTGAGGTTCAAGTTTTCACTCACAGCTACCAAGTTCAAGCGTTTTTCCAGATAGGGTTCCAAGGTGCTCCTGGCCACTCTGGGACTCTCATTCACTGCGCTCCCCTTTATGGCCCGGGAACAACTCGTCCCCACTTCGGTTAAGCTCTTTCTCCCCCTCGTGGCTTCCATCACCGTTTCAACGACAAAGCATGTTATTATCAGAGCATGTTTGTGTGTATGTTTTGCCACAAGTATGCGTGGTTTAAGCACAACTTGATGCCTTGCACTAGGTGTCTATTTGGTGGTTGAATATCTTAACACCCGTTTTATTGCCAGAAAGGGTAATATATTATTGAGCATAGACCTCAACCCACCATGTTTATATTGTACCGTGTGTATATGAGTACGTGTTTGATGTATTGGTGTGTTTTGTATGAACAAGTGCTACTTACACCAAATGGACTATATTTAAAAAAACACAAGGCATATGGGACAATTGGAGTTTGGTTCACAGTTCTGTTTATCTTTCCTATGCTTTTCACTCCTATCGTGTTTTTGCATTGCTTGTTGTAACGTTCTTACCCCGCCCCCTATTGGACGTCTGTGAAAAAGAGCCTTATACCTTATCGGTTTCCTCCTGTAGTATAGATTTTTCAGATTATGTAAAACGACACTCCCTCCTATACTCTCATGTTGCCCTACATCAACCCAAGCATTAAACAGGAAGTTTTGCAAATGTAAAATGTTATTAACATTGTCGAGTGGTTAAATATTCTTTTCACGATGATTTTTTATGAAAACAAATGTGTAGGTTTCCTATATTTCTAATATGACATCAAACTGTGTCTCATGTACTATTTATAACGGCATCGTAGAGTGAAGTTTCTTATTAACAACAATTTGATAGCAGCTAAAACTCACAAAAAGGAAATTGATGCGGATGTCAATCAAGTTTGAGGACATGAAAGCAGATGCTCCTGATCATAGCCAAATACCTGTCATAAAGAAGTATAAAATGTAGACAATAAGTCACAATTTTAATGGGACAAATTCATGCGTATAAAATGAAGGTGTTTCATTTACTTCCCTTTATTTAACATTTTATAGAACTAAACCTACAGGTTAATTTTAAACCAGCTGTATTATATAGATACATATTAATTGCATGGTAAATACAAGTAAAGTACATAGTGATCCTTAAACTAAAAGATTTTATTTTACCAGACAAGGCCCACTGAGCAAAATACCTATTTTTAAGAAGCGATCTGGTTATCACAAATGATAGCTCAATCTAATGACTTATCATGCGGACATTTATAGCAGGCAAAAACTCTAAATGTGTGATGTCGATTCTAAATGTGGAGGGCAACATCGGAGGACTCGGAGAAAAATCCACGTGACCACGGAGAAAACATGCAAGCTCCAAATATACAACACACGTTAGGGTCGGGATCGAACTGACGACCTCCTGTATACCAGGCAAGGTAGTTAACATCTCCCCACTGTAGCACGCCATTGATGTTACAAGAGTACCATTGCACATCCAATGGGTAATATGTATGAATTTTAACGCGAAATTTGCAGAGAATTTGGGTTTAGCATTTCTCGTGATTGTGAAAAATGATCTATTTACTTGCAAGTTTAATTATTACTGATCCTCCCATCCTGCGTGTCCATGACTCGGTCGTCACCATGTGGTGACAAATCAGTGACATGAAACCGATAATCTTAACAAAGAATAACACATTAACACGCTCTATAGATTTACCCCCGTATAGACTATGTAGGTAAGTAATACATATATTTAATCACCCGATGTGTTATATTTGGCATTATCCATGGATTTGTTTTGTCCAGGCCACCTGTCCTCTACCTTTACCCAGAATCAAGGCCCGACGCAGACAATCCATGGCTTTGATCTTCCACGAAGATTATGGGCACAAACCCAAATCGAAACCACACAAACTTAAAGCACAATTGAAAATAAATCTCTCCGGTAGTGTGTGCCTGTGGTCACCCAGAGTAGACCACAGAAGGTATGACTCTTCAATGCCCAATTAACAAATACGAAGGGGGTGCATCATCAGAGCAGTACAATCCACTACATCTGACACAATCATCTACCTCAACCACCTCAACGTACAATTTTAGTTGTTACTCTACACCTACATCAGCCATTCGAAGAAGACACTTCTAGATTTCCACAGACCATTAAACTTGCATCAGTACCCTTCGACCAGTACAGATACTCCATACACTCACAGATCTATAGGCGCAGCTGCAAAAAGGCCGAGTAGTGTTTGCAAGAGCAATTTTTGTTCTCGAAGTGCAATGCCTGCCCGCTGGGGAGCATTATGACAATATCACACCTGATAAATGTGTACCTGGTATTAAGGAATTAACCTTGAGAACGAGGTAAACTTTACCTTGGCATGAACCCAGCATAGGAAAGGTCTTATTCATGTTTTTAAACTCAGAGGATATGTTTTTTTATATCTAACAGAAGGAGGTGGAGAGTGACTTGAATGGCTATTTCTTATTGACGTATATATTTTCGGGGGCGAGATAGGTCGGATCGGAACTGGCCACGGTCTTGGCATCATCTTCTCCCGTCTTCGACAGTGCACCTGAGTGGTGGTCCTCTTGGTGTTCACTTAAATAAGATGAAAATAAAACGTTTGAACACGATGAACCAATCCACATGTAACATAATAATAACCTCTTTTTATTTGCCACTCACGAGTATAGATACAATCTAAACGAAATAGAAAGCTGATAATAATATCAATGACTACTCCCGATATTCCAATAAAATTAAGAACTATGATAATAGCAAATAATAATAACGTGCATTAAAAATCGAAAACATCAGAAATTGTATTTTTAATTAAAGTTATTTTAACAATTTTCTGTGATTTTGACCGAGGCAGTGACCTGACGTAAATTCATTTGTTGTCCTTAGAAAGGCAACAGAGATGATGAAATCCGATACAAATATAGTCGAACCAACGCCGCTAACTCGCTATTCAGAAACATTTTATTGGGAAATTGAAACCGTGGCCTAGATTCTGCTGGTAAATCAGAATGAAGGATATGCTTAAATATAACGTTAAACTATCAAATATGAAGCAAAACGCTCGATTGTAGATGCGTTTGTTGAGCCAGCAAAACTTAACCCACTTTTCATCTAGAAAACTGGAGAGCAGCGCAGACTGTTACGAACTTAACATTACAAACAATAGCACATTTAATAATTACATTTAAAAGACAACTACTAAAAAGTGAGAATCAAAATTACTTTGTAAAACTGATCAGTGCTCCTCAAACTCATGCTCTTTTAGGCTCCTAAACATTAGGGCATGTAAAACATACTTTTTCACTTTTTTAAAATAGTTCTACGTCTGGGCGTTTTGAAAGTAATTTAACTTCAATATGGATTTGAAGCTTTCGTGACTGCAGGAATCCATACTCTTTGGTTCTTTCGGTAAAGTCACGTAGGTATAAAATAAAAATAATCACGACGTTTTGGGCACAACACAAGCGTCCGTCATCAGGTGGGAAAGCAGTCTGCTACTGAGGCAGACTGTTTTAAAAAGCATGGTCTGCTATCGAAAGAACCAAAGAGTATTTACTTCAATAGTGACGTATTTTTCACTTGTTTTTTTGTGCATTTTGGAAGAGTGAGATATTAAAGGCCTGCTACCAAATCGAGTTGAATTCGATTTATATTTTTCAATCGACCAAGCCTGAATCAGAATGTGATACGAGAAACATCAGGTCACATTTTGATTGTAGCTTCAAGAAATTTGTATTTGCTATTCATTTTTTAAACTGTAAATGATTCTTCTTATACACATATAATTATGTTACCCATATAATTATGCATTGCATGAACTAGATGCTTACACCCATGGTAAGCATGATTGTCACTCGTGTAGAATTGGATTACCTATACTCAAAGCAAATTATGTGTCAATTGATGCAATTGTTGTTTATCCACGTACCCATTGTCCAGATCTTCATAAATGCAGTCATCAGCAGCCATGTATTCATTTTCGACCTTGTGACTTGCATCACAAACATCCTTTTTCATGCCACCTGGTACATCCGGAAGCTCGCCCCATTTTCTTTCGCTTTAGGAAAAACATGGCATAAAAATGGATCAGTGAGCATTTTTTTATTACCACATGCAGGCAATCTGCAAAAAGTATTGTTATTAGAAAGGTAGCTAAAACTGATGCTACCGGCCTCAAAGCACAACCGCACTAACCATTGTGCTTGTCACTCCATGCCCGTTGAGTTTACATGTTTGTGCTTTTTTACCTTAGGAATATAATCACAGTACTTCATTATTCACTTCAGTAGAAAATTGCACCGTGTTCTTATTTTGTCGAGAGGTCTCAATAAAGACAGTTAATAAAAATGGAAGCTCCTGGCCTCCAACTGTGACTTGCAGAATTAAAGTTTTCTAGACTATTTAAGTGTTTCCAATATTGATATCTAAGAAAATCCCATTTTTTTGGGAGCCACTGGAGCTATGCTCTTTTAAATAATCTACATTGACAAACTAATTTCGTTTAGAACTGCTTTTTGTGTTAAGTTTGTTGTCCTACCCCGCACCTCGTCCTCAGATCTTGTGGGGTCGGGGGAATAATGTCCGAGTTCCCCCACTAACTTCTTACTTATTTTCAGCCCTGACTACAACCACTCTAAGACACATCCAATGCTAAATATCTCAAGCACAATCCTTTATTTGCATCCCACACCTCCGATGAGCACGGTTGGCTACGTACGGTGTGAAAGAAGTTAAACATACACAGGGTATGTTCTATAAACACGGGAGTTGTGTTCATGAAGAACACCGTGTTATAGAAAAATCGCGTTATAATAAAACATTCTTGCGGAGGGAGCTGGTAGTAGCATTGGGTTTTTCGGTCAATGGCCAGGGTCAACGGCAGCGTGGTGTATTCCGCAAATATGCCCGACTGTGAGGGCGGGCACAAGCCGGCGTGAGTAGGTTAAACGTTGAGTTTTATAAGGGCACCACGGGGTGACCATCCCCTCCCCACACAGCCCCACCCTCCCCACACAGCCCCTCCCCACCCAGCTCCTCCCCACCATCCCCTCCCCACCCAGCCCCACCCAGCCCCTCCCCACCCTCCCCACCCAGCCCCTCCCTCCCCACGCAGCCCCTCCCCACCCTGCCCTCTCCCCCCAGCCCCACCCCTCCCATTTTTGGATGCACGACGGACGGACAAAATAATCCCCTGTGGGCTGGTGTAACCAGGAGGTTACAACCAGTATAACATAATATAGGGGTAAAGCACAGTCCGCGATAACACTTGAGATGCGTACGCAGGCTGAACAAAGACTGATGTGCGTGGGTGGCATCTAGAAGCATCCAGCAGCATCCATATGCCTTGGGTGAGCCAGCGCCTTCACACCTGAAGACACCGCCACATTAATAATTCCACCGCTCATGCTAGAAATAATTTAACAATGCGAGCGATATTAATAACTTCACCTTCCTCTGTAATTAATGACTGCGGGTCACTGCAAGTTGGCAAAGTGACACCAAACCATGCTGTGGATTCTTGATATTTTGTAGGAATTGGGGAACGTCGGTGCTTATTGTCACTCCCGCTTCCAAGTTCTTTCTTTCATCTTGATTTGCTTTACTCTTTGGTTCTTAAGTAAACAGTTATTATTCTTATTAGGTTGCATTTTTTATGTATAATCACCATTCAGCTGCGTGGCCTTCCTGTTGGTATCGGCACATGCAGCCTATTCTTTTCATGAGCCATACAGATATCCATACATTACAATAACATACGTGAATATACTCACCTTCACATATGCACTAGTTTCAAGCATACATTAAATACACTTCACATTATAACACATACTGTACTTTCATATCACACATTCAATATCACCTGCACTCAAGCATTAAACACACACTTTTGCACTAGAAAGCATATGCATTAACTATTGCTTACGCATTAAACACACACTAACGCCTGTATCCTTACATTCAACCAGACTTAACATATACTGTATGTACACATGAACACTTATACATTCCTTACAAAACACGTTGGATTTCCCCATATAGCCTATACAAGCTGTTAGATGGCGTTCTATCAGCGTGTGCTTATACACATAAAGATTATAGCAAACTCCTTAACACTGGTATACATATGTAATATTGTAAATTACGGCGGGAGACCACTTGACGGGTAGCACACTTTATTAACACTTGTCTTTGCCACAATAACACGTGTGGTCACTACAGCTCACGCTACACGTTCCACCCGACACGTGTGGTTACTACAGCTCACGCTACACGTTCCACCCGGCTACACAGACACGGGCATTCCAGCCCCGTAGCATCCAGGGGAACCTACAGACCCACCCCAGCTTGGGTATGGGTCACGACCACTGGGTCCCGCGGCCGGGCCCTCACACGGACGTCCGGCCCCGGGTCCCAAGGTCCCGCCTCTGAGCCACACAGGGTCCCGGTCCTTGCAAGGACAGCGGGACTAGGTGTCTCAGGGCCCTATCTCTTCCTCCTCCGTCTTCCATCTTCACTGGTCACCAACTCCCCGAGCGCCCGCGCGCACCGCCTTTTATAGTCCTCCGCTCCCGAGGAGACGGAGCCTATGCGGACCGCGATGTGAGCACCCACCCTAGTCGACCAATCACCACGCGCTGCCACACGATGCCTTTTCCCAGCTTGTGTCAGCGCACACAACCAATAACCACGCGCTGCCACA
Organism: Lampetra fluviatilis; assembly: GCF_964198595.1. Lineage (NCBI taxonomy): Eukaryota > Metazoa > Chordata > Hyperoartia > Petromyzontiformes > Petromyzontidae > Lampetra > Lampetra fluviatilis. Next base: position 5,097,349 of record NC_136322.1, on the reverse strand, counting down.
CGATCCATCACTGTCAGCGCGCGTCACTACTACACAGCCAATCACCACGCGCTGCCCCACGATCCCTACTGCCAGCGCGTATCACCCCTACATCACCCCCTCCCACATAGCTCGCAGCCGGCCCGGCTGCTAAAACAACAACAACAAAAAAACCCCACTCCCCAAGTGTGCCCTGTAACACAACCACAACGCAACACAACAACACAACACAACAACAACCTATGTACAAACCGACGAGCAACACAATAAAAGTTATTCCGAGAAAAACCGACGTGTCCAGTGTCTCCTTGACTACCGATCCCCCTTCCGCTCGCTCCTTGAACGGGATGATAGAGCGGTCGAACGGACGGGGAACGTAGTGACGAGACGATCCGGCCGCGTCGTCCCGCACCCCCCACTTCATTTATTTGGTCAGGAAAAGTTGCGCGACCTAGCGCGAGTCTGCCTGGCCGGTCCGTCGTACGGGACGGGACGCTGTCGACCGTCCGGTGGCTCCGGCAGCCCAGGAAGGCACGGTTCGGGCCTGGAAGAACCGGCCGTGCCGCGGGGATCCGGTCGCCGGTGGTCGGCAGCCGTCAGTTCCGAGACACCTGGGAGCGGATCAGGCGAAAACATATGAGGATCAGGCGGAGATATTTCCCTCCCCGGGTCGTCGGTCACATCACATGCTCGGTCTTCACGACATAAAGGAAGGCCATATGGTGGCGAGAACGGTTTCAGCCGGGAGGGGTGAACGTACCAACGGCGCTTTCCCCATTTTATCTGAACACACTGGGGGTGTGCAACCCGCACGACCTCCACGGGTCCCCGCCATGGCCTCAATAATTTAGGCGACGTAGCCAAAGGTGCATGAGGGCAGTGCAGCCAGGCCCTATCGCCCGGTTTCCAATCGTGCACGGACACCTTCCGTGCACGCAAGCGCTCGTTGGCGATTTGGCGAGACCTCGAATTAAGCCGTGCGGCCTCCCGTGCCTCGGCCAGTTTAGCAATGTTAAATTTAATATGGTCGGCCAATTTGGAATTAGGCCGTGGCACGGAAAGTCCCAGCTGAGTCTCCATGGGCGGATCGGCCTCCCGACCGTACATCAGATAAAATGGGGAAAATCCCGTAGCTGCATGGGGGGCCATTCTATACGCGGCGAGGACCCCCGGGACCTGCAAGTCCCAGTCAACCTGTGCCTCGCACACCTGCTGGCACAACATGGAAGTTAAAGTCCTGTGGAGTCGCTCCACCATCCCGTCAGTCTGTGGATGGTACGGGGAGGTACGCACCTTTTTTGTACCCAAAAGGTCGCACACCTCCTGCAGCAATTTACTCGAAAAATTCTTTCCCTGGTCGGTCAGCAAGCGTTCGGGAGCCCCCTTGTCCAAGACGTAGCCCTGGACAAAGGCGTCCGCCACGGCCGCCACCGACTGGTTGGCGAGTGGCCACGCCATAGGCCATCGGGTAAAGTATTCCACACCAACCAACAGGTACTTGTTATCCCCTAGGCGTGACAGGAAAAGGCCCCAAAATATCCAGCGCAACGAGCTCGTTAGTGCGCGAGACCTGAATGGACTGCAGCGGTGGATTTGGCGCAACGGGCGGTGGTTTCCGTTTGGCGCAATCCACACACCCCTTCAGTATATTGACCACATCGCTCCCCATCCCCGGCCAATAATAGTCACGTTGGAGCAGAGCAAGCGTTTTGTTTACTCCCAGATGCAAGAGGCGTTCGTGTGCGGCCAGAACAACTTTGCCCCGCATAGCGGAAGGCACGACGAGTGCGTGCCGCCGGGACATATTGTCCCATCTCATTAGCAGGCCCTGCTTGAGCAGCCAGGAGCCAGCTCGCTTTTGACCTACCTCGGGACCCCCCGCCCTGCGACGCAACGCGAGCAGGGAGCTGTCAGCCATCTGGAGTCGGCCCCACTCAACGAGAGACAGTGAGAGTAGCGAGTCCCCGCCCGCAGGAGTACCGGGAACGTCAACCAACGGCGCATTCGCGGCCGCGACCAACTCACTCTCGGGTTCAGCACCTGGCGGTTTACAGCGCGCCGACCCCATCAAGCACGCACATTCGGGACGAGGCGACAACCGCGACAGGGCATCCGCGTTGGTGTGGCGCAACCCCTTACGGTAAGTGGTCGTAAATTGATAGTCCTGGAGGACTTCCAACCACCGTGATAATTGGCCCAAGGGTTGGGCGACCCTTAATGCATACTGAAGCGCCGCGTGGTCCGTCCGGACCGTAAAATGACGGCCATAGAGATAAGGTCTAAATTGCTGTATAAAAAAAACAATAGCCAGCAACTCGCGACGGGTGACGCAGTAGCGCTGTTCCGCAGGCGACAAAACCCTGCTACCATAGGCGACCACCCGTTCAACTCCCCAAACGACCTGCGAGAGCACCCCCCCAATGCCCGTGTTACTAGCATCAGTATCCAGCAAGAAGGGACTCATAAAGTCAGGGTAACGTAAGGGCGGGTCACCCACCAAGGCGTCCCGGAGGGAGCATAACGCGGCCTCCTCCTCTGGACCCCATCGAAACCTGACTCCTTTGGCTGTTAGAGCGTGCAAGGGTTTGGCAATGGTGGCGAAATGCTCAACGAATCGGCGGTAGTAGGAAGCAAATCCAATGAAGCTGCGGACCTCAGAAACCGACGTGGGCGTTGCCCATGAACTGACACAGTTCGTCTTTGCGGGATCGGTGGAGATCCCTGAAGAATCGACAATGTGGCCCAAGTACCTTACGGATTTCCGAAGAAGGTGGCATTTAGCCGGTTTAAACTTCAACTTAGCCGATCGCATCCGCAAGAACACCCCCCTTAATCGCTGGAGGTGTTCCTCAAAAGTTGTACTGAAAACAATGACATCGTCAAGGTAAATTAAGCAAGTATCCCATTGCAGACCCGACAAAACCAATTCCATAAGGCGCTGAAACGTGGCGGGAGCGGAATGGAGTCCCATGGGCAACCGATTAAACTGGAACAGGCCCCCTGGGGTCCGGAATGCTGTCTTAGGTTTAGACTCATCGTCGAGTGGCAGCTGCCAGAATCCCGACAGTAAGTCAAGTGTAGAAAAATACCGCGCCCCGGATAATGCATCCAGGGACTCATCCATTCTGGGGAGCGGATACGCGTCAGCCACGGAGATCTTATTTAGGCGACGGAAATCTACACAAAAACGCAAGGACCCGTCTTGCTTCTTAACCAGAACGATAGGTGCTCCCCACGGACTGGATGAGGGCGAAATGATGTCGGCCGTCAGCATGTCATTGACGGCCGATTGAACGTGTTCCTTCTCAGCAGGACTCAGCCGGAAGGGATTCTGCCGGACTGGTGCCGCATCGCCTGTTTCAATGTGGTGGCGTAACAGGTCCGTGCACCCAATATCATATTTGTGCTTGCTGAACACATCGGAGAATTCGATCAGCAGAGCGCGCAGCGCACCCAATTGCACCCTTGACAAATCACTGGAGTCCGCACACAGCGAATCGACCCATTCAAGGTCATCACCCGATTGAATTTTCTGCGCCGGGACGGGATCAACATGCGCAATAAGCCGCTCTTCCGCAGGGACCTGTGCCGCGTGAGCAAGCACGGTGCCCTGCGGAATAACGGCCGGCCGCGAACCAGCGTTTAAAACCATAAAGAACGGGTCGCCATTGGCCCGAACCAAGGTTTGAGCCACCACCAAATCCAGACCCCCGACAGCTCTATTCGACGGACCCAAAAGCACACCTTGTCCCACAGTCTCCCCACCCAACGGCTTCCGCAACCGGAGGGGTACCAACATCTGTGAACCCGGGGGCACGGGCACCGTATGGGTCGCTAGCGCTTGGATCGTTGCACAAGCCGTCCGTATTTCAGTAGGGTTAGACAAAAAGGAAATACGGCGACCCGATGGCAGCTCAATACAACCTTGATCAACCAGAATTTTAATGGGCATCTTAGCCAAAAAGTCTGTACCCAACAGACAAGGAACCGCTAGGGAAGAAGAGACCAAAACAGGTCCCGCCAATTTAATATCCCCTATGCAAATGCTCGCCCGAATCTGACCGACAATGCCCAACGAGCCCCCATTTGTGGCGTAACATGGCACGTCCACCGGGAGCAGAGGTCGACATTGGATGGGGAGAATGTTATAAATGAGATCGGAAATGATAGTCGCCGACGCACCCGTGTCCACCAACACCCTGACCTCGATGCCGTCTATGAAACCCGTAACGACAGACAAGCCGGCCGACGCAGCCACTATTCTGTGGCCCAACTCAGACCATTTAATTTCCCCCGGTCCCCGTACGATCCCCCCTTTCCGAACCGAATCCCCGGCCCCCAATCGCACCTCCTCCGCCGCAAAGCGGCGGCCCATGTGTGTCGCGTATGTAGGCCGAGCATGTGAAGTGCCGCGACTTGCCGGGGGTAGTTGGGATGACTTGGGGCCTTGGTCGTCGTCGAGCCGAGGTCCCGTAGCCCGCTGACGTGGAGCGCGGCACCCGGACGCCACGTGGCCCCGAAGGCCGCAGTTATAGCACGTGACGAGGGACGTCGGAGGTCTCGGTTGCTCCAGCTTGCGGGTCGATCGCAGAGGCGAACGACCCCCCGACCTCCAATCCCCCGGTCGTGCAGCAGCGAACGCCTCCTCCCGTGGGCGAATGACTTGTGGCTCCGCGTCCACCGGGGCCGGAGCTGGAACCGCGGCAGAAGCACAGACGACCACTTGTTTCCACTTGAGGACCTCGTGCACCTGGATGCTCGTTGCAACATGCAACAAACATATGTCCACTTCGTCGGCTGTGTTGATGGGGACCCCCAGGTCCTGCGCCAACTTCAGCAGTTGTTCCAAAACCATAGCGTCCTGCCCCTCCTCGTCCATACGAGGGAACGCGGCGTCCACGAGAGCCAGCAACGCCGTGCGGTAGGCGAGCGCGGTCTCCGTGTCCGCCTTCCGTCGCTCGTCAAATTGGTGGCGGCAGGCCGAAGGTGGTCTGTACACCTTGGCAATGAGGCCCATCGCAGCCTTGAGCGTGGAGCGGGCCGATCTCGGTGTGGACCTGAAGGCCGCGAGCGCGTTGTCGTCCAACATGGCAGGCAGTGCCCGCAGCGCCGTAGCGTCGGACCAGGCCGACATCTCTTGATGGGCGAGAAATCTTCGTTGGAATGCGCCCCAGTCACCCCCTTCCGCCTTGAATGCTGTCAACGCGGGAAGACGCTGCTGGAAAATAATGTCGTCCTCCGCCTCGTGACTCTCCCGCGCCGCACCGTCGACTTGCGAAATGGCGGCCCCTATGGCGGGTGGCTGATGGCGGCCCGTAGCGCACGCTGATGACGTGAGCGGCAGAGATTGGAGAACCCCCGCCACGTGTTGCTCGTGGTTCCCGCCAACAGATGGCCACTCGGCAGAAATCGCGGGAATTTCAAAGTCATTTTGGCGGGAATCTGCAACGCGACCCCTTTCAATGTCCGTCGACGTTCTCGCTCCCCCAGACGTGGTGATCTCCGCTAGGATGTACGCCGCGGCGAGTAGCAGCTCTGCCAGGCGGGAGTGCGCGTCGCGGAGTCCGGCATCAGCCCCCAGCCGCTCGTTGGGCGCCCATGAGGGGTCCTGTGGCGCCGGCATCTCCTCCTCTTCTCCCCCTGATGTCTGCTGGCCCGAGTCGTCGTGGTTTTCCTCCCGGTCACGCTCGTGAGTCCGATGAGTCTTCCTGGTATCCATGGCTGGAAGACTGTTTCACTTCTGACGCCAGTTGTAATATTGTAAATTAAGGCGGGAGACCACTTGACGGGTAGCACACTTTATTAACACTTGTCTTTGCCACAATAACACGTGTGGTCACTACAGCTCACGCTACACGTTCCACCCGACACGTGTGGTTACTACAGCTCACGCTACACGTTCCGCCCGGCTACACACAAACGGGCATTCCAGCCCCGTAGCATCCAGGGGAACCTACAGACCCACCCCAGCTTGGGTATGGGTCACGACCACTGAGTCCCGCGGCCCGGCCCTCACACGGACGTCCGGCCCCGGGTCCCAAGGTCCCGCCTCTGAGCCACACAGGGTCCCGGTCCTTACAAGGACAGCGGGACTAGGTGTCTCAGGGCCCTATCTCTTCCTCCTCCGTCTTCCATCTTCACTGGTCACCAACTCCCCGAGCGCCCGCACGCACCGCCTTTTATAGTCCTCCGCTCCCGAGGAGACGGAGCCTATGCGGACCGCGATGTGAGCACCCACCCTAGTCGACCAATCACCACGCGCTGCCACACGATCCCTTTTCCCAGCTTGTGTCAGCGCACACAACCAATCACCACGCGCTGCCACACGATCCATCACTGTCAGCGTGCGTCACCACTACACAGCCAATCACCACGCACTGCCCTACGATCCCTACTGCCAGCGCGTATCGCCCCTACACATACATTAACATTTTGTTTTTTTCATACACAACACTCACGCACTTACATATTAAACCAATCACATGGACAGTAAATGACATGTCAACACATGCACATATCGCATAACACATTCACAGATGCACGCAGGGAGTGTAGGGTTTTATGTTCTTCTTTATTTTCTACCGACTTGTCGCTGTCCCGGGCGCTGTTGCCGCTGTCGACTGGGGCTATGGTTCTGGGTTGGTTGTGGTGTCTGTGACTGTGGTTGCAGCTGTTGATGCAGCTATTCTTTTTCATCTGTTTCTCCACGGGCACTGGTGTGGCCGGTGCATCTGTGGCCAGCCCTGCTGTGATATTCACTTTGGGAGGCAACCACAGCGGCGCATCTCCTCGTTGGCCTGGCCTGTTATGACATTGACCCTTAGCATCTGCTGTCAGCGATTCGGCTGGCGTGCATACTGCTAAGTTGCCCGTGGTGCCTGCCATTTGACGCCATACAGCACGTGGTGGGGCTTATTGTGGTCTGCACTGCGTCTGCCTCTCTCACCTATCCAGCCCGGGCTTCGGTTCTGAATTGGCTGTGGTGACTGCCAGCTCACCACGTTGGCTCACCATCATTATGTGGCTGCCTGGCTTTGTTTGAACCGTCTGGCACCGTCGGGGCAAGGTAAAGTTATGGCACGTGTGGAGCTGCTGCCTCCACCACGAGTGCCGTCTCCACCCAGGCTTTGGCCTTCAGGCTGTTTGCTCATCGTGCTGATGGCCTGCTGCTCTAGCTGCTACATCTGTGTTGGCGTTTGCAGGGACCATATCGGGACGAAGCCTGCAAGTGGTTAAGCTAGGGCCCTGTTTTTGTATGGCCGTAACATTGCCTGCTTTAGCTGTGTTGCTTGCTGCAGCCATCATTCTGCGGCCTGCCTAGGCCTAGATGCGGCATTGGATGCCATTGGCCCCCGTGACTCCCCCTACAGTGACGTACTGGTCAGCTCAGATTTGCTTGGTTGTCATGCTTCGTCAATCAACAAAGTCACAGGTGTTGCATCACGTGGCTGTCATTTCTGCCACCCATTGTCCTATCTGGGTTGTTTGCTGGGTAGCCACAGCAATTTCTTCAGACTTTAGAACTCTGTGGTGTTGTGTTTTTTTGGGTCTGTGTCGGTTATACACTTTCTGCTGCTTGTGACCCACCCCGGCATTGTTTTGTATGGCTGTGGCCCTTTATCTTTTGGATTTCACACTGGCTGTGCTAATTTCTGCCTTATCTGTTTACAAACATCGCTAGTAGATTGATGTACATGATGAAAGCAGTCTGATATTACGAAGCCTCTGTACCCTAGATATATATTATGGAGTTTGCACTGTTTTTCGATCTCGTGATGCACAGTTGTCCTGTCATTCCCTGGTTATTCTCAGGCGATCATCCTATGTTCATAATGGGGCTGGTCATAGCAAAATCATCAGTTTACTCACAAATCAGATCACAACATCGGATCTGTTTTGTCATAGCCCTACCATTTCCATTGGTATGTCTTCCATTCATTGCCCGTTGGGGCCTGCATTAATTAATGTACGTTCTATCTCAAGTAAGGCGTTTGTAGTAAACACACTTTTCACAGACCACTGTCTTGACTACCTATGTCTGACTGAGGCCTGATAAAGGCCTCTTGACTTTTTTTCACAGAACGAGGCAACTCCATCTGGTTTTTCTTTTTGTGAGAAACCACAGTCATCAGATACAGGTGGTGGCCTGGCTTAATTTAATGCAAATTCTGCAATTGTAAAACCTGTCCCATTGCCAATGTTCCAGTCATTTGAGCACCTAGCATTAGATTATAGCCAATCTGTACCCAGCTCAGCATTACTAATATTACTCTATTGCCCTCCAAGGTTTATTTCCGCATTCCATTCAGAGTTCTCTGTGTTCCTCTCAGTCGTGTGTGCTCATTATGAACAAATTCCCATAATTGGTGACAAAAATGTTCATGTTGATACACCATCCAGACCTCATGCCAGGGACTTTTTGGCCTTCGTTGACTCTTTTTCATCCAGCATGTCAAAAAGCCAACACAGTCTGGTGGATGTACTTTAGATTTGGTTTGTTCCCTTGGGCTTTCACTATCTGAACTGACTGTGATGGAACTAGGAATATCAGACCACTCTTTGGTCCTCTTTGATAAATCTCTAACCCCGCCTGGCCCGTCGATTAAAAATATAATATATTACCTACCATAACAACATTGCCTTGGCGAAATCCGCCTACATTGCTGGTAGCATTGCAAATAGTGATGACAATCCTCAGACCTTATTTTCCTGTATCAATCAACTTTTATAACAGGAACCAAATGTAATCTCCCACTCCTCTGCTGATTTCTGCATCCAAATTCAACAGGTTTCTTATTATACTTATTTTCGCTCTCTTCCTTCTCTTTCCTACTTACCTCCAGCTCAGTTGAAGGGGACATTGTTGAATGAGTTTCCCGCAATTTCTACTGTGGAAGCCATCTCTATATTTGCTGTCTTTCGACCTACCAGCTGTCCACCGGATCCCTTTATTTCGAGGCTATTACAGGACCATTCTGTTATACTGAGGCCGTTTATCCTTGGTCTTTTGAATATGTACCTCAAAAGCGGCACAGTTCCTGACATTTTTAAGATAGCTGCGGTCACCCCACTTTAAAAAATGCTGGGTCTTGATCCTGAGATACCGGAAAATGTTCGCCCAATATTAAACCTTCTGCATTTGTCTAAAATTCTAGAAAGAGCTGTGGCCACTCGTTTACATCTGCACCTGGCCTCAAACGATAAATTTGACCACTTTCAATCGGGGTTCAGAACAGCTCATAGCACTGAGACTACTCTGTCAAGGGTGGTCAATTATTTACTTTGTCAACAGATAAAGGCTTTGTCAGCCTCCTCATTTTGCTATATTTGAGCGCCCCCCAACAACCACAGCCTGCGGTGCCCCCCAACAACCACAACCTGCGGCGGCCCCCAACAGTCTGGTCAAGTAAATCCTTATGATCCACTCGCACAGCGTGCTGTGGGCCTTAATCCAGCAGTGGATTTAAGCACCAATAAAACGACAGTACTAATATAATTAGAACCGTGTGCATTGTTTGTCAGATTTAATTCTTAAAACAACTCAACTTCAACTACGTATTAACTTAATGTCTTAAGACACGATCAGATGTATGGCTGATAGTGAATTACATAAACAATTTAAAAACAACGCGAACCGCTTTGCTGTACTGACAACTTTCACTCTACATACAGTGAGGGAAAAAAGTATTTGATCCGCTGCTGATTTTGTACGTTTGCCCACTGACAAATAAATGATCAGTCTATAATTTTAATGGTATGTTTATTTGAACAGTGAGAGACAGAATAACAACAAAATCCAGAAAAACGCATGTCAAAAATGTTATAAATTGATTTGCATTTTAATGAGGGAAATAAGTATTTGACCCCCTCTCAATCAGAAAGATTTCATGCTCCCAGGTGTCTTTTATACAGGTAATGAACTGAGACTAGGAGCACACTCTTAAAAGGAGTGCTCCTAATCTCAGCTTGTTACCTTGTAGGACTTGAAATATCACGCGCCACGCGTTCTGTTGCTAGGCAAGCGAGCAGAGTACAGTGGGAGCATCTGAGGACACGGTTGTTGTTGTCGTGGCATTAAGGGGGGGGGGTCGTTAAGAGACGCGACAGGTGTTAGGGGTGACTGAGGATGCAGGCCGGTGATTGGTCAGGAGGGTGAGTGGCTAATGACCGGCGCCGGCCTGGCGGCAATAACATGGTCACGTGAGGCTGGGGGCCTGGGGGCGAGTAGCAAAGCGGGGGACGAGATAATTGATTGGGACTGATTAGTGCAGGGATAAAGGGGACAGCGTAACAGAGAGAAGGGATTCTTGGTTGGGATTGGAGCTGGAGTGGTTGGTGCTCGGGGGAGAGACGGAGCAGCAGTGAGCAGGAATAGATACGATAAGGATAGAGAGAACACAGTGTACGGTAGCAGTGGATAGAGAGAACACAGTGTACGGTAGCAGTGGATAGAGAGAACACAGTGTACGGTAGCAGTGGATAGGGGGAATACAGTTTATGGTAGGAACGGGGAGACATGGAGTGTTGTTAATGGCGGGTTGTGCATCGGAGCGAACGGAGAGACACGGAGCGATGATGAGGAGGAGGTGTGAACTCTACGCGTGAATAAACGAGACGAGAAAGACAACGAGAGTACGAGTCCTACACCTGTATAAAATACACCTGTTCACATAAGCAATCAATCAATCAGATTCCAAACTCTCCACCATGGCCAAGACCAAAGAGCTCTCCAAGGACGTCAGGGACAAGATTGTAGACCTACACAAGGCTGTAATGGGCTACAAGACCATTGCCAAGCAGCTTGGTGAGAAGGTGACAACAGTTGGTGCGATTATTCGCAAATGGAAGAAACACAAAAGAACTGTCAATCTCCCTCGGCCTGGGGCTCCATGCAAGATCTCACCTCGTGGAATTTCAATGATCATGAGAACGGTGAGGAATCAGCCCAGAACTACACGGGAGGTTCTTGTCAATAATCTCAAGGCAGCTGGGACCATAGTCACCAATTAAACAGTTGGTAACACACTACGCCGTGAAGGACTGAAATCCTGCAGCGTCCGCAAGATCCCCCTGCTTAAGAAAGCACATATACATGGCCGTCTGAAGTTTGCCAATGAACATCTGAATGATTCAGAGGACAACTAGGTGAAAGTGTTGTGGTCAGATGAGACCAAAATGGAGCTCTTTGGCATCAACTCAACTCGCTGTGTTTGGAGGAGGAGGAATAGCGCCTATGACCCCAAGAACACCATCCCCACCGTCAAGCATGGAGGTGGAAACACTATGCTTTGGGAGTGTGTTTCTGCTAAGGGGACAGAACAACTTCACCGCATCAAAGGGACGATGGACGGGGCCATGTACCGTCAAATCTTGGGTGAGAACCTCCTTCCCTCAGCCAGGGCATTGAAAATGGGTCGTGGATGGGTATTCCAGCATGACAATGACCCAAAACACACGGTCAAGACAACAAAGGAGTGGCTCAAGAACAAGCACATTAAGGTCCTGGAGTGGCCTAGCCAGTCTCTAGACCTTAATCCAATAGAAAATCTGTGGAAGGAGCTGAAGGTTCAAGTTGCCAAACGTCAGCCTCGAAACCTTAATGACTTGGAGAAGACCTGCAAAGAGGAGTGGGACAAAATCCCTGCTGAGATGTGTGCAAAGCTGGTGGCCAACTACAAGAAACGTCTGACTTCTGTAATTGCCAACAAGGGTTTGCCACCAAGTACTAAGTCATGTTTTGCAGAGGGGTCAAATACTTATTTCCCTCATTAAAATGCAAATCAATTTATTACATTTTTGACATGCGTTTTTCTGGATATTTTTTGTTGTTAATCTGTCTTTCACTGTTCAAATAAACCTACCATTAAAATTATAGACTGATCATTTCTTTGTCAGTGGGCAAACGTACAAAATTAGCAGGGGATCAAATACTTTTTTCCCTCACTGTATGCATCCCCAGAACTATGAGACATGGTGATGGACAGCTATTTTAATGAATGAGACAAGCAGATTAGAGGAATTAATACTTGCCCAGTTTGCTGTGTGGAATCGGGTTTCTTGAAACAATTCCTGTAGAAAGAGGCGCATTTTGAGAACATATTTAACCAATAGACAGACTACTAGGTGGACAGACACACAGATGAATGGAATGGCAGAAGCAACGATAGGTCTAAGACCTAACGGAGTGCCCGGATTTTAATCTGGGCAGATGCCTGTGTTTAAAACTGGGCTCAACCCAGTCAATAATGACTGCACAGAAACCCAAGTCATGAATTTGCTTCTGCACTTAATTTGGATAAATTCCAGCTCTGTAAATAACGCAACAGTCAAAATCTGTCCTAAAAGTAAAAAAAATATACACGTTATATATACTAGATGATATCTTGGTCAATGATGTTCTTTATAACACATAGGTGAAGAAGGGCCCATTACCCAAACGTTATCGATTTTTTCCCTTTTAGGGCGCCTATGGCGCCGCCCAACAACATAGTACAGTATGTGGTTGTGCGAGGGAGCCTGTGGGTGTTGTGCGGGGGAGCCTGTGGCGCCCCCGCACAACACCCATCTCCTCACTCTAACTCACTCGTCTCCTCACTCACCCATCTCCTCATTCACCCATCTCCTCACTGTCACTCACCCGTCTCCTCACTCTCACTCACCCTTCTCACTCTCACCCGTCTCCTCACTCTGACTCACCCTTCTCCTCACTCTCACTCACCATTCTCACTCTCACTCACCCTTCTCCTCACACTTCTCCTCACTCTCACCCACCGTCTCCTCACTCTCACCCGTCTCCTCACTCTCACTCACCCGTCTCCTCACTCTCACTCTCTTGTATCGCGGTCACGTGACGCACTTCAACCAATCCGGGGGCGTACGTGTTTTGGAGGGGCGCACCTCTGATTGGCTGCTTGCTCGCGGTCACGTGACGCACTTCAACCAATCCGTGCCACGTTAATCACAGTCACAGAGTGACATAATGACAGAGATGGGTGTTTATATATACGTATGTTTTTTATCTATGCCTATGAAATACTGGCAATGCAGTATCACAAACATACAATTAAAATAATTGGTTTGAATGCCATGCGATGAATATTACACTTTCCGTTGCAGGGTGAGTTGGAATATGCTGCCCCCTGTTGTATGTCTAGATGTATGTTGAAATTACTTCGCACCTTACGTAGACAACCGTGCTAATCAGAGGGGCGGGGGAAGGCCTTTTGGTGTCATCTGGTCCAACCCATGTGAGACTAGGCTCTAAGGAAAGCTGTCTCGGGTGTGGACCAATCAACTTCAAGGACAGTGCATATATTATCAGAGTTATGTTTTTTGTTTGCATTATGGATGCAGGTATTGTGGTCTATGCAAACATAACTCCTTGTAAAAAAGGTGTCAGTTTTGTTGCCAGATAGAAGGGTAAAAAAACAATTATCAGACGAAGGGTTGTTCATGTACATCTGTGACCAAAGTTGATATCGCGGTAAATGTGAGGTTGGCAGCTGTGCTGTGTGTGTGTGTGCTCAGAACGTACAGCTGCTTCCGGCGTATGTAGAGTAACACCCCTCCAACAATGATCACAAACGCTCCCAGCACACCTCCCACCACACCTCCCACCACAGGGCCAATGATGCTTCCCGAGCCTGATAGGAAGGGGAAAGGAGAGAAGGGCGGCATCAGTGATGTGTCAACACCAATAGGCTATACATATTTCTCCAAAAGAGGGTTTTTTCGGTTATATTGTGTAAATATAAATGCGTTGATAAACGCAACACCACCCAACACAGCCAATCACGCAAACAAATGTGCAAATTAGTTACTAGTTCAGCACTAACTGGTTGTGTGTTTGAGAGTAAACCCAATAGAATTACAATTCAAGTACCACATTACAACCAGCCTCATCAGGCAACAGTCATAATTGACAAACTTTACGAATTGGCTGTCAGGTTTTGGCGGGTTTAACGACACTTATATTTACGTGATCTAACCCACTCGTCGGCATAGATCTAATCCCTGATCCTGACTCACCCACCTACTCTACCTGGTCCTGACTCACCCACCTACTCTACCTGGTCCTGACTCACCCACCTACTCTACCTGGTCCTGGATCACTCACTACTCTCTTCTACCCCCGCCCCCCTCTACTGGAATAAACTCCTCCCTCAACATTAAGCAATAATCTTCGCTCACTCGTTTCTTCTCCTCCTCCAAAACTCACGCATTGTTCCCTAGCTCACGGCACGACTCCTTAATCTTCCCCTCATAACCACCACCATTCCTGATTCCTCTTCATTTTCTCATGATAATGCTCCCCGCTCATTCCCTCATTCATTCAATAAATTAATTCATTCAAAACATTCATTCATTAATCATTCACCGTCATCAATTTTGCCTTAACATTATTCACGCAATCATCACAGATTTGCTCATAGCTTCCTTTCATCTTTTTTATTCACCTCATCTCCACTATTACATTCATATGGACCATTCCTAATTCTCCATACAGCGCTATATAAATTACGTTAGGACAAAATAAGCTTCTACCTCCATCAGACACTGGCCCTGCTGGTTACCACTCATTGTCCGGCATCCCTGCCCACTGCTCAGGTTTCTCAGTTTTTGTAAAACGCTTCAGAATAGCGGCAACAGCCTTTCTGGAACTGGAACCGTGCCGGCCCAAACAATAAATAACAGAGCTTCGAGAGAACAATTAAATGTAAAAATGCGTATTGTAGATGGTCAATATTTTGTGCACACTTTTGCTGTGCATACTGATGAATGCAGTGCTCAATGAACCTGGTTTCCCGAGTTTAATTCCCAGTGACAATTCATTTTAGGGGTGACTGATGTCTGAACCGGTCCTCGCCTCTACCCCCCTGCACTAACGTACACCGACCAGTGGGGTGAAATGTGGCCACGCAACTCCCATGTGCGGTGAAACGAGGTCAAGACAGCATTGGGAGCCCTTCAGCAATGAACATATCAAGCTTGATTCAATGTCATTTGGTTTTCTGGAGACTTTGCAATTGTGACTGGATTATAATGGAGATGTAAGATGGTCTGAACCGAGTCCCAGTTTTCCTAGGATCATTGACTTCTCATTTAGATTCCACACGAAGCGCTTGCCACAAAATAATCTAGATATCGCGCTGATCTCATCAAGAAGCATAAAGCATCATCAGACACATTCCGGTCATCCTCACAGCAGCAGCTTTTGGTTAAATGTCTAACAAAGATGATCAGCTCATCATGCGGTGCTTCCAGATGCACTTCTGCGGTCATCCCGAACACCTTAGGATCTGTGCACTTTTAAATCATTAAATGAAAACTAATTTCTTTGGAATTGATTTTTCTGCTTAGTTTATTGTCCTACCCCCGCACCTCCAATTAGCACAGTTGGCTATGTATGGTGCAAAATTGTTTCAACATATCTACACACTGGTTAGGCACTACCTTACCAACACTTACTTCACCTGGAATGGTACTTTCAACAAACAAAATAAAGGTACCCCATGGATTCCCCCTTATCACCAGTGATATCGAATGTTTTCATGGAGAAATTTGAAACAGATGCCAATCAGACATCCACCCTACGTCCTTCCTTGTGGAAGAGATACGTAGATGACACTTTCGTCATTTGGCCACATGGCCTGTCAGCATTGAACCAATTTCTCAACCATATCAATTCCATACACCCATCCATCAAATTCACCATGGAAGTGGAGAAGGATGGTAAGCTACCATTCCTGGATGTTTTGCTTGAGAAGAGGCCTGACGGCTCATTGGGACATTCTGTCTACAGGAATGCCACCCACACAGATTCCTATCTAAAACCTGATTCCCACCAGCATCCGGCCCAAAATAATTCCCTCATCAAAACACTACACCATAGGGCCCACTGCATCTCCGACCAACACCACCTAGCTAGTGAAATGTAACACGTACGCCAAGCCCTCAAGACGAATGGGTACTCGGACTGCATTATTCGCAAAGCTGTTTCTCCAACCATGGAGAAACAATCTCATGAGAAGCCAATCAAAACTATCACTTTACGATACATAGCAGGTGTTACCAAAAGTATTTCCAAAATCTTAAACAAACACAAGATCTAGGTCCGATTAAATACAGTACACAAAATCCGTGATCTAATCCTATCCGTGAAGGAGGTCATTCCTGACATGCAATACCCTGGAGTCTACAAACTAAGTTGTACCTGCGGTAACAGTTGCATTGGGGAAACGAAACGACATGTCTCGGAGCGTGTTCGCGAATACAAGGCAGATCTGAAACACGGCAGAACCAATAACTCTGCCATAGCTGACCATTGTTATAACGCTGTAGGCTCGCTTGATATTGCTATTTCCGAGACCAAGGTACTCTGAAAACCTTCGGGCAAATATCAAAGGTTTGTTCATGAAGCCATACAGATATATAAACATAGTCAATACTTCAACCGAGAAGATGGATGCAAATTGAACAATCATTGGAAATGATGTATATATAGACCTTTTTTCACAATTGATATTAAGAATAATCCTGCCAATATATTTTTTATTAATAATCAATCGGGGTGTAGCATGAGGCACAAAAACATTTAACAACCACCCTCACCCCTCAGAGCAGCTGCCTTCCACAAGCCACACCAGGTAAGGAAGTAGCCATAAAAGGTAATTTTTAAAAAACCCGGTGCAAAAAGGGGAGAGGGGGGTTGCTAATGAGATTCTGGGGAAATCTCTACACAGCTTCAAAGACAGCCTCAAAAGCACGTACAAACAACATGCGCCACGAGAACCAAACAAACAACTTTTTTTCATAGTTTTTTCTGTTGTTTCTCTTAATACAATGGTAAAGTTCGGAACTTGGCTATAAGAATAAGACAACATCATAGACTGCCAACACACTCACCCAAATTAAGAACCAGACTGCAGTCTACATTAGTGGCTGTTATTATTACTTACCTTATTTTACTCTTATTCACCACATATATTATTTGTTATTGTATCTTTCTATCTACGTGACTTTACCGAAAGAACCAAAGAGTATGGATTTCTGCAGTCATGAAAGCTTCAAATCTAGATAGACCAAATAATACTTGGGAAGTATTAGACCGAGCTTCATCCAGAAGAGATACAAGGAAAAATAGGTCAATCACACATGACCAAGATAAAATATATCCCATAGAGTCTCCCAACCGCATTTGTCTTCCAGAAGCACGTGGTAGCAATACATCACAAATGCAGGGAGGGTGCCTCCACTTGAGAAATCAAAGGAATTCCAAAACACGATGGAAGTACTGTAAACACTGCTCCAAACATACCTTGAGTCACTTACAGTGTCAGAACTGCAAAAAGTGGTATGGTATCAAGCTATAAGAGGTAAAATAATATTTTTAACTTGCAACCGGTACAAGAGAAACACGACTTCAAAGGCCACAGCGCCCCTCTTTGAGAGAGACAAAAATGTAACACCCCAACCGTGAAGGAAGAGAGGGGAGAACGCAACCGGACAAGGGGACCCCCCCCCCCCCCCCTTCTTCCAGATTAATTATTTCAGAGGGTCAGAGGACTGGAAGGACGCACTTGGGGGCAATTTGGAGCATCTGTTTCCATTGATTGCAGGGTGGCATGAGGGGGACAGGAACCAGGTCTTTGTGAGACTTAACATATTGCTTAATAAATCAGAACAGACCTGTTCTTCACCTGAGGACGGCTGCTTGCGTTGTGGCCGAAACGTCGTGAGAATTATTGTATTATTTTTTATTTTTATTATTTCATTATTTCCCTTCTACGTGACTTTACCGAAAGAACCAAGAAGATGAATCCCTGCAGTCACGAAAGCTTCAAATCGAAATTCAATGTATAAGCATTTGCGAGACGGACAGGCACACTCCCGTACAACATAGTTCCAAGAAATTTTGTTAATTGCATAATCTTACCAATGGATTCATTGAGATCTACGTTTGTTTTCAGGACATGTTTCTTTATTGCTGTTTGTATGAATATTGTCACATTAATGTTTAAGGACTTTTTCCTTTCGCCGTGTATGCTCGCTTTACTCTAAGGAATTAACTGATTGTTCTGTTACCCAGTTTAACAAACGTACTCATTGAGGGTTAAATGTACGGATCAATGAGGAAGACATTTCCAGGAGTACTGTGTTGACATTCCTAGCATAAGAGTTCGAATATTAGAGTGTTATGTTTTTCCTTAGAGATTAAAGTTGCTTAATACAGAAGAGTCTGAGTGGTGCCTTCCTAAGTTCATGCATAATAATCTTAATCAGTAAAAGTTAAAGCAAGAATCATTGTATTATCCTGATTGATAATACAACCTTAGACAACGAAGCCGAGCTTAATCAGCATACTTACATCACACTTGCATAACTTAATACAATTAATTGTATTATCCCTATTGATAATACAACCCTAGAACGAGGCTTAGCATAATTATCATAACTGCATACATTAGCATAATTAAATACACTTGCATAACTTACTACAATTACACCTTCAAAATTAGCATAAACTATTTACGTAAATTAGCATATTTTTGGATAATTACACTTTTTTTCATTTAGTTTTTATTATGTTTAGTAATTCTTAGTAATTTTCCAAGACCCAATATATACAGCAGAAGGATGTTATTAACCAGGTAATGCCTTAACTGCTTGTGGTTGTTTCCTTCATACCTGCCGTTTACTATAACAACAAAAAAATCCCCGTGTCCCACACTCAGCTTCCCACTTCTAGCCCCGCCCACTCCCCCCCGCCCCTAGTGTCACGTCCTTTCTCCCCCGAACGCTCACGAAGCCCCCGCTCCCCTACCCCCCCTCTCTCTCCCCCCCTTGCCTCCCCCTTTTCATCTATATAACCTCTTGCACGGCATCTCTATCGCCTACTTCAGCATTTTATTGCTGTGGTTGTTACACTTGTTGAATATTGCTTGTGTTGCGATCGAAACGTCGTGATTTGTTTTATTTTATTTCTACCTACGTAACTTTACCGAAAGAACCAAATGGTATACATACACATGTGCACGAGCTGCATATGCTCTTATGCTGAATGGCAGTAAATGGGAATACTTACTCCCGATGCCACTCACTAATGTCATGAGTGGTAGAGAGAAGCGTGTGTCCGTGTAGATGGCTACCCCTCCAGCGCGGACGGAGCGTGCGTTTGGAAGGTACGTGTAGACGCGGAAACTGATCCTGGTGACAATGGACAAGGTGGAAGAACAACACGAGAATGGGGGCAGGAGTTTACACAACTGATGGGTGGGAAAATATGGATCCATGGGTGGTGTATACAAGAGGTGAAGGAGAGGTCATACCTTCCCCATATGCCTATTATAAGGCTTGTCATTGCAACTTTAAAACATGGCACTTGTGCCAGGCTAGATGCACTCTTTAGCAGCAGAGCAGCGTAGCAAATACAGCTGTCAGATCCAGGGAAACTGCACAGGTTTAACGTCTCCAATTTAAAAATGTGTTCTACATAGGTCTTGTCAAGGCTCCTGCCATTGTGACCACGTGATGTCACCATCCTTATGGGAACATCGCGTAAACATTTCAGCAGGGTTTTAATTCGTTGAAATAAGCTCACATAAAAACTCACGCAGACGAGGGACATACCTGTAGGCAGTGTTTTGCTTCAATGGGCCATCGGAGAAGCTGCCGCTCGTTCTGCCGGTACCAATTTGGACACTAGCTACAGAGTTGGGGTTGGAGCACTCGGAGGGGTAGACACGATCGTCCACCTGGTACACGTTCGTGCTGCCACTCGCATATTCTGAGTACGTGCTCAGAGGCCACCTCTTCTCTGGACTATCGCTGTTGGTTCCTGTGTGATAGGACAGAGTGAATCCATTTATCGGTGGATTTTTTTTGACATTCTTAAAAAGTTCTACGCAAAGTTTATAAAATGAATCCTCAATGGTATACTAAATTGCACGTGAAAATTTGTATTTTAGATTCAAAATGTGTAAACTACGTTTTCATAACTAACAATTTCAACTTGAAGATGGAGAATGACTCATAGAGGTGCAAGGAGTAAGCACAGACAAGATGGAATTGCAGCAGCAGCCAGGAAGTCAGCTGGCATCAAATTCAGACCTCGACTCCCCTCCTCTACCATCCCAGGTTAGCTCTACAGTCCTCTGATTATTAAGGTTTAATCTGTCAGTTAATAAGTGTTCACATCCAGGAGGAAACCAGAGTACCCAGAGAAAACCTACATTGGGCAAGACCGTTCCATACAGATCTCTTCTCCTGGCCAGTAAGGGTACGGGACCACGACGTTAATGGGTAGGGCGTTTCACCACACAGAGTGATTCACCAACCCTCGTCTCCACTGTTGTGGATTACAGGCATGCATATCTACCAAGGCCTGGATAAAAATAATAATAATTTGGAAGATACTTGTCGTATACTTAGCAAGCACTCGAATGTATCATCTCATTCCCCCTGGTAATGAAGTTAACAATAATTTTAGTCGTGTATGAATGAAGTGACCGAGCCGTATTCATGGCATGTCCATTGCGTTACCCTCGGACTGCTTGACGATGACCGTGTAGTACTTGAGGTCGCCGTTTGTGTTCTGGAACCAGCTGCAGCTGAAGGAGACGGTCAGGCTGCTCGGTGTTACCTGGTTCTGCACCGTCGTGATGTTCGTCTCCGGAACGGGTGGAGGAGCTACCCATATGAGCATGGCAGTTTTAGAAATTTGCACAATTACACAGACTGTCGTAATTTAGAGCCATTTGGTAATCCACTACTGAATGAAGGCATGGACATTGCTTGATCATACTTTTCCTTGCTGGTCAGTGTGGAATAGCGAAGCAGGAGCTGGAGGAGCTCGCAACAGTTCAGATACTGATATTTACCATAACCAGAAAATGCATGGGGGAGTGGGGGGGTAGCTCTATTCGTAGCGCAGCACCCTCAATACGGTGTCCACTGCTCCAACCTAACAAGTGAGGCTTAAACAAAAATCCATCGTAGCCGTTTTTGAACAGCCAGTCGTCAGGGCAAGTGCTCTTAATGAGCAGCCATTTAAAGGATGGCACTGCTCACAAGGGAGTTGATAAGGCCACTCCCAGAACCACAGAACCAGCCACTTTTTTCCCTCTCCAGTGCTGTACGTAAGGTGAAGTTCTTTTGCACCATACGTAGCCAATCATGCTAAATCGGAGGTGCAGTAAAAATACACATTCTGATGTTTAAACAATTAACCAGGTGGTCATTTGAGGTACAGTTGAGTAACGCGAGGCCCAGAACTGAACTTAAGTTGTTGGGTGTAGGATGACAACTTTGAACTCTTTAGAAAAATACCGCGTACAAAATGGTTGTTACTGGCAGGTCAGAAAGTTAGGACACAGTTAAGAAATTTAAATTACTGATACAGGTTAGTTTGGGTGGATGGGTGCCTGGACATGCTACCAGACCAGACCACCCAATTGTCTCCAAAATGCATTGCACCCATTTATGACGGGGAGACAGATGGATTTGCTCAAACATTTGGTACAAAACAACAATCACAACCACTCATGTTCCAAAAAAATGTATGAACTCACCGCTGACGGTCTTTGCTTTTCCTTGTAGAGTTTTACTGAACAGTTTTCCTGAATAGGTGGTGATATTGACTAAGTATTCAGTGTTCAGCTGCAGACGTCCAAGCATGGCAAATGTTAAATTTGTTCTTCCATTTCCCCGAGGCTCCGTAATTATTTCATTAAAATATATGGTAATGACATCGAGACTGTTGTTGAAGATGCCTATGGACTGCAATAGATCATTGTCGTTGATCACTTGCAGGAACAGCATGCTCCATACACCATCGGGGAGAGACCAACTGCAGGATATATTCTCCGTGGAATATGGGAAGCAAGAAAAGTCTCTGACAGCTGCTGGATCTGGGGGAAAAAGGTTGGTGAATGGGGTAGTTGGGGGGGGAAGGGGATGAAGGATTGCTGAAGATGAAACTTACTGCTGATATTATCAATGAACATTAATCAAACCCATTTGATTCATAACACAGTCGCAAAAAAAAATTGAGACATTGCAGGGGCTCAGTTATGCGCATGTGCGTGCATGTGAAACACATATGGCGCCTGAAATTGTCGACTACATTGGCAATGCGTCCGTGCCAACATTGGCCCTGATTCCCCTCGGTGCTCCTCTCCATTTATTATCATGCGTTTAGAGTATTTGGCTGCTATAAGTTTCCACATGATGATAAGCCACTTCGTTTATCTATCAATTATGATCGCCAGGTCGCTTCTGAAAAAAGTGCTACAAAGCTCAGTGGGCCTTAAATGGTACAATTAAACTAGTTTATCGTTGTGCGTGCCGGGGTTACATCTCTGTATGATGATAGATAACCGGGCCTTTTCTCGTGTGGCCCCCTGGCTGTAGAGTTCACATCCCCTGGACGTTCACTATGCTGACTCCCTAGCTTTATTTAAATTGTGCCTTAATACGCACTTATTTTAAACAAAATTTTCTATTCCTTGAATCTTTAAGTTTGAGGTTTGATTTTATTGAGTTGAGCCTGCACGTGTGTGTTGTTTGTACATCGCCTTCTGACCTCTAGGAGCAAGGCGCGTTAGCAGTGTAAATTAATATTATTAAATCATTATTACCAGGCTCAACGATTACGTCTGCCTACTTTAAAACAGCCCAAATCACATCCTTACGTGTTTTTGACCTACTTATACCTAAAGAGAATACTGGCCTGTCAATATGACCAGTGTGAATCGTGTATGTCTATTTTAAAAACAGGGGCAATGGCACCATTACATGGTGGTGAAACATTTTCCATACCAAATAATGTAATACAGTATATTATACGCAATGTACTTGTGATATATAGTAGCATACACACTACTATTTAAATTAATATAGTGCGATCAACAGACTGTATAGGTACTTACAAGTTCTGTCCATTACCACATCTGACCAATATGAGACAGACCCATCGGAAGCCTGCACAGACACGGAGTAGTTCATTCCAGGAACCAGACCAGTAAATGTTGACGAGTTTGAGTAAATCGGGAGTGTTGTAACCAAGTTTCCACTCGCAGTCTCTCTCAAGTAGGCCCAGTAGGAGAACGAGTCTGGGAGATAAGTCGTTCCTGAGACTGTCATGGTCGTGGTAGTCTTGCTAGTGATGGTCAAAAAGATGTAACTTGACACTGAAATGGCCACATGCAAGCAAGACATTTTAATGCCATGTTTTAGTTATTTTACGATAGTTAACGCGAATAATGAGAAAAACCAAGAGCAAACAATGTCAGCATTATGTGGTGGTGAAACGCTTTGAATACTAAATAAAGTAATACAACGTGTAATATATGCAATGCACTTGCAATATGTCGTAGCATACACTGATTACTGTCTATATTAATCTAGTCTGAACAATTGACCACAACGGAACTTACAGGTTCTGTCCATTACCACATCTGACCAATATGAGACAGACCCATCGGAAGCCTGCACAGATACAGAGTAGTTCCTTCCAGGAACCAAGCCAGTAAATGTTGTCACGTTTGAGTAAATCTGGAATGTTGTAACCAAGTTTCCACTCGCAGTCTCTCTCAAGTAGGCCCAGTAGGAGAACGAGTCTGGGAGATAAGTCGTTCCTGAGACTGTCATGGTCGTGGTAGTCTTCCTCGTGATGGTTAAAACGATGTAACTTGACCCTGAAATGGCCACATGCAAGCAAGACATTTTAATGGCATGTGTGGGACAATAGGAATGGAACACTTTTAATTATTTCCTCGTGCAGCAATGGAGTAAAGTGTGGTTTTGTGAAGGCCCCTATGTGCTGTGCAGTACATAAATGCAGTGCGTACACCAGCATGTGATACTGAGTCGGGCCTGTAGGTGGCTGGCAGGGTTTTTGAGTAACCAGACCTGAACACCAGTCGCGTGCTTAATGGTGACACGGTTGTGAAATTTCTGTGTGTAACACACGTGCTGTTGCATTTTACAGGTAAAGGACCCAAATGTTGGTTTTGATGGTTATAGACATGTTCTAGTCTTTAAGCTTGGCTTTGAATTGGTAGATTGTGATATATTCAATAGGAGGGGGTTTAGGACTGTACACTGTAAAGGATGACATAATGTAGTTAACACTGGTAATTATTTAACCCTAATACTGTTTATTCTATAGCCATGCCCATGCACCCATAGTATGACTAATTGCAATGCTATTAAGAATGGAACACATTTGCAATTGTAAGTTGTACAATGGTGACAAATACAGTACGTATACAGTACATATACAGTGCAGATAATGGGTGTAAGATATCAGTATAAGTGGATGGTATGGATAGACAGTCAGCTTAGGATTAAAGTATTATTCGAATAGTGAAGTTTAAAGGTTATGATTATAGACAAAGATAATTTATCAGCAGTGAAATGGATTTAAGGGAAACTGTTATTGAGTAACCTGAAACTATACACCAGTCACTTGGTTAATGGCGACTTGGTTGTGTTGTATATATGCCTTTTTCCAAAATTCATATTAAGTCTAATTCGGCCAATATATACATATTTTTTAATCAACCGCGGTGTAGCACGAGGCACAAACAAAAATTGTAACAACCCCCTCACGAGCAGCTGCCCCTCTTCACACTCGAGGCCAGAGAGCCAGAGAGGGAGGAGAGGGAGGGGAGGGAGCTCCGGGAGCTCCGGCAGTACATATGTAATGCGGGCGTAAACGGCCTTGCGGATATGACGTCACGGGTGGGAGGAGTTAGGTCACGTGGGAGAGAGGGGTGAGGTCTTAAGGGAGAGATACCGGAAGAGACGGGAGAGTGTTGGGGACAGAGACACAGTGAGGCCACGCAGGGCGGAGGTTGGAGAGTGGCGAGATCGCCACACACACAGTAAGACTCGGCACCGTCGGCCAGCGGTGACCGAGCACGGAGGAACAGGGAGCAGCGGTGGAGCTGCAGTGAGAGCAGCCGTAGGGCTGCACCAGGGACCAGCAGCGGAGCTGCAGGAGCGCGGAAGGCTACGGGAGCGAAGGCAGCTGTGGAGCTGCCAAGCGGGGAGGCTCTGAGCGAGGGCCGTGTGGGACAAGTGTAAAGAACCCAAATAAAGGACAACGGAGACAGACCCAGTGATCGAGTCCTTTATTAAAATGGTGTCAGAAGTGAAACGGCATGTCAAAACAGCTCAGAAGAAAGAATATTCCTGCACCATCATCTGCTACATCATCCGACGACGACGACCTTCCTCAGGCGGTGGACCTGCCTGCGATGGAGGAGGAGATCCGTGCGGGAGCGAGTACGGGTCCGGGAGTCCAAGACGTCGCCGCGTCGGTGGACCCGTCGGCGCCGGAGGATGCGGACTTGAGATGGAAACAGATGGCGGCGCAGCTGTAGACACTGAAAATCGTGCTGGCGCAATTGTGCGAGCTCGTCACGCCGAGGACGGCTGTGGGGAGAGCCGATGGTGGTCTGCAGGCTGCCGCCTTGCCTGCGCTGTCGGAGCCATCGGCCACGCGGCACGAAGACACCATCTTGGGCGTTGCAGGAGAAGAATGGCGGGAAGCCGCCATCTTGCGCTCACCGCGGCGGGAGGCCGCCATCTTGAACACGTTGTGATGCGACGCCATTTTGAATATGCCGCGTGATGAGTCATCGGCTGAGAACGGCGCTACAAGGAGTCGCAGTCGTCATCTCACAACTGTTAAGGAATTCTCCATCGGTGGCGATTGGAGTGCTTTCGCCTGCAGATTTTTGGCGGCGGTACGCTCTGCAAGGTGGACTGACCCTGAGGCATTGGAGGTTCTGCCGACTCTTCTCGACGACGAGTCGGTGAGATTCTTCCGCTCAATAAAAGCCGAGAAGAAGAAGACGTTGAGAGGAGTTTTCGACGAGATGGCAGATGCATATGAGCCACCGGATGATGCTCATCGCCGGTTTGTTCAACGCCAGCTAGCACCCGAGGAGTCGCCGGTGGCATACAGGGGTGCTGTATTGGAGTTGGCCATGGCTGCATACCCGGAGACGGAGCCTGACCTGCTCGAACCTCTCATTTTGGGAAAAATGCTGGAGCTGTCCCGGGATTTGGGGATTCCTATGCCGGTGTGTGGCCACGAAAAGCTCACGTCCTGGGCGGCCGCTAAATGTCTTGATGCCCAGTTCAACCTGCGCCGTTGGAAACAAGTCACGGCATGGACGGGGGGGCCCCACCAGAGGCTGTGCGTCCGGTTTACGATTCCTGCGTCGCTG
This sequence comes from Lampetra fluviatilis, assembly GCF_964198595.1. Lineage (NCBI taxonomy): Eukaryota > Metazoa > Chordata > Hyperoartia > Petromyzontiformes > Petromyzontidae > Lampetra > Lampetra fluviatilis. The sequence continues at coordinate 5,071,130 of NC_136322.1, read as the reverse complement.
CGAACGGGGGTAGCATGGGCATTGTGGGCCAGGTGGACGCTCAAATATCTATCGGGGGAGTGTTGGCCTCGGGAATTCTGTTAATTTCGAGGTCCCTTGCAGTTCCTTGTTTGTTGGGAACTGATTTTCTGGCCAAGATGCCCATTCTAATCAGAATTAATGAAAACTGCATTGAATTACCGGGTGGGCGAAAAATTTCATTTCTACCGTCGCCCTGGGGGCGACCTGCTCCGGTTGCCCAGGTGCAGGCGCTGTCCGAGGTATCTGTTGATATTCCACCTGGCTCACAGATGCTTATCCCCTTGCGATATCGGAAGCCTGTGCCTGGGCGTCAAGGTGCAATTGGGGTTTTGTTGTCGCCGTCCGCCACCATAACGGGCGGATCGGCGCTCGTCGGGGCGCAAACTATTGTCCGGTCGGACCAGCAGCCGTTTCTACAGGTGCTTAATGCAAGTACCGAAAATGTGTGTGTGCCGGCTGGTACGGTTGTGGCACATGCCACTACGGCGTTTACGGCACAGGATTATTTGAGCAGCCAGGTCATGGTTGGTGGTGTTTCAGGGCCTGGGGCCTCAGATAATCGCTGGATCGCCGAATTGTGTGGGGAGAATGCTTCCCTTTCCGGGGAACAACATTGCGCGCTTCGTAAATAATTGTTGAGTTATTCTGACGTGTTTAGCTCCGACGATTTGGACTTGGGACGCACCTCGTTGCTTTACCATCATATTGACACAGGGGACGCTGCCCCTATTCAGTTGAACTCGCATCGGATGAGTCCGGCGGAGCAAGATCAGGTTCGAGGGGCAGTGGATGACATGTTGGCTGCAGACATAATATCTCCATCTAACAGCCCATGGGGCGCGCCTGTTGTTTTGGTTAAAAAGAAGGACGGCAAATTGCGATTTTGTGTGGATTTTCGGAAATTAAATAAGGTGTCTGTGGCAGATGCGTACCCCCTGCCGCGTATGGATGACTCCCTCGATGCCTTGTCGGGGGCGAAGTTCTTTTCAACGCTAGATCTCTCTTCGGGATTCTGGCAGCTTCCCCTTGACGAGCCCTCGCGGGAGAAGACTGCTTTCCGTACGCCGCAGGGGTTATTCCAATGTAATTGTCTGCCGATGGGGTTGAATGCTGCCCTGCCACATTTCAAAGGTTAATGGAGCTGGTGTTAACGGGGTTGCAGTGGGAGACATGTCTGATATATTTAGACGATATTATCGTCTTCAGCCGCACATTTGACGAGCATTTATTGCGGTTGGAGGCTGTGTTCGCCAGGATGCGTTCCGCTAATTTGAAACTTAAGCCTAAGAAATGCCACCTACTGCAACGGTCCGTGCGCTATTTGGGGCATATCGTTAGTGCGGACGGGGTGGCCACGGATCCGGACAAAACAGCGTGCGTCCGTGACTGGCGAACCCCAGCCACGGTGGGGGATGTACATCGGTTTTTGTTGTTTGCCTCATATTATCCGAATTTTGCAACGATCGCGAGGCCCTTGCATCTCCTTACGGGTAAAGCACGAAAATTTGCTTGGGGACCGCCAGAAGAGGCGGCGTTTCAGGACCTGCGCGATCGATTGGCTACGGCGCCGATGTTGGATTATCCTGATTTCGATCACCCCTTCATTCTGGATACGGACGCGAGTGACACGGGCATTGGGGCCGTGTTGTCTCAGTCCAAAGGTGGTGTGGAGCGCGTGGTGGCGTACGGTAGCCGGGTTTTGTCTCCCGCAGAAACCCGCTACTGCGTCACACGCAGGGAACTTTTGGCAATTGTTTTCTTTCTCCGCCAATTTCGACCGTATCTATACGGTCGTTCGTTTATTGTACGCACGGATCATGCGGCCTTGCAGTATGCTCTCAAGATGGACCAACCATCCGGCCAATTGGCACGGTGGTTGGACACACTGCAAGAATTTTTCTTCCAAATTCACCATCGGAAGGGGGTGTGTCACTCGAATGCGGACGCGCTTTCTAAGTTGCCGCAGCGATTCCCTTGCGCGTGCGCATCTGGGACGCATAGATGTGCGCCAATTCAGCATCCCCCTCAGCCTGTTGCGTTGGCGGTCGAGGTGCCTCAAGCTCCAAAGGAGCCAGGACCGGCTGATGGGATTTTGAATCTTCCAAGGGCTGTGTGGATTCGGGAATAAATGTTGGATGATTCATTGGTCACGTTACGGAATCGGCCTGCGAAGAAGAGTGGGGGACTGGGTACGGGGGGTATGCCGGAAACCGCTCTCCGCGATGGTCTGCTGATGTGGAGGGAAGGGTTACAGGAACGCTGGCGTCTGGTTGTACCGGCATCCTTGCGGTACGAATTGATTAGGACTCTGCATTGCGACACGCTTTTACATCTGGGGGTGCAGAAGACCCTATTGACGTTGCAGCGAGACTACTTTTGGCACGGCATGACAACGGATGTCGTCGGTCACTTTCGCGCGTGTCCCGATTGTGCCCGGCGAAAACCACCTAAACAACCATATGTGCCGCCGATACAGTCTATTCAGGTGTCTCGAGTTAACGAATTGGTGGCGTTGGACATTTTGGGACCCTTCCCGCCATCCGCTAAAGGTAATACTTGCTGGTTGGGGTGGAGTACCTCTCCCGCTGGCCGATGGCCTGGCCGTTGCCTGACCAGTCAGCGGCGTCTATCACAGACGCCTTTCTATTTGGGTACGTTATGGACAAGGGGGCGCCGGAGAGGCTCCTCACAGACCAAGGCCGGAATTTTTATTCTAAATTGTTGGGGGAAGTGTGTGCGGCTCTTGGAACTAAAAAGATACGGACATCTCCTTACCAACCACAAACGGATGGTATGGTCGAATGGCTGAATCGGACTTTGTCCGCCATGTTGTGTCACACGGTGAGTGAAAAACAATCAGATTGGGATTTGCATATCCCTGGGGTACTTTCGGCATACCGGATGACGCCGCATGCGGCTACAGGATATTCGCCGTTTTTCCTTATGTACGGTCGCGAAAACGTGCCGCCGATGGATGTGCAGTTGAGACCTGGAGTGAGGGGACCCGCTAAGCCTCTTCCTGATTACATCCAGGACACCGTTTGCCGTGTTACAGAGGCGCGGGAAGGGGCCCGCATGGCTACGGCCAAAGCCCAGGCCCGGAACGAGCGGTGTGCTCGACGCTCTAAGGGGGAGTGCCCCTGGAAGGTGGGGGACATGGCCTGGCTTCATTGCCCGCAGGTGCGGCCAGGTACCTCTCCTAAATTACATAAACCATGGCAAGGGCCGGTTCGCCTCATCGAGGTTCCCAACCCACAGTCTGCGCGTGTTCGGTTTGGATCTCGGCGTTGGTTCGTTCACACGTCTCGCTTGAAACCATATGTGGCCCCTCGACCTGATGCGTCATCTCCTGATGTTGCCTTGCCGGGGTCTGTGGCTGCCGACTCACCCTTGCCTGTGCCTGTTGACCTTGCAAGAGCGCCTGTCGTGCCTTTTACAGACAAGCCGGCCGTGACACTACAGGAGGCAGGGGACTCTGCTCGGGGTGTGCCTACCACGGCTGCGGGGACTCCGAGCCCCGCCGCCCTTCCGACCCCGCCGCAGACACGATTGCTAGACACCCCCGATGCTGGGCCTTCAGGGACACGGGACCGGGACGTTGACGGGCCTCCAATAGCGACAGGAGGACTTCATCCTGTCGCTCCTAAAACCCCGTCACGTTCCCGTTCTGCAGGAGGGCCGCCGCCCGTCCGGGACAGACCGGCGACCCGCACGCGGTCAAAGTCTCTTACATTTCGTTGAATTTTACTGTTGTGTTCTTGTTTTTCTTGTTATATTTATTGTATGCTTCGTTGTCCTTGCATGTGTGATGGTTGTGTTCGCTCGCATTACTCGTTGTCGTCATTGTTCAGCAGAGGTCGGCTGGATTTTCTCTACGGGGGAGGGTGGCGTAATGCGGGCGTAAACGGCCTTGCGGATATGATGTCACGGGGGGGAGGAGTTAGGTCACGTGGGAGAGAGGGGTGAGGTCTTAAGGGAGAGATACCGGAAGAGACGGGAGAGTGTTGGGGACAGAGACACAGTGAGGCCACGCAGGGCGGAGGTTGGAGAGTGGCGAGATCGCCACACACACAGTAACACTCGGCACCGTCGGCCAGGGGTGACCGAGCACGGAGGAACAGGGGGGGTCAATAGATGCGGAGTCGATAGGGTTCATTAGCCCACACACATGCGGACTACAAGAGGTAGCGTCGGTTATTATTATATGGTGAGGGGAGAATAAAAGATCCGGGACAAAAGTTGGGGGAGCCTCCACATGCCAAGTGGAGTTGTCATAACAAAAGTCCTGCAGGGTGGTGACTGAATCCCAAAAGGGGGGAAGGAGGGGGGAAGGAGGGCACCGTCGGCCAGGGGTGACCGTGCACGGAGGAACAGGGAGCAGCGGTGGAGCTGCAGTGAGAGCAGCCGGAGGGCTGCACCAGGGACCTGCAGCGGAGCTGCAGGAGCGCGGAAGGCTACGGGAGCGAAGGCAGCTGTGGAGCTGCCAAGCGGGGAGGCTCTGAGCGAGGGCCGTGTGGGACAAGTGTAAAGAACCCAAATAAAGGACAACGGAGACAGACCCAGTGATCGAGTCCTTTATTACACATATACTAAAATTGAAACGATACAGAGAAGATTAGCATGGCCCCTGCGCAAGGATGACACGCAAATTCGTGAAGCGTTCCATATTTGTGTTTCTTGTTGGTGTCTATGAACACGTAACACACAATGGGACTAATGTTACACGGGAAAACCTCGTTATATATTTGATTAAAAATCGGAGCACATAAGCAAAAAAAATAGAAGTAAAAAAAATGTACGGAAAAAATACTGAGCATCTTTCCCGTTTGATCGTTTAAAAAAAACCATAAAAGAAAAGAAAAAAACACCGCGAGGGAAGGTGGGGGCGCTGAGGGGGCGCACCGGGGGCCATCTCGAGGAAACTTCCTTTGTTGGCGGGATGGCTCGAGGAAGCAAATTATCACCCCCAATAAAGTAGAACAAACACACACACACACGGACACACATACCACTTCCCCTCCCCAACAGCAAAGCGACATCAAAGGAAATTCGGGTCCTTTGCGAGAAGACGCGCGAAGAGGGGAGGGAATTTCACGTTTTTTTGTTTAAGCCCGAACACAGATCGTGCAGTCTCAGTATTCTCGCGACGGAGGCTTGCGAGGGAGGATCGCAAGGGGCAGGCTCCGGGGCATGGCCTCGAGACCAACCATGGGTGTCGCCTCGCCGAGTGAAGGGACATGTGTTGTTAAGAGCTGAGTTCGGCATGAGCCAACAGAGTATCGCTGAAAGTTTTATTCTACAATTATCCTGATGTGTTGAGTCGCTCGCAAAGTCAAAGATTGTGATAAGTTGGATTACACTAAGCTTTCCCAGTCGGCGAAGAGGTGTGCGAATACAATTACAAGTTTTGAGAGTGAATTCCAGCAGCTGCAGCTGAAGTTGCGCTAATGAGCAATCAACCAGGAGGAAGGGCGGAAAGCGCCAAGCATCGACCAAGCGAGCAGATAGCATCTGGCGATGTACGATTGCGCTGAAAGCGCAATCGTACATCGCCAGATAGCACGGAGTAAGAGAGAGAGCGCACCACCAGCGTCACCAAACAAGAGTGTCGGCACCGGTAACCAGCGGACGAGCGACGAGAGCCATCGTGCATCGCCAGAGAGAACGGAGCAGTGGAAAGAGCCTGAGCCAGCGCAGCCCTGAAGTAAGGGCGGGTGTCCGTGTGAAGCTGGCAGCTGCACGATCAAAGAGAGAGCACGGAGCAGTGGAAAGAGCCCGACCTGCCGCTCGTGAGCAAGAGTGTCAGCGCCAGCGAGAGCGGCGTGTGTTCGACCACATACACCGACCTGCACCAGCTGGGAACCAAGGCATCCAGCAGTGGAGAGCAACATTGCTGCTGCCTCAAAGAGAATGAGCAAGAGTGAGGAACGGCGGCCCAGCGGACGAACTGTGCGCGCTGACGACGGAATCATCGCGCACCGCCGACGGCGAGCGTCGTGCCGACTCGTCATCCAGCTGCGGAGAGAGCCGGAAGTAACGGCAAACCCACCCGGGCGAGAGAGCGAGAAAGAGCAAGCAGCTGTTCGTATGCCCCTCCCCCACCCTCACAAGCTCGCAACGCAGCGCCCGGCGTCTGCTTAATACAAATATTTATCAAGGGACAAACCAACACACACACACATCAAACCAACCCGAGCCAATCATAAGAAGACTACTTATAAGAGTGCATGAACCATTAGCTGATCGTGAAGACATTGGTGCTCATTGAGTGATAATAATACAGTCGTTTATACGTACATTAGTCGTTATATTATTATTATTATTATATCTTTTTTAATCGCGTAAAATTACCAATAGATTCATCGATGCAAACTAAACTTTTGAAAACGTGTTACGAATCTACACGCTCACAGGGAGAATATTGTGTTAAAACCTTTCTTTTGATCACAGACTCTTGCTCACGAATTAATTTAAGCTTAGCCAAAAGATAGGCATCTCGCGTAAGCGGGCACACACACCGCCGCACACCATTGTTCCAAGACATTTAGTTAATTATATTATCTTGCCAATGCATCTATTGACGTATACTTTTGCCTCCGGGATATAATAATTTGCTTTTTATTGCCTTTCGTATGAATATCGTCGTATGCATGTTTTAAGGACTTTCCCTATCACCGTATATGCTCGCGTTACTCGGTGGAATTAATCAATTGTTCGGTTACCCAGTTTAACAACGTAATCATTGATGGTTAAATGTACGGATAAATGAGGGAAATTTCCCCTGTGATACTGTGGATAATTCCAAGCATGAGAGTTCGCATATTAGAGTGTTACGTTTTTGTTTAGAAGAGTCTGAGTGCTTCTTTCCTGAGTTAATGCGTAATAATCTTAATTATAAGAACTGTATCCTGCGTTGACATTGGAATTTGGAGACCTGACATAATCACACTAAGACATAATCAGTAAATGTAAAAGCAACTCATTGTATTGTCCCGATTGATAGTACGACCCTAGACAACGAAGCTAAGCCTAATTATCATAACCGTACATATTAGCATAAGCGCATACATTCGCATAAAATAATATGATAATCTCCATTAATAGCATAATGTATTCGCATATTTGCAACAAAATAGCGTGCTTTACGATAATTACGCATTTTTTCAATATTCATTTAAAAATTTTAACCCGACATATACAACAGTTGGATACTTCTGTGTGTAACACACGTGCTGTTGCATTTTACAGATTATCACAATGAATGCGTTTGCCCTCGATTTGGAACACCTGCCCACGTCCTTCATTTCGAGTGTACAACATATTTTGGCGAGCCTGGCAGGATAGTTTCCCAGAGTTCACTGACAGGGATCAACTCTTCCAACGAGATGGACCAAGCAATTGTACGGGCACCATGTGTAAATACACTCGTGCAAGGATTTGAACGGCCTTCACATCATGGCACTGGAACAGCTGAAGGATAAGGTCAATGCTGCCTTGGATCAGCTGCAGAGAGCCCAGCTCACGGAAACATGTAGATGTTTGAGGTGTTTCCATGATTATAAGACTGTTGAAGATAATAGCAGACATGCTTTAATTCGTATGGCAGAAATAGTACTCGATGAAGTTGAAGGCCAAGAAGAAGATTTTGAAGCCTGTGCTTGTGTTCAAAACCTGCTGTCTTTCATTGAGACAATAGAGGATAAAGACAAAGACAGCAAGAGAACAGGTGAAACACTTCCACAATCAAAACAATCTGAAGATATGGATGGTGAAATACAAGAGTCACAAGAAGATTCCAGAAAAACCCTTGAGGAAAGAAAACCTCAAGTGAAGGTTGAACAAAACCAGAGCAGCATTGGAACTCGTACGAATGGCCAGACCAGGAAATGTGTCAGAAGTCACAATACAGAGATAATTCAGGATCTGTAGGCAGATTGGTGGAGAGCAGAAAAACAAGTTATCTTACACCAATCTGATGCACCAGATCGACGCAGGAATCCGTAAGAGCCATGCTGAGTCTGACATCATTGAGGTTGTTATCAGAGCAATCAGTCCTGGTCTGAATTTGAGGGACATGCTAGAAATAAAACAAGATTTGACTATTTACAAGTTAAAAACCATTTTGAAGGGACACTGTAGAGAACAAAGCATTATTTGATTAACATCTCTCAGGAGCCAAGAGAATCTGCACGAAACTTTTTGTTTGAAGCTATCGAATTAATGGACTCTGACGAGCAGAAGACAGATTGGAAGAACTTCCTGGCCAAGGTAGTGCATGCTTATAACTGTACTCGTAGTGAAGCAACATAATTCTAACCTTTTTATCTCCTGTTTGGGAGGTCTCCAAAACTACCAGTGGATCTTATTTTTGGTTTCGAACACCACGGAGAGGGAGGATCCTAAAAGCAATATGTGGAAAAGTGGAGAGAGCGGATGGTGGAAGCCTACAGAATAGCATACAACTTTGCAACAAAAAAACTCACTAAAGGGAAGGGCCAGTATGACGAGAAAATCCATTAGGCAGAGCTACAGCAAGGCAATCATGTCCTGGTGAGAAACATGAGTTAGAAAGGGGGACCAGGTAAAATTTGCTCCTTATGAGAGGACAAGGTGTTTATTGGTATTGGGAGAAAAAGTAATGACAGCCCAGTTTATGAGGTCTAACCTTAGAATGGTGAAGGGAGAACCAAAATGATTCATCGGAATTTGCATCTGCCTTGTTACTTCCTTACAATTGAGCAGCCGTCACAAAATCAACGGAGTAAGAAAGCAATCAAGAAAACTCACCAAACAAGGACAAGATGCCCATGCAAAGAAACGCAGGAACCAACAGACAATGAATTGGTAACGGATAAAGAATTTGAGTTTACTATAGTTGACAAAAAACTGATCAGCAAGCTATAGTAATACAGGACACGCAGTCACCGTTGAACCCAGAAGCTGAAGAATTCCACCCACACAAGACAGAAGGTTAACAACAGTTATCAGAAGCAGGCAAGAAATATGTATGAGAGTAGTCATCACAACAGAAGACTCGACCCTCAAAGAGAGAGAAGACAGCCAAAGACACCTATGACAAGTTGGGCTAACCTAACATTGTGAGAAGGAGCCCATGGAGAAACAAGGGTCTTTTAACTACAACATGGGTGATTTAGACAAAATATTAGCAGTGATAATATGGTTGTGAAGTTGTTGAAGATTTTTTTTGTAATTGTTGTGTTTAATATGTTAAGAAGGGGTTATTGCTTGAGATGACACATAAAACAAAAATGATGAGGAAAAGGTTTAAAGTATGTTGGTAGGGCGATTAGTAAGTACCTAAGAGCTAAATTCCACAGGGCATTTACAAGCTGGAAAGGATGTTTTTCTTAACAAGTACTGGGAGAATAATCTTAACCATTTCTGATGAGTAAAATGTGAAGCATGGTTTAATAATACCAGAGTGTCTGGTAATTCCAAAAGCATAATACAATGCTTGGTCTCCTATCTCTTCGTGCACAAAGAGTTTGAGCTAACTCAAAATAGAGAGCTTAGCACTGTACACTGTAAGATGATGTACTGTAGTTAATACTGGTAATTATATAATCCTAATACTGTTTATTCTATAACCATGCCCATGCACCTAGAGTATGCCTAATTGCAATGCTATTAAGAATAGAACACGTGTACAGTAGTAAGTTGTACAATGGTGACAAGTGAAGTACATATAAAGTACATATACAGTACAGATAATGGGTGTAATATATCAATATAAATGGATGGTATAGATAGACATTTCAGCTTAGGATTAAAGTAATATTCGAATAGTGAAGTGTAAAGGTATTGATTTGAGACAAAAATGGTTTATCAGTAATGGAATGTGTTTAAGGGAAACTAAAAATAGGTATTTTTACCCTTTTTTCTGCCAACAAAACTGACACCTTTTTACACGGAATCATGTTTGCATTAATCCCAATACCTGCGGTCAGAATGCAAACAAAAAACAACTCTGATAATGTATGCATTGTCCTTGAAATTGATTGGTCCACATCAGAGACAGCTTTTCTTGGAGCCCAGTCTCACATAGTGTTGGCGTCATCTGGTCCAGAAAGTCTTCGAATTTAGATTAAATTATTCTTAACGTGGATCAAATTTTTTTTTTAACGACATTGTGATTGTTTACAAATGCCTTCTAATAAAATACCGAGATTATATTTGTGGTGATTGCTTTTGCTTGTGAAAATGCATTTCTTCTGTGGTGCTCACCCAAATGAATATCTGTGTAGTGGTGGTGTTGACGTGCGCCGACTGTGACAGTGATGGATCACGGGGCGGCGCGGGGTGCGGGGTTGGGCACGCGTTGTGGGCGTGGTGTGGACGCGCGCGCCGGGAGTGACAGATGACGGGGCGGCGCGGCGTGGGTGGTGAGGCACGATGAGATGTGGGAAAACAGGATCGTAGCCAGCGCCCAGCGATTGGTCGAATAAGTGGGTGCTCGCAGCGACGTCCGCAGGTGGGGTATAAAGGGGGACGCGCGAGAGCACTCGGGGAGAGTTACCCAGTTGAAGACCCGAAGACGGAGCTGAAGACCTAGTGCCCCGAGATCCCTAGTCCCGCCGTCCTTGTGGGGACCGGGGCCCTGTGTGGCTCGGAGGCGAGGCTGTGGGACCCGGGGTCCGACGCCCCCGTGGGTCGGGCTGGGGACCCACAGTCGAGACGGATACCCCGGGCAGGGAGTGTCCCGAGTAGCTCAGTGGCGTTAGTCGCCGAGTAGCTAAGTGGATGTTGGTCATCCGAGTGGCTCAGTGGCGTTAGTCGCCGAGTAGCTAAGTGGGTGTTTGTCACCCGAGATACTAAGTGGATGTTGGTCATCCGAGTAGCTCAGTGGGCGTTAGTCGCCAAGTAGCTAAGTGGGTGTTTGTCACCCGAGATACTAAGTGGGTGTTTGTCACCCGAGATACTAAGTGGGTGTTTGTCACCCGAGATACAAAGTAGGTGTTAGTCACCTGTGAACGAGTTTGATAAAATAAAGAGTGTGTTACCCCTGAAGTCGTCTCCCGCCGAGTTACTACATTACAACTGGCGTCAGAAGTAAACCTGTCTTCAAGAAGTATGGACACGAGGAAGACTACCCGTACCCACGAGCGAGGTCGGGACGACGACGGCGTACCGGGGACACCAACCTCGGGAGGAGAGGACGAGGAGTTGCCGCCGATGCAGCACTTCGCGGTGATGGCCGACGCTCCGCTTGCCTCCGACACCAGCCTCCAAGACGCGCACTCCCGGTTGGCGGAGTTGCTACTCGCCGCCGCCGCTGTCTTGGCCGACATCTCCGTTCCGGCGAGCGGAAAAACGGCTGCGGGGTTGGTGGAGGAAGCGACGTTGGAGGAATCCCGCCAAAAGGCGCTTCGCGCCAAAAGTCTGGAAGTTGCCGCCGTTTTTGGGGGGCCGCCACCGATTGGCGGGAAAGACGGACGCCACGTGGCCGGACACCTCCGCTCAGCGCAGCCCATGTCATCAGCGCGCGCCGGAGCTCTCCATTTTGCGCCTGACAACCGAGCCGACACTTTACACAACTACAGCGGAGCGCGGGAAAATCTCTCCGACGTCGACGACGATCGGGTCCTCCAGCAAAGATTGCCCGCGCTGTCGGCGTTCAAGGCGGATGGGGGCGACTGGGGAGCCTTCCAACGAAGGTTCCTCGCTCATCAGGAGATGTCGGGGTGGTCCGACACCACTGCCCTGCGTGCGTTGCCAGCGATGCTTGACGACGACGCGCTTGCAGCTTTCACATCTGCTGCAAGGTCGTCCCGCTCTACGCTCCAGGCCGCACTACACCTGATGGCGAAGGTGTTCGGGCCGCCCTCCACGTGTCGCCACCAGTTCTACGATCGGCGGAAGGTGGCTGGAGAAACGACGCTCGCCTATCGCACGGCACTACTCGCCTTGGCGGACGCAGCTTTTCCCCGCATGGATAAGGAGGGGAAGGACGCCATGGTGACGGAGCAGCTGCTGGCGTTGGCCCACGAGTTGGGGGTCCCCATCAATGTGGCGGACGAGATGGATATCTGCTCCCTGGCGATCGCCACGAGCATTCACGCGTACGAGGTCCTCAAACGCAAGCCGGGGTCGTCTGCAAATGGGCGGGGAACGCGGCACTGGCCGCCACGATCGCCGAACCTCAGCCAGCTGCGGATCAGGAGCAGGCCTTCGCTGCATCGCGTCCGGGGGAGTGGAGAACGGGAGGTCGTTCGCCCACACGTTCACCCCGCAAGCTGGAGCAACCGAAACCTACGACGTCCGTCGTCTGCTACAACTGCGGCCTTCGGGGTCACGTCGCAGCCGGGTGCCGGGCCCCGCGTCAGCGCGCCACAGGACCACGTCGGGACGACGACCAGGGCCACAAGTCATCCCAACAAAACCCGGCAAGTCGCGGCACCTCACACGTTCGGTCCACAAACACGGCACATTCGGGTCGCCGCTTGGCGGTGGGGGGTTCGCGGCTGGGTGCCAGTGGTTCATTTCGGCGAGGGGGGTCCGTACGCGGCCCGCAAGCAGTCGAGTGGTCCGAATTGGCCCACAGGATCGTGGCTGCGTCGGCCGGGTCGTCCGTGGTAACGGGGTTCATTGACGGGGTTGAGGTCCGGGTGCTTGTTGACACGGGTGCGTCGGCCACCATCATCTCGGACCTTATTTATAACATTCTTCCCGTCCAAAGTAGACCCCTTCTGCCAGTAGACGTGCCATTTTATGCGGCGAATGGGGGATCCCTGGGGATCATCGGCCAGATTCGGGCGACTATTTGCATTGGTGACATCAAATTGGCGGGCCCTATTTTTGTATCATCATCGCTGGCCGTTCCCTGTTTGCTAGGTACGGACTTTTTGTCCAAAATGTCCATCAAAATTCTTATAGATCAGGCCTGCATAGAGCTTCCGTCAGGTCGGCGGGTTGCGTTCTTGACGAGCCCTACCAAAATGCGCACGGTTTGTGCGACGGTGCAGGCGCTGGCAACTCATACTGTACGGGTGCCCCCGGGATCGCAAATGTTAGTACCCCTTCGGTTCAGGAAGCCACTCGAGGTGGGTGCGGAGGCACAGGGGGTGCTGTTGGGGCCGTCTAACAAGGCCAGAAGGGGCCTCGACTTAGCGGTTGCTCAAACCATGGTGAGAGGGGACAGTGAGCCGTTCGTAATGGTCCTGAATACGGGGTCGCGGCCGGCCGTAATTGCGCAGGGAACGGTGCTGGCTCACGCCGCGCCGCTACCCGTTGAGGAACGGCTCGTGGCTCAAGCAGATTTCACTGTAAAGTCGCATCCTCCAAGTGATGAGGGGATTGAGTGGTTGGACTCGTTGTGTGCCGGTTCTGCTAACTTGTCCGAGGTGCAATTGGGAGCATTGAGGGGTTTGCTACTCGAGTTTGCTGACGTGTTCAGCAAACATAAGTACGATATCGGCTGCACTGACCTGTTGCGCCACCACATAGCTACAGGGGACGCGGCCCCTATTCGTCAGAATCCCTTCCGGCTCAGCCCAGCCGAGAAGGAACATGTGCAATCGGCGGTTAATGATATGTTGGCGGCCGATATCATTTCGCCCTCTTCTAGTCCGTGGGGTGCTCCTATTGTCCTAGTAAAGAAACAGGACGGGTCCTTGCGGTTTTGTGTCGATTTCCGCCGCTTAAACAAAATCTCGATGGCGGATGCGTATCCGCTCCCCAGGATGGATGAGTCGCTGGATGCCTTGGCGGGAGCACAGTTTTTTTCCACACTCGATCTGCTTTCTGGATTTTGGCAATTGCCACTCGATAACGAGTCTAAACCTAAAACTGCTTTCCGGACACCTGGTGGCCTATTTGAATTCAACTGTTTGCCCATGGGCTTACATTCCGCTCCCGCCACGTTCCAGAGACTCATGGAATTGGTTTTGTCGGGCCTCCAATGGGATACCTGTTTGATTTATCTCGACGATATCATCGTCTTTAGTCGGACTTTCGAGGAGCACCTCCAGCGACTGAGAGCGGTGTTCCTCAGGATGCGTTCCGCTAAGCTTAAATTTAAACCGGCTAAATGTTTTCTGCTTCGGGAATCGGTCAGGTATTTGGGCCATGTCGTGAGTCGTTCAGGGATCTCGACGGACCCTGCTAAGACGCATTGCGTCAGCTCATGGCCAACGCCAACCTCGGTCACGGAGGTTCGCAGTTTCATTGGTTTCGCCTCCTATTACCGTCGTTTTGTCAAGCAATTTGCCACCATAGCCAGGCCCCTGCACGCTTTGACGGCTAAGGGTGTGAGGTTTCACTGGGGGGCGGAAGAGGAGGCTGCGTTCTGCTCCCTTCGTGACGCCTTGGTGCAGGCTCCCCCCTTGTGTTACCCCGATTTCACACAACCGTTTTTGCTTGACACAGACGCCAGCAACACGGGTATCGGGGGGGTGCTCTCACAGGTGGTCGGGGGGGTTGAACGGGTGGTCGCCTATGGTACTAGAGTTCTTTCCCCCGCCGAACAACGCTATTGCGTAACTCGTCGTGAATTGTTAGCGATTGTGTTTTTTACACAGCAATTCAGGCCGTATCTTTACGGCCGTCATTTTACGGTCCGTACGGACCATGCGGCTCTACAATACGCTATGCGCGTGGCACAGCCATCGGGCCAATTGTCCCGATGGTTGGAGGTCCTTCAAGACTACCAATTCACGACGATTTACCGCAAGGGATTGCGACACTCAAATGCGGACGCCTTGTCGCGTTTGCCTCCGTGCACGGACTGCACATGTTTGTTGGGATCGGCGCGGTGCAAACCCCCGGTCGCCGGCACCCCGGGAGTTGCGCTCGCCGCCACTGACACCCCGGGAGAGGACGCCCCCACGGGGAGGGATTCGCTGTTGTCGTTGCCCCTCATTGAGTGGGGCCGTCTCCAGATGTCCGACAGCTCCCTACTTACGCTACGTCGGAAAGTTGGCGCTCCCGAGGTAGGGGAGGCGCGGGTCGGTTCCTGGGTGTGCAGACAGGGCCTTTTGATGAAGTGGGACAACATGTCCCGGCGTCACGTGCTCGTTGTGCCTGTTGCTATGCGGGGTAGGGTTGTTCTGGCAGCTCATGAACGGCTCATGCATCTGGGTTTTCACAAAACGCTCGCCCTAATCCAGCGAGACTATTATTGGCCGGGGATGGGTAACGACGTGGCGAATATTCTTAAGGGATGCGTAGGGTGCGCCAAAAGGAAACCGCCACCAT
This sequence comes from Lampetra fluviatilis, assembly GCF_964198595.1. Taxonomy (NCBI): domain Eukaryota; kingdom Metazoa; phylum Chordata; class Hyperoartia; order Petromyzontiformes; family Petromyzontidae; genus Lampetra; species Lampetra fluviatilis. The sequence continues at coordinate 5,055,896 of NC_136322.1, read as the reverse complement.
TGGCAGCTAATCCACCGCTGCAATCCATTCAGGTTTCGCGTATAAACGAATTGGTAGCGTTGGACATCTTGGGGCCCTTTCCGGCTACACCAAGGGGAAATAGGTTCCTGCTGGTTGGCGTGGAATACTTCACCCGATGGCCTATGGCATGGCCGCTCGCCAACCAGTCGGCTGCGGCGGTGGCGGACGCCTTTGTCCAGGGTTATGTTTTGGACAAGGGCGCCCCCGAACGCTTGCTGACGGATCAAGGAAAGAATTTTTCGAGCGTTTTGTTGCGCGAGGTGTGCGACCTGTTGGGTACAAAGAAAGTGCGTACTTCCCCCTACCACCCGCAGACTGAGGGGATGGTTGAGCGTCTGAACAGGACGATTACGTCTATGTTGTGCCAACAGGTCTGCGACGATCAGGTTGATTGGGACTTACAGGTGCCGGGGGTACTCGCGGCCTATCGAATGGCCCCTCATGCGGCGACGGGGTTTTCCCCATTTTTTCTTATGTATGGGCGGGAGGCCGATCCGGCCATGGACGTCCAACTGGGGATTTCCCAGCCACGTGCAAAATCTAAATTGGCAGACCACATCAAATTTAATATCGCCAAATTGACTGAAGCGCGCGAGGCGGCGAGGTTGAATTCGCGGTCGCGGCAAATTGCGAACGAGAAATTGCATGAGCGGAGGGTGCATACGCATGATTGGAAACCAGGCGATAAGGCCTGGCTGCATTGTCCACATGCACCGTTGGCTACGTCCCCCAAGTTGTTGAGACCTTGGAGGGGACCGGTGGAAATTGTGCGGGTTGCACGACCCCAGAGTATACAGATTAAATGGGGGAAACGCCGTTGGTACGTGCACCCCTCCCGACTGAAGCCCTATGCGGCACCGTGTGACCCCGTTCTGTGCCGTGACGACCGGGCGTGTGATGTGACCGTCGACTCGGGGAGGGAGGTGTCGCAGGCTGATCCTCACGTGTCTCCACCTGACCCACCCCCAGGTGCCTCGGGCTTGATGGCTGCTGACCGTCGGGAGCCTGAACCCCGGGGCACGCACGGGTCCTCGATACCTGGCCGATGTCTTCCTGAACCGCCGGCACCACCGGACGTTCAACCGCGTCTGGTGCCGTACGACGGACCGGCAAGGCGGACTCGGGCTAGGGCTCAACAATTTTCATGAAGACGTTTTTCTCTACACCGAGCTCGCCCGGTGTTCCCCTCTGCCGGGGTAATGTCCCGTTGTAGGGACGCTCGGAAAAAAGGGGACACTGCACGAGTCGAAAGAAAAAAAAAAATTCCATTTATTTTCCTTTCTGCATACACATTGCTATTGTCACTCGCCGGTTTGTATATATTGTTCTATTGTCGCGGTGGCATTGGTTGATGGTTGCGGATGGTAGTGTTCGCGTTGTGTTGTGTTGTTACGTTAGTTGTTGTTCTTGTTGTTGTGTTGTGTTACGGGGCACACAGGGCGGTTTGTATATTTTTATAGCAGCCGGGTCGGCTGCGAGCTATGTGGTAGGGGGTGATGTAGTGGTGGTGTTGACGTGCGCCGACTGTGACAGTGATGGATCACGGGGCGGCGCGGGGTGCGGGGTTGGGCACGCGTTGTGGGCGTGGTGTGGACGCGCGCGCCGGGAGTGACAGATGACGGGGCGGCGCGGCGTGGGTGGTGAGGCACGATGAGATGTGGGAAAACAGGATCGTAGCCAGCGCCCAGCGATTGGTCGAATAAGTGGGTGCTCGCAGCGACGTCCGCAGGTGGGGTATAAAGGGGGACGCGCGAGAGCACTCGGGGAGAGTTACCCAGTTGAAGACCCGAAGACGGAGCTGAAGACCTAGTGCCCCGAGACCCCTAGTCCCGCCGTCCTTGTGGGGACCGGAGCCCTGTGTGGCTCGGAGGCGAGGCTGTGGGACCCGGGGTCCGACGCCCCCGTGGGTCGGGCTGGGGACCCACAGTCGAGACGGATACCCCGGGCAGGGAGTGTCCCGAGTAGCTCAGTGGCGTTAGTCGCCGAGTAGCTAAGTGGATGTTGGTCATCCGAGTGGCTCAGTGGCGTTAGTCGCCGAGTAGCTAAGTGGGTGTTTGTCACCCGAGATACTAAGTGGATGTTGGTCATCCGAGTAGCTCAGTGGGCGTTAGTCGCCAAGTAGCTAAGTGGGTGTTTGTCACCCGAGATACTAAGTGGGTGTTTGTCACCCGAGATACTAAGTGGGTGTTTGTCACCCGAGATACAAAGTAGGTGTTAGTCACCTGTGAACGAGTTTGATAAAATAAAGAGTGTGTTACCCGTGAAGTCGTCTCCCGCCGAGTTACTACATTACATCTGAATATAAACAATGCATATACTTACAGGTTCTATACGTGACAATGTCTGACGGTTGGGAGTTGATGCCACTGTATACTGTTACAGAAGCGTTATAACTTCTACCAGGGACCAGATCAGTAAATGCTTGTGTTGTAACGGTGGAAGGCAAAATGAAGCTCTTCACTGCTGTTGCATTGTAGGTTTCATTTAAGTAGACCATGTAATAGTCAACGTCTGAAGTCGGAGCCACCCATGAGACTGTTATGGCTGTAGGGCTGTTGACGATGACGGTAACATTGACTTGTGGAGGAACTGCAATGTCAAATTAACATGGTTAGGACAGACGAACTGCAAAGACTACTTACGTCATTAACTTAAGCCACTAAAGTGGCACGTGACACATTTATATACAACGATCACCATATATTTTGTATATATCCTCTTTTTTTGGTCCAACTATGTATTGATGAGAAAAGTACGTGTTTTTTGTTGCAACAATATAAGAACCCAATATTTAGCATACACCCCAACAAGGGGAGGGGGGTTTACAAAAATTATGTGGACTGAGGCCCTCAATACTCCTGGGTCTATAGATGGGGAGGAGATTGGGCTAATTGACCTACATACGTACAGACTAAGGGAGGGAGCGTCAGTTATTATTAGTTAGTGAGGGGAGAATAACGGGTCGGTGACGAAAGTAGGGGAAGCCTCCATATGCCAAGTGGACTCAGCTGTCCTGCAGGGGGGAAGGAAGGCCATTCCTCAAGGGCCCACCTCCTCCCACCGACCTCAGTACATGTGTTGCGCCATAACAAGGCGCTGTAAGCAGCTTACCTGCCACAACGCTCACGGGCCGACACGGGGCAGCCAAGAAAGAGCGAGGTGTGTCGGGGTTGACCGAAGGTCAAACCCCCTCCCCCCTGGGGGGCCGTGACCGGAGGTTGACACCCAAGACCCCCTAGGGGCTGGGGGCTGAGGGGGATGGGCTCCCCCCACCCCTTCCTAAGATCCCTTAAGATTTAAGACCCTCTTAAATATTAAATCTTAAGGGGTATAACCAGGAGGTTTCTACCAGTCTATTAGGAAGCCACTGGACCTATGCACGTTTACATGAAGGTTGAAGTCCTATTTCTTTAGAACTGCTTTTTGTGTGTTAGTTCGTTGTCCTTCCCTCGCAACTCTGATTAGCACGGTTGGCTACATATGGTGCAAAAGAAGTTCAACATAGATACAAGGGCAGGTGTGAAATTCTTCCGTATGGCTAATGTAGATGCAGAGCAACAACTACAATTTCACATTCAGGTTGTCAAGCCAGTTAACCGCGTCAGGAGAAGCGGAATGTATCACTGTGATGTCTCCTTTATATTTGTGGATCGGGCATTGGGTCGTCATATGTTGTAAAGTCTCTGTTCTGAATGACCTCAGTCGCACACTGGACAGTCTTTAATTTTCCATTTGTGGATCAGGTATCCGCATTTACTGCCATGGTTTGTGCAGATGCGGCTTAGAGTTGACCATGAGCTTTGTGGAACATCAAACCCATGGATATTCTGCATTGGGTCTTTCAAAGGGTATTTGTGAATTCTTTTGAACTCCATTCAGCTCTCCAGGGTTCATCGGGGTTGAACCTGCATTGTATAAGGGGAAGCACATTGGTTCTAATGGGCTTGTGTGACTTGAAGTAATGACGAGGGACGTTAGTGATGTACTGATGAATGGCAAGGCGACTTTCCTCGATTCGCAGGACTCCCCGCATGGTTGCAGTTTTGCGGCGGATGGGTGGGGAAGGCATATTTAGCTGCACGTGCAGTCAGGTTGTTGGGGTCCGCTTCAGGGTTCCAATGAAACACCACATTGTAGTGTTTAGTTGAACATCAGCAAGTCGAGTGTGACAGCTTCTGGTCCATACTGATGCATAGTAATCGGCAACAGAGTACACAAGGACCACCGTTGATGTCCTTAGCACTGGTGATGATACTCCCCAGCTTGTGCTTGCCAGTTTATAGACCAGGTTGACCCTTGTTTTGATCTTGGCTTCATTCAGATAGGTCAGAGTGGTGTCATGTCACACATTATTGCCACAGAAGGTAACTTTCAGACTGTGCGCTGGTCTTGAATTTCTTCTGGAATATGGTCTCAATGTGCATCGCATGTGCCAAAATTGGGTCACAGCAGCTGCATCAACGCTGGAATCCCGCTTATTCTGCAGGGATCAGACTCTACCATTCTCTGGAGGATTATGTTTTCCAGGAGTTTTTAGGTCGTGCACATGAGTGATATTGGCCGAAAGCTTTCCAGGTTACCAGTTGGCTTTCCCAGTTTGGGTACGGCAATGATTATTGCCTCCTACAATACTTTTGGGATTCATCCTATTTTCATAGTTTTGGTGTACAGTTTTGCCAGGTCCCCTAGAAGCTAAGTGATGAAGGAATTTGTGGGGGTGGGCAGCCTTGTTTTTCTTCATTTCAGCCAGACCCTCCCTCACTTCCTCTGTGTTCATGGCGGTGGGGTCTTGTGCAGACAGTGAGGCAATTGTCTGGTGTAATTGGCAATGGATCTCTCACTTGATGTTTTTGTCAAACAGTCATTTTGTTTTCCAATAGTTTGGAGGCAATAGAGTTGGGCAGAACCCTTGCGGTCCAGTATTATGTTGGATTAGCAGAACCTAGGTGTTGCAGTAGTGCCAAGGTATGGCAGCTGGAGTGAGTGAAGTCCAAGCTTTCAACACTCAATCCACCGCTTACATCTGGCTTAGTTTAAAGACTCCAGCAGGCTCTATCAAATATCTGGCTGCCCACCTGGATGTACTGTCGGAGCAGGTCCTAGGTTTATTTTGTCCAGCAGGGAGTGGATTCTTTCTGGTAGCCTCGCGGGTTGCGCTTCTTTGTGGCTGCTGTAAGGAGGCTAATAAAATGATGATAGCATTCCGGTGGCGTGGGCATTTGACGCGCCACTCTCTCTACAGCCTCCTAATATTGGCCCCAGTCAACTTTGACTGGTTCCACCTTGGTAATCGTTTTTTACACAATCACGGGGATTTCAATGCCAATGTGGACAATTATGGGCCTTTAGTGACTTTTGGGGATGCTTGGAAGTATTTTGCAGGATCGGTGAAGTATGCTCCTACTTTGATTCTTGGAAACGATGGTGCTATACAATGTAATTGTAAATCATATTAAACTTTGTCATCAACATCAGCCATGATCAGTCTACTTCTGAATGAAGGTTTCCCCAAGACATCAGCATCCCTGATGATTCTGTAATGTGACAGTCCATCTAGCGAATGCAATAAACTTATTTCATTTCTACATCTCCCGGATGCATAAATCACTCTCAGGCACGTTCCCTCCTATTGATGCCACTCAACCACTGGCCGTTATCCCTTCTAATGACATGTCCTGTCTATTGGTGTATCCCAGCATGCACTTCTTCGAGTCTTTGAGCACTTACAATTTTTATTTGTAACACGTAGGCTTTCACGACCAATAATAGTCATTATAAATGTGAGTTTTAGATCTTTGCTTAGTTTTAAATAGCAATTCAGCTGCATATGTCTTGGGGTAATTTTTCGGTCATTACACATTTCACAAATACATTTTCTATTCAAAATGTACAATTTGCAAGTAGACAGGGCTGGTTTTAAATGCTCAAGAAAATGGTTTTCAATTACGTGTTTGATATGTATATATGTTGTTTAAAGATTCATAATAAACGTTTTTGGGTTAGATCGCGTAATTATTTATAAATGTGTCGAAACCCTCCACCACCCAACATGGCCAATCAGTAAGGGATTTGTCACGTAAACAAAATGCCAAATAGTTTACTACTTCAGCCCACCGGTGTGTTTGAAGAGTGAATCCACAACATTTACAATTTTAGTGCGACGTTTCGCTGGAAATTGCAGCCATCATCATCAGGCGATTTGCCAGAATAGTTAAGCCATCCACCTGCTTCTGGTCTTAACATTGACAGAGGCATCATTCCATGATTGAGGTATTCATATCTGTATGGACATTTAGTGAATTTGTCCTTTGTTGTTAGTAAATAGGCAATTAAATAAGTACAATTTGAGAAATTCCGCGTTAAAATAATACATAGTTCAAATTCGAATGTCCCTTAACATGGCTAACGTGATCACATCACATTTATTCCTCTATTTATGAACGAACAAGATTATGTATCCACAACTCTCACTGTCGCCTGATGATGCTAATTATAATTACCGGTGAAACGTCGTACTTGAATTGTAAATGTTGTGGATTTACTTTCGAATACCCGGATGTACTGTACTAGTGTAGTGACATGAAATGGTTTACTATGTAGCATAGTGCTTGCTGCTGGTAGGGAGGGGGATCTGCAGAGTGAAGCAGCACTGATTGAAAGCAGGCCACGTCATAGACCGAGAAGGATCTAGGATAAAGGTTACAAAGGGACGCATCGAGAGCCCGCTCGTAAGTTCCAGAAGGGGGGCGTGGCTGTGGCGGAACGAGGCCACGCTAACAGGCTTAAAGGGGACCCTGAGTGAAGGCTCGGGGTCGCCGTCGTTGGAGTGGGATCCCCTCGTCGTCGTCGTCGCTGCTGTCGCCTTGGCCACTGTCGTTTCGTGCCTTCATCGTTGTCGTTGCCCACTTAATAATTGTGCTGCTAGTAGTAGTTGGCTGTCTTAGCTCAGCACCGTCAGTGTCAGATGGCTAGCTTTGGTTGTTTGGCTAGCAACCAGTATAGCGTTGCGTTTAAGTGAGAGAGAGAGCGTCGTGTAACAGTGCAGAGTGTGTAACAGTGTGCTCGGAGTTAATTAAAGAATTGCCTCCAAGAGATACGTCTCCAAGTCATTAACTACACTAGTAACGAATCAGCATGTTCTGTTTATGTGACAAACCTTACTTATTGGCTGTGTCAGGTGGTGGCAGGTTTAACTACGCATTAATATTTACACAATCTAGCTCAAAAAACCTGTTATATCCTCAACTTAAGCCACAAAACTGGCATATAACACATTATATCCAACGATCACCATATGTTTTCTATATGCTCTCTTTTTTTTGTCCAAATATATATTGATGAGAAAAGTACGTGTTTTATTTGCAACAAAACAAGAGCTCACGTGAAGGTAACAAACGTGTGAATCGTGCATTTGTCTGTTTTAAATGCAGGAACAATGGCAGCATAGCATGGTGAAACGCTTTCAATACCAAATTAAGTAATACAATATGTAAGATACACAATGCAGTTATATATAGTGATATTTAGTAGCATACACAGATTAATGTCTATATTAATATAGTTTTAACAGTTGACTTCATCGGTACCACACAATATCTGTCCATAACCATATCTGACCAAGCTTAGAAGGACGCATTGGAAGCCTCCACAAATGGATCATTCCATGATTGAGGTATTCATTTCTGTATAAATACTGAGTAAATATATCCTATGTTGTTCGTGAACAAGTGATTAAATACGTAAATATTTGGACAAAATTCGAACGAAAATAAAACCTACAATCTAAATTATAATACTCTCAACATGACTGCACACATTTTTATAACTAAAATAACAATAAATGTATAATCAAGGAAATACTCACAGCTCCTTTTAATAACGATGGCTGATGATTGGGAGTTGATGCCACTGTATGCTGTTACAGATATCTGGTAACTTCTACCAGGAACAAAACCAATGAAGCGCTGCATTGTAACATTGGAGGAAAAATTGAAGTGATATGCTGCTGATGCGTCGTTAGTTTCATTTAAGTAGACTATGTAGTAGTCAACATCTGAAATTGGAGCCACCCATGAGACCGTCATGGCTGTAGAGTTGTGGACGATGACGGTGACATTGACTTTTGGAGGCACTGCAATGTCAAATAAAATGATTGAGAGACGAAGTGAAAGGGCTAATTACGTCATTAACTTATGCGACTAAAGTGGCATATAACACATAAGTTACCACAATCACCATATATTTTGTATATGCCTTCTTCTTTTGGTCCAACTATATTATGAGGAGAAAAGTACGTGGTTTATTTGCAACAAAACACGAGCCCAGTATAAGGCACGGACCGAAACAAAGGGGGGGGGGGGGGTACAAAAAATTACGTGGACTGAGACCCTCAATACCCCTGGGTCAATAGATGCGGAGTCGATAGGGTTCATTAGCCCACACACATGCGGACTACAAGAGGTAGCGTCGGTTATTATTATATGGTGAGGGGAGAATAAAAGATCCGGGACAAAAGTTGGGGGAGCCTCCACATGCCAAGTGGAGTTGTCATAACAAAAGTCCCGCAGGGTGGTGACTGAATCCCAAAAGGGGGGAAGGAGGGCAATACCAACCTCCCTGCATGCACACCCCTCAACAAGCTCCACGGGGGTGGGAACCGCCCGACTCCGAACTCACTACTTATCCTCGTGCTTGTGTTATGATCACATGAGGGTTAAAAATAACTGTGCCAGAGTTTCCAAGAAGAAGGCCCATGATCGCTGCAGTTTACCAGTTGCCTACCCAGCCATAATGTCAAGGGTTTACAATAAAATGAACGAACATTTTAAAACGCTGTTGATTTTAAGTCCCCACAGGGTTGTTTCAATTGTCGGGCTGGGCTTTATACCGCAGACATTGATAAGGAGGTTCGTTGTATACGAGTAACCGAGGTCGGGTGAGGAGTCTCGATCCCATCACTATTGCATGTGTATGTATGTAGAACTTATTTGGCACTGTACGTAGCCAACCATGATAAACATGTGAATTGTGCATGCGTCTATTTTACATGCAGGGACAATGGCAGCATCATATGGTGGTACAACGTTTTCAATACCAAATTAAGCAATACAATATTAAGATACAAATGCGCTATCATATATAGCGATATAGTAGCATACACACATTTCTGTCTATTTTAATATAGCACGAACAGTTCACCACATTGGTACTTACAAGTTCTGCCCGTTACCACATCTGACTCATATGAAAAGGTTGTGTTTGAAGCCTGCACAGACACGGAGTAGTTCCTTCCAGGAACCAGGCCAGTAAATGTTTCCGTTGATGAGTTAATAGGCAATGTTGTAACCAAATATCCACTCGCAGTCTCTCGCAAGTAGGCCGAGTAGGAGAACAATTCCGGGAGAGAAGTCGTCCCTGAGACTGTCATGGTCGTGGTAGTCTTGTTGGTGATGGTTAAAACGATGAAACTTGGCACTGCAAAAGGCATGGGTGACATTTTAGCAATTAGTATTGTAATTATTTTAAGAAAAAATGGTCAAATTATTAATAGACAGACGAATTGAAAACATTTCTAACTGTGGATGTAATAACCACCCTTTATGAAAGTACTGTATGTAAATCTAATTATTTTAAATGGAATGTGTCAATAAATTGTTTCATTTGTAATATTAAATGAACAATTCCTATGAGTACCTGGAGTTGAATATTCATTGTTTAATGGATTTACGATTCACCTGTGAATTAGATTGTATTTTTTTAGGTAGAAGAAATAACATATCACAAAAAATGTTGGGAATGTCATCTGAACACGCATAGGATGCTGAGATTCCAGTTACGTGTTGCTGTTAGACACATTTTGTGTGTAAGTTATTATTTTCTCCTGGCCTGCATACATTTAGCGGCCAATTTAAGTTAGTTTTATCTAATCAAATAATACTTTAGTTAATTTTACATGCATTATTTTAGCAGGTAATATCCTCTGATCTATGTACTATACACTGTAGATCTTTTTCAGAAGTGACCAAGCCAAAACTTATAGCTCAATGAAGTGACTTTTCACGTGGAAATTTGTTGTTGAATCCAATTTAAACTTTCAAATATCAGTTTTAGGATAAACTTTCGAAATAATGCATGAAACACATATATCAAATTGATCTTATGTGGATAAAGAATAAATGTATTGCTAGCAATGAACAATTTTATTGGGTATGCAATAACAAGACAACAGAGCACAAATACGTATTGACCAACACATTAATTTAAGTAACCTTGCAAGCAGATGACTGAGGCATCTTCATTGTGGCCGCAGTTGTGAGTCCCCCAGGGACGATGACTACAGTCGGAGAGCTGAGTCTCATAACCAGAGCACTGAACATCGTCGAGCCAGATAAGGCCACTGCCCCATCCAAAGCGAGCCAATGACACGGCAAAGGCAGTGAGCCCACAACCCAGCTGACGACACACGACCTTGGCATCCTGTGGGCTCCAGAAGTCGTCACACACCGTGCCCCACTGGCCATTGTAGAACACCTCCACCCGGCCCTGACATGCGGTGTTACTCCCAGCCAGCCGAATTGGCAAGTCTAATTTAAACACACACAAACACACAAATGGGTACAGTCATGTAATGATTCGCCTACCATGCGGTGTGATAAATTGTCACAATTCGGGGTAATGATTCCGTTTAATAATTCATTGATTTTTTTTACAATATTCATTGTGAATGTACTGGATAAACTCTTATTGGCTACAGAGGTCACATGTAATTATTACACTCAATGTATACGAATATTAAAAAAGCGTTTCTCAAACTCACTATGTAATGCATGCAGTGTGATGCAATAATCGTTGCATCAGCATGTGCCTATTATATCAGAATACGCGCGGCTTAATATTAGAGTTAAAGGCACTGCATCTTGATCGCTAGGCAACATGTTTAAACGAGTGTCTATTGGCCATCATGATGAGGTATGCATTGATATATATTTTCCCATATGACTGAGAGGAGTTGCTTCATTATTTGACGGTCAAGATTATGGGCTTTCAGATGCGCGTCTGCACCCGTCTGAAACGATCTTCCAATATTAAGGAGCCACTGGACCTATGCACTTTTTCATGCAGGTTGAAGTCCTATTTATTTAGAACTGCTTTTTGTGTGTTAGTTCGTTGTTCTTCCCTCGCAACTCTGATTAGCACGGTTGGCTACATATGGTGCAAACAAAGTTCAACATACATACAAGGGCAGGTGTGAAATTCTTCCGTATGGCTAATGTAGATGCAGAGCAACAACTACAATTTCACATTTAGGTAGTCAAGCCAGGTAACCGCGTCAGGAGCAGCGGAATGTATAACTGTGATGTCTCCTTTATATTTGTGGATCGGGCATTGGGTCGTCAAATGTTGCACAGTCACTGTTCTGAATGACCACAGTCGCACACTGGACAGCTTTACATTTTCCATTTGTGGATCAGGTCTGCGCATTTACTGCCATGGTTTGTGCAGATACGGCTTAGAGTTTACCATGAGCTTTGTGGAACATCAAACCCATGGATATACTGCATTGGGTCTTTCACAGGGTATTTGTGAGTGTCTTCTTGGTTCCTTCGGTAAAGTCACGTAGAAGGAAAATAATAAAATAATAAAAATTAAACATAATAAAATAATTCTCACGACGTTTCGGCTACAACGCAAGCAGCCGAAACGTCGTCAGAGTTATTTTATTATGTTTTATTTATATTATTTTCCTTCTACGTGTCTTTACCGAAAGAACCAAGAAGATGAATCCCTGCAGTCACGAAAGCTTTAAATCGAAATATTTTTGAGTGATTTTGAACTCCATTCAGCTCTCCAGGATTCATCGAGGTTGAACCTGCATTGAATAAGGGGAAGTGTGATGCCGCCACCACGAAGCCGTTCAGCAGGCGCCCCATCTGCGGCCTCGCCACCACCAAGCGACGGAGCCGACCCCACGTCCCCCTCACCTCACCTCACATGAACACACCAGCACGCATCCCCCCCCCCATAGGGCGGGAAGGGGAGGACACCTGATCGACCGGTTTTTATCCGAGAAACCCTTATCGGGATTAACTCTCACGGTTTCCGGCGATCAGGGAATTGGATGACCTCCCCCGACGCTACGTTGCACCGCGGCTCTGCGACCGGCCTTAAGATGGTGTGGCCGCGGCGAAGGGCATTCGGCCACCACGGTTGAAACGCATCCCCCACACACACCCCCCCCCCCCCATGCGTCGACGAGGCCAGCAGGGGAAGGACGGGACAGCATGAGTAGCAGGACCGCAGGGGCTCTTGCGCATAGTCGCGGAAGGTTGGGATATTTGCGCTTGAGCGCGCAGGCACAATGGTTGGGGAGGGTAAATGATTGAGTTGAAGGTATGAATAGATCGGGAGAGGGGAGGCGCACGGGGAGCCCGTGCACAGATTCCCACGGCGAGCCTTTGTGACGAACGCCGCCGCATGAACTGCAATAATGGGGGGGCCTGCGTGAGAAAGGGATTGATTGGAATTTGCGCCGTGCAGGTTGAGCATTAATTAGCATATCAAAAGCGCCCGGAACCGCCGTGCGCGTGCCAGAGGGTCGTGAACCTATTGTTCAGAGCCGCATCCCTTTGAGGTAGGGAGGATAAATAGGGAGCGCAAAGGAAAAATCGCTCTCCTTTCTCCAGGCCAGAGGACCAGCCGCAGCTCCAGCCAGCGACCCGGACGTCCGTGCGACGCATCGAGGTGCGCTGTTAGCACAGGGAGCAGCGAACCACCGTGGGCACCAAACAGTGAGTGGGGAGGTGAAGTAGGGTATCGTAAGCCGATAAATAGGGAAAAGGTCCAGGGGAAGTAGGATAGGCCAGCCTCGTCGACTCGCACTGACTTAGCATCAATTCGCGAGTAGCAGATAATAAATCATTAATAGCGAAGCGTGGTCTCGCGTGATCTTGTTGAGCAGTGTGTCGCGTGGGGAGCTGCGTGTGCGTGCGTGCGTCCACCCCGTGTGCGATACAGGTGCGCGATCATAACGCGAGTAGTCAGGGGTGAGTGTAGTGCTGCGGCTCGCCTCGGGGGAGCGTTGCGCAGAGCGGCGCGAGAGTGGGTGTCGCGTGTGTTCACTCCGTGTGTGATACAGGTGCGCGATCATAACGTGAGTTGAGTTGGAGTGCGCGGAGCGGCGTGTGTGTGGGCGTGCGTACGTTCGCTCCGTGTGGGTTGCAGGCGCGCGATTAGGAAAGGGAAGTATCGTAGTAGAGAGGGGCAGAATACTACTCGGTAATTAACCATGCCTATTACGCGGACCCGCGGTGGAGGGGAATCCTCGAGCGACGGCTCCCACACCATGGGTGAGGAACTCAGCAGCGGTTCGCATAGCAGCGGGGGAGCGAGGGATGATGTTAGCCCGGCCGTTAGCATTATCGAGGGAGGGATCTCGGGGGCCAGCGACCCCCACATATTGGTGTCAGAAACGGGACGATCCCCCGCACCCCCAAGGGAAAGATGCCCCCCAACCCAGATTAAAATCAAATGCACATTTACGGGCAAAGGAAGTCCATCATGGAAATCGTTTGCACGCAGCATCAGGGGGGCTAAAAAAGTTAATGGGTGGTCAGATGAGGAGGCGTTGCAGCAGTTAGAGCTACATTTAGATGGGCGGGCAGATGACTTTGTGGAAGCTTTGCCCGCAAGCGCTCAAACTCATTGGGAGGAACTAATGTGCCAACTCGAAGAGCGCTTCGGCAAGTATGATGAGGAGGAGGCGCAGGCGGCATTAGAGGCACGCCGCCGCCAACCCGGCGAGGATTTACGAGATTACGCCGAGGACGTACACATGTTGACCCAGCTCGCGTACCCGGAGTACGAGACAAAAATAATTGAGGGCCTCGCCGCCGGGAAGGTCCAGCGATATTTGGCACACACCCCGTGGTGGCAGCCAAATGTCGACGGTGCACGCCTCTCCTTTGACACCCTCGTCAAGCGCGCGCGCAAATGCGAGAAACTCTCGGGTGAGCGCGCGCAGCCTCGAGGGAGGGGACGAGAGTGCGCCGTAGCGAGTCTACTCGCCGACGAAGAGGAAGAGATCGCCATCGCAGTAAGGGGACGGGCAAGGGAGCCCCAGAGACCCAGCGAGACCACCCCGGGGTGGGTAGCCGGGTTACAGGCCGGTGTGGGAGATATGATAACCCAAGCACGCGAGGAAACGAATAAAAATATGACCAAACTGCAATCCTCCGTTGAGACCATCCGATCCGAAATGGGGGACCTACGCGCCACGGTGGGAGGGTTATCTGGAAGGGTAGCCCGACTAGAGGCGGAGGGTGGACAGCCGCGTAATGGGGGGGGAGGGAGTGGGCAGGGGGCCGACTACGGAGCCTCCCCCCCTCCTCGGGCATGTTATATGTGCGATCGCCGAGGGCATTTAGTGAGAGACTGTCCTGAAATCACCCGAGCTAGGCAGACGCGGGGGTTAAACTCCAACGCCTCCTAGTGAGCGGACCAACTAGGGGTGCAATCGACGCGGTCCCGATACAAATAGACGATAATGAGAATAATGGCGAGCGAGTGATCTCCACACAGGTTCCAGCAACAACGCCCACAGAAACGGTGACTCCTGGTGACTGGCTACGGGAGCTGGTGGCAGGGATCACGGGGGCCACGTCGCTGGTGGAAGGGAAGGTAAACGGAGTGCGTACCCGAATCCTGCTGGACACGGGGGCGGTGGCCTCGCTCGTGAGTGCAGCGCACTGCAGCGCGATCGGGGTCGACGTGCGTCACCTGCAGGCACCGGACCGCGCGCTGCACACGGCGAGCGGAGCCGGAATGGGGCTGCTGGGGAGAGCCACCCTAGAGGTCCGCATAGGCAGCCAGGTGTGCACCCAGGAGTTCTACGTGTCGAGTGCGTTGTGTCACGAGTGTATTGCAGGTACCGACCTCTTAGAAAAGCTGGGACTCAACGTGCAACCCCGCCAGCGATGCGCCACCATGGAGAGCAACGGCGAGCGGATTCCATTCCTGGGACGAGAACCAACGCGCCCCCGCTTCGCACCTGTGGCCGCTATCCTGGCGACGGCAGTCACCATCAGGCCGCTCACCGAGATGCTGGTGCCGTTGGCAACATCCCCCACCGACCCCGCGCTCCGACCATCAGGGGAGGTAATGCTAACTCCTCACCCGGGGTTGGCAAAACGGTATGGGGTCGTGGGATCCGCCACGTTGGTAAACGCAGATGGGGACCGATTGTTTATGCGGATGTTTAACCCGCACAATACCCCAGCGATACTGCGACGGCGCACCCCGATCGCCACTGTACACCCCCTGCACGCACGCCACTCTGACGAATCGGTGGTCGCACTCTGGGCTGAGGACCCCGGTCGTTCGGAGGGTGACCAGGACCTGGCCTGGCGAGTCGGCCCGACTCCCCGAGCCGAGATCGTCCCCCTGCTCGACGTGTTACATGTGCCATGGGCGGATTTACCTAAGGGAGAGGCCGATCGGCTGCGCGAGTTACTGCGGGAGTATGCCGACGTGTTCAGTGAACACGACTCGGACGTGGGTCGGACCGACCTTGTTAAGCACCAAATTGACACCGGTGCAGCCCGACCCATCAAACTCCCTGCATACCGAGTGGGCGCACCCGAACGCACCCAGATCAAAGAGGCAGTTGGGGACATGCTTCGCGATAACATAATTCAGCCCTCGGCGAGCCCCTGGTCAGCCCCAGTGGAACTAGTAACGAAAAAGGATGGGTCAACCAGGTTCTGCGTCGATTACCGTAAACTGAACGCAGTCACGCTCGGCGACGCCTTCCCCATACCCCGCAACGACGACACTTTTGACAGCCTCGCCGGAGCGCGATATTTTTCCACCCTCGATCTCGCGTCCGGGTACTGGCAGGTGGAGATGGCGGAGGAGGATCGGCCGAAAACCGCATTCACCACCCCGATGGGACTATTCGAGTTTCGAGTACTCCCTTTCGGACTCACCAATGCGCCTGAGACGTTCCAGCGGCTGATGGAGTTGGTGATGCGGGGTTTTCAATGGGAACAGTGCCTGATTTACTTGGACGATGTGATCGTGTTCAGTAGATCTTTGTCTGAGCATTGGTCCAGGCTACGAGAGGTGTTCCAGCGACTGCGAGCGGCTCATCTCAAGCTCAAGCCCCATAAGTGTTACATAGCACAACGCGAGGTGGGGTACCTCGGGCATCGCGTCAGCGAGGCAGGCGTGCGCACCGATCCGGAGAAGGTACGCGCCGTAGTGGAGTGGCCACGGCCAAGGAATCTGTCGGAGATCAGATCATTTTTGGGGCTCGCCACCTATTATCGTCGATTTGTAAAGGGATTCAGCGAGATTGCACGCCCCCTCACCCAACTCACCTCCCCTAAGCACCCCTATCAGTGGACGGGGGCCTGCCAGACGGCCTTCACCACTCTCAAAGACCACCTCACCCACGCCCCCACCCTCGCTTTCCCCGATTTTACCACCGATTTTATTTTGGACAACGACGCATGCAGCAGCGGGCTGGGCGCGGTGTTGTCACAGGTACAGGATGGGACGGAACGAGTCATCGCGTACCCCAGCCGGACCTTGAGTGGGGCCGAGCTTAACTATTGCGTGACCCGCCAAGAGTTGTACGCCGTGATTTTCGCATGTAAGCAGTTCCGGCCGTATTTGTACGGCAGGAAATGTCGCGTACGCACTGACCATTATGCTCTGCAGTTTCTTCTTACATTCAAGGAGCCGCGGGGGCAGATGGCCCGGTGGTTGGCGCAGTTGCAGGAGTACAACCTGCAAATCGAGTATCGGGCTGGCCGGACGCATGCAAATGCGGACGCCTTGTCGAGGCGGCCCACGGTGTACGCCGAGACAAGGGCGGAGGAGGCCTGCCCGTGTTTCACAGGGGGATGCTGCCGGCAGGCAACGGACCCCCGAGGGGCCGCGGCCACTGACCCCCCCCCCCAGCGAGAGAGAGTGCAGTGTGCGCCACAGAGACCCTCACAGATGGCACCGAGGATCCCGTCGACCGCCCGGCAAGCCCGGGACCCACGGCTCGGGACCCGGCGGATCACCCCGCCCCGATCGGACGGATCCAAGAGGACGTCGGCTGCGCCTTCCCGCGCCTGAACGACGAGCAGCTGAGACAGACCCAGCAGCGGGATCCCGATCTGGCGGCAGTGGAGGCGGCACTGCGGGAGGAAAAGAGCGCCCTACCAGGACCCTGGAGCGGTTTGCCCGGTTGTGTGTGCAGAACGGAGTGGTACGGGAGTTAACCGAGGCCAGCCAGCTGGGGTGTATCTATGTTCCTGCCCAGGTGCGACCCCAGCTGCTACGGCTGGTGCATGACCACCCACTCGGGGGCCACGATGGGGAACGACGCACTCGAGAGACCCTGCGTCGCCAATATCTCTGGCCCAAATTGGCACAAGACGTGGCGGCCTGGGTACAGGGCTGCCGCGCCTGTCAGCAGTGCGGGCCGAAACCGGCACAATACCAGGTACCCCTAAGGCCGTTCCGCGTCAGCCGCACGAATCAGCTGGTCGGGATCGACCTACAGGGGCCATTCCCGCGATCCCATCGAGGCAACCGGTATATCCTGGTCGCAGTAGAGTATTTCACCCGCTACCCCGTGGCAGTGGCCATCCCTGATAAAACGGCCTTGGTGGTGGCCCGGGCATTTGTGGAACATTATGTACTGAAGCACGGGATCCCAGAATGAGTCCTCACCGACCAGGGTAGCGAGTTCGAGGCCGAGCTGTTCCAGGCACTGTGCCGAGAATTCGGAATCCAGAAGGACCGAACCACAGCGTACCACCCCCAAGCGAACGGTATGGTAGAGCGCATGAATCAGACCCTAGCGGGGAAACTCAAACGTATGGCGGCCGCAAATCAACGGGATTGGGACGAACACCTCCCCTACGCCCTTTTCGCCTACGCCACCACCGTACACACGTCGACGGGACAAACCCCGTTTTTAATGATGTTCGGCCGTGAGTCTCGTTTACCCGCAGATCTGCTATTCGGCGTCCCTTCCCCCCAGCCGGAGGAGGGAAGCCGCCCCGTGGAACACCTGTTGGAGACCCTGCGAGAAGCCCGAGGCCGAGCATACCCGCAAGGGGAAGCCGTGCATCGGCGGCAGGAACAGGGCACCCGACCCCGCATGGAACCACCCTTATTCCTGACAGGCGCTAAGGTGTGGCTACACACCCCTCGCGTTGGGGCCGGGCAGGTGGGGAAACTGACAACCTACTGGCGGGGACCCTGGACCGTGGTGCGACAGATCTCCCCCTGGACGGTACTAATTTATGGCGGGGAGAGGGATTGAGAGACGGTGGTCAACGTCCGCCGCTTAAAACCGTAGAAAGCGGCCCCGGGGAGAGAGAACCCCGTCACCCGAAGGCCCCGAAATCACGGAGTACCCGCACCCCTCGTGTTGGGGGGCCTCGCACCCTACATGGGCCTCGCCGGGCCCCCGAGACGCCCTGATCCAGTCAGGAGACGACGCGGACGACGGCCCCTAAACCCATCCGCTGCTGAGTTTGTGCCCCAGCCCACAGGTGCCGGAGGACGGGGAGAGCCACTGGAGTGGAGGAGGAGGCCGCCGCAGGAGCTACAGAGGACGGAGCCACCCGCCCCGAGACCAGCCACCAGGTCCGGACGGATCCCCCGGACCCCACAACGTTTCCTCGTGGGCGCGGCCCAAGCAAGGTGCTCCAGTCAACCCGGGATGGGGACTGGCACCTCGGGGGGCTATGTGATGCCGCCACCACGAAGCCGTTCAGCAGGCGCCCCATCTGCGGCCTCGCCACCACCAAGTGACGGAGCCGACCCCACGTCCCCCTCACCTCACCTCACATGAACACACCCGCACGCATCCCCCCCCCCCTCCCATAGAGCGGGAAGGGGAGGACACCTGATCGACTGGTTTTTATCCGAGAAACCCTTATCGGGATTAACTCTCACGGTTTCCGGCGATCAGGGAATTGGATGACCTCCCCCGACGCTACGTTGCATCGCGGCGCTGCGACCGGCCTTAATATGGTGTGGCCGCGGCGAATGGCATTCGGCCACCACGGTTGAAACGCATCCCCCACACACACCCCCCCCCCCCATGCGTCGATGAGGCCAGCAGGGGAAGGACGGGACAGCATGAGTAGCAGGACCGCAGGGGCTCTTGCGCATAGTCGCGGAAGGTTGGAATAGTTGCGCTTGAGCGCGCAGGCACAATGGTTGGGGAGGGTAAATGATTGAGCTGAAGGTATGAATAGATCGGGAGAGGGGAGGCGCGCGGGGAGCCCGTGCACAGATTCCCACGGCGAGCCTTTGTGACGGACGCCGCCGCATGAACTGCAATAATGGGGGGGCCTGCGTGAGAAAGGGATTGATTGGAATTTGCGCCGCGCAGGTTGAGCATTAATTAGCATATCAAAAGCGCCCGGAACCGCCGTGCGCGTGCCAGAGGGTCGCGATCCTATTGTTCAGAGCCGCATCCCTTTGAGTTAGGGAGGATAAATAGGGAGCGCAAAGGGGAAATCGCTCTCTTTTCTCCAGGCCAGAGGACCAGCCGCAGCTCCAGCCAGCGACCCGGACGTCCGTGCGACGCATCGAGGTGCGCTGTTAGCACAGGGAGCAGCGAACCACCGTGGGCACCAAACAGTGAGTGCGGAGGTGAAGTAGGGTATCGTAAGCCGATAAATAGGGAAAAGGTCCAGGGGAAGTAGGATAGGCCAGCCTCGTCGACTCGCACTGACTTAGCATCAATTCGCGAGTAGCAGATAATAAATCATTAATAGTGAAGCGTGGTCTCGCGTGATCTTGTTGAGCAGTGTGTCGCGTGGGGAGCTGCGTGTGCGTGCGTGCGTCCACCCCGTGTGCGATACAGGTGCGCGATCATAACGCGAGTAGTCAGGGGTGAGTGTAGTGCTGCGGCTCGCCTCGGGGGAGCGCTGCGCAGAGCGGCGCGAGAGTGGGTGTCGCGTGTGTTCACTCCGTGTGTGATACAGGTGCGCGATCATAACGTGAGTTGAGTTGGAGTGTGCGGAGCGGCGTGTGTGTGGGCGTGCGTACGTTCGCTCCGTGTGGGTTGCAGGTGCGCGATTAGGAAAGGGAAGTATCGTAGTAGAGAGGGGCAGAATACTACTCGGTAATTAACCATGCCTATTACGCGGACCCGCGGTGGAGGGGAATCCTCGAGCGACGGCTCCCATACCATGGGTGAGGAACTCAGCAGCGGTTCGCATAGCAGCGGGGGAGCGAGGGATGATGTTAGCCCGGCCGTTAGCATTGTCGAGGGAGGGATCTCGGGGGCCAGCGACCTCCACAGAAGCACATTGGTTCTAATGGGCTTGTGTGACTTCAAGTAATGACGAGGGACGTTAGTGATGTACTGATGAATGGCAAGGCGAGTTTCCTCGATTTGCAGTACTTCCGCGTGTTTGCAGCATAGCGGTGGATCGGTGGGGAAGGCATATTTAGCAGCACGGGCAGCCAGTGTGTTGGGATCCACTTGAGGGTTCCAATGATGCACCACTTTGTAGTGTTCAGTTGGACATCAACAAGTCGAGTGTGACAACTTCTGGTCCATTGGTGCATAGTACTCGGCTACAGAGTACACAAGGACCATCATTGATGTCCGTAGCATTGGTGCTGATACTCCCCAGCTTGTGCTTGCCAGTTTCTGGACCAGGTTGACCCTTGTTTTGGTCTTGGCGGCTACCTTTTTCAGGTGGTCGTAGAATGTTAGTGTAGGATCCAGCTTCATTCAGACAGATCGGAGAGGGGTCGTGTCGAAGTTTTGCCGCAGAATGTCACTTTCAGAGTGTTCACTGGTCTTGGATTTCTGGAATATAGCCACAATGTTTTTCGCAAGGGCCAAAATTTAGTCACAGTAGCTGCATCCAAGACGAAATCCAGCTTGTTCTGCATGAATTAGACTCGACAAGGGGGGTGATTCTCAGGAGGATGATGTGTTCCAGGAGTTTATAGGTCGTGCACAGGAGTGATATTGGCCTATAGCTTCCCGGGTCGACCATTGCCTTCAGCCATGCTTTTGGGATGCATCCCGTTTTCATGGTTTTGGTGTACAGTTTAGCCAGCCATTGGAGTCCCCTAGGGCCTAAGTGTTGGAGGAATTTTGGGGAGATACCATCTAGCCTAGAAGCCTAGAAGGGCCTTTCCAACCTGTGGGCTGCCCAACTGGCTGTACTGTCGGAACAGGTCCTGGGTCTTGTTTGTCCAGCAGGTGTAGTCTTTCTGGAAGCATTGGGGGATGCTCTTCTTTGCAGCTGCAGTAAGGAGGCCAACAAAAGGGTGATAGCGTTCTGCTGTCATGGGAATGACTCACCACTCTCTCTACAGCCTCCTTATATTGGCCCAGTCAGCTTTGACCAGGTTCCACCTTGGTAATAGTTTCGACACAATCACAGGGATTTTGATGCCAGTGTGGGTGATGATGACCCAATGTTGACTTTTGGGGAATCTTGGAAGTATCTTGTGGGTTGAGTGAAGTGTGCTCCCACGTTGATTTTTGGAAACGATGCTGCTATGCAATGTAATACTAAATAATGTAAAGCTTTGTCATCAACATCAGCCGTGATCAATATAATTATGGATGAAGTCCTCCGTAAGACATCAGAATCCCTCATTAATTCTATAATGTAACAGTCCATCTAGCTCCTGCAGTAGAACTTATTTTATCGTTCCATCTCCAAGGTGAATACACTCCCATGCACGCTCCCTCCTATTGATGCCACTCAACCACTGGCCATCGTCGCTTCTAATAGCATGCCCTGTCTCCCAGCCTGCACGTCTTCACGAGTCTTTGAGCACTTTTCATCTTTTGTCCATTAATACCCCTGTTTATTAAACGTAGATCATAGCATTCGGTTTGCAATGGAAACTAATGATCCCGTGTTAACATGCTGAAATGTTTTGTTTTCATTACTTAATCATCATTTAGGTCTGCCTTCTAAAGCTGCACTAAATAGCAAATGTTAAATTTGTTCTTCCATTTCCCGGAGGCTCCGTAATTATTTCATTAAAATATATGGTAATGACATCGAGACTGTTGTTGAAGATGCCTATGGACTGCAATAGATCATTGTCGTTGATCACTTGCAGGAACAGCATGCTCCATACACCGTCGGGGAGAGACCAACTGCAGGATATATTCTCCGTGGAATATGGGAAGCACGAAAAGTCTCTGACAGATGCTGGATCTGGGGGAAAAAGGTTGGTGAATGGGGTAGTTGGGGGGGGGAGGGGATGAAGGATTGCTGAAGATGAAACTTACTGCTGATATTACCAATGAACATTAATCAAACCCATTTGATTCATAACACAGTCGCAAAAACAATTGAGACATTGCAGGGGCTCAGTTATGAGCATGTGCGTGCATGTGAAACACAGTTGGTGCCTAAAATTGTCGACTATATTGGCAATGCGTCCATGCCAACATTGGCCCTGATTCCCCTCGGTGCTCCTCTCCATTTATTATCATGCGTTTAGAGTATTTGGCTGCTATATGTTTTCACATGATAAGCCACTTCGTTTATCTATCAATTATGATCGCCAGGTCGCTTCTGAAAAAGTGCTACAAAGCTCAGTGGGCCTTAAATGGTACAATTAAACTAGTTTATCGTTTGCGTGCCGGGATTACATCTCTGTATGATGATAGATAACCGGGCCTTTTCTCGTGTGGCCCCCTGGCTGCAGAGTTCACATCCCCTGGACGTTCACTATGCTGACTCCCTAGCTTTATTTAAATCGTGCCTTAATACGCACTTATTTTAAACGAAATGTTCTATTCCTTGAATCTTTTAGTTTGAGGTTTGATTTTATTCGGTTGAGCCTGCACGTGTGTGTTGTTTGTACATCGCCTTCTGAACTCTAGGAGCAAGGCGCGTTAGCAGTGTAAATAAATATTATTAAATAATTATTTCCAGAATCAAGGATTACGTCTGCCTACTTTAAATCAGCCCAAATCAAATCCTGACGTGTTTTTGACCTTCTTACACCAGAAGAGAATACAGGCCTGTCAAAATGACCAGTGTGAATCGTGTATGTCTATTTTAAAAACAGGGGCAATGGCAGCATTACATGGTGTTGAAACGTTTTCCATACCAAATAATGTAATACAGTATATTATACGCAATGTGCTTGTGATATATAGTAGCAAACACACGACTGTCTAAATTAATATAGTCCGATCAACAGACTGTATAGGTACTTACAAGTTCTGTCCATTACCACATCTGACCAATATGAGACAGACCCATTGGAAGCCTGCACGGACACAGAGTAGTTCCTTCCAGGAACCAAGCCAGTAAATATTGTCACGTTTGAGTAAATCTGGAATGTTGTAACCAAGTTTCCACTCGCAGTCTCTCGCAAGTAGGCCCAGTAGGAGAACGAGTCTGGGAGATAAGTCGTTCCTGTGACTGTCATGGTCGTGGTAGTCTTGTTAGTGATGGTTAAAACGATGTAACTTGACACTGAAATGGCCACATACAAGCAAGACATTTAATGGCATGTTTAGTTATTTTACAATGATTAAAGCGAATCATGAGAAACACCAATTGCAAACAATGGCAGAATCATGTGGTGGTGAAACGTTTTAAATACTAAATAAAGTAATACAACGTGTAATATATGCAATGCTTGTAATATGTCGCAGCATACACTGATTACTGTCTATATTAATCTAGTCTGAACAGTTGACCACAATGGAACTTACAAGTTGTGTCCATTACCACATCTGACCAATATGAGACAGACCCATAGGAAGCCTGCACAGATACGGAGTAGTTCCTTCCAGGAACCAAGCCAGTAAATGTTGTCACGTTTGAGTAAATCTGGAATGTTGTAACCAAGTTTGCACTCGCAGTCTCTCTCAAGTAGGCCCAGTAGGAGAACGAGTCTGGGAGATAAGTCGTTCCTAAGACTGTCATGGTCGTGGTAGTCTTCCTCGTGATGGTTAAAACGATGTAACTTGACACTGAAATGGCCACATGCAAGCAAGACATTTTAATGGCATGTGTGGGACAATAGGAATGGAACACTTTTAATTATTTCCTCGTGCAGCAACGGAGTAAAGTGTGGTTTTGTGAAGGTCCCTATGTGCTGTGTAGTACATAAATGCAGTGTACACCAGCATGTGATACTGAGTCGGGCCTGTAGGTGGCTGGCAGGGTTATTGAGTAACCAGACCTGAACACCAGTCGCGTGCTTAATGGTGACACGGGTGTGAAATTTCGGTGTGTAACACACGTGCTGTTGCATTTTACAGGTAAAGGACCCAAATGTTGGTTTTGATGGTTATAGACATGTTCTAGTCTTTAAGCTTGGCTTTGAATTGGTAGATTGTGATATATTCAATAGGAGGGGGTTTAGGACTGTACACTGTAAAGGATGACATGCTGTAGTTAACACTGGTAATTATTTAACCCTAATACTGTTTATTCTATAGCCATGCCCATGCACCCATAGTATGACTAATTGCAAATTAAAAATAGGCATTTTTACCCTTTTTTCTGGCAACAAAACTGACACATTTTTACACGGAATCATGTTTGCATTAATCCCAATACCTGCGGTCAGATTGCAAACAAAAAACAACTCTGATAATGTATGCATTGTCCTTGAAATTGATTGGTCCACAACAGAGACATCTTTTCTTGGAGCCCAGTCTCACATAGTGTTGGCGTCATCTGGTCCAGAAAGCAATGCTATATATTTTAATTTAATGTATAATTGTCTTCGAATTTAGATAAAATTATTCTTAACGTGGATCAAAACAATTTTTTTTAAACGACATTGTGATTGTTTACAAATGCCTTCTAATAAAATACCGAGATTATATTTGTGGTGATTGCTTTTGCTTGTGAAAATGCATTTCTTCTTTGGTGCTCACCCAAATGATTATCTGAATATAAACAATGCATATACTTACAGGTTCTATTCGTGACAATGTCTGACGGTTGGGAGTTGATGCCACTGTATACTGTTACAGAAGCGTTATAACTTCTACCAGGGACCAGATCAGTAAATGCTTGTGTTGTAACGGTGGAAGGCAAAATGAAGCTCTTCACTGCTGTTGCATTGTAGGTTTCATTTAAGTAGACCACGTAATAGTCAACGTCTGAAGTCGGAGCCACCCATGAGACTGTCATGGCTGTAGGGCTGTTGACGATGACGGTAACATTGACTTGTGGAGGAACTGCAATGTCAAATAAACATGGTTAGGACACACGAACTGCAAAGACTACTTACGTCATTAACTTAAGCCACTAAAGTGGCATGTAACACATTTATATACAACGATCACCATATATTTTGTATATATCCTCTTTTTTTGGTCCAACTATGTATTGATGAGAAAGGTACGTGTTTTTTGTTGCAACAAAATAAGAACCCAGTATTTAGCATACACCCCAACAAGGGGAGGGGGGGTTACAAAAATTATGTGGACTGAGGCCCTCAATACTCCTGGGTCTATAAATGGGGAGGAGATTGGGCTAATTGACCTACATACGTACAGCCTAAGGGAGGGAGCGTCAGTTATTATTAGTTAGTGAGGGGAGAATAACGGGTCGGTGACGAAAGTAGTGGAAGCCTCCACATGCCAAGTGGACTCATTCCTCAAGGGCCCACCTCCTCCCACTGACCTCAGTACATGTGTTGCGCCATAACAAGGCGCTGTAAGCAGCTTAACTGCCACAACGCTCACGGGCCGACACGGGGCAGCCAAGAAAGAGCGAGATGAGTCGGGGTCGACCGAAGGTCAAACCCCCTCCCCCCTGGGGAGCCGTGACCGGAGGTTGACACCCAAGACCCCCTAGGGGCTGGGGGCTGAGGGGGGTGGGCTCCTCCCACCCCTTCCTAAGATCCCTTAAGATTTAAGACCCTCTTAAAAATTAAATCTTAAGGGGTGTAACCAGGAGGTTTCTACCAGTCTATTAGGAAGCCACTGGACCTATGCACGTTTACATGAAGGTTGAAGTCCTATTTCTTTAGAACTGCTTTTTGTGTGTTAGTTCGTTGTCCTTCCCTCGCAACTCTGATTAGCACGGTTGGCTACATATGGTGCAAACGAAGTTCAACATACATACAAGGGCAGGTGTGAAATTCTTCCGTATGGCTAATGTAGATGCAGAGCAACAACTACAATTTCACATTCAGGTTGTCAAGCCAGTTAACCGCGTCAGGAGAAGCGGAATGTATCACTGTGATGTCTCCTTTATATTTGTGGATCGGGCATTGGGTCGTCATATGTTGTAAAGTCTCTGTTCTGAATGACCACAGTCGCACACTGGACAGTCTTTAATTTTCCATTTGTGGATCAGGTATCCGCATTTACTGCCATGGTTTGTGCAGATGCGGCTTAGAGTTGACCATGAGCTTTGTGGAACATCAAACCCATGGATATTCTGCATTGGGCCTTTCACAGGGTATTTGTGAGTTCTTTTGAACTCCATTCAGCTCTCCAGGGTTCATCGAGGTTGAACCTGCATTGTATAAGGGGAAGCACATTGGTTCTAATGGGCTTGTGTGACTTCAAGTAATGACGAGGGACGTTAGTGATGTGCTGATGAATGGCAAGGCGACTTTCCTCGATTCGCAGGACTCCCCGCATGGTTGCAGTTTTGCGGCGGATGGGTGGGGAAGGCATATTTAGCTGCACGTGCAGTCAGGTTGTTGGGGTCCGCTTCAGGGTTCCAATGAAACACCACATTGTAGTGTTTAGTTGAACATCAGCAAGTCGAGTGTGACAGCTTCTGGTCCATACTGATGCATAGTAATCGGCAACAGAGTACACAAGGGCCACCGTTGATGTCCTTAGCACTGGTGATGATACTCCCCAGCTTGTGCTTGCCAGTTTATAGACCAGGTTGACACTTGTTTTGATCTTGGCTTCATTCAGATAGGTCAGAGTGGTGTCATGTCACACATTATTGCCACAGAAGGTAACTTTCAGACTGTGCGCTGGTCTTGAATTTCTTCTGGAATATGGTCTCAATGTGCATCGCATGTGCCAAAATTGGGTCACAGCAGCTGCATCAAGGCTGGAATCCCGCTTATTCTGCAGGGATCAGACTCTACAATTCTCTGGAGGATTATGTTTTCCAGGAGTTTTTAGGTCGTGCACATGAGTGGTATTGGCCGAAAGCTTTCCAGGTTACCAGTTGGCTTTCCCAGTTTGGGTACGGCAATGATTATTGCCTCCTACAATACTTTTGGAATTCATCCTATTTTCATAGTTTTGGTGTACAGTTTTGCCAGGTCCCCTAGAAGCTAAGTGATGAAGGAATTTGTGGGGGTGGGCAGCCTTGTTTTTCTTCATTTCAGCCAGACCCTCCCTCACTTCCTCTGTGTTCATGGCGGTGGGGTCTTGTGCAGACAGTGAGGCCATTGTCTGGTGTAATTGGCAATGGATCTCTCACTTGATGTTTTTGTCAAACAGTCATTTTGTTTTCCAATAGTTTGGAGGCAATAAAGTTGGGCAGAACCCTTGCTGTCCAGTATTATGTTAGATTAGCAGAACCTAGGTGTTGCAGTAGTGCCAAGGTATTGCAGCTGGAGTGAGTGAAGTCCTAGCTTTCAACACTCAATCCACCGCTTACATCTGGCTTAGTCTAAAGACTCCAGCAGGCTCAATCAAATATCTGGCTGCCCACCTGGATGTACTGTCGGAGCAGGTCCTAGGTTTCTTTTGTCCAGCAGGGAGTGGATTCTTTCTGGAAGCCTCGCGGGTTGCGCTTCTTTGTGGCTGCTGTAAGGAGGCTAATAAAATGATGATAGCATTCCGGTTGCGTGGGCATTTGACGCGCAACTCTCTCTACAGCCTCCTAATATTGGCCCCAGTCAACTTTGACTGGTTCCACCTTGGTAATCGTTTTTTACACAATCACGGGGATTTCGATGCCAATGTGGACAATTATGGGCCTATAGTGACTTTTGGGGAAGCTTGGAAGTATTTTGCAGGATCGGTGAAGTATGCTCCTACTTTGATTCTTGGAAACGATGGTGCTATGCAATGTAATAGTAAATCATATTAAACTTTGTCATCAACATCAGCCATGATCAGTCTACTTCTGAATGAAGGTTTCCCCAAGACATCAGCATCCCTGATGATTCTGTAATGTGACAGTCCATCTAGCGAATGCAATAAACTTATTTCATTTCTACATCTCCCGGATGCATAACACTCTCAGGCACGTTCCCTCCTATTGATGCCACTCAACCACTGGCCGTTATCCCTTCTACTGACATGTCCTGTCTATTGGTGCATCCCAGCATGCACTTCTTCGAGTCTTTGAGCACTTTAAATTTTTCTTTGTAACACGTAGGCTTTCACGACCAATAATAGTCATTGTAAATGTGTTTTTTAGATCTTTGCTTAGTTTTAAATAGAAATTCAGCTGCATATGTCTTGGGGTAATTTTTCTGTCATTACACATTTCACAAATACATTTTCTATTCAAAATGTACAATTTGCAAGTAGACAGGGTTGGTTTTAAATGCTCATGAAAATGGTTTTCAATTACGTGTTTGATATGTATATATGCTGTTTAAAGATTCATAATAAATGTTTTTGGGTTAGATCGCGTAATTATTTATAAATGTGTCGAAACCCTCCACCACCCAACATGGCCAATCAGTAAGGGATTTGTCACGTAAAAAAAATGCCAAATAGTTTACTACTTCAGCCCACCGGTGTGTTTGAAGAGTGAATCCACAACATTTACAATTTTAGTGCGACGTTTCGCTGGAAATTGCAGCCATCATCATCAGGCGATTTGCCAGAATAGTTAAGCCATCCACCTGCTTCTGGTCTTAACATTGACAGAGGCATCATTCCATGATTGAGGTATTTATGTCTGCATGGACATTTAGTGAATTTGTCCTTTGTTGTTAGTAAATAGGCAATTAAATAAGTAAAATTTGAGAAATTCCGCGTTAAAATAATACATAGTTCAAATTCGAATGTCCCTTAACATGGCTAACGTGATCACATCACATGTATTCCTCTATTTATGAACGAACAAGATGATGTATCCACAACTCTCACTGTCGCCTGATGATGCTAATTATAATTACCGGTGAAACGTCGTACTTGAATTGTAAATGTTGTGGATTTACTTTCGAATACCCGGATGTACTGTACTAGTGTAGTGACATGAAATGGTTTACTATGTAGCATAGTGCTTGCTGCTGGTAGGGAAGGGGATCTGCAGAGTGAAGCAGCACTGATTGAAAGCAGGCCACGTCATAGACCGAGAAGGATCTAGGATAAAGGTTACAAAGGGACGCATCGAGAGCCCGCTCGTAAGTTCCAGAAGGGGGGCGTGGCTGTGGCGGAACGAGGCCACGCTAACAGGATTAAAGGGGACCCTGAGTGAAGGCTCGGGGTCGCCGTCGTTGGAGTGGGATCCCCTCGTCGTCGTCGTCGCTGCTGTCGCCTTGGCCACTGTCGTTTCGTGCCTTCATCGTTGTCGTTGCCCACTTAATAATTGTGCTGCTAGTAGTAGTTGGCTGTCTTAGCTCAGCACCGTCAGTGTCAGATGGCTAGCTTTGGTTGTTGGCTAGCTACCAGTATAGCGTTGCGTTTAAGTGAGAGAGAGAGCGTTGTGTAACAGTGCAGAGTGTGTAACAGTGTGCTCGGTGTTAATTAAAGAATTGCCTCCAAGAGATACGTCTCCAAGTCATTCACTACACTAGTAACGAATCAGCATGTTCTGTTTATGTGACAAACCTTACTTATTGGCTGTATCAGGTGGTGGCGGGTTTAACTACGCATTAATATTTACACAATCTAGCTCAAAAAACCTGTTATATCCTCAACTTAAGCCACAAAACTGGCATGTAACACATTATATTCAACGATCACCATATGTTTTCTATATGCTCTCTTTTTTTTGTCCAAATATATATTGATGAGAAAAGTCCGTGTTTTATTTGCAACAAAACAAGAGCTCACGTGAAGGTAACAAACGTGTGAATCGTGCATTTGTCTGTTTTAAATGCAGGAACAATGGCAGCATAGCATGGTGAAACGCTTTCAATACCAAATTAAGTAATACAATATGTAAGATACACAATGCAGTTATATATAGTGATATTTAGTAGCATACACAGATTAATGTCTATATTAATATAGTTTTAACAGTTGACTTCATCGGTACCACACAATATCTGTCCATAACCATATCTGACCAAGCTTAGAAGGACGCATTGGAAGCCTCCACAAATGGATCATTCCATGATTGAGGTATTCATTTCTGTATAAATACTGAGTAAATATATCCTATGTTGTTCGTGAACAAGTGATTAAATACGTAAATATTTGGACAAAATTCGAACGAAAATTAAACCTGCAATCGAAATTATAATGCTCTCAACATGGCTGCACACATTTTTATAACAAAAATAACAATAAATGTATAATCAAGGAAATACTCACAGCTCCTTTTAATAACGATGGCTGATGATTGGGAGTTGATGCCACTGTATGCTGTTACAGATATCTGGTAACTTCTACCAGGAACAAAACCAATGAAGCGCTGCATTGTAACATTGGAGGAAAAATTGAAGTGATATGCTGCTGATGCGTCGTTAGTTTCATTTAAGTAGACTATGTAGGAGTCAACATCTGAAATTGGAGCCACCCATAAGACCGTCATGGCTGTAGAGTTGTGGACGATGACGGTGACATTGACTTTTGGAGGCACTGCAATGTCAAATAAAATGATTGGGAGACGAAGTGAAAGGGCTAATTACGTAATTAACTTATGCCACTGAAGTGGCATATAACACATAAGTTACCACAATCACCATATATTTTGTATATGCCTTCTTCTTTTGGTCCAACTATATTATGAGGAGAAAAGTACGTGTTTTATTTGCAACAAAACAAGAGCCCAGTATAAGGCACGGACCGAAACAAAGGGGGGGGGGGGGGGTACAAAAAATTACGTGGACTGAGACCCTCAATACCCCTGGGTCAATAGATGCGGAGTCGATAGGGTTCATTAGCCCACACACATGCGGACTACAAGAGGTAGCGTCGGTTATTATTATATGGTGAGGGGAGAATTAAAGATCCGGGACAAAAGTTGGGGGAGCCTCCACATGCCAAGTGGAGTTGTCATAACAAAAGTCCCGCAGGGTGGTGACTGAATCCCAAAAGGGGGGAAGGAGGGCAATACCAACCTCCCTGCATGCACACCCCTCAACAAGCTCCACGGGGGTGGGAACCGCCCGACTCCGAACTCACTACTTATCCTCGTGCTTGTGTTATGATCACATGAGGGTTAAAAATAACTGTGCCAGAGTTTCCAAGAAGAAGGCCCATGATCGCTGCAGTTTACCAGTTGCCTACCCAGCCATAATGTCAAGGGTTTACAATAAAATGGACGAACATTTTAAAACGCTGTTGATTTTAAGTCCCCACAGGGTTGTTTCAATTGTCGGGCTGGGCTTTATACCGCAGACATTGATAAGGAGGTTCGTTGTATACGAGTAACCGAGGTCGGGTGAGGAGTCTCGATCCCATCACTATTGCATGTGTATGTATGTAGAACTTATTTGGCACTGTACGTAGCCAACCATGATAAACATGTGAATTGTGCATGCGTCTATTTTACATGCAGGGACAATGGCAGCATCATATGGTGGTACAACGTTTTCAATACCAAATTAAGCAATACAATATTAAGATACAAATGCGCTATCATATATAGCGATATAGTAGCATACACACATTTCTGTCTATTTTAATATAGCACGAACAGTTCACCACATTGGTACTTTCAAGTTCTGCCCGTTACCACATCTGACTCATATGAAAAGGTTGTGTTTGAAGCCTGCACAGACACGGAGTAGTTCCTTCCAGGAACCAGGCCAGTAAATGTTTCCGTTGATGAGTTAATAGGCAATGTTGTAACCAAATATCCACTCGCAGTCTCTCGCAAGTAGGCCGAGTAGGAGAACAATTCCGGGAGAGAAGTCGTCCCTGAGACTGTCATGGTCGTGGTAGTCTTGTTGGTGATGGTTAAAACGATGAAACTTGGCACTGCAAAAGGCATGGGTGACATTTTAGCAATTAGTATTGTAATTATTTTAAGAAAAAATGGTCAAATTATTAATAGACAGACGAATTGAAAACATTTCTAACTGTGGATGTAATAACCACCCTTTATGAAAGTACTGTATGTAAATCTAATTATTTTAAATGGAATGTGTCAATAAATTGTTTCATTTGTAATATTAATTGAACAATTCTTATGAGTACCTGGAGTTGAAAATTCATTGTTTAATGGATTTACGATTCACCTGTGAATTTAAAAACGTGAGAATATTGTATTGAATTAATATTTGATGTTTAGATTGTATTTTTTTAGGTAGAAGAAATAACATATCACAAAAAATGTTGGGAATGTCATCTGAACACGCATAGGATGCTGAGATTCCAGTTACGTGTTGCTGTTAGACACATTTTGTGTGTAAGTTATTATTTTCTCCTGGCCTGCATACATTTTCGGCCAATTTAAGTTAGTTTTATCTATTCAAATAATAATTTAGTTAATTTTACATTTATTATTTTAGCAGGTAATACCCTCTGATCTATGTACTATACACTGTAGATCTTTTTCAGAAGTGACCAAGCCAAAACTTATAGCTCAATGAAGTGACTTCTCACGTGGAAATTTGTTGTTGAATCCAATTTAAACTTTCAAATATCAGTTTTAGGATAAACTTTCGAAATAATGCATGAAACACATATATTAAATTGATCTTATGTGGATAAAGAATAAATGTATTGCTAGCAATGAACAATGTTCTTGGGTATGCAATAACAAGACAACAGAGCACAAATACGTGTTGACCAACACACATTCATTTAAGTAACCTTGCAAGCAGATGACTGAGGCATCGTCATAGTGGCCGCAGTTGTGCGTCCCCCAGGGATGATGACTACAGTCGGAAAGCTGAGTCTCATAACCAGAGCACTGAACATCGTCGAGCCAGATAGGGCCACTGCCCAATCCAAAGTAAGCCAATGACACGGCAAAGCCAGTGAGCCCACAACCCAGCTGACGACACACGACCTTGGCATCCTGTGGGCTCCAGAGGTCGTCACACACCGTGCCCCACTGGCCATTGTAGAACACCTCCACCCGGCCCTGACATGCGGTGTTACTCCCAGCCAGCCGAATTGGCAAGTCTAATTTAAACACACACAAACACACAAATGGGTACAGTCATGTAATGATTCGCCTACCATGCGGTGTGATAAATTGTCACAATTCGGGGTAATGATTCCGTTTAATAATTCATGGATTTTTTTTTACAATATTCATTGTGAATGTATTGGATAAACTCTTATTGGCTACAGAGGTCACATGTAATTAGTACACTCAATGTATACGAATATTAAAAAAGCGTTTCTCAAACTCACTATGTAATGCATGCAGTGTGATGCAATAATCGTTGCATCAGCATGTGCCTATTATGTCAGAATACGCGTGGCTGAATATTAGAGTTAAAGGCACTGCATCTTGATCGCTAGGCAACATGTTTAAACGAGTGTCTATTGGCCATCATGATGAGGTATGCATTGATATATATTTGCCCATATGACTGAGAGGAGTTGCTTCATTATTTGACGGTCAAGATTATGGGCTTTCAGATGCGCGTCTGCACCCGTCTGAAACGATCTTCCAATATTAGGGAGCCACTGGGCCTATGCACTTTTACATGCAGGTTGAAGTCCTATTTATTTAGAACTGCTTTTTGTGTGTTAGTTCGTTGTTCTTCCCTCGCAACTCTGATTAGCACGGTTGGCTACATATGGTGCAAACAAAGTTCAACATAGATACAAGGGCAGGTGTGAAATTCTTCCGTATGGCTAATGTAGATGCAGAGCAACAACTACAATTTCATATTCAGGTAGTCAAGCCAGGTAACCGCGTCAGGAGCAGCAGAATGTATCACTGTGATGTCTCCTTTATATTTGTGGATCGGGCATTGGGTCGTCAAATGTTGCACAGCCACTGTTCTGAATGACCACAGTTGCACACTGGACAGCTTTACATTTCCATTTGTGGATCAGGTCTGCGCATTTACTGCCATGGTTTGTGCAGATACGGCTAAGAGTTTACCATGAGCTTTGTGGAACATCAAACCCATGGATATACTGCATTGGGTCTTTCACAGGGTATTTGTGAGTGTCTTCTTGGTTCCTTCGGTAAAGTCACGTAGAAGGAAAATAATAAAATAATAAAAATTAAACATAATAAAATAATTCTCA
Organism: Lampetra fluviatilis; assembly: GCF_964198595.1. Lineage (NCBI taxonomy): Eukaryota > Metazoa > Chordata > Hyperoartia > Petromyzontiformes > Petromyzontidae > Lampetra > Lampetra fluviatilis. The sequence continues at coordinate 5,021,569 of NC_136322.1, read as the reverse complement.
CGACGTTTCGGCTACAACGCAAGCAGCCGTCCTGTGGCCGAAACGTCGTCAGAGTTATTTTATTATGTTTTATTTTTATTATTTTCCTTCTACGTGTCTTTACCGAAAGAACCAAGAAGATGAATCCCTGCAGTCACGAAAGCTTTAAATCGAAATATTTGTGAGTGATTTTGAACTCCATTCAGCTCTCCAGAATTAATCGAGGTTCAATCTGCATTGAATAAGGGGAAGCACATTGGATCAAAAGGGCTTGTGTGACTTCAAGTAATGACGAGGGACGTTAGTAAAGTACTGATGAATGGCAAGGCGACTTTCCTCGATTTGCAGTACTTCCGCGTGTTTGCAGCATTGCGGTGTATCGGTGGGGAAGGCATATTTAGCAGCACGGGCAGCCAGTGTGTTGGGATCCACTTGAGGGTTCCAATGATAGACCACTTTGTAGTGTTCAGTTGGACATCAACAAGTCGAGTGTGACAACTTCTGGTCCATTGGTGCATAGTACTCGGCTACAGAGTACACAAGGACCATCATTGATGTCCGTAGCACTGGTGCTGATACTCCCCAGCATGTGCTTGCCAGTTTCTGGACCAGGTTGACCCTTGTTTTGGTCTTGGCGGCTACCTTTCTCAGGTGGTCGTAGAATGTGAGCGTAGGATCCAGCTTCATTTAGACATATCGGAGTAGGGTCGTGTCGCAGTGTTGCCGCAGAATGTCACTTTCAGAGTGTTCACTGGTCTTGGATTTCTGGAATATAGCCACAATTTTTTTCGCAAGGGCCAAAATTTAGTCACAGTAGCTGCATCCAAGACGGAATCCAGCTTGTTCTGCATAGATTAGACTCGACAAGGGGGGTGATTCTCAGGAGGATGATGTGTTCCAGGAGTTTATAGGTCGTGCAGAGGAGTGATATTGGCCTATAGCTTCCCGGGTCGACCATTGCCTTCTGCCATGCTTTTGGGATGCATCCCGTTTTCATGGTTTTGGTGTACAGTTTTGCCAGCCATTGGAGTCCCCTAGGGCTTAAGTGATGGAGGAATTTTGGGGAGATACTATCTAGCCTAGCAGCCTAGAAGGGCCTTTCCAACCTGTGGGCTGCCCAACTGGCTGTACTGTCGGAACAGGTCCTGGGTCTCTTTTGTCCAGCAGGGGCAGTCTTTCTGGAAGCTTTGGGGGATGCTCTTCATTGCAGCTGCAGTAAGGAGGCAAATAAAAGGGTGATAGCGTTCCGCTGTCATGGGAATGACTCCCCACTCTCTCTACAGCCTCCTTATATTGGTCCCAGTCAGCTTTGACCAGGTTCGACCTTGGTAATAGTTTCGACACAATCACAGGGATTTTGATGCCAGTGTGGGTGATGATGGCCCTATGTTGACTTTGGGGAAGCTTGGAAGTATCTTGTGGGTTGTGTGAAGTGTGCTCCCACGTTGATCTTTGGAAACGATGCTGCTATGCAATGTAATACTAAATAATGTAAAGCTTTGTCATCAACATCAGCCGTAATCAATATAATTATGGATGAAGTCTTCCGTAAGACATCAGAATCCCTCATTAATTCTATAATGTAACAGTCCATCTAGCTCCTGCAGTAGATCTGATTTTATCGTTCCATCCCCAAGGTGAATACACTCCCATGCACACTCCCTCCTATTGATGCCACTCAACCACTGGCCATCGTCGCTTCTAATAGCATGCTCTGTCTCCCAGCCTGCACTTCTTCTTTTCATCTTTTGTCCATTAATACCCCTGTTTATTAAACGTAGATCATAGCATTCGGTTTGCAATGAAAACTAATTATCCTGTTTTAACATGCTGAAATGTTATGTTTTCATTACTTAATCATCATTTAGGTCTGCCTTCTAAAGCTGCACTATATAATTATCTAACGTGTTCCTGTTGTATTACAAATTGTTTATGAATTGCCACGTGATGGTTTTTTATTTAACTATCATTGTTAGTTATATTTTGGAGGTTTAGAGACATTGACACAGTTGGCATTGGTAAATAAAGTTGTGTTAACCAAGGAGAAGTCGACATGTATTAATGCAATGTATTATAATGTAATGACCATTTCTCTTCGAATTTAGAATTCAATTTTTTTAACTTGGCTCAAAACAAATAAAAATTTTTAACGACAGTGACTGTTTACAAATGTCTCCTAATAAAATACCTAGATTATATTTATTGTGGATGCTTTTGCTTGTGAAAATGCATTTCTTCTGTGGTGCTCATCCAAATGATTATGTACATATAAACAATGCATATACTTACAGGTTTTATTCGTGACAATGTCTGACGGTTGGGAGTTGATGCCACTGTATACTGTTACAGAAGCGTTATAACTTCTACCAGGGACCAGATCAGTAAATTCTGTTGTTGTAATGGTGGAGGACAAAATGAAGCTCTTCACTGCTGTTACGTTGTACGTTTCACTTAAGTAGACCACGTAGTAGTCAAGGTCTGAAATAGGAGCCACCCATGAGACCGTCATGGCTGTAGGGCTGCTGACACTGATGGTGACATTGACTTTTGGAGGCACTACAACAGAAAATAACAACGTTTGACACAAACTCGGTTAAAGGGATGCGTGTATATCGTTAACTAAAGTTTCTAAAGTAACTTGCAACACGTCAGACACATGCTAGATTTGAAGTTTTCGTGACTGCAAGCATCCATACTCTTTGGTTCTTTCGGTAAAGTCACGTAGGTGAAAACAAATATTATAATAATAAAAGTAAACGTCATGTCTCTGATCGTATCCGCGAGCATAAGTCAGATCTGAACCACGGCAGAACAAATTCCTCCGTCATTGCTGATCATTGCTATAATGCTGTAGGCTCTCATGATATTGTTTTCTCTGAGACCAAGGTACTCTGCAAGCCGTCTGGCTACCATCAAAGATATGTTCATGAAGCCATCCAGATATATAAACATAGGCGTAACTTCAACCGAGAGGATGGATACAAATTGAGCAACGGTTGATAGTTGTTTCATCTTATTTACCGGATACTAGTCTATTTTACCAAGTTAATTGCATCCTCAGGATTTAGCAGTGCGGCTATTTGGTTTGTTTTGCTTTGAGCACCATCATCTGTTTTGGCCGCAACCGTGTTGGTGCTTTGCTCTCCCTCTCCCCCCGCGCACCTCAAGGCTCCGTATGCACTTACTTCTAGCCCACCCCTGCCCAGTCTCACGTTCCAGTCTCTAGCGCACACGAAATGCTTCCCCTCCCCTTATCCCCCCCACCTCCCTCTCTGACTTATATAAACCCCTTAACTCCAGCATATCTCCCACTTCAGTAAAAAAATATTGCTGTGGTTGTCACACCTGATGATAATTGCTTGTGTTGCAATCGAAACGTCGTGATTTAACTTTTTTTCACCTATGTGACTTTACCGAAAGAACCAAAAAGTACATCAGATAAAATATCGTATTTACAATTCCTTTGATATGGACTTAAGATCAGTTCAAGAACGGAGGTGCCAGAGAAATGGAGATGATGTTGCTGCTTCAGGGGAGGGGAACTGATGCTTTTTGGGGTTACAGAGAATTACATTTACATTTAATAAAAACAATTGCACTGGACTCAAGTTACGTCTTTCTTTCCCCGTAATGAATAACTCACACCAGGCACGTATGTATGTTGAACTTATTTCGCATCGTTCGTAGCCAACCGGGCTAATCGGAGGTGTGGAGGAAGGACAAACAATCTAAACACAAAAAAAAACATTCTAAAGAAATGAGTTTGTCAATCAGGATGATTCAAAAGTGCATAGCTCCAGTGGCTTCCTAATATCAGAAGTACGAGCATTCCATACGGCCGCAGAAGCATATCGCAATGTGCCGTGCAATGTGGTGAACCTCGTTCGTCAGCCAAAAGCCGCCACTGTGACGACTAGAGTTTGTGTGATGGTTTAGTTGTAGTTACTTACAGGTTCTACTCATGACTGCATCTGATATCTGGAACAGATCCGCGCTGTGAGCCTCTATAGAGACAGAATAATTCCTCCCAGGAACCAGTTCATTGAACGTTGTTGGTCTGGAAGTTACATTATTGGTTTTGACTAAGGTTCCGTTTGCCGTCTCTCTCAAGTAGACCAGGTAGTAGTCCACGTCAGAGGCAGGGGCTGCCCACGACACCGTCATAGTCGTCATGGTATTGGCAGTGATGGACAAAGTAGGTTTGGAGGGCACTGTGAAATAGTGACAGGCGTGGTTTACATTAATACCTTCAGCAGCAAAGGAAAATATGAAGTTTTCACCCTACATTGTTTTTCTCACACCACTGGGTGGACTGAGGATAGGGGTGGTGGGAGAGGGGGGGGTTAAAGACACTTGCCCATTGTTTAACTGATGCCATTTAAGATGGAATCGAACTGGTGATCTCTGGATTGTTAAGTCTCGTGGACTAAAGCATTACACCATGGCAGCACCCATGTCAAAATATGGCCCCCTGTCACTGTTTTCATCTTATTATCCATGAAAAGAAAACTCCTGTTAGCCACTGCTGCACCCATCTTAATAATATTACAGCCTGTTCTCCTGAAGAATACTGCATTAAGAAAAAATCACGTTAATAAATAATATATAATATGTGGGGTAAAATACAGTCCCCTATAACATGTGAGATGCATGCTCAGTCAAAGACTTTAGTGCATGGGTAACATTTAGAAGCATCCAGCAGCATCCCAATGCCTTGTGCAATGCTGCACCGAGGCAGCCGTACGACCACTTATTCCTATTTCTGTTCATTCGATCGCGTTATATCCAATTCGAATTCACGTTATATAAACAAAACACGTGTTCCCTAATACATTAATCCCGTTATATCCAAAATCATGAAAACAACCTGCAGCATTATAGAACAGACTATTCCCTCTGCATCACCTTCCCTCCCAGTCTCTATAATCCCGTGTATATTTATTTATGGATGGCATTCCTTCCATGATGGCGATGACTTGTGACATACTTACATGTTCTCTCCGTGACAGTGACTGATATAGTATATGATCCCCGGATGTTGATTGTCACGAAAATAAAATAATTCCTTCCAGGTACCAGACCAGTAAATGTAACGCTCTGTGGTAATGTTATTCTGGACATAAATTGAATATCTGGTCCGTCTTGACGCTCTTTTAAGGAGATGGTATAGGACAGGGGTCTGCAACCTTTAAGACATAAAGAGCCACTTGGACCCGTTTCCGAAGGAAAAAATAAACTGGGAGCCGCAAAACCATTGCAACATTTAAAACAAATATAACACTGCATATATTGTTTCTAACCTTATTGCTATATACAGGATCGTGCAGTCAGCTGTCAATCTGAATAAAAAAAAGGACTTTTTCACTTAACAATGTAAAATATATTTTTGCAAATTAATAGCTAAATTACCTGGTTAATGGGATTTTTGCTCCTGAACCTCAGTGCACAGTGTCTGCACATCAGGGCTGTAAGACGTCACCTTCATTTTCACACAGGCTTGCAAGCTGTCATCTGTAAAGCGTGATCGATGTTTGTTTTTAATATAGTTCATGTTGGAGAAGACCTGCTCACATACATATGTGGAGCCGAAGATCGACAGGACTCCAAATGCATGTTTATATAAGTGTTGGGGATGGCATTCCATGTTTCGAATACAAGTTTGTCCTGTTTGGGAAGGTTTTCAATATCACTCCATTTATGATTCTGAGCCAGAATGGCCTTCTGACGGGCAACATCCTCAAGAGTAGCGGTCAAGCATTTGAACTTGGACACCCATATATCTTTGTCGGCTATATCGGCCAGTTCCATCTCAAGATCAGGTTGACTTACACCTGCAAATGCAGTCATATTCAATAGGGATGGATCGATCGCCAGGGGAGTGACAGGGAAGGATAATGTCGTTTTTTCCTCTCTGAACTCACAGAATCGTTTCCCAAACAAACTTTGCATTGTGGTGATTGCAGACTTGAAATATTCCAAATTTATCGTATCATGACTTTGTTTGAACTCTCTCAAAGAGGGAAAGTGAGACAGTGTACCTCTCTGTAAATCTTTGACAAACACTGTCAACTTGCGCTCGAATGCCAAAACCTCCTCCAGCATGTGCAGGGCTGTGCCTCCTTTCCCCTGAAGGGTTGTATTTAGCGTGTTTAGATGTGCTGTCATGTCTACCATAAAATGTAATTTTTCCAGCCACTCTGGCTGTTCCAGCTCAGCAAAGGTGAGCTCTTTGCTGCCCAGGAAGGTTTTTACTTCTTCCAAACATGTGACAAAGCAACGGCAACGTTATTGCCTGTCACCGGGCGGGCAGTGTGGAGCGGAGCGGCGACCTGTCAGCAGCGGCAACGCCAGAGCAGGTGTCACAGTGCGCCTCCTCCCCTCGCTAGCATCCGCCCCGGAGCCGCGGTCAAGGTTCAAAAGAGCCGCATGCGGCTCCGGAGCCGCAGGTTGCCGACCCCTGGTATAGGAGGACAGGTCAACAGAGGACATGTTCCATGACACCGTTATGGTGGTCGCATTCTTGGCAATGGTGCTGACATTGACTTTGGCTGGCACTGTGAAAAAATATCATTCCATGTTGTAACAGCGCACGTTCTACGTTATAACAGCGTGTGTTCTGCTTTACAATGGTGCGCGATCCACGATACATTGGTGCACGTTCTGCATTATAACGGTGCACATTCCGCTTTACAACGGCGCATATTCCACTTTACAACGGTGCGCATTCTGTGTTATAATAATGATGCAATTCCATTTTATAATGGCACACATTCCACGTTATAATAATGATGCACGGTCCGCGTTATGATAATGGCGCCCATTCCATGTTATAATAACGGCACGCGTTCTGTGTTATAATAATGGTGCACATTCCGCGTTATTACAGCGCGTGTTCCACATTATAATGGTGCACGTCCCACGTTATAATGGTGCGCATTCCATGTTATAAAAATTGTGTGCATTTTGCATTATAACAATAGCGTTCTGCTTTATAATGACGCACGATCTGCATTATAGTAATGGCGCATGTTCCACGTTATAATAATGGAGAACATTCTGCTTTATAACGGCTTGCGTTTTGCTTTATAGTAACTGTGCACATTCCGCGTTAGAATAATGGCGCACGATCCACGTCATAATAACGGTGCACGTTCCGTATTATGATAACGGTGTACATTCCACGTCATAATAACGATGCACGTTCCGCGTTATAATAACAGCGCACGTTCCGCGTTAAAATAATGGCACACATTCCGGGTTATAATAACAGTGTGCGTTCTGTGTTATAATAACGGCGCACATCCGCGTTGTGTCACAACACATGTTAAGCAAGCACTTACTGTACAGTACAACAATCGTTTGCTGCACTGCCCCCTGCTGCATTATGCAAACCCGTTGCAAAGGCTGTTAAAAAAAGAATCAACCCATACAATATCCATTAAACATAATGATCATCATAATAACGAAATGTGTCGGACCTCGCATACAGTATGTGTTGTGGCAGCATAACGAAGGGCATTTGAGGTAAAAACTCGGTGAACAAGTGATTGCAGAGCAAATGCGATGTGTAAAAATAACAGCCGGAGCTTGCGACTGCTCTTTCTGTTTTTAGTTATGTTTTTGTACACTATAATACAATTATATAGCATCTAGATGCAACCGCATCTGCAAATGCTTCACTTGGAAAAACATTGCTTTAGCTCCGTGCTTGTGAAAACAAATGGGGCTTAAGTCTTGACTTGAACAAGAAAAGCAGCTCTCAATGCGTTAAAGGTTTCAAGGGGGAGAGTCAATTCCAGACATTCGAGAGCAGAAACGACCTCCACCGTGGAAATGAAGGTTGATGACTGTGGGCTTTGTAAGATGAAGGCCTTCATTTTGTGGGTGGTTACAACATCCCAAAAGGTTAAAGTAATATGAGAGAAGAGAGGTACAGTGAGGGAAAAAAGTATTTGGTCCCCTGCTGATTTTGTCCGTTTGCCCACTGACAAAAAAATGATCAGTCTATAATTTTAATGGTAGGCTTATTTGAACAGTGAGAGACAGAATAACAAAAAAATCCAGAAAAACGCATGTCAAAAATATTATAAATTGATTTGCATTTTAACGAGGGAAATAAGTATTTGACCCCCTCTCAATCAGAAAGATTTCTGGCTCCCATGTGTCTTTTATACAGGTAACGAGCTGAGATTAGGAGCACACTCTTAAAGGGAGTGCTCCTAATCTCAGCTTGTTACCTGTGTAATGGGGGCGTAAGCGACCTTCCGGATGTGACGTCACGGGGAGGTGGAGTCATGTGACGTGGGAGGAAGGTTCGGGTCCTTAAGCGGTAAAACCGGAAGGAGAGGGGAGTTGGGTTGAGACTGGAAAAGGAGGAGGCCACGCGGGCGAACGAGAGAGGGGTGGCACCGTCGGCCAGCGGGGGCCAACCCCGGAGACAGTAGTGGGCTACTGGTGGGAGTGAAGCTGCAGCGAGTACAGCCAGGAAGGCTGTGTGAGAGAGGCAGTGGTGTGGCTGCCAGGAGTTACGGGAGCGACAGAGAGAGACAGCCACGAGGCTGTCAGAGTCAACGGGAGAGACCGAGAGAGAGGAGCTGCAGCGAGTACAGCCAGAGGGGCTGTGTGAGAGTAACAGCAGCGGAGCTGCTACGGGAGCTACGGGAGCGACGGAGACCAACAGTGGGGCTGTTGGCGGTGACGGGAGCGACAGCGGAGTCAGCACCGTGGGGACTGAACAAATAAAGGACAGCCGTGTGGGAAACAGAGTGCGAACCAAATAAAGGACACTGAGCCAGACATCGTGGTCAAGTCTTTTATTACACTGGTGTCAGAAGTGAAACGGCATGTCGAAGCAAGTAAGAAAAAAAATTACTCCGGCGCCAGCATCGGCTTCTTCGTCCGACGACGACGATCTCCCTCCAACCATGGATTCTGCTGGGGTGGTGGAGGAGAGCCCTGCTGAAGCGAGCACGGGGACTGGAGTTGAAGATGTCGGCGCGATGGCGGGGCCGTCAACATCATCGGACGCTGATCCACGATGGCAACAGATGGCGGAGCAACGGGAGGCACTCAAGGACGTCCTGGCGCAACTGTGTCATCTCGTCACGCCAAGGACGACGGAGGAAGCAGAAGGTGGTCCACGGGCCGCCACGTTGTCTGCCCTGCCGCCGCCATTAGCCACGCGGCAAGAAGCCGCCATCTTGCGCGCTCCGCGGCGCCAAACCGCCATCTTGGCCACGCCGCGGGCCGACGCCATTTTGAATTTGCCACCAGAGGAACCATCGTTGGAAGACGGCGTGAAGAGGAGTCGGAGTCGCCACCTTACCACAGTTAAGGAATTCTCCATCGGGGGCGATTGGAGCGCTTTCGCCTGCCGATTCTTGGCGGCGGTACGTTCAGCAAGATGGACCGATGCTGAGGCCTTGGAAGTGTTGCCGACTCTACTGGATGACGAATCAGTTCGATTTTTCCGTTCCATAACGGCCGAAAAGAAGAAGACTTTACGTGGAGTTTTTGAAGAAATGGCCGACGCTTATGAGCCACCTGACGATGCGCATTGGCGATTTGCTCAACGACAACGAGCACCCGAAGAATCGCCCGTGGCATTCAGGGGTGCGGTGCTGGAGCTGGCCATGGCGGCATATCCAGAGACGCCACCGGACCTGCTCGAGCCTCTCATCTTAGGTAAAATGCTTGAGCTGTCTCGGGATCTGGGGATCCCCATGCCTGTATGTGGGCATGAGAAGCTCACTTCTCGGGCGGCAGCTAAGTGCCTGGATGCGCAGTTTAATCTCCGTCGGTGGAAGCAAGTGGCGGCGTGGACGGGGGGGCCTGTCGCAGAGGGTGGCGCTCTGGGTTGGGACCCTACGAAGGCGGTCTACGTGCCGGATGAGCGGGGCCCTCAGGAGCTGACGGCCGCCTCCGCTCCATGGTCGGGACGCGGCGGGCCGGGGCCGCACGCTACGCTGCCGGTACGGGGCCGTCGGGATGCAAGGCCTGCGCTTCGGCGCAACGATGTCGACTGCTTCCGCTGCGGCCGTAGGGGCCACTACGCCAAGGACTGCTGGGCCCGCTTCCCGGGTCCGCCGCAGCAGGAGGCCTCATTACCAGACAAGCCGACCAAAGAACCTCCGAAACAGGCAAGTCGGCACGCACCAGACACCCGGCAAGGCTTTGCACCTCACCCATCACCTTCGTTGTGCGATTCTAATGTTGTTGTTAAAGAAAGGCCATCGACGGGGCCTTGTCGTTCGGTGACGCAGTGGCGCAAATTGGCACGGAGAGTCGTCGCGGCCGCTACGGGTTCGTCCACTGTACCGGGGTCTATACAAGGGGTGGACGTGCGCATTTTGGTCGACTCCGGAGCGTCTGCGACTATTATATCGGATGTCATTTTCCATCTGTTGGGCATCCCGCCGGGGGCCGTGCGTCTGGTTTACGGGTCATGCGTCGCTGCGAACGGGGGTAGCATGGGTATCGTGGGCCAGGTGGATGCCAAACTATCTATTGGGGATGTGTCGGCTTCGGGCGTTGTGTTAATCTCAAGATCTTTGGCGGTTCCTTGTTTATTAGGCACCGATTTTTTGGCTAAGATGCCCATTTTGATCAAAATCAATGAGAATTGTATTGAATTGCCGGGTGGCCGTCAAATCTCGTTTCTGCCGTCGCCCTGGGGGCGACCTGCTTCGGCCGTACAAGTGCAGGCGCTGTCCGTCGCATCTGTGGACATCCCACCTGGTTCACAGATGCTTATTCCCTTGCGGTATCGGAAGCCCCTGCCTGAACGGCTAGGAGCAGTTGGGGTCTTGTTGTCACCGTCCGCCACGATAACAACCGGGTTGGCGTTAGTTGGGGTACAGACCATCGTCCGGCCGGATCAATTACCGTTTTTACAGGTGCTTAATGCGGGGGTGGAAAACGTCCGTGTTCAGGCCGGTACGGTTGTGGCACATGCCACTACGGCATTTGCGACGCACGATTGTCCGCATAGCCGGGGAGTGGTTGCTGGTGTTTCCGAGCCAAGGGGTTCGGATAATCGATGGATTGCTGACTTATGTGACGAAAATTCTTCCCTGTCCATGGAGCAACGTGGTGCGATGCGTAAATTGTTGTTGACGTATTCGGATGTGTTCAGCTCCGATGATTTGGATTTGGGCCGCACCTCGTTGCTTTACCATCATATTGATACGGGCGACGCTGCCCCTATTCGATTAAATTCGCATCGGATGAGTCCTGCTGAGCGAGAACATGTTCGGGGGGCAGTGGAAGACATGTTGGCTGCGGACATTATATCGCCATCTAACAGCCCATGGGGCGCTCCTGTAGTCTTGGTTAAGAAAAAGGATGGCAAATTGCGATTTTGTGTTGATTTCCGGAAATTGAATAAGATATCGGTGGCAGATGCGTACCCCCTGCCGCGTATGGACGACTCCCTTGACGCATTGTCGGGGGCTAAGTTCTTTTCTACACTGGACCTCTCTTCGGGATTTTGGCAGCTTCCCCTTGACGAGTCCTCACGGGAGAAAACCGCATTCCGTACGCCGCAAGGGTTATTTCAATTCAACTGCCTTCCGATGGGATTGAATGCGGCCCCTGCTACATTTCAAAGATTGATGGAGCTCGTTTTGACGGGGTTGCAGTGGGAGACGTGTCTTATATATTTGGACGATATTATTGTCTTCAGCCGCACATTTGAGGAACATTTAACGCGGCTGGAGACAGTGTTCACGAGGATGCGCTCTGCGAATTTGAAATTCAAACCATAGAAATGCCACCTACTGCAACGGTCCGTCCGTTATTTGGGGCACATTGTGAGTGCTGAGGGGGTGTCCACGGATCCGGAAAAGACGGCGTGCGTCCGGGATTGGCCGACTCCGGCCACCGTGGGGGATGTTCGGCGGTTTTTGGGATTTGCCTCGTATTATCGAAGATTTGTGCCGAATTTTGTGACTATTGCGAGGCCCTTGCATCTCCTTACGGGTAAAGGACGGAAGTTTGTTTGGGGACAGCCGGAAGAGGCGGCCTTTCGGAGTCTGCGTGATCTATTGGCTACGGCCCCAACATTGGATTATCCCGATTTCAATCACCCATTCATTCTTGATACGGACGCGAGTGACACAGGTATTGGGGCGGTATTATCACAGTCTAAAGGGGGTGTAGAGCGCGTCGTGGCGTATGGTAGCCGAGTCTTGTCTCCTGCGGAAACCCGCTACTGTGTCACTCGCAGAGAACTTCTGGCGGTTGTTTTTTTCCTACGGCAATTTCGACCGTACCTTTACGGTCGTTCTTTTATTGTGCGTACGGATCATGCGGCCTTGCAATATGCACTTAAAATGGACCAGCCATCCGGACAGTTGGCACGTTGGTTGGACACGCTACAGGAATTTTCCTTCCAAATTCACCATCGGAAGGGGGTGCGCCATGCGAACGCTGACGCACTTTCCAGATTACCACGGCGCGCCCCTTGTAAATGTGCGTCGGGGACGCATAGGTGTTCGCCGATTCTAAACCCCCCTCAGCTGCTTGCGTTGGCCGTCGAGAAGTCGGATACTCCGATGGAACCGGGACCGACAGACGGGGTTTTGAATCTGCCGCGGTCTGTGTGGATTCGGGAACAGATGATGGATGAGTCGTTGTTGTCCTTGCGGAAGCGGTCTACGGGGGACAATGGGAGTCCGAGTTCGGCTGTGGGGCCGCAAACCGCTCTCCGAGATGGTCTGCTTATGTGGCGGGAAGGGTTCCAGGAACGCTGGCGTCTGGTGGTACCAACGTCCTTGCGATTCGAGTTGATTAGAACTCTCCATTGTGACACAATCTTACATTTAGGGGTGCAGAAGACCTTGTTGACGTTGCAACGTCATTATTTTTGGCACGGCATGGCGACAGATGTCGTAGGGCACGTGCGCGCGTGCCCTGAGTGCGCCCGACGTAAGCCGCCTAAACATCCTTACGTGCCGCCTATCCAGTCAATTCAGGTGTCTCGAGTTAATGAATTGGTGGCACTGGACATATTGGGACCTTTCCCACCATCGGCGAGGGGTAATAAATATTTGCTGGTTGGGGTTGAGTACCTCTCCCGTTGGCCGATGGCCTGGCCGTTGCCCGACCAGTCGGCCGCGGCCATTACCGACGCCTTTTTGTTTGGGTATATTATGGACAAGGGGGCGCCTGAGAGACTCCTCACGGATCAGGGCCGAAATTTATTTTCTAAATTATTGGCGGAAGTGTGCGCGGGCCTTGGGACTAAGAAAGTACGGACATCCCCATACCATCCGCAGACGGATGGTATGGTTGAACGGCTGAACAGGACATTGTCTGCCATGCTTTGCCATACTGTGAGTGAACAACAATCAGATTGGGATCTGCACATCCCCGGAGTGCTTTCGGCGTACAGGATGACGCCTCATGCGGCTACAGGTTATTCGCCGTTTTACCTTATGTATGGTCGGGAAAACGTGCCGCCGGTGGATGTGCAATTGGGAACCGGGGTGAAGGGACCTCGTAAACCACTCCCTGAATACATTCAGGACACGGTCCGCCGGGTCACGGAGGCGCGGGAGAATGCCCGCGTGGCTACGGCCAAGGCCCAGGCCCGGAACGAGCGGTATGCTCGACGTTCCAAGGGGGAGTGCCCCTGGAAGGTTAAGGACCTGGCCTGGCTCCATTGTCCGCTAGTACGGCCGGGAACCTCTCCTAAATTGCACAAACCTTGGCATGGTCCCATACGCCTCATCGAGGTTCCCAATCCACAGTCAGCGCGCGTTCAGATTGGTTCTCGCCGCTGGTTTGTTCATACGTCGCGCTTGAAACCATATGTTGCTCCCCTACATGATGCGTCATCTCCCAATGTTGCCTTGCCGGGGTCTGTTGCTGCCGACTCTCCCCTGCCTGCGTCCATTGATCTTGCTAGAGCGCCTGTCGTACCTGTTCCAGACAGGCCGGCCGTGACACCGCGGGGGACGAGGGGCCCTACTCGGAGGGCGCCTGCCAGGTCTGCGGGACCTTCGAGCCCTGCAGCCCTTCCGACCCCGCTGCAGGCACATTCGCGGGACACGCCCGAGACTAATCCTTCAGGGACACGGGACGTTGGTGGACTTCCAACCGCAACAGGAGAATTACCCCCTGTCATTCCTCGAATTCCATCGCGTTCCCGTTCTGCGGGTGGGCCGCCGACCGTCCGGGACGGGCCGGCGACCCGCACAGGTTCTAAATCGCTTACGTTTCGTTGATTGTATGTTGTGTTGTTGTTCTTGTTCTTACTGTTGTATTTATTGCATGCTTCTCGTACGTTCGTTGATGTTACTTTGTGTTGTTGTTCTTGCTGTTATATTGCATGCTTAGTGTCCTTTAGTGGGGAAGGTCGGTTCGCCGCATTGCGGTTTAGTATTGGTCAGCCGAGGTTGGCTGGGTTTTTCTCTACGGGGGAGGGTGGTGTAATGCGGGCGTAAGCGACCTTCCGGATGTGACGTCACGGGGAGGTGGAGTCATGTGACGTGGGAGGAAGGTTCGGGTCCTTAAGCGGTAAAACCGGAAGGAGAGGGGAGTTGGGTTGAGACTGGAAAAGGAGGAGGCCACGCGGGCGAACGAGAGAGGGGTGGCACCGTCGGCCAGCGGGGGCCAACCCCGGAGACAGTAGTGGGCTACTGGTGGGAGTGAAGCTGCAGCGAGTACAGCCAGGAAGGCTGTGTGAGAGAGGCAGCGGTGTGGCTGCCAGGAGTTACGGGAGCGACAGAGAGAGAGACAGCCACGAGGCTGTCAGAGTCAACGGGAGAGACCGAGAGAGAGGAGCTGCAGCGAGTACAGCCAGAGGGGCTGTGTGAGAGTAACAGCAGCGGAGCTGCTACGGGAGCTACGGGAGCGACGGAGACCAACAGTGGGGCTGTTGGCGGTGACGGGAGCGACAGTGGAGTCAGCACCGTGGGGACTGAACAAATAAAGGACAGCCGTGTGGGAAACAGAGTGCGAACCAAATAAAGGACACTGAGCCAGACATCGTGGTCAAGTCTTTTATTACACCTGTATAAAAGACATCTGTTCACAGAAGCAATCAATCAATCAGATTACAAACTCTCCACCATGGCCAAGACCAAAGAGCTCTCCAAGGATGTCAGAGACAAGATTGTAGACCTATACAAGGCTGGAATGTGTTATAAGACCATCGCCAAGCATCTTGGTGCGAAGGTGAAAACAGTTGGTGCGATTATTTGCAAATGGAAGAAACACAAACGAACTGTCAATCTTCCTCGGCATTGCGCTCCAAGCAAGATCTCACCTCGTGGAGTTGCAATGATCATGAGAACGGTGATGAATCAGCCCAGAACTACAAGGGAGGATCTTGTCAATGATCTCAAGGCAGCTGGGACCATAGTCACCAAGAAAACAGTTGGTAACACACTACGCCGTGAAGGACTGAAATCCTGCAGCGCCCACAAGGTCCCCCTGCTCAAGAAAGCACATATACATGCCCGTCTGAAGTTTGCCAATGAACATCTGAATGATTCAGAGGACAACTGGGTGAAAGTGTTGTGGTCAGATGAGACCAACATGGGTTTCTTTGGCATCAACTCAACTCGCCGTGTTTGGAGGAAGAGGAATGCTGCCTATGACCCCAAAACACCATCCCCACTGTCAAACATGGAGGTGCAAACATTATGCTTTGGGGGTGTTTTTCTGCTAAGGGGACAGGACAGCTCCACCGCATCAAAAGGATGATGGACGTGGCCATGTACCGTCAAATCTTGGGTGAGAACCTCCCTCCCTCAGCCAGGGCATTGAAAATGGGTCGTGGATGGGTATTCCAGCATGACAATGACCCAAAACACACGGCCAAGGCAACAATGGAGTGGCTCAAGAAGAAGCACATTGAGGTTTTGGAGTGGCCTAGCCAGTCTCCAAACCTTAATCGCATAGAAAATATGTGGAGGGAGATGAAGGTTCGAGTTTCCAAACGTCAGCCTCGAAACCCGAATGACTTGGAGAAGATCTGCAAAGAGGAGTAGGACAAAATCCCTCCTGAGATGTGTGCAAACCTGGTGGCCAACTAATAGAAACGTCTGACCTCTGTGATTGTCAACAAGGGTTTTGCCACCAAGTACTACGTCATGTTTTGCAGAGGGGTCAAATATTTATTTCCCTCATTCAAATGCAAATCAATTCATAACATTTTCGACATGCGTTTTTCTGGATTTTTTTGTTCTTATTCTGTCTCTCATTGTTCAAATAAACCTACCATTAAAATTATAGACTGATCATTTTTTGTCAGTGGGCAAACGTACAAAATCAGCAGGGGATCAAATACATTTTCCCTCACTGTATGGAGGCACAAGAGCACGAAACCGTCTTCAAAAAAAGCAATCATTGCAATCTTAAAAGTGGATCTGAGACCTGACATGAAGCCAGTGGAGTGAGAGTTGGAGTGCTGGTGTGAAATGACATTTTTTATAATGTACGGGTGAGGAGGCATTGCAGGGCCATTCTAAATCCATCAGAAACCGTCAAATATGGTCAAATGTGGAGACTGCAAACGAGTGAATTGCAGTCGTCCTAGCGAACATTAATAATAATTGCGTCCGTGGATCAAGGTCTCAGAAGCTGATGGAGTAAGACGATGCCGTTATGCCGGCAATGTTGTGCAGGCGCAGAGGTAGGAGTGGTCCTACAGAGCAGCGGTAGGAGCTGTAACGGTGAGCGCTACGCTGTGCTTTGAATCCCGAGACCCAAGTTCGATTCCCGCTCACGGCCACCAACACCAGTGACGACTATCTGAACCGATCCAGGGCTTCCCATAGGTCGGCTCAAATGGGGGTAAAAACATCGCCAACCTGCTTCGTGTGCCAAAGTACCAGCCTACATAAGTGCTGCTACTCTATTGACAGCACTTGCTCCAACAGTCTAACAATGCTACACAGAGGATCCTTGGGTCTTTGAGGTCTCACAGACCTGGGAAATGCGGAGCGTGAATGAATGCTCGGGATGTAGAAAAACTTCCATGGTTGTTACACCCTTGTTTTTCACAACGTATAGCAAGTCCAACACTTCACGCTGGGGGGGAGGGTGGGTTGCGTTTGTTGTATATATTCGGTTTTGAAAAATTATAAATCAAAGAGGGTTACCGTCTCTTGAAGTGTGACCTCCTGTTACCATGTTTTCCGTTCACTCTCATGGGTTGTAAGTTAAAAGAAAAAGAAACATTTTCCACCCCTTATCTTCGTATGTATCCGTTTTTGCGGTGTTGACAATGTAAGTGACTCAAGGTATGTTTTGAGCAGTGTTTACAGTACGTCCGTCGTACTTTGGACTTTTTCCATGGTGTTTGATATCTCACGGGGAGGCGCCCTCCCTACATGTGTAATTTCTTGCTACCACGTGCTTCTGGAAGACAAATGTGTTTGGGAGGCTCTGATTCTATGGAATACATATTATCTTGGTTGTATGTGATTGAGCTTCTCCACATTGGAATTCTTCTGGATGACCCTCGGTCTAATACTTCATAATTATTATTTGGTTTATGTTTAACCAAGATTTGTGATCTACCATAGTTGTTACTACATGTATTCCGAGGGTTTTATTAACCTTTGTTCCCAGTCTGTATCCAGGGATCCGTGCTTTTTTTTTCTCGAGTTATATTTTGATATCCTGGGGTTGGAGATATAACTAAGTTTTGACTTAAACTTTCGTGACTGCCGAAATCCATTCTTTGGTTATTTCGATAAAGTCGCGTAGATAGAAAAATAGTAATACAAATAAGGTGAATAGTATTAATATTAAAATAATATGAGAAATAATAACCTGCTAATGTAGATTGTAGCCTGGTACTTAATCGGAGTGCAGTCTATAATATCGCCTTATTCTTATATCCAAGCTTCGAACTTTTACCGTTGTATTAAAAAAAACAAAAAAACATTTATCTGTTCAATCCTTCTGTAATGCGGGCGTAAACGACCTTGCGGATGTGACGTCATGGGGGGAGGAGTTACGTCACGTGGGGGAGAGGGTTCAGGTCTAAAAGGGGAGAAACCGGAAGAGGAGGGGAGGTTGTTGGAGACTGGGCTAGAGTAAGGCCACGCAGGGTGAAGGCTGGGGAGAGTGGCGAGATCGCCACACACACAGAGTACGGATCGGCACCGTCGGCCAGCGGTGACCGACCCCGGAGAAGCGGGGAGCAGCGGTGAGGCTGCAGCGAGGGCAGCTGGGAGGCTGCACGAAGAGAACAGCAGCGGGACTGCTTCGGAGAAGAGAGCAGCGGTGGGGCTGCAGCGAGGGCAGCTGGAGAGGCTGCACGAGGAGATTAGCAGTGAGACTGCTACGGGGAAGAAGAAAGAGCCGTGTGGGAAAAGTATACGAACCCGAATAAAGGACACCAAGCCAGATACCGTGGTCGAGTCCTTTATTACACTGGTGTCTGAAGTGTAACGGCATGGCAAAACAACTAAGAAAAAATAATATTCCGTCGCCAGCATCTGCTTCATCGTCCGACGACGACGACCTTCCTCCGACGGGGGACCTGACTACGATGGAGGAGGAGATCCGTGCTGGAACGAGCGCGGAGCCGGGGGTCCAAGATGTCGCTGCGTCGGCGGACCCGTCTGCACCAAATGCCGCAAATCTACGATGGGGACAGATGGCGGAGCAGCTTGAAACACTGAAAAACGTACTGGCGCAGTTGTGTGAGCTCGTCACGCCGAGGACGGCGTCGGCGAGAGCCGATGGTGGTCCACAGGTCGCCGCTCTGCCTTCGCTGTCGACGCCATCGGCCACGCGGCACGAAGACGCCATCTTGGGCGTGGCAGGCGAAGGAAGGCGGGTAGCCGCCATTTTGCGCTCTCCGCGGCGAGAGGCCGCCATCTTGACCACGCCACGATGCGACGCCATGTTGAACATGCCACCAGATGAGTTATCGGCTGAAGATGGCGCGCCAAGGAGTCGCAGTCGGCATCTTACAACTGTTAAAGAATTCTCCATCGGGGGCGATTGGAGTGCTTTCGCCTGCAGATTTTTGGCGGCGGTACGCTCTGCAAGGTGGACTGACGCTGAGGCATTGGAAGTTTTGCCGACTCTTCTCGATGACAAGTCGGTCAGATTCTTTCGCTCTATAAAGGCCGCGAAGAAGAAAACATTGAGAGGAGTGTTCGACGAAATGGCAGATGCTTACGAGCCGCCAGATGATGCTCATCGCCGGTTTGTTCAATGACAGCGAGCACCCGAGGAGTCGCCGGTGGCATATAGGGGTGCGGTACTGGAGCTGGCTATGGCCGCATACCCGGAGACGGAGCCTGACCTGCTGGAACCTCTCATCTTGGGTAAGATGCTCGAGCTGTCCCGGGATCTGGGCATTCCTATGCCGGTGTGTGGCCATGAAAAGCTGACATCCCGGGCTGCGGCTAAATGTCTGGATGCCCAGTTTAACCTGCGCCGGTGGAAACAAGTCACGGCGTGGTCGGGGGGGCCATCGTCGCAGGAGGAGCCGCGGGTTGGGATCCCACAAAGGCAGTGTATGTGCCTGATGAGAGGGGCCCGCAGGAGCTGTCAGCCGCCTCTGCTCCGTGGCCGGTCCGCAGTGGGCCGGGGCCGCGGGCTGCGCCGCCGACGCGGCCGCGTCGGGACGGGGTGCCCGCGGCGCGGCGCAACGACGTCGACTGCTTCCGCTACGGGCGTAAGGGCCATTACGCCAGGGACTGCTGGGCCCGCGTCCTGGGTCCGCCCCAGCAGGAGGCCTCGACAGCAGACGCACCACGGAAGGATCCTCCAGCACAGGCAAGTCGGTGCGCACCAGACACCCGGCAAGGCTTGACACCTCACTCATCACCGTTGTCATGCGATCCGGGTGTTGTTAATAACGGGAGGCCATTGACTGGGCCATGTCGCTCGGTAACGCAGTGGCGTAAGTTGGCTCGGCGGGTTGTCGCGGCCGCTACTGGTTCGTCCACTGTACCTGGGTCAATACAAGGGGTGGACGTACTTATTTTAGTTGATTCCGGAGCGTCCGCGACCATTATATCGGATGTAATATTCCATCTGTTGAACATCCCACCAGCGGCCGTGAGTCCCTCTTACGCTTCCTGCGTCGCTGCAAACGGGGGTAGCATGGGTATTGTGGGCCAGGTGGACGCTAAAATATCTATCGGGGGAGTGTCGGCCTCGGGAATCGTGTTAATTTCGAGGTCCCTTGCGGTCCCTTGTTTGTTGGGAACTGATTTTCTGGCCAAGATGCCCATTCTAATTAGAATTAATGAAAACTGCATTGAATTACCGGAGGGGCGTAAAATTACATTTCTGCCGTCGCCCTGGGGGCGACCTGCTCCTGTCACCCAGGTGAAGGCGCTGTCCGAAGTATCTGTTGATATTCCACCAGGCTCACAGATGCTCATTCCCTTGCGATATCGGAAGCCTGTGCCTGGTCGTCAAGGAGCTGTTGGGGTTTTGTTGTCGCCGTCCGCCACCATCACGGGCGGATCGGCGCTCGTTGGGGCGCAAACTATTGTCCGGCCGGACCAGCAGCCATTTTTGTAGGTGCTTAACGCAAGTACCGAAAGTGTGTGTGTACCGGCTGGTACGGTTGTGGCACATGCCACTACTGCGTTTACGGCTCATGATCATCTGGCCAGCCAGGTTATGGTTGGTGGTGTTTCAGGCCCTGAGGCTGCAGATGATCGCTGGATCGCCGAATTGTGTGGGGAGAATTCTGCCCTTTCCGGGGAACAACGTTGTGCGATTCGTAAATTATTATTGAGTTATTCTGATGTGTTTAGCTCCGACGATTTGGACTTGGGACGCACCTCGTTGCTTTACCATCATATTGACACAGGGGACGCTGCCCCTATTCGGTTAAACTCGCATCAGATGAGTCCGGCTGAGCGAGAGCACGTTCGTGGGGCAGTGGATGACATGTTGGCTGCGGACATAATATCTCCATCTAACAGCCCATGGGGCGCGCCTGTTGTTTTGGTTAAGAAGAAGGATGGCAAATTGCGATTTTGTGTAGATTTCCACAAATTAAATAAAGTGTCGGTGGCAGATGCGTACCCCCTGCCGCGTATGGACGACTCTCTCGATGCCTTGTCGGGGGCTAAGTTTTTTTCAACGCTGGATCTCTCTTCGGGCTTCTGGCAGCTTCCCCTTGACGAGTCCTCGCGGGAGAAGACTGCTTTCCGTACGCCGCAGGGGTTATTCCAATTTAACTGTCTTCCGATGGGGTTGAATGCGGCCCCTGCCACTTTTCAAAGGTTGATGGAGTTGGTATTAACGGGGTTGCAGTGGGAGACATGTCTGATATATTTAGACGATATTATCGTTTTCAGCCGCACATTTGACGAGCATTTACTGCGGTTGGAGGCTGTGTTCACCAGGATGCGTTCCGCTAATTTGAAATTTAAGCCTAAGAAATGTCACCTACTGCAACACTCCGTGCGTTACTTGGGGCACATCGTTAGTGCGGACGGGGTGGCCACGGATCCGGAAAAAACAGAGTGCGTCCGTGACTGGCCAACCCCGGCCACGGTGGGGGATGTGCGTCGGTTTTTTGGGGTTTCCCTCATATTATCGGAGGTTTGTTCCAAATTTTGCGACGATCGCGAGGCCCTTGCACCTCCTTACAGGTAAAGGACACAAATTTGCTTGGGGACCGCCAGAAGAGGCGGCATTTCTGGGCCTGCGCGATCTATTGGCTATGGCGCCGACGTTGGATTATCCAGATTTTGAAAATCCTTTCATTCTGGATACGGACGCGAGCGACACGGGCATTGGGGCGGTGTTGTCTCAGTCCAAAGGTGGTGTGGAACGCGTGGTGGCGTACGGTAGCCGGGTTTTGTCTCCCGCGGAAACCCGCTACTGCGTCACTCGCAGGGAACTGTTGGCTATTGTTTTTTTTTCTCCGCCAATTTCGACCATATCTGTACGGCCGTTCGTTTATTGTACGCACGGATCATGCGGCCTTGCAGTATGCTCTTAAGATGGACCAGCCATCCGGCCAGCTGGCGCGGTGGTTGGACACGCTGCAAGAATTTTCCTTCCAAATTCATCATCGGAAGGGGGTGTGTCACACCAATGCGGACGCGCTTTCCAGGCTGCCACAGCGATCCCCTTGTGCGTGCGCGTCTGGAACGCATAGATGTGGGCCGATTCAGCACCCCCCTCAGCCTGTCACGCTGGCGGTCGAAGTGCCTGAAGCTCCGAATGAGCCGGGGCCGGCTGATGGGGGACCGGCTGATGGGATTTTGCATCTCCCGAGGTCTGTGTGGATTCGGGAACAAATGTTGGACAATTCATTGGTGACTTTACGTAAGCGGCCTGTGAAGGAGGGTGGGGGACCGGGTACGGGGGGTGTGCCGGAAACCGCTCTCCGTGATGGTCTGCTGATGTGGAGGGAAGGGATACAGGAACGCTGGCGTCTGGTTGTACCGGCATCTTTGCGTGTCTACATTGTCACACGCTTTTACATCTGGGGGTGCAGAAGACCCTATTGACGCTGCAGCGAGATTACTATTGGCACGGCATGACGACAGACGTCGTCGGTCACATTCGCGCGTGTCCCGATTGTGCCCGCCGGAAGCCACCTAAACATCCATATGTGCCGCCGATACAGTCTATTCAGGTGTCTCGAGTTAATGAATTGGTGGCGTTAGATATTTTGGGACCCTTTCCGCCATCCGCTAAGGGAAATAAATATTTGCTAGTTGGCGTGGAGTACCTCTCCCGCTGGCCGATGGCCTGGCCCTTGCCCGACCAGTCAGCGGCGTCCATTACAGACGCCTTTCTATTTGGGTACGTTATGGACAAGGTGGCGCCGGAGAAGCTCCTCACGAATCAGGGCCGAAATTTTTCTTCTAAATTGTTGGGGGAAGTATGTGCGGCTCTCAGAACTAAGAAAATACGGACATCTCCCTACCACCCACAAACGGATGGTATGGTTGAACGGCTAAATCGGACCTTGTCCGCCATGTTGTGTCATACGGTGAGTGAAAAACAATCAGATTGGGATTTGCATATCCCTGGCGTACTTTCGGCGTACCGGATGACGCCGCATGCGGCTACAGGATATTCGCCGTTTTTTCTTATGTACGGTCGTGAAAACGTGCCGCCGATTAATGTGCAGTTGGGAACTGGAGTGAGGGGACCTGTTAAGCCTCTTCCTGATTATATTCAGGACACCGTTCGCCGTGTTACTGTGGCGCGAGAAGGGGCCCGCATGGCTACGGCCAAAGCCCAGGCCCGGAACGAGCGGTGTGCTCGACGCTCTAAGTGGGAGTGCCCCTGGAAAGTGGGGGACCTGGCCTGGCTCCATTGCCCACAAGTGCGGCCAGGTACCTCTCCTAAATTACATAAACCATGGCAAGGGCCGGTTCGCCTCATCGAGGTTCCCAACCCACAGTCGGCGCGTGTTCGGTTTGGATCCCGGCGTTGGTTCGTTCACACATCTCGCTTGAAACCATACGTGGCCCCTCGACCTGATGCGTCATCTCCTGATGTTGCCTTGCCGGGATCTGTTGCTGCCGACTCGCCCTTGCCTGTGCCTGTTGACCTTGCAAGAGCGCCTGTCGTGCCTTTTACAGACAAGCCGGCCGTGACGCCGCAGGACAGAGGAGGCTCTGCTCGGGGTGTGCCTACTACGGCTGTGAAAACTCTGAGACCCGCAGCCCTTCCGACCCCGCCGCAGACGCGATCGCGGGACACCTCTGACGCTGGCCTTCGGGAATACGGGACCGGGACATTGGCGGGCCTCCAATAGCGACAGATGAACCTTGTCCTGTCGCTCCTAAAACCCTGTCACGTTCCCGCTCGGCGGGAGTGCCGCCGACCGTCCGGGACGGGCCGGTGACCCGCACCCGCTCAAAATCACTCACATTTCGTTGAATGTTGTGTTGTGTTCTTGTTTTTATTGTTATATTATTGTATGCTTCGTGTCCTTTAACGTGTTCGGTCGTGTTCGCTCGCATTACTTGTTGGAGTTGTTGTTCAGCCGAGGTCGGCTGGATTTTCTCTACGGGGGAGGGTGGTGTAATGCGGGCGTAAACGACCTTCCGGATGTGACGTCATGGGGGGAGGAGTTACGTCACGTGGGGGAGAGGGTTCAGGTCTAAAAGGGGAGAAACCGGAAGAGGAGGGGAGGTTGTTGGAGACTGGGATAGAGTAAGGCCATGCAGGGCGAAGGCTGGGGAGAGTGGCGAGATCGCCACACACACAGAGTACGGATCGGCACCGTCGGCCAGCGGTGACCGACCCCGGAGAAGCGGGGAGCAGCGGTGAGGCTGCAGCGAGGGCAGCTGGGAGGCTGCACGAAGAGAACAGCAGCGGGACTGCTTCGGAGAAGAGAGAGCAGCGGTGGGGCTGCAGCGAGGGCAGCTGGAGAGGCTGCACGAGGAGATTAGCAGTGAGGCTGCTACGGGGAAGAAGAAAGAGCCGTGTGGGAAAAGTATACGAACCCGAATAAAGGACACCAAGCCAGATACCGTGGTCGAGTCCTTTATTACACTTCTCCTGTTCTCGCCACCCAGGAAGAATTGCGGCGCCTGTTGCTTGTACGTGTTTTGTGGAGGCGTTTGAAGCCCGGTAGAGATTTCCCGAGAATCTCATTATCAACCACCAGGGTTTTTTTTTAGTTAACTTTTATGTCTACTTCCATGCCTGGTGTGGCTTGTGAGAGGCAGCTGCTGTTTGGGGGGTGGGGGTTCGCATCACCCATTTTGTGCCCCAAGCTACACCCCGATTGATTATTACAACAACAAAACAATTGACAGAATTTACCTTAATATACATTTTTAAAAAGGGGGCATATACAACACGTTCCCGATGGAGTGTGAGAGAGAGAGAGATCTTGACTTAAAGCTTTCGTAACTGCAGGATTTCATATTCCTTGGTTCTTTCGGTAAAGTCACGAAGATAAGTTCAAAGAAAATAACTATAACTAACGAAAAAAACTACGACGTTTCGATTGCAACACAAGCGGTCGTCATCTGACGTCCTCTGATGTCATCTGATGACGACCGCTTGTGTTGCGATCGAAACGTCGTAGTTTTTTTTGTTATTTTTTTTGAACTTAGCTATGTGACGTTACCGAAAGACCCAAAGAATATAAAGAAAGAGATGGCGAGTGAAAAAGACAATGGAGTGAGATGATGCTTCGCACGCAAATGATGCCAAGACAAAAACTGAGGAAAAGAGGAAGGCACGACGTGTTCATATATAAGTAAACATTTATGTTTATATATATTTGGACGTATTGGCGGTACACCAGTTGCAGAATAATGCACCGGTCCTCATAAAACAGTCCTGACGATGTCATTATTGTCAGAGCGTGTTTGTTTGCATGTCCGCCAGAAGTACTGGTGCATAATGCAGACTTGATTCCTTGCAAAAGGTATAATCAATCTGGTGTTTCAACAGATCAACATCTCCTGTTTTATTGCCATGAAGGATAAAACCTATTCTGATTTGTCATAGTCCTGACGACGTCGTTGTTGCCACTTGAGTGAGATGCAGGACTCTCCATCAGAAGTTGCACTCAGATTCAGCAGCCGCGTCCCCCATTCGAACGTGCGGTGGTGACACCACGAGTCGTAATATTTTAATGCCACCGTCCGCCAAATAAATTATTCCGAAAATTAATCGAGGAACCGGCTGACCAAGTCTCTAAGGGCACAAGGAGTCCAATCTTGCCTTTTTGGAGCACGGAGCAGTCGATTGTCATCAGGCTGGGCGCTGCTATATGGCAACAGACTGCGAAGCTTCGTGTTCAGCCCTGCTCACTTAACGTTCCGTCTTCCCACCGTTTTGGCATCGCGAAAACTGATTTTGACACACCACCACGACCGGCGGTTTGCGAATCGCGGGAAAATAAATCATCATTGCGCAAAAACGTTATTTTGTTATATACCGTGCACCGCCAATGTACAGCCAATACGTTCATGTAAACATAAATTATTGTTACACGTCCTCAAGCCCTTGCTCATGACATTGGAATGACATTGAATTGCAGATTTGAAAATACTTACAGGTTCTATCCATGACCACATCAGATCCTTGGGAGCAATAAAGATTTCTCGTCTCCACATATGCATAGTAGTTTGTATCAGGAATCAGATTGGTGTATGTGATGCTACCCGTAGACTGCACAGACGAGGACTGGTTTATGTTGTTATCGTCTTTCAAGCGAGCGTAGTAAACCAAACTGGAGGAAGGAACCTCCCACGAGAAGCTCATGCGTGTCATTGTCTTGCCAGTAATGGTGACATTGACTTTGGGTGGCACTGAGAAACAGCATTAGAAAGTGGATTAATAACATCAGCAACATGTTCACTGTTTTTCAACATATAGCATTATTCGGTACATTTCGATTTCGCAGTTTACATTTCGTTTCGCTTTTAAGTGCATTCATGTGTTTTTTGTTTTCGTTAACACGTTCTTACAATCGATTTCGTAAAGATAATTTATTGGCCATGTTTCGCGGTTCTGTACGTCACATTTCAGGGTGGTACTGCAAAACGACCAGTAGGGAATAACAAATGCATTTAGGGTGCAACAGAGTAAATCAAATCACTGAGAGTTCTCAACTTCGATTTGTCAACACTTGGAACAAAAACTGAAAAATCACGTGAATGTTTCTGGAACGTTGCTAGCCTGCATGATGTCATGTGCCAGGAAAATTGATGTCAGATGCATATGTTTGTGCATCCTTATTAATGCCAGCTTATCGTAAGTGACAAGGAAGTTCAATTAAATGTCTCTGCAGTTGTTACAATCTGTGTTGTCCTCCCTATTAAAGTGGGGGGCCATCAGGACAGTCGTCCAATCATGTTAAACCCGTCCAGATGTCCAGAGTGTTGTAATGATATCATATAGGGCAGTCTGCACACAAACGCCACCCTCCCTCAGCAGTTAGCTTGGGAGATCATCTCTGCCCGGTGCATTTCCTGGTCTCAGACTCTGGATCGCCTTCTGTACGTCCTCAACAGATGGCACCTCAGCCAGCCGTTCACAGGTTGTGACTACTACTTCCAATATTTGAGGCACGGCAGTCCCAGTAGGGTCATCCCAACTTTTCCCGATTAGGTTTTTTTGGCTGAGGTATTTCCTTTCCCCCAAGATCTCACACAATGTTCCTATGGTCGGAGATGTCATCACCATTTCTTTCCCATATTGTTATCTTTTTTTTATAGAAAACTAGCACCCCACGTGCCCCTTTTTGACATGACCCCTCCCTTTCCTCCAGCCAGCCAGGCAGCTAGCCAACGAACCTTTAATAATATACCGTAGTATTATATGATAGTACGAATGATATGGTGATGCATATGTGCATACACACTTGCACAGACAGCTGTGTATACGTGTGTGGCGGTAGTGTAGCGGTTTGCACTATGAACCCGGCAACCCGAGTTTGATTCCTGCTCAGGGCCAACACCAATGCCAATTATCTAAACCTGTCATGAGCCTCCCCTAGGTCGGCTCAGCCTAAAATGAGTACCTGGTGCTGTGTGTTAACATCACCACTGCAGAGACAGGCGGTCGGGTGTGGTGTTGGTCATCCACCGCCTCGTGTTTCCTTGCCGATCTTCATAGGTGCCACTACTTGCTAACAGCACTATCCCCAATAGTCTGTCCAGGCTTTGGGGTGGGGGTTTTTTTTGTCTTTGGTGAGGAATTAGTGGCATCCCAGTCTCGACCTCCATTCCTCACCGCATGGAACCCACAGCCCTCGAGGCGGTTTCTACCCACTTTCACCTGCCTGGTGGTGTTACTCGATGACGATGGGAGGACTTCAAAGGGCCACTCTATTACTAATTGCAATTGACGGGAAATTGTTTAGTTTTCTTTATAAATAGCAACCGGCACATCCTTTGTACGTAACCATCTGTATGTACCCCCCACCCCACCCTGCCAGCTAGCCAACCAGGAAGGAAGCTAGCCATCCAGGCAGAACACTCTTTTTTTTCAAATTGTGATAAGGACATTAAAACTCTCTATGGCGGTGCCATCTCGCAGCAGGTCACTCACATGTGCTGTCGTACACGGTGGAAGAGACATATCTTGTGCCAATGCAGTAGACAGTTATGGCAATGCTGTAGTATCTGTTAGGCACCAGTCCCGTGAATGTGAAGTTGGAGGCGCTCCCATAGATGGTGAAGGGGGAGTATGTGAATGTCGACCGATCGTACAATTGTAAGCCGTAGCTGGTGGCGTCCACGCCGATCTCCGTCCACGTGACTGTGATCGTTGTTTCACTCCTGGCACTCACCTGCACTCCTTCAGTTATAATTAATGCACAAGTATCTTAATAAACAAAGCAATAACAATGACAAATAACAGTCTTAGACAGTCCTCTGCTACTTAAAGGTCACCACCCCTGTGTCACAGGAATGTGAAAAATAAATTCATATCTCAATGGATTCCTCCAGTATAAATACATATTTTGATGATTCTGTATTGGTGAAAGGGTAGGAAATAGAGCTCGGATAGCGAAGGTTTGGCAGAAACAGTTCAGCTATCACTGTCAAACGGATGATATTCATGGCCGGATATATAATTCGGGTCACAGGGTTCATAGCGCAGTGCACTAACCACTGTGCCACCACTCCCCACCTCCGTGTCTAATCGTTGTAATACGAAAAACACCGCACTGTAACCCTGGGGCCGGCCCAAGACACGCTGGTGGGACTACGTCGATCTGCTGGCCAGGGAACGCCTGTGAATTCCCCAGGAAGAGCTAGAGTATGTGTATAATAGTGTATAGTAGTGTATCGTATAGTAGTGTATCGTAGTGCAGTGTATAGTAGTGTATAGTAATGCAGTGTATAGTAGTGCTGAAGTATGTCGCCAGGGAAAGGGAAGTCTGGGCCGCTACTACTCAAGAGGCTACCGCCACGACCCTCACCACGACAAGCGGACTGAGAAACGAACGAACTGTAACCAATTTTTAACAAGTTCTGGCCAGCTGTCCTCAGCCAGCAGTGGACGTCAGGGATCGTAATTGATTTATCGTCGCCTGAATAACATGTTGCGTCCGTGAACCATACTCCAACCGACACAGCCAATTTAATGAAGTTGCCTCGTGATTACCGGTGCTTTGGAGAGCCAATGTCGCAATATTTCACTATTGGATATTGTTCGCCGATTCGCTGATAGTTACAGCCACCATCATTAGGCCGTTTACACAATTCCTGAAACTGCCTGATTATGCTGATTACATCAGCGAACCGGCAAAGCACCCACTCGTTTAAATGCTTATACATTATGCGACAAAAAATGTTTATGGGCCGCGTTGGGTGGTAGACGGCTTTTACGACACAAGTTTGGTCAGATAATTGCATAGCCCACTCCAAAAATACATGATGAATCGTATTGACTGCGGAAACCAACGTGTTAGGTTAATACATTTCAACAATACGACGATCAGCATTGCATCACTTGTCCACAAATATTTAATTAAATGTGCATCGTTTGTGTGATGCCATTGACATTTTCTTGGTTCTTTCGGAAAAATCACGTAGATAAAAAATTAAAATAATAAAATAAAAAATAAATTGAAAATAATAAAAGCAAAAAACCACGACGTTTCGATCGCAACACAAGCGGTCTTCATCAGGCAGAGAGGAAAAACACGTTTGTTTTGCGATCGAAACGACGTGGGTTTTTTGCTATTATTATTCTCAATTTATTTTATTTTTTTATTTTTATTTTCTATCTACGTGACTTTACCAAAATAAGCAAGAATATGAATTCCTGCAGTCACAAAAGTTTTAAGTCTAAATTTATGCCATTTATTGTTCAACTTCAGTTCGACGTCAGCCATGAGGAGTCTAACCTTTGATCTTTACAATCGATGAAGTAGATGTTGTCAGTTACACAATTGATAATCAAGTTAATCAATTATCACAAAACCGCGAACATTTTGCAAAGCACGAATAATAATAATACATATTCATTTTGACATTAACTTTAAATGCTATGCACACCAATAGCGATAGAACAGTTAAACAAAGCAGATTAAACACTAATCTTTGACCTTACCTGAAACGATATCTCATGGTTTTCCACACCACGACAACCTTAGGACAACTCAATTTTTTCACGAAGGCAATGCTTCCTCCATCATAAATACAAGGAGTTCATTGAAAATGTTAAACTGCATCTCGCACCATTAAGGAATCGCTCGCGCTGTGTTCTTGTCTTCAGGTCTCCTTGTTTCTCTCTTGTGCTCATGTTCTTGTCTAGCTGCGTCTGGATCTCTCAGAGTCTCAGTGTCTCTGTGTTTATCTCTGCATACCTCTGTCTCCTTCTTTTGTCTCCGATCATTTCCATGTCTGCTGTTTTCACTATTTGCCTGCCCTCTCTGTGTTCATCGCTCACCCATTCTCTCGTTGTCCCTCTGCGTCTGTCTGTCTCGTTTACCCTATGCCTGTCTCTCTAGGCCTGTCTCAAAGACGGTAGGGTACGGTGATAGCCTCACCACCGATCCCATAATGTGCCATTCCGGCCTTCATAGGCGCTGCTACTCGCTAACAGCACTTTCCCCAACAGTTTGTTAAGCTAATACGGGGAATCTTTGTGTCTGCATCTATGTGTGCCCATCTCCTTGCTTCTCTCATTGTCTCTATGTCAGTGGCATTCTAGCTACATCAGCTCAGGGGGTGCGGAAATCGATCAGGTGGGGCCCCAAATAGTGTGATTGTCTCTTCGCACGGTGGCACATAGAGGCTATTCGATATCGTAGCTCATTTTGTCCTAACTACATTGTAAATACACTCACGTTGTCTCAAATATTTAACGCCGTAGGGGCGCTCCGTCTTTGCAAAATGCAGCCACTGCAGCTCCGTAGTGCCTCTTTGCAATATAATTGTCGCGTATCTAATGAAATAAATATCCCAGAAACGGAGTTATAATGTGAAAGCATTTTCATGAAAACATATTGAAACCGCAATTGACATTGTTATCGAAAACAAATCTCATTGTGGTTGTCAAGAGGGCCCCAACTCATAGCTTTGGTTACCAGGGGGCCAAGGCGAACCCTGCCCCTACGCTAGGCGCCATGGTGGCTAGGATATGTTAACTACCTCGCCTGCTATTTATGAGGTCGTCGGTTTCATCCCGACCCTGACGCCTGTATATTTGGAGTTTGTATTCTCTCTTCCCGTGGGCGTGTGTATTTTTCAAATGGGTCCTTCGGTTTTTCCCTCCACATTTAAAATCAACATTAAGACAGTATTTTGCTGCTGCTCTAAATTTACACGTTGAGCTAGAATTTGTGATAGCCAGGTCACTTCTGAAAAAGATCAATATAGCTCAATGGGCCTTACCTGGTAAATAAAAACAAGTTTTTCGCTTATAGTTACGCTACTGCTCTGTGTGTGTCCTATCTGTTTGGCTAGCATATTGTCTGTGTTTGTGTTCTATCTCTTTGGCTCGTCTGCGTGTGTGTTATCTGTTTGGCTCGCATCTTGTATCTGTGTGTCTGTGTCCTATCTGTTTGGCTAGCATCTTGTCTGAGCGTGTCTCTATATCTCCATCTCTAGGATCCTCCTCCGCGTTTGCCCCAAAATATATTTTGTTTCGCTGATCGTGAGCACAGGAAATGGCGAGGGTATGTTTTACAGGGAAATTAATGGTTGCAGGCTTACCTGATATCTGACAACCATTTGCAACTCTTGCGACCTAGGGCAACAACAACCGCACCATTAAAAATTAGCATGCATTATTTTAACGTCAGCTTGTTAATCACGAATTTACTCACCGATACTGTCTTATTCATGATAACGTTTTTTTTGGGTTACATCACGTAAGTATAAATGTGTCGTTAACGACGCATTTATCCAAACAACATTAATTATGAACAATACTGTAATTGCCATTGTTTATCATCGGCACCATGTCACAACAATTAAGCATCTAATTAGAACTTCGCAGACCAGTGCAACTCTTCGTGTCAGAGCAGCCAACGACAACGGATACCACCGAGCTACTTCCGACATCCCTTCAAGCGATCTCTCTTTTACACAGCAGGGGGCAGCACTTTCACACCCGCCCGGCCACAGAGCACCATTTGTGATGGGAGCAGAGTACAATAAGTCAGGTATGGACCTATTCTTTGGGTCTTTCGGTAAAGTCACGTAGATAGGTTTCTTCCTGATGACGAACGCTTGTGTTGCAATCGAAACGTCGTAGTTTTTTGTTATTTTTAGTTTTTTTTTCTTTGAACCTGACTTTACTGAAAGACCAAAATAATTTGAATTCCTGCAGTCACGAAAGCTTTAAGTCAATGTATGGACCTGTCTGAGGGTGAATAATGTGGTTTAATGTGATCCTTCCAGATCTGGCTGCGGACTTTATGGTCAGGTTCTTTTTTCCAATTCTACTATACATTTTTGCTTCTCAAGGAGTGTGCTTTTGTACTCGAAGGGCTACGGTGGTTCTAAAAGTGGTGAGAGTTCAGTTGTAAGATTATTACCATGAACAGTGTGGTGGTATTGTAGTGCAGTCTATGAAGCACCTCTCGGTTAGCACGTTTGGCTATGTACGGTGTGAAATAAGTTCACCATACATACACATACGAAGCAAGATCGAGTGATAGAATGTAGGCAAAGGGCATTGCAAGAGACGAATTCTTTTGGATATTAGCACAATTGGCTACATATGGAGCAAAAGAAGTTCAACATATATACCTAACAGAGAATTAAATGGGGCGGTCGTGGTTAAAAGTGAAATAAATGGTGCTGAGAGCAATATGAATCTGTGTTGGATCAGAATAACAATATTTGTGTGTACTGGACGAATCCGATTAAATCTAAAGCTCTTTTTCACAGATGTCGGGTGGTTAAGGCTTAAGGAAAAAAAACTGGCGTTATATCTACATGGTGACCAATCTTAAACCCAGGATAAACTAATTATGCCTCAATATTTCGTTATGGAAGGCTTACGTATATCAGAATCAGATCAGAATATTAATTAATATTGGATGAATCCAATAAACTTTACAGATCTTTTTCCAGTAGGGGCGCGTCAGAATGTTACAACACCAAACAATACAAAACCACGATAGGAGTGTAAAGCATAGGAGAGGTAATCAAATCACTTTGAAAAATATATACAAAGAAAAATGAACTTTTTTCTTATTGTACCAGGTAAAGACCACTGGGCTCTTAGCTTCTTTTTCAAAAGCGACCTATCCAGAAATGACAGCTCAACGAAGTGGCTTATCACGTGGACATATACAGTAGCACAATAATCTAAATAATCTAAATGCATGTTTATAAAAGTGGAGGGAAAACTCGTAGGACCCAGAGAAAAAAATCGACATGACCATGGGGAGAAAATTCAAACTCCAAATATGCAGGCATCAGGGTGGGAATTGAACCGACAGGCGAGGAAGATAACGTTACACCACCCAAACGACCGTGGCGCTGTAATAGAGCGATGAAGTCGAACACCTGACGAAATTACCGATCCGAGATTTCCCCATAAATGGAATAAAGTGGGCGTGGTATTAGCCGAGGGGGGCGTGTCAATGGGCAAATATTGTCATTGTGGCTCGTGAATCGAGGCTAATTGTAATCGATGCTGCTGAATCGATCTAGCACCCAGCTCAAAGTTGCTTGGGCAGCCATCCTGAAATTGTACGATTTTATCTTGAACTAACAGGAAGTACCCGGCTTTGTGCAGGGGAAAATATATTTAAAAACTTGCCTTTTCTTAAAAACATAACACAAACGTATGTAGTATTGTAAATTACGGCGGGAGACCACTTGACGGGTAGCACACTTTATTAACACTTGTCTTGCCACAATAACACGTGTGGTCACTACAGCTCACGCTACACGTTCCACCCGACACGTGTGGTTACTACAGCTCACGCTACACGTTCCACCCGGCTACACACACACAGGCATTCTAGCCCCGTAGCATCCGGGGGAACCTACAGACCCACCCCAGCTTGGGTATGGGTCACGACCACTGGGTCCCGCGGCCCGGCCCTCACACGGACGTCCGGCCCCGGGTCCCAAGGTCCCACCTCTGAGCCACACAGGGTCCCGGTCCTTACAAGGACAGCGGGACTAGGTGTCTCAGGGCCCTATCTCTTCCTCCTCCGTCTTCTGTCTTCACTGGTCACCAACTCCTCGAGCGCCCGCGTGCACCGCCTTATATAGCCCTCCGCTCCCGAGGAGACGGAGCCTATGCGGACCGCGATGTGAGCACCCACCCTAGTCGACCAATCACCACGCGCTGCCACACGATCCCTTTTTCCAGCTTGTGTCAGCGCACACAACCAATCACCACGCGCTGCCACACGATCCATCACTGTCAGCGCGCGTCACCACTACACAGCCAATCACCACGCGCTGCCCCACGATCCCTACTGCCAGCGCGTATCACCCCTACATCACCCCCTCCCACATAGCTCGCAGCCGGCCCGGCTGCTAAACAACAACAAAACAACAAAAAAAACCCCACTCCCCAAGTGTGCCCCGTAACACAACAACAACGCAAAACAACGACACAACACAACACAACAACAACCTATGTACAAACCGACGAGCAACACAATAAAAGTTATTCCGAAAAAACAGACGTGTCCAGTGTCTCCTTGACTACCGATCCCCCTTCCACTCACTCCTTGAACGGGGTGATAGAGCGGTCGAACGGACGGGGAACGTAGTGACGAGACGCTCCGGCCGCGTCGGCCCGCATCCCCACCCCATTTATTTGGTCAGGAAAAGTTGCGCGGCCTAGCGCGAGTCCGCCTGGCCGGTCCGTCGTACGGGACGGGACGCTGTCGACCGTCCGGTGGCTCCGGCAGCCCAGGAAGGCACGGTTCGGGCCTGGAAGAACCGGCCGTGCCGCGGGGATCCGGTCGCCGGTGGTCGGCAGCCGTCAGTTCCAAGACACCTGGGAGCGGATGAGGTGAAAACATGTGAGGATCAGGCGGAGACATTTCCCCCCCCGGGTCGTCGGTCACATCACATGCTCGGTCCTCACGACATAAAGGAAGGCCATATGGAGGCGAGAACGGTTTCAGCCGGGAGGGGTGAACGTACCAACGGCGCTTTTCCCATTTTATCTGAACACACTGGGGGCGTGCAACCCGCACGACCTCCACGGGTCCCCGCCATGGCCTCAACAATTTAGGCGATGTAGCCAAAGGTGCATGAGGGCAGTGCAGCCAGGCCCTATTGCCCGGTTTCCAATCGTGCACGGACACCTTCCGTGCACGCAAGCGCTCGTTGGCGATTTGCCGAGATCTCGAATTAAGCCGTGCGGCCTCCCGTGCCTCGGCGAGTTTAGCAATGCAATGTTAAATTTAATATGGTCGGCCAATTTGGAATTAGGCCGTGGCACGGAAAGTCCCAGCTGAGTCTCCATGGGCGGATCGGCCTCCCGACCGTACATCAGATAAAATGGGGAGAACCCCGTAGCTGCATGGGGGGCCATTCTATACGTGGCAAGTACCCCCGGGACCTGCAAGTCCCAGTCAACCTGTGCCTCGCACACCTGCTGGCACAACATGGAAGTTAAAGTCCTGTGGAGTCGCTCCATCATCCCGTCAGTCTGTGGGTGGTACGGGGAGGTACGCACCTTTTTAGTACCCAAAAGGTCGCACACCTCCTGCAGCAATTTACTCGAAAAATTCTTTCCCTGGTCGGTCAGCAAGCGTTCGGGAGCCCCCTTGTCCAAGATGTAGCCCTGGACAAAGGCGTCCGCCACGGCCGCCGCCGACTGGTTGGCGAGTGGCCACGCCATAGGCCATCGGGTAAAGTATTCCACACCAACCAACAGGTACTTGTTACCCCTAGGAGTGACAGGAAAAGGCCCCAAAATATCCAGCGCAACGAGCTCGTTAGTGCGCGAGACCTGAATAGACTGCAGCGGTGGATTTGGCGCAACGGGCGGTGGTTTCCGTTTGGCACAATCCACACACCCCTTCAGTATATTGACCACATCGCTCCCCATCCCCGGCCAATAATAGTCACGCTGGAGCAGAGCAAGCGTTTTGTTGCCCCCAGATGCAAGAGGCGTTCGTGTGCGGCCAGAACAACTTTGCCCCGCATAGCGGAAGGCACGACGAGTGCGTGCCGCCGGGACATATTGTCCCATCTCATTAGCAGGCCCTGCTTGAGCAGCCAGGAGCCAGCTCACTTTCGACCCTCCTCAGGACCCCCCGCCCTGCGACGCAACGCGAGCAGGGAGCTTTCAGCCATCTGGAGTCGGCCCCACTCAACGAGAAACAGTGAGAGTAGCGAGTCCCCGCCCGCAGGGGTAGCGGGAACGTCAACCATCGGCGCATTCGCGGCCGCGACCAACTCACTCTCGGGTACAGCACCTGGTGGTTTATAGCGCGCCGAACCCATCAAGCACGCACATTCGGGACGAGGCGGCAACCGCGACAGGGCATCCGCGTTGGTGTGGCGCAACCCCTTACGGTAAGTGGTCGTAAATTGATAGTCCTGGAGGACTTCCAACCACCGTGACAATTGGCCCGAGGGTTGGGCGACCCTCAATGAATACTGAAGCGCCGCGTGGTCCGTCCGGACCATAAAATGACGGCCATAGAGATAAGGTCTAAATTGCTGTACAAAAAAACAATAGCCAGCAACCCGCGACGGGTGACGCAGTAGTGCTGTTCCGCAGGCGACAAAACCCTGCTACCATAGGCGACCACCCGTTCAACTCCCCCAACGACCTGTGAGAGCACCCACCCCAATGCCCGTGTTACTAGCATCAGTATCCAGCAAGAAGGGACTCGTAAAGTCAGGGTAACGTAAGGGCGGGGCACCCACCAAGGCGTCCCGGAGGGAGCTGAACGCAGCCTCCTCCTCTGGCCCCCATCGAAACCTGACTCCTTTGGCTGTTAGAGCGTGCAAGGGTTTGGCAATGGTGGCGAAATGCTCAACGAATCGGCGGTAGTAGGAAGCAAAACCAATGAAGCTGCAGACCTCAGAAACCGACGTGGGCGTTGGCCATGAACTGACACAGTTCATCTTCGCGGGATCGGTGGAGATCCCTGAAGAATCGACAATGTGGCCCAAGTACCTCACGGATTTCCGAAGAAGGTGGCATTTCGCCGGTTTAAACTTCAACTTAGCCGATCGCATCCGCAAGAACACCCCTCTTAATCGCTGTAGATATTCCTCAAAAGTTTTACTGAAAACAATGACATCGTCAAGGTAAATTATGCAAGTATCCCATTGCAGACCCGACAAAACCAATTCCATAAGGTGCTGAAACGTGGCGGGAGCGGAGTGGAGTCCCATGGGCAACCGATTAAACTGGAACAGGCCCCCTGGGGTCCGGAATGCTGTCTTAGGTTTAGACTCATCATCGAGTGGCAGCTGCCAGAATCCCGACAGTAAGTCAAGTGTAGAAAAATACCGCGCCCTGGACAATGCGTCCAGGGACTCATCCATTCTGGGGAGCGGATACGCGTCAGCCACGGAGATTTTATTCAGGCGATGGAAATCTACACAAAAACGCAAGGACCCGTCTTGCTTTTTAACCAGAACGATAGGTGCTCCCCACGGACTGGATGAGGGCGAAATGATGTCGGCCGTCAGCATGTCATTGACGGCCGATTGAACGTGTTCCTTCTCGGCAGGACTCAGCCGGAAGGGATTCTGCCGGACTGGTGCCGCATCGCCTGTTTCAATGTGGTGGCGTAACAGGTCCGTGCACCCAATATCATAGTTGTGCTTGCTGAACACATCGGAGAATTCGATCAGCAGAGCGCGCAGCGCACCCAATTGCACCCTTGACAAATCACTGGAGTCTGCACACAGCGAATCGACCCATTCAAGGTCATCACCCGATAGAATTTTCTGCGCCGGGACGAGATCAACATGTGCAATAAGGCGCTCTTCCGCAGGGACCCGTGCCGCGTGAGCAAGCATGGTGCCCTGCAGAATAACGGCCCGCCGCGAACCAGCGTTTAAAACCATAACGAACAGGTCCCCGTCAGCCCGAACCAACGTTTGAGCCACCGCCAAATCCAGACCCCCGACAGCTCTATTCGATGGACCCAAAAGCACGCCTTGTCCCGCAGTCTCCCCACCCAATGGCTTCTGCAACCGGAGGGGTATCAACATCTGCAAACCCGGGGGCACGTGCACCGTCTGTGTCGCTAGCGCTTGGATCGTCGCGCACGCCGTCTGTATTTCAGTAGAGTTAGATAAAAATGAAATACGGCGACCCGAAGGCAGCTCAATACAACGTTGATCCACGAGAATTGTAATGGGCATCTTAGCCAAAAAATCTGTGCCCAACAGACAAGGAACCACTAGGGAAGAGGAGACGAAAACAGGTCCCGCCAATTTAATATCCCCTATGCAAATGGTCGCCCGAATCTGACCGATAATACCCAACGAGCCCCCATTTGCCGCGTAAAATGGCACGTCCACCGGAAGCAGAGGTCGACATTGGACGGGGAGAATGTTATAAATGAGGTCGGAAATTATAGTCACCGACGCTCCCGTATCCACCAACACCCTGACCTCGACCCCGTCTATGAATCCCGTAACGACCGACGAACCGGCCGACGCAGCCACTATTCTGTGGCCCAACTCGGACCATTTAATGTCCCCCCGGCCCCGTACGAACCCCCCTCTCCGAACCGAATCCCCGACCCCCAATCGCACATCCTCCGCCGCAAAGCGACGGCCCATGTGTGTCGTGTATGTAGGCCAAGCATGTGAAGTGCCGCGACTTGCCGGGGGTAGTTGGGACGACTTGGGGCCTTGGTCGTCGTCCAGCCGAGGTCCCGTGGCCCGCTGACGTGGAGCGCGGCACCCGGACGCCACGTGGCCCCAAAGGCCGCAGTTGTAGCACGTGATGAGGGACGTCGGAGGTCTCGGTTGCTCCAGCTTGCGGGTCGATCGCAGAGGCGACCGACCCCCCGACCTCCAATCCCCCGGTCGTGCTGCAGCGAACGCCTCCTCCCGTGGGCGAACGACTTGGGGCTCGGTGACCACCGGGGCCGGAGCTGAGACCGCGGCAGCAGTGCAGACGACCACCTGTTTCCGCTTCAGGACCCCGTGCGCCTGGATACTCGTTGCAACACGCAACGAACATACGTCCACTTCGTCGGCTGTGTTGATGGGGACCCCCAGGTCGTCCATAAGAGGGAACGCGGCGTCGGCGAGAGCCAACAACGCCGTGCGGTAGGCGAGCGCGGTCTCCGTGTCCGCCTTCCGTCGGTCGTAAAATTGGTGGCGGCAGGCCGAAGGTGGTCCATACACTTTGGCCATGAGGCCCAGCGCAGCCTTGAGCGTGGAGCGGGCCGATCTTGGTGCGGACCTGAAGGCCGCGAGCGCGTTGTCGTCCAAGATGGCAGGCAGTGCCCGCAGCGCCGTAGCGTCGGACCAGGCCGACATCTCTTGATGGGCGAGAAATCTTCACTGGAATGTACCCCAGTCCCCGCCTTCTGCCTTGAAGGCTGTCAACGCGGGAAGACGCTGCTGGAAAATGATGTCGTCCTCTGCCTCGTGACTCTCCCGCGCCGCACCGTCGACCTGCAAAATGGCGGCCCCTATGGTGGGTGGCTGATGGCGGCCCGTAGCGCGCGCTGATGACGTAAGCGGCAGGAATTGGAGGACTCCCACCACGTGTTGCTCGCAGTTCCCACCAATAGATGGCCGCTCAGCAGAAATGGCGGGAATTTCAAAGTCATTTTGGCGGGAATCAGCAACGCGAGCCCTTTCAATGTCCGTCGACGTTCTCGCTCCTCCAGACGTGGTGATCTCTGCTAGGATGGACGCCGCGGCGAGTAGTAGCTCTGCCAGGCGGGAGTGTGCGTCGCGGAGTCCAGCATCAGCCCCCAGCCGCTCGTTGGGCGCCCATGAGCGGTCCTGTGGCGCCGGCATCTCCTCCTCTTCTCCCCCTGATGCCTGCTGGCCCGAGTCGTCGTGGTTTTCCTCCCGGTCACACTCGTGAGTCCGATGAGTCTTCCTGGTATCCATGGCTGGAAGACTGTTTCACTCCTGACGCCAGTTGTAGTATTGTAAATTACGGCGGGAGACCACTTGACGGGTAGCACACTTTATTACCACTTGTCTTGCCACAATAACACGTGTGGTCACTACAGCTCACGCTACACGTTCCACCCGACACGTGTGGTTACTACAGCTCACGCTACACATTCCACCCGACACGTGTGATTACTATAGCTCACGCTACACGTTCCACCCGGCTACACACACACAGGCATTCCAGCCCCGTAGCATCCGGGGGAACCTACAGACCCATCCCAGCTTGGGTATGGGTCACGACCACTGGGTCCCACGGCCCGGCCCTCACACAGACGTCTGGCCCCGGGTCCCAAGGTCCCGCCTCTGAGCCACACAGGGTCCCGGTCCTTACAAGGACAGCGGGACTAGGTGTCTCAGGGCCCTATCTCTTCCTCCTCCGTCTTCCGTCTTCACTGGTCACCAACTCCTCGAGCGCCCGCGCGCACGCCTTATATAGCCCTCCGCTCCCGAGGAGACGGAGCCTATGCGGACCGCGATGTGAGCACCCACCCTAGTCGACCAATCACCACGCGCTGCCACACGATCCTTTTTTCCAGCTTGTGTCAGCGCACACAACCAATCACCACGCGCTGCCACACGATCCATCACTGTCAGCGCGCGTCACCACTACACAGCCAATCACCACGCGCTGCCCCACGATCCCTACTGCCAGCGCGTATCACCCCTACACGTACACAAATACTAAGCTATTGTGAAAAACCGACATTCCATTAGTCCAGGGCTGGGCAAACTCTTTGACTCGCGGGCCACAATGGGTTCTAAAATTTGTCAGAGGGGCTGCGCCAGGAACAGATGGATTGAGTGTTTGTGTGAACTAATATAAATGACGTGTAAAAATCATTACATGAAAGGATTTTGCCTTTAACAGGTAGCAAAGCATTTATTTGCAAGGCAATTTAACAAATTGCACGAACATGAACAATAGAAAAACATATCGTAACGTGACTGATCAACATCATGAAAACATCTGAGGCCTGCGCCAAACCAATTACCTCACTTTAACTTCTTTATTATCTACATTAACAGGTTAGAGCAGCCACGCAGGCTGTGTGTCTGAGATTTGGCTCCAACCTCGCTGCAGCAACACATCATCACTTTCAGTTTCAGTGAGAACAGTGTTGTTGATCTCCCATTTTTGCCAGTGCATCCAAGTCTGGAGTAATTTTGGTTGTGGCAATTCTCAGGATAGATCTGAGGTGCTGATCCGTTAACTTTGATCTGTGACGGGCTTTATTGGCGTTCATGATGCTGAATGTCTACTCACACACATAAATCGAGCCAAACAAATTCAGTATCTTCTGTGCAGTCCTCCGGAGGTTTGGAAACGTGGCTCTGTTAAGTGAAGCATACAAGGCATTCAGTTTAACTTCTCCTTTAGGACGGAGTCAGATTGAAGATCTATCAGTTCCAACTGCAGCTCCTGTGGTGCTGTTTCAGGGTCTTGTGACAGAGGACAGGACACCAGCTGAAGTGACTGTTCAATGTTTTCGAAATCAGAGAACCTATGGCAGAATTCTCCGTGCAGGTCCTCAAGTGATTTGCTGTATTTTTTTGCGTTTCGCGGTGCCTCTTCCTGCATGGCAAGTGTGGGGAAATGAGCAAAAGATTTGTTCGTAATTTGTCCGGAGAACAAAGTGAGCTTGGATTTGAAGGCTTTCACATGTTTGTACATGTCGTGAACAAACTGATCT
Organism: Lampetra fluviatilis; assembly: GCF_964198595.1. Classification (NCBI taxonomy): domain Eukaryota; kingdom Metazoa; phylum Chordata; class Hyperoartia; order Petromyzontiformes; family Petromyzontidae; genus Lampetra; species Lampetra fluviatilis. The sequence continues at coordinate 4,979,904 of NC_136322.1, read as the reverse complement.
TTCCCCTGCAGTTTCACATTCAGCTCATTCATGTGTGAAAATATGTCTACAGCAAACGAAAAATCACTAAGCCAGTTCTTGTCGCTTAGCTCAGGGAATTCGTCAGATTTCCCCATCAACTCCAAAAATGCGATGATGTCCTCTTTCAGCTCCCACACTCGTTGTAACTCTTTCCCCAAACTTAACCAGCGGACACGAGAGTGGTGCACCAAGTCCTGATGATCCGCATCAGTTTCCTCCAGGAAGGTAATAAACTGACGTTGCTGAAGTCCCCTTGCTCGTATAAAGTTCACAAGCTTTACGACTGGATTCACGACATGATTAAGCTGCAATACAGACTTACACAGGAATTCCTGATGGATGATGCAGTAAAGGAAAATAAGATCCTGGACAGGATTTTCCTCTTTCACTTTATCCTGGATTCTTTTCAGCAGTCCAACATTTTTTCCAGTTAAAAAAATTTGGCGATCATCCGTTGTGACATTGACAAGTTTACTCCAAGGTAGCGTCATTCTTTCGATGACAGCACATACCTGGTTATACAAGTCCTCTCCCCGCGTTGTTCCTCTGTTATCGCAAAACTGTCGTCAATGCCTCAGATAAAAATGAGGAGCTGAGCAGTGTCTTTTACGTTCGTACTTTCATCCAGTGCTAGTGAATATAATTCAAAGGAATCAGACTTTTTGTTTAATTGACTGGCTATATTTTTATCAATCAGTTCCACACGGCGAGTCACAGTCCTGCGTGATAAACTGACTTTTTTCAAATTTGCTTTTGTTCTCCGGACACAAGATGTCTGCTGTCTGTACCATGCATTCTTTTACAAATTTGCCTTCGGAGAAAGTAGTAATGTTGGTAGGAAGAAGGTTTTAAAGAAAATTTAAATCGAAGTGAAGAATGAAATTATTGAAAAGTTTGTATAATTAATGATTTTTCAAACTTTAATTATGTTTTCTGTGCTTAAAATTATTTTTAAAAAACTGTGGGGTCTAGAACGGACTCGTGAAATGCGGAGAGAACTTGGAGTTAAGTTTTGTTTGTTTTGTTGAATTACACAAAGCGTAACAGTTATGTATATAACTTTTGTTATATAAAATTCCTAGTAAGATATTCATTTTGTGAGTGTAGTCATACCCCTCCCCCTCATTCAAGCCGTAATTTAGAGAGTGAAAGCGCCGAGTACGAAATCGCTAACATAAGAACCCGTTAATCTTTTCTCGCATCATTCATACGATGATGCAGTGAAGTAAAGGTTCATACGATATTACGGTGAATGCTTCCAAAAACAATACTGTACCCAAATATTACTGTTAACTTACTTTCAGTAGAAACATGAATTGCTCATGTGAATATTTTCTCTCAGAATCGACCGACTGATGTAGCAGACGAAACAATCATCTTGTTGAACGATTCTAAACCTTGATGCGGCAATGTTAGTTTTCTCTGTTGTTCAAGGTTTTCTCAATTTTATTCAATGTTTTTACATTTAGTATACTATTACACTGATTTCTATGACATAATTAACATTTTTTGTCTTTAATAATCTTAAAAATATATATTTATATACCGTTCGTAGGAGTCTGGAACGGATTAATCGTATTTTACATACAATCCAATGGGGAAATTAGGTTCGAGTCACGACCAAACCGGTTGCGACCAAAGTTATGGAACGAATTATGGTCGTAACCAGATGTTCTACTGTACACCACACTCCCGGTCAAAGTGCGCTAACTATTGGGGAAATGGGGGCATTACAGGAGGAAAGTAAAATTTAATTTAATAATAATATTTGGACAAGTTCAGTGGGCCGGATTAAAAAGCCCAACGGGCCGTATACGGCCCACGGGCCGTACTTTGCCCATGTCTGCATTAGTCTGTCCGTTTGTCCGTCAGCAAAATTATAAGAGGCTTGCAGAAGTGCTGATTCAAGATGTAATATTAAAGTGGGGGGTAAATAGTTGATCGAAAATGTTTCAAAAAATTGTAGACACCCCCCCCCCCCACCTGCTAAAAATGTTTTTACCCCCCTGTAAATGCAATAGAGTCAGTAGTATCTAGTGACTCTATAGTAGCATCTAGTGATTCTATAGAAGTATCTTGTGACTCTACAATGGTATCTACTGACTCTACAGTAGTATCTACTGACTCCACAGTAGTATCTGGTTCTAGAGTAGTATCTAATGACTCTATAGTAGTATATATTGACTATATTAGTATCTACTGACTCTATCGTAGTATCTGCTGACTCAAGTAGTTGTATCTACTGACTTAACAGTAGTGTATACTGAGTACAGTAGTATCTACTGACTATAGCAGGATCTACTGACTGTATAGTAGTATCTAGTGGCTGTAGTATCTACCGACTCTACAGTAGTATATACTGACTGTATTCATAATCAACATTTTTGGGTTTAGATCGCGTTATTTATAAATGTGTCGTAACCCTCCACCACCCGACACGGCCAATCAGTAAAAATGTGTAACGTTGACAAAAGACAAATAGTTCACTGCTTTAGCACACCGGTGTGTTGAAGCCACAACATTTACAATTTGAGTGCGACGTTTCGCTGGTAATTGCGATTTAAAGGTTTTTATTAACTTCTCAGCGGGTACAAGGAAAACCAAAGAGAGTACTGAAAACCACTCCTTCCCGGGCGCCCCGGTTGGCCCCTTCGAGTCTCCGTCACATCCGCGGGCTCCATCCACATACAATGCAACAAAAAAGCTCACCGCCATAACGCACACCGCCCCGTTCCCCTTATTCACATTCATCACCACCATTCACCCATGCGCTGCTCCATCACATCACCTTCCCCCGATCGAACACGTACATTCCTCGCCCACACGACTTAGCAGGCCGGCTAAAATGTGCATGGCCATCTTTCACTATCCCTTCCCTATACCCGCCGGTCCCCTCGCTACCCCACCCCGGGTAGGGGCCACTTCCACTTCACAACTGCGGCCTTGTATCCCAGCCTAACCCGGTCTACTTCCATCACCCTTTCTAGCAACCTCCTCGCCCAGTAGCACACCTCCAACGGTGATATAGGGGACCCATCCAACTCTTTTCTGCGAGCTCCCCACAAGGCCTCCTTTGTCGCGCCTATTATGGCCCACGTTCGATCTCTGTCATCTCCCCGCACCTCCCTTAAGACTCCCCACATAATGTCCCGACTTATCACCTGCGATGGGTAAAACCAGAACAGCGGACTGCTCAGTCTTCACACCTCCTGTGCGAAGGGACACTTCACCATGACGTGCACCGCGTCCTCATCTGTGTTGCAGCCCCTCGGGCATTTGGGCGAACGTGCCATTCGGCGAGAAAACATGAAGCCCCTCGTCTCCAATCTATCCCACACCGCCAACCAGGACAGATCTCTCTGTTCTTTTGTGAGCGCCATTGATGAAGTGTTCCTCCACACTTGACGGTACATAGTCCTCTTCGCGCCCATCACCCCCTCGCAGGCCTCCCCTTCGTTTACTTTGGCCAATACCTGATTGGAGTTCCACGGTCCCCCTCTCTGACTCAAATTGTACTCTTTAATGTAGTCACCCACCGCCGCATTCAGCCATCCTTGTGGCCAGACCAAGGGCGTGCCCGCCGGTAATTGGGTCATCCCAAGCCCCCTCAGGAGCCACATCAGGCGATACCTTAAATAACAAGTGGCCTTCCCCCGGGGCTCTTCGGAAAAGAATAAACTCAAAGTGTTGCACACAAAAATTTAGGACAGCACACGTGCAATATTTGGGGCACCCTTCCCCCCGTTCTCGACGCGTTTACACATCACCACCCTCTTCACTCTATCCATTCCGCCTCCCCAAATGAATTGAAACAACAGCGATTCCAGGATTCTTGCCTCCCTCCTACCTGGCGGGTACACATATGCGAGGTAGTTGAGTGTTGGTAAAACCACCACCCTCACTACCAGAATCCTCCCTTCCATCGTGAGCCGTCTCCCGGCCCACTTGCCTAACTGTAACTTTACCTGCTTTATCCTCCCGTCCCAGTTTCGTTTCGCCGACCTCTCTCGGCAAAAGGACACTCCCGAGACCTTGACTTCCTCCGTCTTTATCCCCAACTCAGGCGGCCGGCCCTCAAATAGTCTCGGGTCCCGAAGGCCATCAATTCGCTCTTCCTCGCGTTCACCTTCAAGCCGGAGGCCAGGCCGAAGCGGTTCGTCTCCTTCATGGCCCCCCACACTGATGCCACGTCCCTACAGAGCACGACTACGTCATCCATATATAGCGCCACCTTCCCCTGTTCCTTATTCCCGGGGATGGTCACTCCCTTAATCTCCTCATTGTTTCTCATTGCCTGTGCAAGGGGTTCCATACACATTACGAATAGAACCGCGGACATCGGGCACCCCTGTCTCACCCCTGACTCTACTGGAATTGTCCCCGAGAGCTCCCCATTTATCAGTAGTCTGGTCTTGAGCCCTTGGTAAAGACGCCTCACCCAATCGACCAAGGGTCCCCTCACTCCTATTTTATCCAACACTGCGAACATATACTCGTGCGAGAGGCCGTCGAAAGCTTTCACAAGATCCAGGCTAAGAAGCCCTAGGGGGCATCCCCTCTCTCCTTCTACCTCTATTGATTCCCTTAATAAAATCAGGGAGTCCGAAATCCTTCTTCCTGGCACCGCACATGTCTGGTCGGGTTCGACTACTCCCTCCACCACCTTCCCCAGGCGCGTCGCAGCTATTTTTGCCATAATCTTGTAGTCCGAGTTCAGGAGCGTAACTGGACGCCAGTTTCCCAACTCTCTCCGGTCCCCCTTCTTATACATCAGTGTGATGAGCCCCTCACACATTTCTTCTGGCACCAGTCCGCCCTCCAGCATTTCCCTATACATCTGCAGCATGTCCCCTTTCATTACATCCCAGAATGTAATGTAGAATTCTGCTGGAATTCCATCCAGTCCTGGCGTCCTATTCTTATTCTGCCTCCTCACTGCCTCCTCCACTTCCTCCATCTGGATCCTCCCTCCCAGTACCTCTGGGTTCTTAACCTCATGTCTTAGCTCCCCTAGTAGTGCCTCCCTAATTCCCTTATCCGTTCCCTTCCTCCCATACAACTCCCCATAGTACTCCTCCACTATCTCTATCATACCCTCTGTCGTTGCCTGCCTGACTCTGACCGGACTCACCAATTCCCTAAGTGTGTTGTCTCCTGCCTTGCATTTCTTAAAGAAGAAACTCGTACTTTTCTCTCCCTGTTCCGTTGCCCTGACCCTTGCCCTGTATGCCATTTGTTTGACTCTTTTCTCCAATACCGAGGATAACCTTCCCTTCAATCTCCGTATATCCTCACCCACCGGGAATCCCAGCTCAAGTAACCTGTGCTTCTCTCCCTGTTCCGTTGCCCTGACCCTTGCCCTGTATGACATTTGTTTGACTCTTTTCTCCAATACCGAGGATAACCTTCCCTTCAATCTCCGTATATCCTCACCCACCGGGAATCCCAGCTCAAGTAACCTGTGCTTCTTCTCGATTCTAGCGTTCCACAGCTGCAGTTCCCTGTTTACACTCCTCCTTCTACTATGTGTCTGGAAGAGGGCCTTTATCCTGCCCTTCACCATGCTCCACCACTCCACCCTCGTGGCAAAGCATTCCTGCAGGGTCGTCCAGTCTTCGTACTTCCTTACAAAGTCTTCCACGACCCTTCTGTCTTCCAACAGGCTTACATTCATTTTCCAGGTTCCCTTCCCCATCTTCAGGCCACCTGGAATACCGAGCTTTGCCTTCACCAAATTGTGATCTGACAAGGGGAAGGGTTCCAGGTCTGCTCCATCCACCTTCACATTGGCAGACACAAAGATGAAATCTATTCGTGATTGCGTTCTACCGCCCTTATCCGACCACGTGTATCCCGGTCTCACCGGGTGTACCTTTCTGAAGGTGTCAGTCATTTTAAAGTCCTCTATCAGCTCCTTCAACTTCCTAGAGGAAGGGTCGAGCCTCCTCCTCCCAGCCACCGATAATAGGTCTGCCAGGCACAACGGGCAGTTAAAATCACCCCCCATTATGATTTGCCGTCTCGTCACGAGTAGGGTCGCTACATTATTCCATAGGTCCACTCTTTCTGTGCACGTCGTGGGGGCGTACACATTTATTAGTCTCAGGTCTGCCTCTCCATAAGACACGTCCACATAATGGAGGCGGCCCGGGATCACCTCTTGGGACCCGACTATCTGTATACCCATCCTGCCTAGGAGGGTAACCACCCCCGTGCATCGATTTTCATTACTCCCGGAGCAAAAGTAGTAGCCATCCCAGCTCTCCAACAGCTCCTCCCGGCCCAGGGTGTATGGTAGGTGGCATTCCTGGAGGAAGACCACCTCCCACTTGGTAGCCTGTAGCAGTTGTATTATTGCTCCTCTTCTCCGCTTTCTTTTCAAGCTCCTCACATTTACGGACGCCACGGATAGTTCCATGTTGGGATGTGTCTCAGTCCGAAGCGGCCTTCTCCACTCGCCCTCCATAACCGTCTTCATTCGCCAGTTCCCGCAATTTAATTTTGCCCCTTGTTCTCAAGGGTTTCCCCCTGCGCCGGCTCTCCACCCTTGCCTCCATCCCCTCCCTCGAGGCCTCTGTGTCCGGCGAGGAGTCCGAGGATTCTGTGCTGCCTGAAGGGGCACCTTTTTTTGGGGCTCTCCATATCCTTCTTTTCCTTCCGATTGGTCCCTCCCATGTCTCGCTACCGCCTTCCTCCTGCTGTCGTTCCCCTTTTTCTTCATCCTCCTCCACCGCCTCCGCCCAGTCTTCCACGGTCGTCTCGGAGATGCTGCCCATGCCGTCGCTCCCCTCCCCCTCCAGCCCCTCTTCCTGCTCGCTCGATGTCGATTCTGCTCTTTTTGCATGCCTCTCCCCTTCTCCCCCTCCGTCCGTTGCTGGTGGCTGCTGCTCAGCCACCTCCCTACGTCCTTCCCTCACCAGTTCCTTATCCGGGTCCAGTTTGGTCCCACCCCCTTCCTCATCCCTCGCTCCTCCTACCCTATACGCCCTAACCTTGTTGGCGTACGACTCCGGACAATTTTTGTACAGATGTTCTCGGCTACCACAGAGGTTACATTGTGCCGGAACACTGCATTCTTCTACCTCGTGGTCCAGTGCCTTGCATCTATAACAGACTTTTGTCTTGCACACTGCAGCCAGGTGACCGCTGCCCCCACACCTCCTACACAGTTTAGGTTGTCCGCATACACAACATATCCCCGGTTGCCTCCTATGTTCAGGGCACTCGGGATGTGTCTCAAGGTCCCTCCCTCTGTTTTCAGCCGCACCCTCCATTGTCTTGCCCCTGTCCATATCCCCACTGAGTCCCTCACCTTTTTACAGCCCGACAGTACCGAGCAGTGCTGTCTTAGCCAGACCTCCACGTCGTGGTCATGTAGGGCTTCATTGTATAGGAAAATTATCACCACCTTCGTGTCCAGCTCTGATAACAGTTGTAGTTTCATTGATATCAATGGCTTCTCCTCCGCCTTTTCCTCGAAGCGGCTCATAAATCTTTGTAGCGGTGGGCTTGAGTTGAAGCTTACATCAAACTCCCTCCCTCCCGGCAGAGTTATCAAACAGTACAAGTCTGTCGGCTCTATTTGTAGCAAGCCCATCATTATTGACCGTACAAAGGTTGCTCGGTCGATGGTCACTTCTTCTGCTACCTCGTCCTTCATCATTACTCTGACGCAATTATGTCGTTTGACATGAGGTGGTGTCAGACTCACCCCTGCCCCGCCTCACCATTTCCCGTCTCGTTCCCGGGGCCTCCCAGCTCCCACCGGTCCAGCGTCCACTGTCGCGTTCTCCCTCCGGGCCTCCCCCTGCCCGAGGGTTGCTGGCGTCTCCCTGGCTTCATTCCCCACCCTCCGCTCGGGGGCACCCGTCTCTCTGCTTCCGGACGCCATACCTTTTTCTCCTCGGCCTCCCTCACACACTCCATCAGCTCCCACCCTCCCATCCAGTTCCTCCATCCTCTCCTTCTGCCTTGCCTCCGCCGCGTTCCCCTCCATCCGTCTCCGTGCCTCCTCCACGCATCCCCCTGCTGCCAGCGGGTCGGTCTGGTTGCCCCAGTCCCCTCCGGCGGCACAGGTGGTGTCGGTGCCCCTCTGCTTTCGCCGCGTCTTCTTCTTGTCTCCTGCAGTCACCGTCTGGCCGACTCTGTCGTCCCTGGCTCCCTCAGCAGTGCAGGTGGCATTCATTTCTCTTGGCGCTCTCCCTGCTTCCTTTTCATCTGCTGCGAGCATAAGCTGGGTGGCTCGGTCATCCCGGTCTCCTTCAGCAACTCGGGTGGCCCTCGTGGTCCTTGACTCTCGCCGTTTCCCCTCTTCATCTGTTGCGATTTCCGTCTCCATTCTCCAGCAGTCCCCGCTTCTTGGCAGCGTGGTCATCCCTGGCCACACGGTCAGGGCCCTCGCAGGCCTCGGGGCTGGTGGCTAGGTCTCACTTGAGATCCGGACGGGCTGGAAGGATCACCTCGATGCTCCTGGTGTCTCCCCTGGCGAGCCAGGGCAGTTTCCCCCTCATCGGGCAATTCGCCAGAATGGTGAGGCTCTGCTGTGTCTCCTGTTCTTATATAGAGCAGCAGCAGGGTGACGTCATCATTAACTCATTAACTCATCAGGTGCAAAGATTCAAGGAGGGAGTGATTGTAATTATATACTAGATTAGTAATTAGGCTATTGTTACGATGCGAGTTGTAGATTAGTAATCATTTGGAATGTGTTTAATTGTGATTATGCTACATTAGTAATCAGTTAGTGTTTGTTTCCCTTATAAGGAATTGTAATGTATCTTATTTAATAATACGCTTCCAGGCCGCACTAAGCCTGTAGCTGTCTGAGCGATTAAAGTTATTTCTGTTTCTCTCAATTTCAATCGATTCTCTAATTAATCCCAAAAAATGAGCAATTCCTAATTAAGCCAAGGGCTTGAAAACCACCTAGAATGTATGGGCTACCAAAGATCCATAAAGTCGGCATCCCTTTATGACCTATAGTCAGTACAATTGGCTCTGCCACATATAAATTAGCAAAATATGTAACTAAACAAATACAGCCTTACATTGGTAGGACATCATCATTCATACGAAATTCTGAACATCTTGTGAATATGATCAAAGATATTAAACTTAACCCTAATGATATTTTGGTGAGTTTTGATGTGATTTCGCTATTCACTAAGGTTCCAGTGAGCGAGTCGCTTAAATTACTTGATACACTGGTAAAGAATACAGGTTTACCAAAAGATATTCCGAAACTCGACATTCTGCAGCATCTCCGAGACGACCGTGGAAGACTGGGCGGAGGCGGTGGAGGAGGATGAAGGAAAAGGGGAACGACAGCTGGAGGAAGGCGGTAGCGAGACATGGGAGGGACCAATCGGAAGGAAAAGGAGGATACGGAGAGCCCCAAAAAGAGGCGCCCCTTCAGGCAGCACGGAATCCTCGGACTCCTCGCCGGACACAGAGGCCTCGAGGGAGGGGATGGAGGAAAGGGTGGAGAGCCGGCGCAGGGGGAAACCCTTGAGAACAAGGGGCAAAATGAAATTGCGGGAACTGGCGAATGAAGACGGTTACGGAGGGCGAGCGGAGAAGGCCGCTTCGGACTGAGACACATGCCAACATGGAACTTTCCGTGGCGTCCGTAAATGTGAGGAGCTTGATGGGAAAGGGGAGGAGAGGAGCAATAATACAACTGCTACAGGCTACCAAGTGGGAGGTGGTCTTCCTCCAGGAATGCTACCTACCATACACCCTGGGCCGGGAGGAGCTGTTGGAGAGCTGGGATGGCTACTACTTTTGGTCCGGGAGTAATGAAAATCGATGCACGGGGGTGGTTACCCTCCTAGGCAGAAGGGTATACAGATAGTCGGGTCCCAAGAGGTGATCCCGGGCCGCCTCCATTATGTGGACGTGTCTTATGGAGAGGCAGACCTGAGACTAATGAATGTGTACGCCCCCACGACGTGCACAGAAAAGTGGACCTATGGAATAATGTAGCGACCCTACTCGTGACGAGACGGCAAGTCATAATGGGGGGTGATTTTAACTGCCCGTTGTACCTGGCAGACCTATTATCGGTGGCTGGGAGGAGGAGGCTCGACCCTTCCTCTATGAAGTTGAAGGAGCTGATAGAGGACTTTAAAATGACTGACACCTTCAGAAAGGTACACCCGGTGAGACCGGGATACACGTGGTCGGATAAGGGCGGTAGAACGCAATCACGAATAGATTTCATCTTTGTGTCTGCCGATGTGAAGGTGGATGGAGCAGACCTGGAACCCTTCCCCTTGTCAGATCACAATTTGGTGAAGGCAAAGCTCGGTATTCCAGGTGGCCTGAAGATGGGGAAGGGAACCTGGAAAATGAATGTAAGCCTGTTGGAAGACAGAAGGGTCGTGGAAGACTTTGTAAGGATGTACGAAGACTGGACGACCCTGCAGGAATGCTTTGCCACGAGGGTGGAGTGGTGGAACATGGTGAAGGGCCGGATAAAGGCCCTCTTCCAGACACATAGTAGAAGGAGGAGTGTAAACAGGGAACTGCAGCTGTGGAACGCTAGAATCGAGAAGAAGCACAGGTTACTTGAGCTGGGATTCCCGGTGGGTGAGGATATACGGAGATTGAAGGGAAGGTTATCCTCGGTATTGGAGAAAAGAGTCAAACAAATGGCATACAAGGCAAGGGTCAGGGCAACGGAACAGGGAGAGAAATGTACGAGTTTCTTCTTTAAGAAATGCAAGGCAGGAGACAACACACTTAGGGAATTGGTGAGCAGAATAAGAATAGGACGCCAGGACTGGATGGAATTCCAGCAGAATTCTATATTACATTCTGGGATTTAATGAAAGGGGACATGCTGCAGATGTATAGGGAAATGCTGGAGGGCGGACTGGTGCCAGAAGAAATGTGTGAGGGGCTCATCACACTGATGTATAAGAAGGGGGACCGGAGAGAGTTGGGAAACTGGCGTCCAGTTACGCTCCTGAACTCGGACTACAAGATTATGGCAAAAATAGCTGCGACGCGCCTGGGGAAGGTGGTGGAGGGAGTAGTCGAACCCGACCAGACGTGTGCGGTGCCAGGAAGAAGGATTTCGGACTCCCTGATTTTATTAAGGGAGGCAATAGAGGTAGAAGGAGAGAGGGGATGCCCCCTAGGGCTTCTTAGCCTGGATCTTGAGAAGGCTTTCGACCGCCTCTCGCACGAGTATATGTTCGCAGTGTTGGAAAAAATAGGAGTGAGGGGACCCTTGGTCGATTGGGTGAGGCGTCTTTACCAAGGGCTCAAGACCAGACTACTGATAAATGGGGAGCTCTCGGGGACAATTCCAGTAGAGTCAGGGGTGAGACAGGGGTGCCCGATGTCCGCGGTTCTATTTGCAATGTGTATGGAACCCCTTGCACAGGCAATGAGAAACAATGAGGAGATTAAGGGAGTGACCATCCCCGGGAATAAGGAACAGGGGAAGGTGGCGCTATATATGGATGACGTAGTCGTGCTCTGTAGGGACGTGGCATCAGTGTGGGGGGCCATGAAGGAGACAAACCGCTTCGGCCTGGCCTCCGGCTTGAAGGTGAACGCGAGGAAGAGCGAATTGATGGCCTTCGGGGACCCGAGACTATTTGAGGGCCGGCCGCCTGAGTTGGGGATAAAGACGGAGGAAGTCAAGGTCTTGGGAGTGTCCTTTTGCCGAGAGAGGTCGGCGGAACGAAACTGGGACGGGAGGATAAAGCAGGTAAAGGGACAGTTAGGCAAGTGGGCTGGGAGACCACTCACGATGGAAGGGAGGATTCTGGTAGTGAGGGTGGTGGTTTTACCAACACTCAACTACCTCGCATATGTGTACCCGCCAGGTAGGAGGGAGGCAAGAATCCTGGAATCGCTGTTGTTTCAATTCATTTGGGGAGGCGGGATGGATAGAGTGAAGAGGGTGGTGATGTGTAAACGCGTCGAGAACGGGGGGAAGGGTGCCCCAAATATTGCATGTGTGCTGTCCTCAATTTTTGTGTGCAACACTTTGAGGTTATTCTTTTCCGAAGAGCCCCGGGGGAAGGCCGCTTGTTATTTAAGGTATCGCCTGATGTGGCTCCTGAGGGGGCTCGGGATGACCCAATTACCGGCGGGCACGCCCTTGGCCTGGCCATAAGGATGGCTGAATGCGGCGGTGGGTGACTACATAAAAGAGTACAATTTGAGTCAGAGAGGGGGAACGTGGAACTCCAAGGAGGTATTGGCCAAAGTAAACGAAGGGGAGGCCTGCGAGGGGGTGATGGGCGCGAAGAGGACTATGTACCGTCAAGTGTGGAGGAACACTTCATCAATGGCGCTCACAAAAGAACAGAGAGATCTGTCCTGGTTGGCGGTGTGGGATAGATTGGAGACGAGGGGCTTCATGTTTTCTCGCCGAATGGCACGTTCGCCCAAATGCCCGAGGGGCTGCAACACAGATGAGGACGCTGTGCACGTCATGGTGAAGTGTCCCTTCGCACAGGAGGTGTGGAGACTGAGCAGTCCGCTGTTGTCCTGGTTTTACCCGTCGCAGGTGATAAGTCGGGACATTATGTGGGGAGTCTTAAGGGAGGTGCGGGGAGATGACAGAGATCGAACGTGGGCCATAATAGGCTCGACAAAGGAGGCCTTGTGGGGAGCTCGCAGAAAAGAGTTGGATGGGTCCCCTATATCACCGTTGGAGGTGTGCTACTGGTCGAGGAGGTTGCTAGAAAGGGTGATGGAAGTAGACCGGGTTAGGCTGGGATACAAGGCCACAGGTGTAAAGTGGAAGTGGCCCCTACCCGGGGTGGGGTAGCGAGGGGACCGGCGGGTATAGGGAAGGGATAGTGAAGGATGGCCATGCACATTTTAGCCGGCCTGCTAAGTCGTGTGGGCGAGGAATGTACGTGTTCGATTGGGGGAAGGCGATGTGATGGAGCAGCGCATGGGTGAATGGTGGTGATGAATGTGAATAAGGGGAACTGGGCGGTGTGCGTTATGGCGGCGAGCTTTTTTTTGTTGCATTGTATGTGGATGGAGCCCGCGGATGTGACGGAGACTCGAAGAGGCCAACCGGGGCGCCCGGGAAGGAGTGGTTTTCAGTACTCTCTTTGGTTTTCCTTGTACCCGCTGAGAAGTTAATAAAAACCTTTAAATCGCAATTACCAGCGAAACGTCGTACTCAAATTGTAAATGTTGTGGCTTCAACACACCGGTGGGCTAAAGCAGTGAACTATTTGTCTTTTGTCAACGTGACACATTTTACTGATTGGCCGTGTCGGGTGGTGGAGGGTTACGACACATTTATAAATAACGCGATCTAAACCCAAAAACGTTGATTATGAATAACATTGGTCGCGAAAGCCTACGTGTTAAACATACTGACTGTATAGTAGTATTCACTGACTACAGTGAGGGAAAAAAGTATTTGATCCCCTGATGATTTTGTACGTTTGCCCACTGACAAAGAAATGATCAATCTATAATTTTAATGGTAAGTTTATTACGAACAATGAGAGACAGAATGACAACAACAAAAATAAAAAAAACGCATGTTAAAAATGTTAGATATTGATTTACATTTTAATGAGGGAAATAAGTATTCGACCTCTCTGCAAAACATGACATAGTACTTGGTGACAAAACCCTTTTTGGCAATCACAGAGATCAGACGTTTCTTGTAGTTGGCCACCAGGTTTGCACACATCTCAGGAGGGATTTTGTCTCATTCCTCTTTGCAGATCTTCTCAAAGTCATTAAGGTTTCGAGGCTGACGTTTGGCAACTCGAACCTTCAGCTCCCTCCACAGATTTTATATGGGATGTAGGTCTGGAGACTGGCTAGGCCACTACAGGACCTTAATGTGCTTCTTCTTGAGCCACTCCTTTGTTGCCTTGCCGTGTGTTTTGGGTCATTGTCATGCTGGAATACCCACCCACGACCCATTTTTAATGCCCTGGCTGAGGGAAGGAGGTTCTCACCCAAGATTTGACGGTACATGGCCCCGTCCATCGTCCCTTTGATGCAGTGAAATTGTCCTGTCCCCTTAGCAGAAAAACACCCCCAAAGCATAATGTTTCCACCTCCATGTTTGACGGTGGGGATGGTATTCTTGGGGTCATAGGCAGCATTCCTCCTCCTCCAAACACGGAGAGTTGAGTTGATGCCAAAGAGCTCCATTTTAGTCTCATCTGACCACAACACTTTCACCCAGTTGTCCTCTGAATCATTCAGATGTTCATTGGCAAACTTCAGACGGGCATGTATATGTGCTTTCTTGAGGAGGGGGGCCTTGCGGGCGCTGTAGGATTTCAGTTTTCTTGGTGACTATGGTCCCAGCTGCCTTGAGATCATTGACAAGATCCTCCCGTGTAGTTCTGGCCTGATTCCTCACCGTTCTCATGATCATTGCAACTCCACGAGGTGAGATTTTGCATAGAGCCCCAGGCCGAGAAAGATTGACAGTTCTTTTGTGTTTCTTCTATTTGCGAATAATCGCACCAACTGTTGTCACCTTCTCACCAAGCTGTTTGACGATGGTCTTGTAGCCCATTCCAGCCTCGTGTAGATCTACAATCTTGTCCCTGACATCCTTGGAGAGCTCTCTGGTCTTGGCCATGGTGGAGAGTTTGGAATCTGATTGATTGATTGCTTTTGTGAACAGGTGTCTTTTATACAGGTGTAATAAAGGTCACGGAGGCAACTTCTGGAATCAGTGTTGTTTATTAACTTCCTTCCACAGCTCTCATCGTACGGGATCCTCTGCTATCTAACTCCTTCACGCTGTTGGCAGACAGCGTGAGAGGGAGGGATAGAGAGAGAGAGATGACGGTCACTGCCACGTGGCAGGCTCTGGACCCCACGCTCCCGCGTGGCTCCCCCCTTCGTTCGTTCCAGGTATGACCACGTGTTGCCCGTCTCCGCCCCTTTTAATCCCTGGGTCACGTGGTGCCTCTCAGCCAGTCCTGGGTAACCTCCCTGGAAACTTCCAGACCCCCTCCTACGGTCCCAGGACCACACCCCTAACTCGTCCCCCCATTGGCTGTGGCTGAAGCCAGCAGAGCCAATCATCTCCTTCCAGGTGTCACCTTCGTATTACGTCAGGGCCACGCCCCTACTCCTCTCCCCATTGGTTATGGGCCTGGACCGGTAGAGTCAATCATTATCAATGAGGTGTGACCACTTATTCACCCCGGTGTACCCTCACATTACACAGGTAACAAGCTGAGATTAGAAGTACTCCCTTCAAGAGTGTGCTCCTAATCTCAGCTCGTTACCTGTATAAAATACACCTGGGAGCCAGACATCTTTCTGATTGAGAGGGGGTCAAATACTTATTTCCCTCATTAAAATGCAAATCAATTTATAATTTTTTTGACATGCGTTTTTCTGGATTTTTTTTGTTATTATTCTGTCTCTCACTGTTCAAATAAACTTACCATTAAAATTATAGACTGATCATTTCTTTGTCAGTGGGCAAACGTACAAAATCAGCAGGGGATCAAATACTTTTTTACCTCACTGTACATTGATGTCCGAATTTATCATAGCTGCGATTTAGTATATTCCTTTAACTTGATTTTGTGAAAAAGTTTGTATTAAACTTCAGTGAGTGCAAATAATGATAAACACACACCGCAGAGAAAAACAACCAAAAAAGCCACATGCATAAGGTATAAAGTCAGAATTTTACTCCCGCGTATGGCCCTACACAATTCTGACACACAGTCCACCGATTCCATTTCTGAACAGCACATCCGCTCCAATGCACTTCAGGTGGGAGGCCAGCACTCAATTTTCAGCTGGCAGTCTTGTATGATGAACTTCTTTCACACCGTACATAACCAACCGTGCTAATCTGAGGTGCGAGAGGACAACAAACTAAAGAAAAAACTGTTCTAAATAAATAATTTTTCAATCTAGATTCAAAAGTGTATCGCTCTAGTGGCTTCTAATATCGTAAGGAAGAACATTCAAGACGGCCGCAGAAGCGCATCTGAGAGCGTGTGATGCGGTAACCGTCTTTGTCCGATAGCTAGCCAATAGCCACAACGAAGATGACCAGAGGTCGTGCGATGGTTTATGCTCCTTGAGATTAGCAAGGTATTGTGGTTCATTTGTGGCAAGCACTTTGTGAGCAGTGAGTGCCACTTCAGCAACCGAAAGCCAATATAACTCAGCGAACACTGGACGGACATGATCGTATCTTGCAGTACCCATCATGACACATGCCAAGGAATTGTGGACAACCTTAATAAATGTTTTTGGTGAGATCGCATAAATATAAAATTGTCGTTAAACCTGCCACCACCTGACAGAGCCAACTAGTAAGGTTTGTCACATTTTGATTTAAAGCTTTCGTGACTGCAGGGATTCATATTCTCGGTTCTTTCGGTAAAGTCACGTAGAAGGGAAAACAATAAAATAATAAAATTAGAATTAATATTTTTATTATTTTATTGTTTTTCTTCTACGTGAATTTACCGAAAGAACCAAGAATACAAGGTTTGTCACGTCAACAAAACGCGCCAATTAGTGTTATAGAGTAAACCAACAACATTTACAAATCAAGTACTACATTTCACTGGTGATTACAACCAGCCTCGTCAGGCGATATACATACTTGTCATGAATCCATCCTGTGTCGGTCTTAAATATATTAGTATTTTTTATTTTATACCTACGTGACTTTACTGAAAGAACCAAAGATTATGGATTCCTGCAGTCACGAAATCGTCAAATCAAGATTATATTTGTAAAGGTGATGTCACCTCTGTGGGCTTAGCAAGTCCAAAGACGAGAGAGAGGTTAAAGTAGTTACATAAGTTACAATAGTGCATGTTAACCAGTTAATTTACTCGACCTATTATTGGTTTGGGCTATTCACAGTTAATCAACATACATAATGTATGTGTAATAAAGGTCGTGGAAGCGACTTCTGGAATCCGATCTTTATTTGTCTTTCTTTACAACATTCCTTCACGCTGCTGACAGACAGCGTGAGAGGAATAGAGAGAGAGAGACGCGCGCAGCCACGTGGCAGCCTGGACCCCCGCTCACGCGTGGCCTCTCCTTCCGTTCGTTCTAGTTCTGACCACGTGTTGTTCGTCTCCACTCCTATTTAATACCAGGGTCACGTGGTACCTTTCCACCAATCCTGGTTAGCCTCTATGGAATCTTCCAGACTCCATCGTAGGCTCCCGGGACCACACCCCTGACTCGCCTCCCCATTGGCTGTGGCTAAAGCCAGCAGAACCAATCCTCTACTTACAGCTGTCACCTTCCCAATACGTCAGGGCCACGCCCCTAGGCTTCCCTCCATTGGCTATGGACCAGGACCAGCAGAGCCAATCATCGTGACGAGTTGTGATCCGTCAGCAACCCGGATAAATCCTCACATTACATATGTACATTATATTAATCTAAGATGATGCAGATAAATATGCAGTACCTATTATCGGCCGCTCAAAGTTCATCAACATACAATGGCGGGTTTAACGTGACATTTATAATTATGCGATCTAACGCAAAACCCTTTTATTGTGGATAATATTGGTCGCGAAAGCCTACTACTCCATGTTAATTGTGTACACGCCTCAGCTTGGTATCGTTTGGTGAGGGTAGAGCGGCCTGGTCTGGATCCTCGGTCCAAGGCCACTCGCCCTGGTCCTAACAAGACGCCGCTCTGCATTGCCTGTGGCTGCTGTGGCTACATAGTCTTAAATTTCGATTTAATTTAATGTTGGCTTTATCTAATGTTGGCTTTGTCTATGGCAGTATATAGTACGGGGTATACGTGTGTGATGTAAGAGAATAAAGTTTAGCTGGAAGCATATTATATATTTTTTTTTGCGACATAGCATTGTAATGTATTACTTACTGTTAGTAGCTCAGCTTATTGAAGAGTATATTTAGTATACTGATGATACTATGTAGTTTATACTTTAGTTTTTTACGTGTTGGTTTAGTTACTGCAGCTACATACTATTAACATTCCTTCCCTTTATTAATGCTAACCCTATCCCCTCCCTTTGATGCTGCTAATCTTGCATAATGCACGGGCATAATATGACTTTAAACCAAACGCCCACCTCCTACGCATTTCACAAGTAGTACTAATCGCATATCTGCATTTTCCATAAATATGTAATGCGAGCGTAATTGGCCAGGCCGGATGTGACGATCCGCGAGGGAGGAGTCAGGGTCACGTGGGAGAGGGATGAGTCAGGGTCACGTGGGCGAGGGGTTATAGGAAGGAGACCAGAAGACATCTGGGGCAGTCGAGGGATTGAAGAGGGAGACCACGTTGGGTGGCCGCCGTGCCTCAGCCTGGTGGCTGAGGGGCTCATCGGATGGCGCCAGCCAGCGGGGTGAGGAGAGAGCAGAGTGCGCGTGGCGCACAGGGCGTGCAGGGGTTGCGCGGAGCAGCCGAGTTGATGCAGAGCTAGCGGAGGCTAGCACAGGGCGAGCGAGGTTGCATGGAGCAGCCGAGTAGCTGCAGAACTAGCGGAGGCTAGCAGAGGGTGCGAGGTTGCACAGGCAGCAGAGTAGCTGCATAACGGAGCAGCGGTGGGGCTGCATAGGGAGCAGCAGGGTAGCTGCAGAGTGCGCGGGGCGCAAGGAGAGACGACGCTGGGCCGAGGAGGAGGCCAGCGGGGTGAGCGGAAGACGGACACAAATAAAGGACCGACGGAGATCAACATCGTGTGACAGAGTCCTTTATTACAAATATGCTAAATTCTTCTTGATATGCAAATTATTTTGTCAAGGCGCTCTCTCCCCCCCTCCAACCTAGCTTAAATAGGCGCTCCAAGTCTGGGGTGTTTCATTCAGACTCTGTCTTCTCGACAGACTTGTTCTTCACCTGAGGACGGCTGCTTGCGTTGTGGCCGAAACGTCGTGAGAATTATTTTATTATGTTTTATTTTTATTATTTTATTATGTTTTATTTTTATTATTTTATTATTTCCATTCTACGTGACTTTACCGAAAGAACCAAGAAGATGAACTACACAATCTTGTTCTTTTTTAATCTAACGAGTCAAAGGTGAGTGATGGAGAAGATGTGGCGGTAATGGAAACAGGATTGGTTTTAACACCCGACCTAATAAAGGGCCGTCCATAAATGACGTCAAGCGATTTTGGACGATTTTTGACCCCCCCCCCCCATCATTACACGGCGTCACAAAAAGTCAGACCCCCCTCAAATATGGCGTCACAAAGCTCCGCCCACCCCCCCCCCCATTAAATAAAACATGCTTCAAATCGCTTTAAACTATTGTCATTATAGTGCGCTGCACTCTGATATTGTAGGAGAAAACATTTATTAAAAGGTCTAATTAAGTAGAACGTGTTGTCTACATTTAATTAAAGTTGCGCATTTTGATGTGACGTCACATTTCTCAAACCTCCCTTCCCCTTCGTCACACATCGTCACAAATGTCTGACCCCACCCCTAGGTGCGTGACGTCATTTATGGACGGCCCCTAACTCTTAGATGCATATCTAAGAGTTATTTTAAGCTACAGGTGACAGGTGGAGATCATATCAAACGAACAATGCCATGACATTGCAGAATATTGTAGGCTGGAGGAAAATAAGAAACAATTTGGGAGGTTCCATTGTTTGAGAAAGTAAAGAGGTGTGTCTCCGTGGATGGGGAGGCGACCCCGATGGTGGAAATCGGCTCGCTGGCTGAGCGGCATGGAGCGGTGCTCTTCATCGACGAGTGCCACGTTGATGGTGCATTAGAGTGGGGGAGAAGACTAGTGGAGTGAGGGATTCAACCAGCAGTGGAGAGACTGGGTGGTGCATTATAGTGGGGGAGAAGGCTAGTGGAGTGAGGGATTCATCCAGCAGTGGAGAGACCCTGGCTGACGATGCCGATGGTGTTTTAGAGGGGGGAGGTTCGGGGAGTTGAGGAATTCATCCAGCAGTGGATGCCTATAAAGAACTAAATTGATAGCTTCTGGAGAGCTGAGGAGTTAAAAGTAAACCCTTACCGCCAATTGGTAAGATAAAAAAACGACATCAGAATCCATTCCTCTTCATTCATGTAAAAAAAGGGTAATCGATATCAATAAAGATTGGGGGAGAAGATTAGCGGAGTGAGGTATTCATCCAGCAGTGGACGTATAAAACAAGCTCTAGGGTACTTCCCTACAAGGTAGAAAGCTGAAATTTGGTGCACGGGTAGCTTTTAGGACACAAACAACGGGGGAAATCTGAGATCTGTCATTTTAAGGCATCCAAAGCTGGATTTTAAGTATCCCATGAACATGTTTGTGTGCGTGGTGTCATTCAAAAACCATTCAAAATATAACATGGCAGATTTTTTCGTTTGACAGAGCGTTAAAAAAACAAATACAATTAAAGCGAGAATCTTTGGAGTTCTGTCTTTGATTGTTCTTGAGATGTTTAAGATTCAAGCGGGTTTAATGGAAAATTCCGCATTTTGTGATGTTTACATCTGAATAATTTAAAAACGGTAGAAGATATGAGAGCTTCCCCTCAGAGAATTAAGATCATTACTTTTTAGTTCTTTCTAATACGAAAATAATGAAATATTTATATTGAGCTGTTTCCGATGGGTACGTCTTTAAGTATAAGAAGTTGAATCAATCTGTCAACAATTTTTTTAGTGGAAAATACAAATTTTTGGAGTAGTTAGTGTCTGATCGTAGATACAAAATAAATCACAATAGGTTAATTATTATATTTATTGAAAACTATTGTCTTGAACTAGTAAGAATGCAATAAACAAACATAAACAATACCTGATGTATAGGAATTTGCGAGTTAATCGCTATTGTCGATGCATTGCCAATCGATCCATGGATCGAGTGATTATGTGACACACTCCCCCTTAATTTGATTTGCTAATATCAGCAAGCTCAGTGATTCAGTCGCAGTCTGCTTTTATTGTACCACAGCACCCCTTAAATCAAATAAAACGATTTAAGTTAATATTGCTTTAGTGCATCCATTCCCCAGCTTGGTAAGGCAGTAAACCCACAGCAAAAACAGTCCCAGACCACACCAAGACAACACACAGTCGCTCTATTAAATTGTACGCTAAAATTAAACGATCGATACATTTATAAGAATCATATTTACAAATCGCATTTGCAAACGTGACTGCTGTGTCCAGGGCACTAATCTTCTGCTTCAGAAAATTATTTTGAAGGAAGAAGTATGATGCTAATTAACGATAATGAGTCTTTATCCACGTGGGGTAAGAGGATAACCGTAGCACCTGTAAAAAACCACCACACCTTACGCGAGGGGGCAACGCTCTACCGCCCCCCCCCCCCCCCCCCCACTGTACAGATGGAACCAGATTAGGAGTATTACACTTGCTGCGCTGCCTTCTGCTGGGACAGCCAGCAGTATAATCACCTCGTCGATGCCCACTCACAGGTACAAGGTTAGGGAGTGTGGAACAGATGGAGATTAGTCCACACACATTGCTGCATTACTGCCTTCTACTAGCAGAGCCAGGGGGTACGGCTCCTCGACACCCACCCACAGAATCGTAGGGAGTGTGGAACAAATGGAGATTAGTCCACATACTTTGCTGCTATACTACCTTCTCCCGATAGAGCCAGGGTATAAGCACCTCGTTGACTCCCACGGATGCGACAGAAGTTCAACGTCCAACAAACGACTAAAAGGGATGCCCATTTGTTAGTCGAAACAACGAGAGTCCACAAATCCTCAAGCTGTCACGCAAACTATGGTATCCGAGGCTGACCCTTATGTTCCCCAAATCAAATCTCGTTTCAGTCCTCCCCCGCCCCCCAACTCGGCCTTAAACCTATGAAACGAATCAAATTCCAGCCCCTTCGCCCCGGTGCCCCACAAGCAGTGTCGAACTTACCGTGCCGAGCGTCAGCATCAGCAGCAGCAGCTGCGATGATCCGGACAGAAGCCGGGACGGCGGGGCCAAGCGGCCCATGTCCACGCTTTCCCGGTGCTGGAAGGGAAGAAGGACCAGTTGGTAATTGGCTGTGGCACGTTTCTCCTCGGTCTAGGACTTTTATACTACTCAGCCTTCTTTTTTACCTTCTACTCTCTCCTCATATTTGTTTAAACAAAAGCTAAAAAAACGTTCGGCAATGTGGACTCACTCCATACACCCAATTTTGCCTCTGTCAAACATCGGGTAATTTAAGTGTAGCCAACACATGGAGTAAAAAGTTATATATATTGTTTTAAATGATATACTGCAGGTACCGGATTGATGGGTATAAGCTTTTTAATTTTATTATGTTTTATTTTTATTATTTTATTACTTCCCTTCTACGTGACTTTACCGAAAGAACCAAGAAGAAGGGGTATAAGCTTGCCTGTTGCCGTTTGCTCGCCAGCCCGATGTCACCACGTATGTCGTGAGACAGCGATTTCGCTCAAAGGTGCGTTTCGTTGGCCAGACGAGGGGTTAAGTGGACAAAGTGGAGGCGTACTTTGCAGCGAATAATGGTCAGATTGATCCGGACACAACCCGCAAGTGAGGAAATCACCGTCACGCATCAATGAGCCTCCAGAATCCAAGCGAGCCAACACGGGCAACAGAGTTCCTTGTTGTATACTTTGCATAGCACGTGATGATGATCTTGCTGTTTTCTCCGAGATGTCACCGACAGACAACAGAAAAAAGAAGGACCGGAATTGGAGATTGTTACACAAGTTGTAGACATCATTATTGTACGAAATGGAGGGGTTTGTTTTGGGTTAGATCGCGTAAGTATAAATGTGTCGTTAACCCGCCACCAGTCGATGCAGCCAATTAATAAGGGTTTGTAACGTAAATAAAACGTGCCAATTCGTGACTACTTCAGCCCATTGGTGTGTTGGAGAGTAAATCCAAAGCATTTATAATTGGAGTACTGTGACGTTACCCTGGAAACTACATCCAACAGCATCATCGGACGATTTTGCTACAATTCTGGCAAACCATACTAATTGGCTGTGTTGGATGGTGGCGGGTCAACAACACACTTATACTTACGCGATCTAACTCATAGCAACCTTTATAATGAATAATATTGGTCGCGAAAGCTTACAAGTCAAACTGATCATGATTGTAAGCATACCATTGGCTTTAACCTTTCCAGCAATAATGCAAGCAGGAAGTTAACATGTCCATACACCAAAAAGACACCAAGACACTCATGTCTGCATTCCCCACCGATCATGCTTGTGGTAAAACATGTTAACAAATACTGGTTTGGTAATACTGATAGTAATGTATGCCTTATCCTTGACAATGATTGGCTTGCACCAGAGCTACAGCCTCCAATATGGTCGTGTCTCGCCAAAAGGAAAACATGCTTTAATTATCAAAGCACATCCACTTGCATGTTTTACCACACGCGCGATGTGTGGCTAATGCAGACTTGATGATCCCTTGTAATTGGTGTGTCTCTTCGGTGTTTGAACATCTTAACACCTCCTCCTCTATCATTGCCGGAAAGGTTAAAGCCAATTCGATGCTTACAATCATGATGTCGACAAGTTTTGTAACGGTCTCCAAATTTATCTTGCCCTTGTCTCTCAGTGTCACCCCCCTGCCTCTTCCACCATCACCACGTGCTATGCAAAGTACACAACCGGATCAGAGCCACCAAAAAGGACAAAGCACGCCTCCACTTCCCCACTTAACCCCTCTTCTGGCCAACGAAACATATCGTTGAGCCAAAACGCGGTCTCACAACATACGTGGTGACATCGGGCAGTTGAGCAAGTAGCAACAGACCAGCATATACAAACCAAACCATTTTTTTTATGTTTCCATGTAAGGCCCACTACTCATTTGAGGCTGAATCGACCTATGGGAGGCCCGGGACCGGTTCAGATAATCGTCACTGACTTTGGTGGCCGTGAGTGCGAATTGAACTTGGGTCTCTGTCGGATTCGTAGTGCGGTGCGCTAATCTAAACTATGTTTTATTTATTTCACGAGGTAAGGCCCCGTGAGATATGTCGCTCTTTTTTCAGAAGTGTCCTGGCTATCACATACCAGGCGACGGAGTTAACATTTCCTTGCCACCGTTGCGCCCATATAAGCACGTAAGGGGCCGTCCATAAATGACGTCACGCGATTTAGGACGATTTTTACCCCCCCCCCCCTCGTCACACGGCGTCACAAAAAGTCAGACCCCCCCCTCAAATATTACATCACAAAGCTCTGCCCCCCCCAAAAAAAATGCTTCAAATCGCTTTAAACTATTGTCATTGTAGTGCGTATTTAATGTGGCGCTGCACTCTGATGTTGTAGGAGAAAACATTTATCAAAAAATATATTTAATTAAGTAGAACGTGTTGTCTATATTCATTTAAAGTTGCGCATTTTTATGTGACGTCACATTTATCACCCCCCCCTCATCACACATCGTCACAAATGTCTGACCCTCCCCCCCTAGGTGCGTGACGTCATTTATGGCCGGCCCCTAAAGCATACAATGCCATACCTGAAATATACCCGTGTGTCGCTCCATTTAAAATACCAAATATACAGTAGGCGACCCTAACGCCTACTGTATATTTGTCGTTTGCGTGTCTCTCTCTCATCATCATCACGGTGGCTAGGATATGTTAATTACCTCACCTGCTATGAAGGACGTGGGTTCGATCCTGACCCTGACGACTGCTGTATATTTGGCGTTTGCGTGTCTCTTTCACTCATCATCATCACGGTGGTTAGGAGATGTTAACTACCTTGCCTGGTATGCAGGAAGTCGTGAGTTCGATCCCGAGCCTGACAACGCCTGCTGCTGTATATTTGTAGTCTGCGTCTCTCTCTATCCCCGTGGTGGTTGCGTGTATTTATCTTCGGGTCCTTCGGTTCCCCCCCCCCCCCTCCAAATTTAGAATCAGAACCAAATTTTATTTTAAGTAGTCTACCTATTGAACTATCATTTGTGATAGCCAGGTCGCTTCTGACGAAGAGCTACATAGCTCAGTGGTGGGCCTTACCTGGTAGCAATAAAAAGTTCCGTTTTATAGGAGGCGATTGACCACAAATTGGAGCTAAAATATTCACTGCCGACACATGTTCTGTTCCACAGCATAACCCCATGGGTCAACTGAGACGCACATTACGTACTGGACTAGAAATACCGTTCTTATCTCTTACCAGGATTGTGTGATGGTCTCCCCTTACAAATTCCTGCTCTCTCTTAGGGCCAGTAGGTGCGACGTGGATTGTTACAGAAAAGCAATCAAATATATTTCATACCACATTGGGGTGTATGAACATTTGCCGTCTGCTTATAAGTGGACATTAATGTGGCTGTGCTCGTGGCAGCCTGCGATGCAGCTCTGTGGAGACGGCAGCGAGGGTTGATGGATCGCACACAGAAGTTGCCAAAGCTGCCTTTCCCTGGGCGACGAGGGGGATGCCGCACCCCTCTGGCTACGCCTGGACAAGGCAGGTACAGCGAGTGGACTTAATCGCCATCTGTTTCAATGTGTACGGTGGGGGGGGGGATAGAGCGTTGCTCCCTCGCGCAAGCGAGTGGGTTTCCTCTGCCCGTATACTTAACACTACCCGTATATTTAATACTGCATGTAGACTTAATTTTGACCGTAGACTTACACTGCCCATAGACTTAACATTGACCATAGACTTAACATTGATCGTAGACTTAACAATTCCCATAGACTTAATACTGCCCGTAGATTTCGATTTTAAAAAAAAGATCTCTTTTTTTTTCAAAAAAAAAAAGATCTCCAAAATCCTTATAAAACACAAGATCCAGGTCCGATTCAACACAGTACATAAAATCCGTGATCTGGTCCCGTCTGTAAAAGATGTGGTTCCAGACATACAGTACCTTGGCGTCTATAAACTAAGTTGCCTCTGTGGTAGCAGTTACATTGGAGAAACCAAACGACATGTCTTGGACCGCATCCGTGAACATAAAGCAGACTTGAAACACGGTAGGACAAACACCTCAGCCGTGGCAGATCACTGTTACAATTCAGTGGGCTCACATGATATTGACTTCTCCAAGACAGAGATTCTCTGTAAGCCATCTGGCTACCATGAGGGATTCGTTCATGAGGCGATCCACATATACAAACACAGAGACAATTTCGACCGACAAGATGGATTCTGGCTCAGCAATCATTGGAAGGACGTAATAAACCATTTCGGATCTTAACTGATTGTGTTCACGTTTACGGTGACTTTCAGACCACAGTCCACTCACTGGCATTGACTACAGTGGCGGCTCCTACAAAATCTCTCAGGGGGGGCAAATGTCTGGATGATTGATAAGGATAAGGTCCACCCATGCAATGGATAAATTAACAGCTTAAGCATGTAAAGGCAACTTCACTTCTTTAATATTAATGAAAAATAAAGTGACTCTTACAATACATTTTGTTTGTTTCTATCTCACTATTATTACAATCCACTTAGTTTCTTTTATTAAATAATATTGTTGACTGAAACGTGCTTACGTATGATGACGTAAGCACATTAGTGCGAGCCCTCCCGGAAGCCATAGAGAATGCATTGCAGCGCCCGCCGTTCTAAAAAAACATCTTTGAATGTAAGTCTATGGGACCACACGGGGCGATTCTCAGCCAGAGTGAAATCGCCCAAAAAGAGGCGGTACTCCACAGAACGTGACATGACGCTGATTGGACTATATCCAGAGGCACAGTAACGGCTGAGATTGGTGGTGCGTCGCCCAATCGCCCTAATGAAGAAACCGCCCCTGATTGACTATATATCTTGTATTCTCCGCAGGGAATGGATTCTTTGCTCCGCTGCAAGTATCCATATCACCACTCTCCCATTGACATATTTCGTTGCTTCCTCTTATTATCTTTCACGCGACGGTTAATGGTAGCGGATTGTATAATAATAGTGTAGTGGTGATACGCGCTGGGTGTATATGTCGTGTGCCAGCGCGTATGTACGGGTGTGTGTGGGGTGACGCGCGCTGACGGGGAGGAGCAGGCGTCAGTGCGCGGGTGGGGGTAGTGCTGTTGATTGGCTGTGTGCCGGTGACGCGCCCAGAGGGAGTGATCGGGTAGCAGCGCGGTGTGATTGGTCGGGGAGTGGAAACACGCGCTGAGCGGAACCGGATCGTAGGGATAGCGCGTGGGGATTGGGTAACTGAGGAGCGGTGCCGACGTTGAGGTCCGCATCCGCTCCGTCTCCCGGGAAGAAGGGGTATATAAGGTGATGCACAGAGGAGCAGGGGCGGAAGTGGAACCATCTAAGAATGAAGACGAAGGTGCAGAGATAGAGCCCGGAGAGGAGAGTAATGGAGAGTAGAGGAGAGTAATGTATAAGTGTGTAGCCAGCGAGAGAGAACGGTCTACACGAGCTGAGTAATGTATAGTGTGTAGCCAGCGAGATAGAACGGTCTACACGAGCTGAGTAATGTGTAGTGTGTAGCCAGCGAGAGAGAGAACGGTCTACACGAGTTGAGTAATGTATAGTGTGTAGCCAGCGAGAGAGAACGGTCTACACGAGTTGAGTAATGTATAGTGTGTAGCCAGCGAGAGAGAACGGTCTACACGAGCCGAGTATGCATACGGTGTAGCCAGCGAGAGAGGAAGGTCTACACGAGCCGAGTATGCATACGGTGTAGCCAGAGAGAGAGATGCAAAGTCTACACGAGGCGAGTGGAGAGTGTAGCAGAGGCGCAGAGTCTACACGAGGCGAGAGAGGAGTGTAGCCGAGGCGCGGAGTCTACACGAGGCACAGAGAGCCGGCAGCACAGAATCCAGAGTCAAGAGAAGCGCATTGTGAAGAAGAGAGGCCACGCGTTGTATTGTTACAAGTCAAGATTTAATAAAAGAAGTGTGTTCCCGTCAAGGAGTTTCCTGCCGTCATTTTCCAATACTTCATCTGGCGTCAGAAGTGAAACGGGCTTCCAAGTATGGAGACGAGGAAGACCCGTAGGACCCACGGGATTGACCGCGAGGAAGACCTGGACGACTCGGGGCCGCTGGTGGCGGGGGGTGAGGAAGAGGACTTGCCCACGCTGCAGGGTCCGTCGACGGCGCCGGCCGAGCGACCGGGGACAGACGCCGGGCTTCGTGAGGCGCACTCCCGACTGGCGGAGCTGCTGCTCGCCGCCGCGTCCATCTTGGCGGAGATCAGCTCGTCGGGGAGGAGCGGGGACGGTGGGGGACATTTTACAAGGTCGCCCCGCAGATTCCCGCCAAAACGAATGGGGGATTCCCGCCATTGCGCCTGGGCCTACTTTTGGCGGGAACGGCGAGCGCCACGTGGTGGTGGGTTCCCAAGCACGCGCATCGACGTCATCAGCGCGCGAGGGGGTCCGCCATCTTACGTCTGCTGCTGGAGCCGCCATCTTAGACACCGACGGACAGGCGGAGAGGAACCACGAGGCGGATGACTTCATTTTTCAGCAGCGCCTGCCCACGTTGTCAGCCTTCAAGGCGGAAGGCGGAGACTGGGGCCAATTTCAGCGAAGGTTTTTGGCGCATCAAGAGATGTCAGCGTGGTCCGATGCTACGGCGCTGCGGGCATTGCCCGCCATGCTGGACGACGATGCGCTCGCGGCCTTCAGGGCTGCACGGAAGTCGGACCGCTCCACGCTGAAGGATGCGCTGGGTTTGTTGGCCAGGGTCTACGGGCCTCCCTCTACATGCCGCCATCAGTTCTACGCAAGACGGAAAGCGGCCACGGAGACCGCGCTGGCCTATCGCACGGCGTTGCTGGCTCTTGCTGATGCTGCGTTCCCTCGGATGGACGAGGAGGGCCAAGACGCGATGGTTTTGGAGCAGCTGCTCAAGTTGGCGCAGGACCTGGGGGTCCCTATCAACACAGCTGACGAGATTGATATTTCTTCTTTGAGAGTCGCCACGAGTATTCAAGCGCACGAGGCCCTACAACGGAAGCAAGGCGTTGGTTGCAACGCTGCTGTCGTCGCAGCCCCGGGTTTGGTGGTCGCCGAACCCCAGGTCGTCAGCCCACGAGAGGAGGCGTTCGCCACGGGACGACCAGGGGACTGGAGGC
This sequence comes from Lampetra fluviatilis, assembly GCF_964198595.1. Lineage (NCBI taxonomy): Eukaryota > Metazoa > Chordata > Hyperoartia > Petromyzontiformes > Petromyzontidae > Lampetra > Lampetra fluviatilis. The sequence continues at coordinate 4,950,897 of NC_136322.1, read as the reverse complement.
GGGGGCCCGGTCGCCTCTGCGATCGGGCCGAAAGTCGGAGCAACCAAGATCTACTCCGACCCTCGTCACGTGCTATAACTGCGGCCTCCGGGGCCACGTGGCGTCCGGGTGCCGCGCTCCGCGGCAGCGCGCCATGGGAGCTCGGCTGGACGACGACCGAGAGCCCAAGTCATCTCTACAATCCCCGGCAAGTCGCGGCACCTCACACGCTCGGCCTGTTTATTCGGCACACATGGGACGCCGCGTTGCGGCGGAGGAGGGCCGGTTAAGGTTCGGGGATTCGGTTCGGCGAGGGGGGTTCGGCCGGGACCAGGGAGACATTGAATGGGCGGAATTGGGGCATAGAATTGTGGCTGCTTCGGCGGGTTCGTCCGTTGTTACGGGATCTATTGATGGGGTTGAGATTAGGGTGTTAGTGGACACGGGGGCATCGGCAACTATTATATCGGACCTCATTTATAATATTCTTCCAGTCCAATGTCGTCCGCTTTTTCCAGTGGATGTGCCATTTTACGCCGCTAATGGGGGATCGTTGGGCATTATCGGTCAGGTTAGGGCGTCCATTTGCATTGGAGATATCAAATTGTCGGGGCCCGTTTTCGTTTCATCTTCTTTGGCAGTTCCGTGTCTTTTGGGCACTGACTTTTTGGCTAAAATGCCCATTAAAATTCTTATCGATCAACGATGCATTGAACTGCCATCGGGTCGCCGGATTTCATTTTTGACGGGCCCTACTGACATTCGGACGGCGTGCGCTACGATACAAGCGGTGGCGACGCAGACAGTGCAAGTGCCCCCGGGTTCACAGATGTTGATTCCCCTCCGGTTGCGGAAACCATGGGTGAGGGAGGCTTCGGGACAGAGTATGCTTTTGGGTCCTTCTAACAAGGCTGTCGGGGGTCTTGATTTATCGGTGGCTCACACTTTGGTGCGGGCTGACAGGGATCCGTTTGTGATGGTTTTGAACGCGGGGTCGCGACCAGCTGTCATTCCGCAGGGCACCGTGCTGGCTCACGCGGCGCAGGTCCCTGGGGATGATGGGTTGGTTGCGCAGGTGGGCTCGAGCCCCGCGCGGAACGTTGAGCCAAGGGAAGACCTTGAGTGGGTCCATTCGTTATGTGCCGCCTCGGACGATTTGTCGGCGGCGCAGTTGGGTGCGCTGCGCGAGTTGCTCATTGAATTCTCTGATGTATTCAGTAAACATAAGTATGACATTGGGTGCACGGATTTGGTGCACCATCACATTGAAACGGGCGATGCGGCGCCGGTCAGGCTAAATCCCTTCCGACTGAGTCCCGTGGAGAAGGAACATGTTCAGTCGGCTGTTAACGATATGCTAGAAGCCGATATTATTTCGCCCTCCGCTAGCCCGTGGGGAGCGCCTATTGTGCTGGTTAAGAAGCAGGACGGGTCCCTGCGATTCTGCGTTGATTTCCGTCGCCTGAATAAGATCTCTGTGGCTGACGCGTATCCGCTCCCCAGGATGGATGAGTCCCTCGATGCATTGTCTGGTGCGCGATATTTTTCGACTCTTGATTTGTTATCGGGGTTTTGGCAGTTGCCGCTCGACGAAGAGTCGAAACCTAAGACAGCATTTCGGACTCCAGGGGGGCTGTTCCAGTTTAACCGGTTACCCATGGGACTTCACTCCTCTCCAGCGACGTTTCAGCGACTTATGGAGCTGGTTTTGTCGGGCTTGCAGTGGGATACATGCTTGATTTATATGGACGATGTCATTGTTTTCAGTAAAACGTTTGAGGAACACCTCCGGCGATTGAGAGGGGTGTTCTTGCGAATGCGATCGGCTAAGTTGAAATTTAAACCGGCCAAATGTCACCTCCTTCGTAGGTCCGTTAGATACTTGGGTCACATTGTCGATTCTTCGGGGATCTCCACCGATCCCGCGAAGACGGATTGTGTCGGTTCGTGGCCGACACCTACGTCCGTTTCCGACGTGCGTAGTTTCATCGGGTTTGCTTCTTATTATCGGCGGTTCGTTGAGCACTTCGCCACTATTGCAAAACCCTTGCACGCTCTAACGGCGAAGGGAGTGGAGTTCAAATGGGGACCGGAGGAGGAGGCCGCGTTTCGCTCCCTCCGGGACGCCTTGGTGGGTGCCCCACCCTTGTGTTATCCCGATTTTGCCAGTCCCTTTTTGCTGGACACGGATGCTAGCAACACGGGCATTGGGGGGGTGCTATCCCAAGTCGTTGGGGGTGTCGAAAGAGTTGTCGCCTACGGTAGTAGGGTGTTGTCTCCGGCGGAGCAGCGCTACTGTGTCACCCGTCGCGAGCTGCTTGCCATTGTTTTTTTTGTGCAGCAGTTTAGGCCATATCTTTATGGTCGTCACTTTACAGTCCGAACGGACCACGCGGCGCTACAGTATTCATTGAGGGTCGCCCAGCCCTCGGGCCAGTTGTCGCGTTGGTTGGAAGTCCTCCAGGACTATCAGTTTACGACTACGTACCGTAAGGGGTTGCGACACACGAATGCCGATTGCTTGTCGCGGTTGTTGCCTTGTGATGAATGCGCGTGTTTGTCGGGATCGGCGCGCTGTAAACCGACGCTTGCGGGGGAGATGGAGGCACTGGCTGCGACAGCGGGCGCACCGATCGGGGATGATTCCACTGCCTCTCAGGGTCGGGACTCGCTGCTCTCGCTGTCGCTCAGCGAATGGGGCCGCCTCCAGATGGCGGACAGCTCGCTGCTAGCATTGCGCCGCAAGGTTGGGGGTCCCGAGGGGGACCAGGAGCGTACCGGCTCCTATGTACTTGAGCGGGGCGTGTTATTGAAATGGGACAGTTTGTCCCGGCGGAACGCACTCGTGGTGCCTTCCGCTGTGAGGGGGAGGGTTGTCTTGGCGGCACACGAACGCCTCTTGCACTTGGGAGTTAACAAGACGCTTGCCCTGCTTCAGCGTGACTATTACTGGCCGGGAATGGGAAGTGATGTGGTGCATATTCTGAAGGGGTGCGTTGAGTGCGCCAGGCGTAAACCACCGGCCGTGGCAGCTAATCCACCGCTGCAATCTATTCAGGTCTCGCGTACCAACGAGCTCGTTGCACTCGATATTTTGGGGCCCTTCCCAGTCACGCCGAGAGGGAATAAATATTTGTTAGTGGGGGTCGAATACTTTACCCGATGGCCTATGGCGTGGCCTCTCGCTAACCAGTCGGCAGCGGCTGTGACGGATGCCTTCGTCCAGGGCTATGTCCTGGACAAGGGGGCTCCCGAACGCCTGCTGACCGACCAAGGTAAAAATTTTTCGAGTAAATTGTTGCAAGAGGTGTGCGATCTGTTGGGTACCAAGAAGGTGCGTACCTCCCCGTACCACCCGCAGACTGACGGGATGGTGGAGAGACTCCACAAAACCTTGACTTCCATGCTGTGCCAGCAGGTGTGCGAGGCACATGTAGATTGGGACCTGCAGGTCCCGGGAGTCCTTGCTGCGTATAGAATGGCCCCCCATGCAGCTACGGGGTTTTCCCCATTCTATTTGATGTACGGTCGGGAAGCTGACCCGCCAATAGAAACGCAACTTGGCCTGTCCGCTCCACGAACTAATTCTAATTTGGCAGAACATATTAAGTTTAATATTCACAAGCTGACAGAGGCGAGGGAGGCCGCGCGGCTTAATTCGCGGGCTCGCCAAATTGCTAATGAACGGTTGCGGGCACGGAAGGTGTCCATGCACGAATGGAAACCAGGTGACAGGGCCTGGCTGCATTGCCCTCAGGCACCCTTGGCTACGTCGCCTAAATTGTTGAGACCGTGGAGGGGACCCGTGGAGGTCGTGCGCGTTGCACGGCCCCAGTGCGTTCAGATAAAGTGGGGAAAGCGCCGGTGGTACGTTCACCCCTCCCGACTGAAACCGTTCTCGCCTCCATATGGCCTCCCCTTGTGTCGTGATGGCCGGGCGTGTGACGTGACCGGCGACCCAGAGGGGGAAATGTCTCTGCCTGATCCACACGTATTTTCGCCTGATCTGCTCCCAGGTGTCTCGGAACTGACAGCTGCCGATCACCGGCGGCCGGATCCCCGCGGCGGGGCCGGCCCTTTCAGGCCCGTTCCGCGCCGTCTGGAGCAGCCGGAACCGCCGGACGGTCGTCAGTGTCCCGCCCCATACGATGGACCAGCCAGACGGACTCGCGCCAGGTCGTGCTACTTTGCATGACCTGCCTCGTGAGGAGTCGGGGCAGTTGGAGCGCCTCGTCACTGCGTGTAGTCGCAGGGACGTGGGGCGCGTTCGTTTCGAATTTGCTCGTATCGTGTTATTGTTGACTTTTCGGGTTCATTGTCAATCTGTACATAGTTATTCTTGTTGTTGTTGTTGTTGTGTTATGTTACGGGGTTTTTTTTTGTTGGTTGTCGTTTTATCGTCGCGGTTGGTTGTTGTTAGCAGCCGGGCCGGCTGCGAGCTATGTGGGAGGGGGTGATGTAGTGGTGATACGCGCTGGGTGTATATGTCGTGTGCCAGCGCGTATGTACGGGTGTGTGTGGGGTGACGCGCGCTGACGGGGAGGAGCAGGCGTCAGTGCGCGGGTGGGGGTAGTGCTGTTGATTGGCTGTGTGCCGGTGACGCGCCCAGAGGGAGTGATCGGGTAGCAGCGCGGTGTGATTGGTCGGGGAGTGGAAACACGCGCTGAGCGGAACCGGATCGTAGGGATAGCGCGTGGGGATTGGGTAACTGAGGAGCGGTGCCGACGTTGAGGTCCGCATCCGCTCCGTCTCCCGGGAAGAAGGGGTATATAAGGTGATGCACAGAGGAGCAGGGGCGGAAGTGGAACCATCTAAGAATGAAGACGAAGGTGCAGAGATAGAGCCCGGAGAGGAGAGTAATGGAGAGTAGAGGAGAGTAATGTATAAGTGTGTAGCCAGCGAGAGAGAACGGTCTACACGAGCTGAGTAATGTATAGTGTGTAGCCAGCGAGATAGAACGGTCTACACGAGCTGAGTAATGTGTAGTGTGTAGCCAGCGAGAGAGAGAACGGTCTACACGAGTTGAGTAATGTATAGTGTGTAGCCAGCGAGAGAGAACGGTCTACACGAGTTGAGTAATGTATAGTGTGTAGCCAGCGAGAGAGAACGGTCTACACGAGCCGAGTATGCATACGGTGTAGCCAGCGAGAGAGGAAGGTCTACACGAGCCGAGTATGCATACGGTGTAGCCAGAGAGAGAGATGCAAAGTCTACACGAGGCGAGTGGAGAGTGTAGCAGAGGCGCAGAGTCTACACGAGGCGAGAGAGGAGTGTAGCCGAGGCGCGGAGTCTACACGAGGCACAGAGAGCCGGCAGCACAGAATCCAGAGTCAAGAGAAGCGCATTGTGAAGAAGAGAGGCCACGCGTTGTATTGTTACAAGTCAAGATTTAATAAAAGAAGTGTGTTCCCGTCAAGGAGTTTCCTGCCGTCATTTTCCAATACTTCAATAGTATAAAATTGTAATGTTTAATACAATGTACAAAGTAATATATAGTATCGTAATTGCATAGTGAATATACAGCAGTATGATATACAGTAGGGTGTTATTATTTTATTATTTCCCTTCTACGTGACTTTACCAAAAGAACCAAGAAGATGACTGCCCGTAGATTTAACACTGCCTGTAGACTTAACACTGACCGTAGACTTAACACTACACCTAGACTCAACACTGCCTATAGACTTAACACTGCCTATAGACTTAACACTGCACTTAGACTTAACATTGACTGTAGATTTAACACTGCCCATTTACTTCACATTGACCATAGACTTAAAACTACCTATAGACTCAACACTGTTCATGGACTTGACACTGCCCATCGACTTAATCCTGTCTATAGGCTAAATTAAACCATATTATTATTTGATGACATCTCCTCGCCACTGCGGGGATTGGTGAACAGCTTATGCAGTACAGAAAGTGAACTAATCTCCATCTTCTTGGTTCTTTCGGTAAAGTCACGTAGAAGGGAAATAATAAATAATAATATTATGTTTTATTTTAATTTGTTTATTATTTCCCTTCTACGTTACTTTACCGAAAGAACCAAGAAGATGAATCCCTGCAGTCACGTAAGCTTTAAATCGAAATGTAATCTCAATCTATTTCCATCTGTACGGGAGAAGCGGTATAGTGTTAACCCTCGCCAAGGCCGCGGGTTTTCTCCAGGTCGCTCCAGATTCCTCATCCCCGCATGGAAATATCAAAGATAACCGGTCATCGTCGCCATCGTCGTTATTCGGCGACAAACATTATACATATAATCATCTCCCTCTGCGTGACAGTGGCAGGACCAATTTGGGCCACATAATGAGGCCTACGACTCATTATATGGCTCTCCTGAACAAACGAGTAACGTATTGTCATAATAATTAATATAAGATAAGATAATCCGTAATAAAGGTTTTTTTTTGCGTTAGATCGCATAAATACCAATATGTTGTTAAACCCACCACCATGCGATGCAGGTGATTAGTAAGGAGTTTGTCACGCAAACAAAACGTGTCAATTATTTACTATGGGTGTGCGTTTGAGAGTGTTCCCACAACAACATTTACAATTCGAGTACCGTACTGGTGATGTTTCACTGACGATTACAACCAGCTGCATCAGGCGATTTGCCAGAATTGGCTAAGAATGTTCTATTTGGCTGTGTCGGGTGGTGGCGAGTTTAACGACACATTTATATTGGTTGGTCTAACCAAAAAAAGCTCGATAATGGATATTGGTTGTGAAAGCCTACCGCTACTACTACTACACATGAAAACGATACGAGTATTTAACACATATGATTCTGCGACTGATATTATCCCCAATAGAGTTTTTTTTTTTGGGTTAGATCGCGTAAATATAAATGAGTAATTTAACCCGACACCACCCGACCCAGGCTGGCTGTAAATGCCAGAGAAACGACACAGTACTCGAATCGTAAATGTTGTTGTGGGTTTACTCTCCAATACATAACCGGTTAGTGCTGAACTAGTTAACTACATAGGCCACGTTTTTTTGTTTACTTGACAAAACCTTTAGTCATTGCCCATGTCGGATGGTGGCGGTGGTGGTGGCAGCTTGTTTGACGACACACACATTTATATTTACGCGATGTCTAACACCCCCTCACCCCCACTAAAAAAAACCTCTGTTATAGAGATAAGATTTTATGGGGTCAGGGGTGTCATTTGACGGAGTCTCCTCCCCTCCGCAGTTGCCGGCTGTCATCTCCCCGAAATATCCGAACCGAGTGAATGATCTTCCCCCAGGATACCAACATCCTTCCTAAAAAAGGGGCGAGACTTCTCCACCACGATTCAGGGTCGGGGTCTGTAGGGGGTTAGAGGCGGTGGAGTGGTGTGGAGGGGTGGCGGGAGGGGGGGTGGTGTGTTGAGGACGGGGAGGCTTCAGAGGACGCGGTTATGAACCAGACGGTCACCGCATCGCGTGCTTTCAGATGGTATATTCACTACACTGCACACTACACTATACACTACACACTACACTGCTATACAGTACACTACTATAGATTACACTACTATACAACTATACTCTACACCACACTATACACTAATGTACACGACACCACTATACACTACACTACTATACTAAACTACGATACACTACACTACTATACACTACACGATACAATACAACCCACTATACACTACACTTCTGGCTAACGATCGAAAACGATGGTCATTGCATCATGCGGCGCTTTCAGATGCGCTTCTATGGCCGTCTGGAATGCTATTCCCTTCTGATGTTTATAAGCCACTGGGAGCTACGCACTTTTACATCATCATTTAGATTGTCGAACTAATTTATTTAGAACTGATGCTTGTTGTTGTTGCGTTTAGTTTGTTGTCCCTTCCCCCACTGCACTTGCAATTGGCGCGGTTGGCTATGCACGGTGTGAAAGAAGTTCAACGTACACACACACAACGATGATGATGAATTGCTTGCTCTGTCTATCCAAGAGAGTTACGCCAAGTCACGGGACTTTTATTCTCGAGAGTCCTGCCACTGCCGGATTGGGTTTTACTTTGTATCAAGATTTTAGTTCATTAAAGAGAGATGCAAACTGAGTCGTACCGGCTTCTGCTCTCAGGGACAGATAATTGACGACCTGAGATTTTGGTGCTATGAGAGCAAAGAGTGAATTGGCCAATCCCCAACAAGACACGGACCCAGATTTTGAATTCCACCTCCCAAGGAGTCAGATCCCTCCCCCTGAGAACTGTCCAATTCAAATTTCTACACGGGGCCTACACGACCAATCAGCAGAGGGCTAAGTTTCGTGCAGCTCGTCTCCGGACTGCCTGATGTGCCCTCCAGGTGTAATACACGATTACGAACGTGCTTTATGGTCATGTCCAACTATTGGGGGTATTCAATAATATTAACAATACATCTGTAAAATTGATGCAGAAACTACCCTGTGGGGCCTTCGAGAAGTGGGGCTGACTCGAGAATGTTACGTTTTGTTATAGATAATAGGTTTTTCCACTTTTTTCTGGCAATAAAACAGGTGTTAAGATGTAAAAACACCAAACTGATATCTTTTTACAAGTAATCATATCTGCATAAACCACAATGATTGTGGTCAGAATACAAACAATGCCTTTTGGCGTCCTCTGGTCTAACACCGTTTGAGACGAGGGTCATAATAAAGCTGTCTCTGGTGTGGACCAATCAGTTTCAAGGACAATGCATATATTATCAGAGTATGTTTTTTGTTTGCATTCTGACCACAAGCATTGTGGTTAATGCAGATGTAGTGGTGGTATTGACGTGCGCCGACTGTGACAGTGATGGATCACGGGGCGGCGCGGGGTGCGGGGTTGGGCACGCGTTGTGGGCGTGGTGTGGACGCGCGCGCCGGGAGTGACAGATGACGGGGCGGCGCGGCGTGGGTGGTGAGGCACGATGAGATGTGGGAAAAGAGGATCGTAGCCAGAGCCCAGCGATTGGTCGAATAAGTGGGTGCTCGCAGCGACGTCCGCAGGTGGGGTATAAAGGGGGACGCGCGAGAGCACTCGGGGAGAGTTACCCAGTTGAAGACCCGAAGACGGAGCTGAAGACCTAGTGCCCCGAGACCCCTAGTCCCGCCGTCCTTGTGGGGACCGGGGCCCTGTGTGGCTCGGAGGCGAGGCTGTGGGACCCGGGGTCCGACGCCCCCGTGGGTCGGGCTGGGGACCCACAGTCGAGACGGATACCCCGGGCAGGGAGTGTCCCGAGTAGCTCAGTGGCGTTAGTCGCCGAGTAGCTAAGTGGATGTTGGTCATCCGAGTAGCTCAGTGGCGTTAGTCGCCGAGTAGCTAAGTGGGTGTTTGTCACCCGAGATACTAAGTGGATGTTGGTCATCCGAGTAGCTCAGTGGGCGTTAGTCGCCAAGTAGCTAAGTGGGTGTTTGTCACCCGAGATACTAAGTGGGTGTTTGTCACCCGAGATACAAAGTAGGTGTTAGTCACCTGTGAACGAGTTTGATAAAATAAAGAGTGTGTTACCCGTGAAGTCGTCTCCCGCCGAGTTACTACACTACACAGACATGATTCCTTGTAAAAAGGTTTCAGTTTGGTGTTTTAACATCTTAACACCTGTTTTGTTGCCAGAAAAAAGGGGAAACCTATTATCATATTTTGGTACTGCCAAAGGAGGTCCCATGATGTTTTGTTAAGGACTTTCAGGATAGAAGTCAGAAAAACCATATAGAGGAAGTGTAAGTATCATGAACCCCCCTCGCATACTCAATGGTTGTATTCATTAGGCGCAATCTCAGCACTGGAGCATCTGAGCTATGAGCTCAGAGACAAAGGAAGCCGAATATACCACATTCATGGAGTCCATTCCTAAACCTTAGAACAGTCTTAAATACCTGAGCCCAGAATGGCAGTGACCTGAACAAACCCCCCTCCCCCGAAGAAAATGCCTCCCCCACCCTGCCTGCTCTCATGAGTCCGGTGTCGCTGATAACATCGAAGCAGCTGGTAATGCCGTCCAGAATGTCAAGGTGTTGCAATGTATGATGTGAGGACGCGGAATAAAAATAGTTTATAAAAAAAAAGATACTAGTTCATAAAGCAAACATTTTCAATACATTTAAGAATTAACTTGATGATTTACTATTTTTATCTACGATCAGACACAACTCCAAAACTTGTCCTTTTCTGCAAAAAGAAAACAAAAAATGTTTACAACTTGATTCAACTTGATATATTTAAAGACGCATATCCATCGGAATGCGCTCAATTGAAAGATTATATTCTTTTTTTAGAAAGAACACGAAATAATGAACTTGATAGTCTATGAGGGGAAGCTCTCCAATCTTTGAGCGTTTTCGAATTATTCAGATGTGAACATCATAAAATGCATATTTTTTTCGTTCAAACTGCTTCAATCCTAAATATAAAAAAATGCTAAAATAATGGTTCTCACTTTCATTTTATTTTCTGTTTAACGCTATATAAAACGAAAAAAAACGCAATCATATTTTGAACATTTTCTGAATGACACCACGCACACAAACATGTTTATGGGGCACTTACAATCGAGATTTTGGGACCCAAAATGAAAAATCTCTGAATTTCAGAGTGTGCCTGTTATATGTGTTTTTAAAGCTACCTGTGTATGAAATTGAAGCTTTCTACCTTGTTGGCAAGTACCCTTGAGTTTTTAAGACAGATTAAGGTCTTTATTTATATGGAGACTAGCGGTTCGTACCCGGCGTTGCCCGGGCGAAAAAGGCAGACACATGTAGTTACACACGCAAATCCATTGATACACACACATAGAGTTACACGCACAAATGGATGCACACATACATACATACAGAGACTGAACAACAACAACCGCCATTCGCCACTAAGTGGCGGTGACGTCACAACAACGCTTGTGCCAGGCTATGTGCACCTTGAGGCCACGTGAAGTGTCGAACGCCCGCTGGCAGGAGGTGACGGGGCAAACCCAGATGGCACAGGTCGACTGACTGAGACGACTGGCTGATGCACCACCTGTGGCCCCTACTGTGGCAACTTTCTATGCTTTAGCCACCCGGCGCTCCGCCGGGTGGCCCAGAATGGATTGTAGGCAGGCCAGCCTAAATGTTTCTAACCGGCGAAGATGTTCCATTACGGGGGTCCAAGTTTCGCAAGCGTAGAGAAGGGAGGGAATTACCGTGGCCGAGAAGACCTGAAGCTTCGTATGGAGTGATAGCCCAGGTAGCTTACACACAGCGTTACGCAGCCAATGAAAAGTTACTGCAGCTCGACTGATTCGGAGTGAAACCTCTGCTGTTAAACCGGAGCCGGTCATTAGCACACTGCCAAGGGAAACTTTCCACTGTCTCCACAACTGCCCCATCACCAATTGGGAGTTGTGGGGGTGGAGTTTCCGATGGTACAAAATAGCCAGGCAGGTGCTTAGCTTTGGTTGGGGTGATGGTAAGTCCCCACCTGTTGGTGGCAAGCTCCAGGTTCAGCAGCAGCACCTCGAACTCCTCCTCCGAGTGAGCAGCCATTAGCAGATCATCGGCATACATAACGTGGTTGAGCAATAGGGAGCCATCCCTTGACCGCACCCGGGCATCGATCAGCCTCCCATTGTATCTGTAGCAGATGGGAATTCTTCCGGTACAGGCATTGAAGGCTCGACGAACTACGTGATCCAATGTGGGAGCCAGAGGACATCCCTGTTGCACCCCAAGGTCTAAAGGGAATGGCTCTGACCCACGGCCACGTAATTAATATGCGGGGCCGCTCACCATCATGAAGGTCCTTAAGGATGGTGATGAGTGGGTTCGGGACTCGGAAAGCACGAAGAGCAACCCAGAGGCCAGGCCTACTGATGGCATCATTGGCCTTGAGCAGGTCAATAAAGCACACACATGGACTAAGATGCACACATGGACCTACCGACACGCAAAGAAATGGACTTACACTGACTAACATGGAGGCATGCACACACAGCGACTAACACACACGCACATGGACTGAGACACACACACACATATGGACTCACACACACAAACACATCGACTTAGACACACACATATGGACTGACACACACAGACATCCACTTGAGATATACACACATGGAGTTATACAGACATATATGGACGTACACACATACAGCGACACAACAACAACAACCGCCATTCGCCACTAAGTGGCGGTGACGTCACCACGACGCTTGTGCCAGGCCATGTGCACCTTGAGGCCACGTGAAGTGTCGAACGCCCGCTGGCAGGAGGTCACGGGGCAGACCCAGGTGCCACGGGTCGACTGACCGAGATGACCGAGATGACTGGCTGATGCACCACCTGTGCCCCCTACTGTACCAACTTGCTGTGCTTTAGCCACCCGGCGCTCCGCTCGTTGTTGTGAGCGTCGCTCCTCCGCCCTCCGTTGTTGTTGGAGGGCGACTGCCTCCAACTGCCCAGTAGCGTCCTTCACGAGCCTCCTCCACTGAGGCCGATCTTGACACCGCTGGTACCAGTCATCGGCAAGTCCACTCAGCTCCACGTCCTCCTGTACCACATCACTCCATCTCTTCTCTAGCCCGTGCCGCGCCCGTTTAGCCCCCTCGATCCGGCCGAACAAAAGCTGCTTAGGCATGCGGTGGCTGGGCATGCGGGCTACATGACCCAGCCAACGCAGCCTTGCCTGCCGGAGGAGCTCACTGATGGGACTTTGCCCAGATCTTTCAAGGACTTGTGAGCTCCTCACACAATCCAGCCTGGTTAAACCCAGGATGGATCGTAGGCAGGCCAGCCTAAATGTTTCCAACCGGCGAAGATGCTCCACTAGGGGGGTCCACGTTTCGCAAGCGTAGACAAGGGAGGGAATGACCGTGGCCGAAAAGACCTGAAGCTTCGTGCGGAGCGACAGACCAGGTAGCTTCCACACAGCGTTACGCAACCGATGAAAAGATATTGCCGCTCGACTGATTCGGAGTGAGACCTCTGCTGATAAACTGGAGCCGGTCATAAGCACACTGCCCAGGTATGGGAAACTCTCCACTCTCTCCACAACTGCCCCATCACCAATTGGGAGTTGTTGGGGTGGAGTGTCCGATGGTACAAAATACCCAGGCAGGTGCTTAGTTTTGGTGGGGCTGATGGTAAGGCCCCACCTCTTAGTGGCACGCTCCAGTCTCAGCAGCAGCGTCTCCAACTCCTCTTCTGAATGAGCAGCTATTACCAAATCATCGGCATACATAATGTGGTTGACCAATAGGGAGCCATCCCTTGATCGCACCCGGGCGTCGATCAGCCTCCCATTATATATGTACCAAATGGAAATTCCCCCGGTACAGCTATTGAAGGCTTCACGAACTACGCAGTCGAAATAGATGTTAAATAATGTGGGAGCCAGAGGACATCCCTGTCGCACCCCAAGGTGTACAGGGAAAGGCTCCGACTCCCGGCCACGTAGTTTTACCCGGGCCCGCTCACCATCATGAAGGTCCTTAATGATCGTGAGCAGAGGGTCAGGGACTCCGAAAGCACGAAGAACAACCCAGAGCCCAGTCCTACTGATGGTATCATAGGCCTTGACCAGGTCAATAAAGCAGAGATGTAGGTCTTTTTGGAATTCCCTACACCTCTGCTGTAGCAGACGGACATAAAATATGGCATCTGTGCAGGACCGCCCTTTCCTGAAACCGCATTGGGGCTCCGCAAGCCTCTCCTCAGCGTGCCTAGCAAGGCGATGTTGAATAATCCTTGCCAGGACCTTACCTTACAGCGACACACACACCGACACACTCACAGACATACGTGGACTCACACACACATTGACGTAAACACACATATGTACTTACACACACACATATGGACTAAGAGACACACACATGGACTTAGACACACATACATAGACTGACACACACATAGCCCTACACACACATAGACATATGGACTGTGACACACAAATATCAACTTTAGATACACAGACATGGATTAACACGCACATATCGACTCACACACACGCATTGACTTACACACACACATCGAGTGACACAGACATGTATAGACTTACACACACATGTGGACTAACACACACACATATGGACTGACACACACATATACATCGACGTACACGCACACATCGACTGACACACACACATGGACTAACACACACACAGCGATGTATACGCACACATGGACTGACACGCATTGTCCGTTGGAGAAAGACAGAGACACACATGGAGTTAAAGACACGCATGGCTCTACACGCACACACATATGGACTCAAAGACACACACACGGACGGGCATAGCAATCCTCGATGATGGCACAGCTATCAGTATGGCAGTACTGCGTATGAGGTAATAGCGTGACGTGAGCGATGGAAACAATATAAATGTATTAAAACATAATCAGAAATGACAGACTGGCAGTAGACCGTGGCAGCGTCATAAAATCACAGCAATAAAAGGGAAAATTGAGCAACGTAAAAATCCAAAAAGACTTTTGTGCACACAAACATAATGATTGTAACATCTGTCAACTTGTTGCATAATCGTAAACAATGAACCCGAGTTGTTATCTGCACACAATATCTGGCAACGTGTTTGTTTAATAATAATAAGCAATGAACACGATTAATGATCTGCACACAAACATTATTATTGTAATGTTTGTGAACTAATGTGTTTAACAATAGTAATCAATGGGCTTGAGTTGTTAGCGTAAGAAGCAAGAAACTTTGTACTTACCATAGCCATGTTGAGGCCTTGTGCCATGCGTAGCCCCCGTCCTGGCCTACATTGGCGAGGCAGCAGAGTTGGCACATTGCCAGGCTAGGGGCTGGGCCGCTATCCCCCCCTCCCCAGCATCCCCCACGCGGGCAAGAATAATGCTATGTAAGCACCAACATATTATTATGTAGGGAGTCTGTAGTATAAACTGGACGTATCGTGTTAGGGGGGACGAAGAGGACATGACACTGTGAAGAAATATCCGCAGTGTGATGTGTGTATGTGTTGGCTGTAAAACGCGTAAAATGAATGTCCCCGTGAGCTCGAGCGAACGCGTATCACTTGGTAGGGTCCGCCCCCCCCAGGCAATTGGCGTCAGTTGGTACGGTCGATGTCGCGCAATAAATAAATAATTAATCATGGAAACGGCACAAATGTGTTAATTAAACTACTTTAAAGTTTACGGATGGGAAAACGGAATAGCCTATTCCCACCGCGGGGCTTGGGGCGTGCCGCCCAGCAATTTTTTTTCTATGTGAAGCCCACCGTCCAAAATCCAAATCCCCCGCAAGTGCGAGCACGCGGAGACTTTTATATATAAGAAATATATTAAGGTAATATTTATCAATATATGTGTATTCATATTTGTAGAGGAGTAGTGGATTATGTCATGTCACCCTGGGGGAGATTATAGATGACGTCAGGTCACACTGGGATATAAGCTAGGACCGGTGACGTGATCGGGGTCGTCGTCAGGAGCCGGGAACGAGAGAGGTTAAGAGTTGGGACCCAGGGTAGGGGGAAATTAGCACCAGGCTTGGGCGGCTACTTCACCTGGCCGACGGAGTCGGCTGATCCCTTGGTCGGTGCTGAGGGAAGAGCCCGAATATCCTGGGTGGGTGCTAGGGACCTCCCAGTACCCTTTCCCTGGGGAGAACTATACCAGCCATCCACTGTTAGGCGTAAGCCCCTATTAAGTTCCTAGGCATAAGCCCTTAATAAACCTTGGCATTAGCCCTTATCGAAGAACTGCGTCATTTGCACCACAACAACTGGCGCCAGAAGTGGTTTTGTCGCGAGTCGCAATGTCAAAGTCCGGCGTGAGATGGAAAACTATGCCTGCGGTGCACCTGGACAATGAGGACGCCAGCGAGGAAGAGCTGGCGACGATCCCGGAGGCCGGGGCCCCGGAGATGTGCCCCGCAGAGGCGGATGGGTTGGAGCTAGAGGAGACTGCGGTCGGAGGAGCTGCTAAGCTGGAGCTGCTGCAGCTCACGATGGCGCAGCTCGCCGTCGCGTTGGCCGAGGTGGGAGATTGCGTACAATCGGCGGGTCGAAATCGCGGAGTCGCCAACATCGCGTCGCCCACCAAAATGGACCTTGCTGCAAACTCGCCGGCGGACGCGCCGCGGCACTCACATTTTTTGTAAGACGCCGGTACCAGGCGCCATTGTTGGTGCGACGCCGGGACTGGGCGCATTTTTCGTGTGACGCCGGACACCACCGCCATGACACCTGTCATGGCCACGCCCATGGGCGCCGCCGCTCTGGACGTCGCCGCCGACGCGAACGTGGGCCCGTGGAATGCCGCGGTGGCGGTGCTCGCCGCGGCCGCGCCCGCGGTGACGTCCTCGACTGGGTGCCGGGGCTACCGGGGCTGCTGCGGCTCGGCGACCCGGTGCCGGGGCTGTGGCATTGGAGTCGTCGGCGAGCGGCATGGCAGGTGAATCCAGGCCGGGTGCGGGGTCGGCTCACCTGCGGCTGCGCCGGTTGCCCCACCCGTCGCGCCGTTCGCCGTGAAGGGGAGCGACTGGCTCGAATTTCAGGCACGCTTTGATGCGGCCTATCAGTCGGTGCGCTGGCCTGCGGAGGAGGCGCTACGTGCGCTGCCAACATGCCTCGACTCAAGGGCGTTGCAGGTGTTTTTAACCATTCCACCGGCTGACAGGGCGACGTTGCAGTCAGCCTACCAACAGATGGCCGCGGTGTTTCAGCCGCCATCTAGTGCACGGCTCAAGTTTTCAGTGCGTCAGCGGGAAGAGGGGGAATGGCCCATGGCGTTCCACTGCTCCCTCCTGGCTCGGGCCGCGTACCCCGACCTTGAGGGGAGGGCGCTGGACCCCTTGGCCCTAGAAAGGCTGTTGGGCCTCGTGGTGTAGCTGGGCATCGCATTATCCATTGCCGAGGAGTCCAAAATCACGTCGTTGGCCGTCGCGCAGAACATCCAAACGCATCTCGCTCTGCGACGACTACCCACGGTGGCAGCGTGTGTTGGAGTTCCCACGCCGGCAGCGGTGGCGGCACCTCAGGGGGTGGACGCCCTCGCTACCGTGGTGGTCTACGACCGACGCGGGAGGGGTGCTGCTGATCGCCGGCCGGAAAGGCGGTGGTGGACGGGTCCCCCTCGTCCGCAGGCTGCGGGGCAGTCGACCTGCTTCAGCTGTGGCCAGCAAGGCCACTTCAAGCGGGGTTGCAACAATGCCCCTGGGGCCTTCATGAAGACCTCCTCTCCTGCGACCGGGTCTCCAGCGGCGGGACCTCCGGGTCCACAGGCAAGTCACGACGCATCGATCGTACGGCCGCTCCCCCCACCTCACGCATCTAGCGGGGTTAGGGTCCATCCTCAGGGTATCATCTCTAGGAGTTCGGGCTCGAGTTCTGCGGGGTCGTGGCCGTCGGTTGGGTGGCCCAGACAGACTCACCAGTGGAAGGCCCTCGCGCACCAAGTGGTAGCCGCCGTGGCGGGGTCCTCGGCAGTTGTGGGGCACGTGCAGGGGGTCCAGGTGTGGATCCTGGTGGACATTGGTGCGTCCACCTCCATGGTCTCGGAGGCCATTTTTCATTTACTGCCACGCAGCGTTGGGCTGTTGCGGCCGGTTCTCGGGGCTTGCGTGGCCGCCAACGGCGACAGCCTCGGCATTTTGGGTCGCATCAGTAGCGATCGGTGAAATTGAATTGGTGGGGCCCATTTTGGCCTCCAAGACCTTGGCCGTACCATGGCTCTTGGGAACGGATTTTTTGGCTCGGATGCCCGTGCGTATCCTGGTCGACCAATGGTGCGTGGAGATGCCGTCGGGGGTCCGCTTGCATTTCCTACGATCTCCCACAAGGTTGGACCCTCTAGCCGCTAGTGTGCGGGCTTTGACTACAATGTCTGTCACGGTTCCACCTGGTTCACAAATCCTGCTACCCCTCAGGCTGCGCTGCCCGTTGAGATTAGAGTCCCCGGAGACAGGAATACTCTTGTCTCCCTCCAATTATTTTTAAAGATTCGACAGGTTGGTGGGTGCTTTTATGGCCGTGTAGGAGGGCCAAGAGCCCTTTTTGCAGGTCCTAGATTTCAGGGCTCACGCCGATCGTCGTCACGTTCGGTACCGTGTTGGCACACGCCACCCCGGTCGTGGCAGGCATGTTTCCCGCTGGGAGGGTCGATGCATCATGGGTGGATGCGTTGTACAACGAGAACGCCTCATTGTCCTTCGAGGAGCGCCAGCGGCTCCGCAGACTCATCGTCAGGTTCGCCGATGTGTTTAGCCAAAGTAAATTCGAACTGGGTCGTATGACTCTCCTGGAACATCACATTGATACGGGCGACTCGGCCCGTATTCGCTTAAATTCACACCGCTTTAGCCCAGCGGAAAAGAATCATGTCCGCTCCACAGTTGATGAAATGTTGGCGGCGGACATTATCTCCCATTCCAGTAGCCCTTGGGGGGCCACCATTGTGCTAGTCAAAAAACAGGACGGGAGTCTCTGCTTCTGCGTCGACTTCCGTAAATTAAACATGGATGATTCCCTCGATGCTCTCTCGGGTGCGCGGTTCTTTTCGACTCTAGATTTTCTCTTGGGCTTTTGGCAGTTTCCGCTTGACGAGGCCTATAGACCCAAGACCGCGTTCCGCACACCCCAGGGGCTGTTCCAATTCAATCGGCTTCCTATGGGTCTTCATTCGGCCCCGGCCACCTTCCAGCGCCTTAAGGAGATGGTATTGGTGGGGCTGCAGTGGGAGTCTTGTTTAATCTATCTGGACAACGTGATTGTTTTCGGCCGCATGTTTGACGTGCACTTGCAGCAACTTGAGGCAGTGTTCACCAAAGTGCGCGCCGCTGGCTTGAAATTCAAACTACCGAAATGCCATCTTTTGCAACCATCGGTGAAGTTTTTGGGACACATTGTGAGTGTGTCAGGTGTGGCCACTGATCTGAAAAAGACTGGTTGTGTCTGGTCGTGGCCGGCTCCTACATCTGTAGCTGAGGTGCGTAGCTTTGTTGGCTTCACGTCATACTATCGCCGGTTCGTCCGCGATTTTGCGACCATTGCAAAGCCACTGCACGCACTCTCTGCCAAGGGTCAGAAATTTCGCTGGGGGAAGGAGGAGGAAGTCGCTTTTGTGGTGCTTCGCACGGCCTTGGCAGACGCGTCGCCCTTGTGGTACCCAGACTTCTCACGGCCATTCCTCCTCGACACCGACGCCAGTAACACGGGCATTGGGGCTGTCCTGGCTCAGGTCGTCGATGGGGCGGAGCGGGTAGTTGCCTATGGTAGCCGTGGTACTTTGGACCAGGAGGGAGCTGCTGGCTATAGTTTTTTTTGTCTAGTTGTACAGACCATACTTGTATGGTTGCCGGTTCACCGTCCGGACCAACCATGCGGCCCTGCAATATTCCCTGCGAATTGACCAGCCCTCGGGTCAGCTGTCCCGCTGGCTCGTGGTGCTCCAGGAATATCCCTTTGATGTCATCCACAGGAAGAGGACTCGGCATGGGAATGATGATGGCCTTTCCAGGCTGCCCCCGGATGGCAGGTGCGCTTATGCTCTCGGTTCCAGCCGCTGTAAGGCCCCAGCGGACACCGTGGCCCAGTCGGTCGCATCGGCTGAAGCGGCGCCCCATCCGGGTGTTACGTTGCCTGCTGATTTTGGCCTGGGACTCCCCCGGGAGGTATGGTCCAAGATGCAGATGGAGGATTCCTCTCTGTTGAGGCTGCGATGCCGTGTTGGTTCAAAGGCCCGGAGCTCAGCTCCGTCGGCTGCCCTGGTGATCGCCGTGCATGAAGGCCTCCTCATGCGTTGGGATGCCCAGTTGAAGCGCTATTGTGTGGTTGTGCCCATTGGCTTGCGAGGTAAATTGACCCGAGTCATTCAAGAGAAATGTATGCACCTCGGCTACCATAAGATCTTGTTGACCCTTAAACGGGTTTACTGTTGGCTGGGGGTGGAGGATGATGTGGTTCTGATTTTGAAGGGGTGCCACGACTGTGCGTGGAGGAAGGCTCCAGTTGGTCAGGATCGGGCCCCGCTGCAGTCCATCCGGGTTTCTCGTGTAAATGAGCTCGTGGCGCTCGACATTCTGGGGCTATTCCCTGCATCCCAACGGGCCACAGGTACCTCTTGGTGGGTGTGGAGTACCTCACGCGTTGGCCTTTGGCGTGGCCTCTTGTGGACCAATCGGCCTCGTCCATCACTGAGGCGTTCGTTCAGGGGTATATTCTTGCCACGGGGGTGCCAGAACAGCTCTTGACGGATCAGGGGTGGAATTTTTCTTTCCGGTTGCTCAAGGAGGTCTGTGACCTCCTTGGCACAAAGAAAATCCGCACCTCGCCCTACCACCCCCAGTTTGACTGGATGGTAGAGCGATTGAACCGCACACTCACGTCCATGCTGTGTCATCACGTCAGCATGTCTCAATCGGACTGGGACCTGTTCATCCCGGGGGTGCTGGCCGCATACAGATTGGCTCCTCATGTCTCGATGGGGGTTCTCCCCTTTTTACCTCATGTATGGGTGAGAACCCGAGCCCCTGATGCATGTCCAACTGGACCTGGGTCCTGCCAAAAAGGGTTTGCCTGTTCCCGTCCCAATGCGGGCCGCGCTCGATCGGCTGCGCGAGGCGCGGCAGGCGGCTTTAGATAATTCGGCCAGCCGGCAGGCGGCCACCAAGCGCCTGCCCAAACACCAGGCAGTCGGCCTTCCATGAGAAAAGGGCCAGTTGGCGTGGCTGCACTGCCCAAAGTGCCGGTGGCTACGTCCCCTAAATTACATCGCCCTTGGCAAGGCCCTGTCGAGGTCGTGGAGGTCCGTCGACCGCAATGTGTCCGTATTTGGTGGGGCCACCGCCACTGGATCGTGCACCCGTCACGGCTCACGCGAGAGGTGCCGCCAGGGCCCCCTGATTCATCCCCATTTACGGAGCGGCCAGCGATTGATGCATCCGACGAGCCGGGCAGCGGGGGCCATGGTGATGCAAGCGATGCCCTGCCCTTGTGTTCGCCCGCAGAACCACCGCCAGTGACACCGTGAGCGTCGGGCCGTCCGGAGGATGTCACGGCAGAGGCCCTGTCTCCCACCGCCTATTCAGGAGGCCGACGCTGCAGGGGGCAGTAGCCCACCATTGGGTACGCCGGCAGAGCCCCCGCCGGTTGTGCCGCTGGCAGCGTCTCACCCCGCCCATGTGCCGGCGGGCTCGCCGTCGGCCAGTGCGCTGCCGCCTCGGGCGGCGGATGACATGCAGGGGAGCGGGCCGGCGGCCAGAACGCGCTCGAGGGGCGTGCGCATACGTTGACGGCCCTTATGTGGCCCCGAGTGGTGACTCTGCCCTGACTTATCTTGTTCCGTGCTGCCCTAGTGTTGTGTTCCTTCTAGCAGCCGGTCTTGTCCCTACACACCATTTTGTGTTCTTGGTCATTTTTTTTCACGGGGGGGTGGGGGGGGGGTGGATGATGTTGAGGAATAGTTTATGACGTCATGTAACCCTGGGGTGTAGGAGGGATGACGGCTTGTCACCTGTCACCCTGGGGTGTATGAGGGATGACGGCTTGTCACCCTGATATATAATCTGGGACCCGTGACGTGAAAAGGGATCGTCACCAGGGGAACGAGAGAGGTTGGAAGTCGGGACCTGGGGTAGGGGGAAATTAGCGCCAGGCTAGGGTGGCTACATCAACCAGACCGACCAGGCTGATCCCTCGGTCTGTGCTGAGGGAAGAGCCTGAATAGCCTGAGTGGATGATAGGGACCTCTCGGTACCTTTCCCTCAGGGAGATATAGGATAGCCATAATAACTGTTGGGCTTAAGCCTCTAATAACTGCTAGACATAAGCCTGTTTAGTTCCTAGGCGTAGGCCTGTTAAGTTCCTAGGTGTAATCTCCTAATAAACATTGGCATCAGCCCTTACGAAGATCTGCGTCAGCGTCGTTATTTGCACTTCAATATGTGTATTCATATTTATCAATATATTTATTAATATGTATCAATATATATTGCGATATAGTTTCAGCCAATTAAGGACGATGACAAGCCGTGTTTTGTAATTATTATTATTTACGTGGCAGAGGAGGATACCGGAGCAACCCTGGAGAAATCCCATGCCTCGTGCGATGGTGCAACGCTCTATTCACCCCTTTCCCAGCAGATGGAAACAGATGGCGATCAGTCCGTTTGCTCCACGCTGCTGTAGGTCATGCGGGGCGAGGGTGGGTGGGTGGGCGGTCTGTGGGACCATACTTCCCTACGTTGGTCAATGAAGTAGGAGGCGACAATGGCGTGGTAGTGACGACATCACATCAGCTCAAGGGGGTGGTGCGGCAATCGGTCAGGGTGGAAGCCACCCAATATTGTGTGCTTCGTCTCTTCGCATGGTCGCACTTAGAGGTTGTTGTTATATATCGAGGGCCTCCTCCTCTTGCCCAAAAAATCCACATCACGTCCTAATGGCTCGTGCCGTCTTGAACGTTTAATGCCGCAGGCGTCTGCTATGTCATGCAGAAAAAATGCGGCCACGCTACAGCTCCGTTGTAGTAGTGGTAGCAACAGTTACCTCTTACTTTACCGTGCGAAATGGGACCTTTTTGCCACTATCAAAGTGTAGTGCCATAGCGCCAGCTGGTGGACAGATAGTACACACGCCGGTGATGGCGTGCACAGAGTAGAGGCCCCTGGAACCATCCGCTCTGGTAGCATAAAAGGAGCCGAGAGCAGGGAGCTCGAGGCTGCCGGTTCTGGGAATAGGCTGGTCTCGTCTTTGCTGTCATCTCGTCGCCGTCGTCGCTGCTGACTCCACTAGATAGTGCGCGACTGGAAGTTGTTGGCTATCTCAGTCAGTTAGGGTTGTGTACAGGCTAGGCTAAGTAACTGTGGCGAGTGTGTGGACGAGACCGTGAAAGGTGTTAATAAATAAGTAATATTTATAAATACTTTTTTTATACACGCTTTAATGAAATGTACCGTACGAGTAATGGCAGATCTCTACGACTCCAGGAAGTGGCCTCGAGGCTTGCCATAACGTAAGGGGCCATGGTGATTTACAGCCAACGTCAGTTGAGCGTGGACAATTAGACCCAAGCCGAAACATAACATATAAAAAATAATGTTTTAAAAATATATGTTCTTTATTTTTATGATAGAATATAGTACTGTCATCAGTATGACATAAGTATACCAAGTTTGCAGTCGATAGCACATTGGGAAGTGGGTTAAAATTGAGTTACAAGATTTGAGGATACGACAACAACAACAGACAGTGAGTTAATAGAAGGCGTGTAATAATAAAAATGTGCATCCTAGAAACCGTCTCTGAATCGTTGACAACTACAAAAGTATAAAACCAATAATGGGTTTTATCCTTTCTGGCAATAAAACAGGTATTACGATGTTTAAACACCAAATAGAAACCTTTTGCAAGGAATCAAGTACTGAATTTACCACAAACGGTACTTGCGGTGAACATGCAAACACGCTCTGATAATTATATCTGCATTGCCTTTGAGACTAATTGGCCTACACCAGAGACAGCCTTATTTAGGGCCGAGTCTCACCGGTGTCAGATCAGATACTTACAAAAAGCGAACAGCACAAAGACAAGGTACTATAACTGCATTTATAGACGATTCCTTGCAAAAGGTTTTCATTTGGTCTTAGAACATCTTAACACCTGTTTTATTGCCGGAAAGAGTAAAACCTATTCTTATTTTTGCAGACTTTAACGTTCGTTCATTTCTCAATTCGCTTCTCCTGGTGAGGATTGAGTAGGGCGGTCCAGACCTCCCTTTCCATGGCGACAGACTCCAGCACTACATTACAATACACTATACACTACTCTACTATACATTAGTATACACTGCTACAATATGCACTACTGTACACTACTATACATAACTATACACTACTACACTATTATACATTATACACTACTACACTATACATTACTCGACACTATACATTACTATAAACTACTATACTATACATTACTACACTATACACTTATATACATTACTATACACCACTACACGATACACTACCATACACTACACTACTACACACTACACTACTATACACTACACTACTATACACTACACTACTATACACTACACTACTATACACTATACTACTATACACTACACTATACACTACTATACACTACACTACTATACACTACACTACTATACACTACACTACTATACACCACACTACTATGCACTACACTACTATACACGACACTACTATACACTCCACTACTATACACTACACTATCATACACTACACTACAATACACTCCACTACTATACACTACACTACTATACACTCCACTACTATACACTACACTACTATACACTACACTACTAGACACGACACTACTATACACTCCACTACTATACACTCCACTACTATACACTACACTACTCTACACTACACTATCAAACACTACACTACTATACACTCCACTACTATACACTACACTACTATACACAACACTACCATACCATACACTACACTACTATACACTGCACTATACACTACACTATACACTAGACTACAATGCACTAGACAACTATACACTACACTACTATACACTACATTACTATACACTACACTATACACTACACTACTATACACTGCACTAATATACACTACACTACTATACACTACACTACTATTTCACTACACTAGTATACACGACTATACACTACACTACTATACACTCCACTACTATACACCACACTACTATACACTCCACTACTATACACTACACTACTATACACTACACTATACACTACACTATACACTACACTATACCAGTGGCGGCTCCTGCAAAATCTCTCATGGGGGCAAATGTCTGGATGATTTATAAGGATAAGGTCCACCCATGCAAAGGATAAATTAACAGCTTAAGCATGTAAAGGCAACTTCACTTCTTTAATATTAATGAAAAATAAAGTGACTCTTACAATACATCTTGTTTGGTTCTATACTCACTATTAATACAATCCACTCAAGTTTATTTTATTAAAGATTCCACTAGGTGGCGACAAATAATATTGTTGGATGCAACGTGCTTACGTATGATGACGTAAGCACGTTAGTGCGAGCCCTCCCGGAAGCCATAGAGAATGCATTGCAGCGCCCCCCGTTCGAAAAAAAAACATATTTGAATGTAAGTCTATGGGACCACTCTGGGCGATTCTCAGCCGGAGTGAAATCGCCCAAAAAGAGGCGGTACTCCACAGAACGTGACATGACGCTGATTGGACTATATCCAGAGGCACAGTGACGGCTAGCGTGACTCTGTGGTTGAATGACATTGGTGGTGCGTCGCCCAATCGCCCTAACGAAGAAACCGCCCCTGCACTATACACTACACCACTATACACGACTATTCGCTGGGGAATTCCCAGACCAGCCGAGTGACATCGTGGGCCCTCCAAGGGGGTCTTCACCCAACGTTACCGCTCGAGTTAAAATGAAAAAAAAAAAACGTAGAACGTGAATGAAAAAATTTTCGTTAAAAGATAAATGCGTTTGAACGGCGTAATTAAATAAGTTGTTTGTTGTTCCGTGACCCACCGCTGCTGTTGTTGAATACAAATCTCATCACGGTGGTTGTCTCAGGGGGCTCCCCCCTCCCCAACTCATAGCTTTGGTCACCAGAGGGGGTAAGCCCCCCCCACCCTCCTGCCTACCTACCACACTGCTCGTTAAGGGCCGTCCATAAATGACGTCACCCAAATTTGGATGATTTTGACCTCCCCCCCCCCCCTAGTCACACGGCGTCATAAAAAGTGAGACCCCCCTCAAATATGACGTCACAAAGCCCTACCCCCCCCTCCCAAATATATAAAACATGCTTCAAATCGCTTTAAATTATTGTCATTGTAGTGCATATTTAATGTGGCGCTGCGCTCGGATCTTGTAGGAGAAAGATGTATTAAAAAGTATATTTAATTAAGTAGAACGTGTTGTCTATATTTATTTAAAGTTGCACATTTTGATGTGACGTCACATTTCTCACCCCCCCCCCCCCCCGTCGTCGTCACACATCGGCACAAATATCTGACCCCCCCTTGGTGCGTGACATCATTTATGGACGGCCACTTACCCTACTATGGGGTTGGAGATCCATATCGTCTCTGGCCAAGTTATGTCAGCCCTGACCGGGAATTGAACCTAGGTCACCGGTCAGATGAGCGTCGTCGCGAACCTGTGGGGGTCGCTAGCCCCCGAGATCCCTCCCTCGATAATACTAACGGCCGGACTAACATCATCAATCGCCCCCCCGCTGCTAAGCGAACCGCCGCTAGGCTCCTCACCCATGGTGTGGGAGCCGTCACCCGAGGATTCCCCTCCACCGCGGGTCCGCGTAGCAGGCATGGTTAACCACGTACGCGCACACCCACACACAGCTCTGCACGGCACTCACCCAACACTGACCACTCACGTTAGGATCGCGCACCTGTGTTACACACGTCGTGAACGTGCGCGCACACACATACAGCTCCACACGCGATACCCACTCTTGCGCCGCTCTGCGCCGCACTGGCCGCTCACGTTACGATCGCGCAACTGGGGTACGCCGATTACGCACGCCGAGAGCTTACGCAAGTAACGAGCACACGCAAGCGGGGCACACGCCGACACAACGACTCAAGCCGCCGCCGTGCGCGCGAGACAAACCGTACAACAATGCGCAGCCGATTACGCGCTCGAGCCGCGGGGTCGGGGGTCAGGGGTCCACCACCGCGCCGCACTTTACGCAAGTAACGAGCACACGCAAGCGGGGCACACGCCGACACGACGACTCGTCCCCTCCCCCACTCGCGCGTGCACGTCAACACAAGTATCGTACAAGGACGATTCTCCTCTCACACGGCTGCGTAGTCACGCCAACACACAAAAGTGCTCTCCCCGGGCGTTAACCCACACACCTCCGTACCCGCACAATCGTACAGAGACCACGGCCTTTACGCATACAACGACCACACACCCGCGAATGCAGTGCACGCTAATACCACGTTCAAAAACACCCAACAACACGGTTCCGTTACTACGCTCGAGATTTTATTAGCCCTTGTTAACCCACCGAGCCACCCGTGTGTGTGTGCGGGCCAGCAAGGCGCTCCTAACCCACTCTTTGGTGGCGTGCAGCCCTACTCTATGCCGCGCTCACTGCTAAACCGCTTTCCTACTCGTCCTTACCCCGAACTAACCCTCTCCCACGGATCCTACTCTCCGCTCTGAGGTGTTGTAAGGCGCGCAACACGATACCGTCTGTAGTCCCTGGTGACCTTGCGGCGCTCAGATCGTCCTGCAGACAATCTAGCGGCTCGCCCGATGACTCCTTCGTCGCCGACTCCGTGTCCAAACTCCAGAAGAAGAGAGTTCCCTACTGCCCCTGCGTTTTCTTTTAAGCTATCCACATCAAAGGCTAGGCGCCCCCGTCCCGACCGCCTTGGTCTCTCGACCAATCCTGAGCCTAGGATTTCCCGCTCTTTTGCGATCCCGCCGGCCTTTGACCTTTCGACCAATCAGTCGTCCCGGGTCCTGATCCCAGCTATCTGCCATGCTGACCCGTGTTTGTGTTTGTATGCGTTTCTAACTGCGGGGCTCTCTGAGCTCGCCGTGGTCGTGCGATCTCAAATCCGCCCACGGCGCCGCAGTGTTACTTGGCCTGGGAAGGGTCCTGTCCAATTCCCTGGCCCTGAGAAACCGTGGGGTAACCCCCCTAGGGAGCCCTCGGGTGAAAACTCAGGGTAGGTGACCCGACCACGAGGCCCTACGTGGGTGCGGGTGCGTGTTTATGTGGGGGGGGTGATGGGGGGCAGTGCGGCGGTGGAAGTCGGGCGGCTCCCTGGCTCGGCAGAGCGGTCCCGTCGCTGTGGCACCACATAGCCCCCCGGGGTGCCAGTCCCCGTCCCGGGTTGACTGGAGCACCTCGCCTGGGTTGCCCCCACGAGGTATCGCCGCGGGGTCCGCGGGATTCGCCCGGCCCTTGTGGCTGGCCTCGGGGGTGGCGGCTCCATCTCCTGGGGCTCCGGCGGTGGTCTCCTCCTCCATTCCAATGGCTCCCCTCGGTCTCTGGCACCTGCGGGCTGGGGAACAAACTCAGAGGCGGTGGGGTTTAAGGGTCGCCGTCCCCGTCGCCCCCGGCCCCGCCCGGGGCCCCTCGGAGCCCGGGGCTCCGTGGGGCCCATATACTGCGCGAGGCCCCCGGGCACGGGGGGTGGGGGGACCCCGGGGTTTCGGGGTACTTGGACGGTGGGGCTCCCCCCCTCTGGGGCTGCTCGCCACGGCTTCAGTCGGCGGATGTTGACCACCATCTCCCGGCCCCTCCCTGAATCAGCACCGTCCATGGTGAGATCTGCCGTCTCACAATCCAGGGTCCTCGCCAGTAGGTGGTCAGCTTCCCCACCTGTCCGGCACCGACGCGGGGAGTGTACAGCCACACCTCGGAGCCCGCAGTGTAGAAGGGGGGCTCCATACGGGGTCGGGCGCCCTGCTCTTACCGCTGGTGTGCGGCCTCTCCGTGCGGGTAGGCTCGGCCCCTGGCCCCTCGGAGGGTCTCCAGCAAGTGCTCCACGGGGTGGCTCCCTTCCTCCCGTTGCGGCGGAGGGACACCGAACAGCAGATCTGCGGGCAGGCGAGACTCGCGACCAAACATCATTAGGAACGGGGTCTGTCCTGTAGATGTGTGAACGGCGGTGGTGTAGGCGAACAGGGCATAGGGGAGGTGTTCGTCCCAGTCCTGTTGATTCGCGGCCGCCATGCGTTTAAGCTTCCCGGCCAGAGTCTGGTTCATCCTCTCTACCATCCCGTTCGCCTGGGGGTGATACGCCGTGGTTCGGTCCTTCTGGATCCCGAACTCTCGGCACAGCGCCTGGAATAGTTCGGCCTCGAATTCACTACCCTGGTCGGTAATGACTCGTTCGGGGATCCCGCACTTAAGTACGTAGTTTTCCACGAAGGCCCGGGCCACTACGAGGGCTGTTTTATCCGGGATAGCCACCGCCACGGGGTAGCGGGTGAAGTACTCCACCGCTACGAGAATATATCGGTTGCCCCGGTGGGACCGTGGAAAGGGCCCCTGCAGGTCGATTCCGACCAACTGATTCGTCCGACTGACTCGGAACGGCCTCAGGGGTACCTGGTACCTCGCCGGCTTTTGCCCACACTGCTGACAGGCCCGGCAGCCCTGCACCCAGGCGGCCACATCTTGCGCCAATTTAGGCCAGAGATACTGGCGACGCAGAGTCTCCCGGGTGCGCCGTTCCCCATCATGGCCCCCGAGCGGGTGGTCGTGTACCAGTCGTAGTAGTTGGGGTCGCACATGGGTGGGAACGCAGATGCACCCCGGCTGCCCAGCGTCGGCCAGTTCCCTCACCACCCCGTTTTCTACACACAACCGGGCATACAAACCACTCCAGGGCCCTGGTAGTGCATCCTTCTTCTCTCGCAGTGCCGCCTCCACCGCCGCCAGATCCGGATCTCGCTGCTGGGTCTGTCTCAGCTGCTCGTCGTTTAGGATCGGGAAGGCGCAGCCGACGTCCTCCTGGATCCGTCCGATCGGGTCCCGAGCCGCGGGTCCCGCGCTTGCCGGGCGGTCGACGGGATCCTCAGTGCCACCTGTGAGGATCTCTGTGGCGCACACTGCACTCTCTCTCGCTGGGGGGGGGTCAGTGGCCGCGGCCTCTCGGGGGTCCGTTGCCTGCCGGCAGCGTCCCCCCGTGAAACACGGGCAGGCCTCCTCCGCCCTTGTCTCGGCGTACACCGTGGGTCGCCTCGACAAGGCGTCCGCGTTTGCATGCGTCCGGCCAGCCCGATACTCGATTTGCATGTTGTACTCCTGCAACTGCGCCAACCACCGGGCCATCTGCCCCCGCGGCTCCTTGAATGTAAGAAGAAACTGCAGAGCATAATGGTCAGTGTGTACGCGACATCTCCTGCCGTACAAATACGGCCGGAACTGTTTGCATGCGAAAATCACGGCGTACAACTCTTGGCGTGTCACGCAATAGTTCAGCTCGGCCCCACTCAAGGTCCGGCTTGCGTACGCGATGACTCGTTCCGTCCCATCCTGTACCTGTGACAACACCGCGCCCAGCCCGCTGCTGCAGGCGTCAGTGTCCAAAATAAAATCGGTGGTGAAATCTGGGAAAGCCAAGGTGGGGGTGTGGGTGAGGTGGTCTTTGAGTGTGGTGAAAGCCGTCTGACAGGCCTCCGACCACTGATAGGGGTTCTTAGGGGAGGTGAGTTGGGTGAGGGTGCGTGCAATCTCACTGAATCCCTTTACAAATCGACGGTAATAAGTGGCGAGTCCCAAGAATGACCTGATCTCCGTCAGGTTCCTCGGCCGCGGCCAATCCACTACGGCACGCACCTTCTCGGGATCGGTGCTCACCCCTGCCTCGCTGACTCGGTGTCCGAGGTACCCCACCTCGCGCTGCGCAATGTAACACTTATGCGGCTTGAGCTTGAGATGAGCCGCTCGCAGTCGCTGGAACACCTCTCGAAGCCTGGACCAATGCTCAGACAAAGATCTACTGAACACTATCACATCGTCCAGGTAAATCAGGCACTGTTCCCACTGCAAGCCCCGCATCACCAACTCCATCAACCGCTGGAACGTCGCGGGCGCGTTAGTGAGTCCGAACGGCAACACTCGAAACTCAAACAGGCCCATCGGCGTGGTGAATGCTGTTTTTGGCCGATCCTCCTCCGTCATCTCCACCTGCCAGTAACCGGACGCCAGATCGAGGGTGGAAAAATACCGCGCTCCTGCGAGACTGTCGAAGGTGTCGTCGATGCGGGGTATGGGGAAGGCATCGCCGAGCGTGACTGCATTTAGTTTACGGTAATCGACGCAGAACCGGGTTGACCCATCCTTTTTCGTTACTAGTACCACTGGGGCTGACCAGGGGCTCGCCGAGGGCTGAATTATGTTATCGCGTAGCATATCCGTGACTGCCTCTTTGATCTGGGTCCGTTCAGGCGCGCCCACTCGGTATGCGGGGAGTTTGATGGGTCGGGCTGCACCTGTGTCAATTTGGTGCTTGACCAGGTCGGTCCGGCCCACGTCCGAATCGTGCTCACTGAACACGTCGGCGTACTCCCGAAATAACCCGCGCAGCTGATCGGCCTCCCCCTTAGGTAAGGCTGCCCAAGGCACATGTAACACATCCTGCAGTGGAACAATCTCGGCTCGGGGGGTCGGGCCGACCCGCCAGGCCAGATCCTGGCTGTCCTCGGGGCGGCCAGGGTCCTCCGCCCAGAGTGCGAACACCGAGTCGTTCGAGTGGCGAGCGTGCAGGGGGTGTACGGTGGCTAACGGGGTGCGTCGTCGTATCATTGCCGGGGTACTGTGTGGGTTAAAGACACGTATAAACAGCCGGCCCCCATCTGCGTTTACCAGTGTGGCTGACCCTACCACCCCGTATCGCGATGCCAACTCCGGGTGAGGAGTCAGCATTACCTCGCCCGATGGTCGGTGGGTTGGGTCGGTGGAGAGGGTTGCCACTGGCACCAGCATCTCGGCGAGAGGTCCGATGGTGACGGCCGACACCAGCGTAGCGGCCACGGGTGTGAAGCGTGGGCGATTCGGCTCCTGTCCAAGGAACGGAATCCGCTCCCCGCTGCCCTCCACCGTAGCGCATCGTTGCCGGGGCTGTACGTTAAGTCCCAACTTTTCCAGGAGGTCCGTTCCTGCAATGCACTCGTGGCACAACACACTCGACACGTAGAATTCCTGTGTGCACACCTGGTTTCCTAGACGGACCTCGAGGGAGACCTTCCCCAGCAACCCCATCCCGGCTCCGCTTGCCGTGTGCAGCGCGCGATCCGGCGCCTGCAGGCAGCCCACGTCCACCCCGAGCATGCTGCAGTGCGCGGCGCTCATGAGAGAGGCCACGGCGCCCGTGTCCAGCAGGATCCGGGTGCGCTGCCCGTTCACCTGGCCTTCCACCAGCGACGTGGCTCCCGTTATCCCTGCCACCAGCTCCCGCAGCCAATCGCCCGAGGTCCCCGCGCCCTTGGGTGTTGTCGTTGTAACCTGTTTATGGATCACTCGCTCGCCATTATTCTCATTACCGTCTATTTGTATCGGGACCGCGTCGATTGCACCCCTAGTTGGTCCGCTCACTAGGAGGCGTTGGAGTTTAACCCCCGCGCCTGCCTAGCTCGGGTGATTTCAGGAAAGTCTCTCACTAGATGCCCTCGGCGATCGCACATATAACATGCCCGGGGAGGGGGGGCGGCTCCGTAGTGGGCCCCCTGCCCACTCCCTCCCCCCCCATTACGCCGCTGTCCACCCTCCGCCTCTAGTCGGGCTACCCTCCCAGATAACCCTCCCACCGTGGCGCGTAGGTCCCCCATTTCGGATCGGATGGTCTCAACGGAGGATTGCAGTTTGGTCATATTTTTATTCGTTTCCTCGCGTACCTGGGTTACCCTCTCACCTACTTGGTTTACCTTGTTGTCTATCTGGGTTACCTGGCCGGAGACATCCTTTATACCCGTTTGTATACCGGCAACCCATCCCGGGGTTGTCTCGCGGGACACTGGAGACTCTCTTTCCCGGCCCCTTACGTCCTCGCGAGCTCCTGTTCCTCCTAGTCGTCTTCCGAGAGCAGGCTCGCAATGGCGCGCTCTCGTCCCAGCCCCCGGAGCTGCGCGCGTTCGCTG
Organism: Lampetra fluviatilis; assembly: GCF_964198595.1. Taxonomy (NCBI): domain Eukaryota; kingdom Metazoa; phylum Chordata; class Hyperoartia; order Petromyzontiformes; family Petromyzontidae; genus Lampetra; species Lampetra fluviatilis. The sequence continues at coordinate 4,918,279 of NC_136322.1, read as the reverse complement.
TGAATTCTTTCACACTTACGTGCGCGCTCGACAAGGGTGTTAAAGGGAAGACGTGGGCAGCTCATGTCTGGCTGCCACCACGCCGTGCGAGACAGGTACCGCTGGATTTTCTCGGCGGCCAGTTCCTCAATAACCTCAGTTGCGTACCCCGGGCGTGCGATCTTTGTTAACTCGCGCACATCCTCGGCGTAATCACGTAGATCTTCGCCAGGTTGGCGACGGCGCGCCTCTAAGGCCGATTTTGCTTCCTCCTCGTCACGCGTGCCAAAACGCTGATCGAGTCGGCGCATCAGCTCCTCTAGCTGTGTCTGTGCGCTCGCGGGTAACGCTTCTACAAAATCGGCTGCCCGCCCATCAAGATTCATATTAAGTTGACGTACTGCCTGCGCGTCCGTCCATCCATTAATTTCCTTGGCCCCTAAGAGATTGCGGGCGAATGACTTCCACGAAGGGGCCCCCCGGCCGGTAAATATCAGTCTTATTTTAGCGTGAGGTAACGCGGGGGTCCGTACCGCTTCCGACACCAATTTGTGGGGGTCGCTAGCCCCCGAGATCCCTCCCTCGATAATACTAACGGCCGGACTAACATCATCAATCGCCCCCCCGCTGCTAAGCGAACCGCCGCTAGGCTCCTCACCCATGGTGTGGGAGCCGTCACCCGAGGATTCCCCTCCACCGCGGGTCCGCGTAGCAGGCATGGTTAACCACGTACGCGCACACCCACACACAGCTCTGCACGGTACTCACCCAACACTGACCACTCACGTTAGGATCGCGCACCTGTGTTACACACGTCGTGAACTTGCGCGCACACACATACAGCTCCACACGCGATACCCACTCTTGCGCCGCTCTGCGCCGCGCTGGCCGCTCACGTTACGATCGCGCACCTGGGGTACGCCGATTACGCACGCCGAGAGCTTACGCAAGTAACGAGCACACGCAAGCGGGGCACACGCCGACACAACGACTCAAGCCGCCGCCGTGCGCGCGAGACAAACCGTACAACAATGCGCAGCCGATTACGCGCTCGAGCCGCGGGGTCGGGGGTCAGGGGTCCACCACCGCGCCGCACTTTACGCAAGTAACGAGCACACGCAAGCGGGGCACACGCCGACACGATGACTCGTCCCCTCCCCCACTCGCGCGTGCACGTCAACACAAGTATCGTACAAGGACGATTCTCCTCTCACACGGCTGCGTAGTCACGCCAACACACAAAAGTGCTCTCCCCGGGCGTTAACCCACACACCTCCGTACCCGCACAATCGTACAGAGACCACGGCCTTTACGCATACAACGACCACACACCCGCGAATGCAGTGCACGCTAATACCACGTTCAAAAACACCCAACAACACGGTTCCGTTACTACGCTCGAGATTTTATTAGCCCTTGTTAACCCACCGAGCCACCCGTGTGTGTGTGCGGGCCAGCAAGGCGCTCCTAACCCACTTTTTGGTGGCGTGCAGCCCTACTCTATGCCACGCTCACTGCTAAACCGCTTTCCTACTCGTCCTTACCCCGAACTAACCCTCTCCCACGGATCCTACTCTCCGCTCTGAGGTGTTGTAAGGCGCGCAACACGATACCGTCTGTAGTCCCTGGTGACCTTGCGGCGCTCAGATCGTCCTGCAGACAATCTAGCGGCTCGCCCGATGACTCCTTCGTCGCCGACTCCGTGTCCAAACTCCAGAAGAAGAGAGTTCCCTACTGCCCCTGCGTTTTCTTTTAAGCTATCCACATCAAAGGCTAGGCGCCCCCGTCCCGACCGCCTTGGTCTCTCGACCAATCCTGAGCCTAGGATTTCCCGCTCTTTTGCGATCCCGCCGGCCTTTGACCTTTCGACCAATCAGTCGTCCCGGGTCCTGATCCCAGCTATCTGCCATGCTGACCCGTGTTTGTGTTTGTATGCGTTTCTAACTGCGGGGCTCTCTGAGCTCGCCGTGGTCGTGCGATCTCAAATCCGCCCACAGCGCCGCAGTGTTACTTGGCCTGGGAAGGGTCCTGTCCAATTCCCTGGCCCTGAGAAACCGTGGGGTAACCCCCCTAGGGGGCCCTCGGGTGAAAACTCAGGGTAGGTGACCCGACCACGAGGCCCTACGTGGGTGCGGGTGCGTGTTTATGTGGGGGGGGTGATGGGGGGCAGTGCGGCGGTGGAAGTCGGGCGGCTCCCTAGCTCGGCAGAGCGGCCCCGTCGCTGTGGCACCACAAACCCTCTCGTGGCGGCGTGGCAGAGATCGACTCCAAAAGATATAAAACATATAAATGTATTTTACCATTCATGTATATTGCATGTTGAACTTTTTTCGCACTGTACGTAGGGTAAGGACAACAGACTAACACGCAACGAGAAGAAGCGTTCTAAAGAAATTAGTTCTCAATTTAGAATCGTGGTGTAGTGTGTCGTGGATAATCTATTGTCTAGTAGTGTACAGCAGTGCAGTGTATAGTGTAGTGTACAGTGCAGTATATAGTAATGTATGGTGTAGTGTATAGTAGTGTAGTAGGTAGCATAGTACTATGTATATTTACTTTCTATAGCATCGTATATAGCCAACCGTGATAATCGTAGGTGCAGGGGCAGTACAACAAACTAAGAGGCCCACTGAGCTATGTAGCTCGTTTTCAGAAGCCACATGGCCACAAATGATAGCTCAACGATGTGGCTGATATCATCATCATGATCATCACGTGGACATTTATAGCAGCAGCCGAATACTCCAAATGCGTGGTGATGTTGATTCTCGCCGTGAAAAGGACCCGGAGATAAATCCACGCGACCACGGGGAGGTGGGAGGAGAGACGCAAACTCCAAATGTACAGCAGGGGTCGGGATCTGGATGGAACCCACGATCTTCCTTTGCTACCGTGGCGCCTCGACTCGTCCGCTCCATCTCCATGGTGTGTCCAGATTTTAAATTCCTTGTCCCCCCCCCCGCGCACCCCCGATGAGCGCATTTGCCTGCGCACGAAAGTTCAACATACGGCACATACACGGCTGCCCGAGCATCAGCAGCCGCAAATACACGGGGCTCGCCTGCCTTGAGACGGCCCTGGAGGAAACTGGAACCTCCCTCCAGGCATCCTGGATCGGCGAGCACTGAGCTCCTCCCTCCCTAAATGGCTCCTTAAATGTAGCATCTCGCTCGCGACCGACCGACCGGCCGCTGCCCGACTCTGCAACGCATGCTGGGCACAGCTGCTCTCACTGCCCAGTAGCCCCCCCACCACCACCATTCCTCCTACCAGCTACGGCCCCCCACCTCCCCATCTAACCTCAGCACCCCGCCTCCAAAGATAAAGCTCCCCCGTATATCACCGTTGCATTGCTTTTATAGCTTTTTTTTGGTGATTTATAAAACGTTTTGGTTTAGGCATATTTGTTTGTTGTAGTACAGAGTTAGACTGATGACGTTAATCTAAATTGTCTTATGGTTGTTATTGTTTGACTTGCATCCCACTGGTATTTTTTGCACACAGCATTGATATACGGTGCTTTTTTGGAAGACATTGCTGTTTTTTTACTGGATTTTTCTGTTTGCGCGTAGTCACTTTAAGATGTTTTAATGTTCATGTTTTGTTTTGTTGCAGTTGCACCTGTTTCAAGAGCCGAATGGCTCACAGGGCTATACCAAATAAATGAAACTGAAACTGAATAGCCTCAACGGGGCTTGATGGGGCAAGTTTTACGTCGGTATGTTGAACTTTATTCGCAACGTCATCCATGGATGTTGGGATGATGTGATGGATGATGCGATGATGGGAGATGGATGATGTGGTGGTGATGATGAATGATAATGTGGTGATGATGTGATGGATTATGTGATGATGAATGATGTGGTGTTGATAAATTATGTGATGGACGATAGGATAATATGATGTGATGATTTGATAATGTGGTGATGATGTGATGGATTATGTGATGATGAATGATGTGATGGATGATAGGATGATTTTTATGATGAATGATGTAATGATTTGATGATGATGTGATAGGATCACGTGATGATGGATTATGTGATTATGCGATGATGAGATGGTGGATGATGTGATAATGTGATGATGGATGGTGTGATGATGATGGGATGGTGAATATGCTGGATGATGTGATAATATGATGATGGGATGATGTGATGATGGATGATGTGATGATTGGATCATGAATGGATAATGGGTTGACGTGATGGGATGATGGTACAATGTATTATGTGATAATGTAATGTTCGGATGATATAATGTGGTGATGATGGATGATGTAATGATGGGATGATGTGATGTGGTGATGATGGATGATGTATGATGTAATGATGGGATGATGTGATGAGAGTAGATGTATAATGTGATGATGGTATGGATACTGGGATGATGTGATAATGTGATGATAGACGATTTGATGATGGTAGATGTGATGGATGATGTGATGATGGATGATGTGATAATGGATGATGTGATGTGGGTGATGTGATGATGGTAGATATAATGGATGATATGATGATGGGATGATGGATGATAGTATGATGATGGTATTGTGAATGTGCTGGATGATGTGATATGATGAGATGATGGATGATGTGATAATGAATGGATAATTGGATGATGTGATGATGGATGATGTGATGATGGGATAATGAATGGATAATTTGATGATGTGATGATGTAATGTTGGTATGATGTGATGATGTGATTATGGGAGATGGATGATGTGGTGATGTAATGTGGTGATGATATATGATGTGATGTGATGAGAGTAGATGTATGATGTGATGATGGGATGGATAATGGGATGATGTGTGATGTGATGATGTGATGATGGTACATGTGATGGTGGGAGATGATGTGATGATGGTTGATTGGACGAAGCGACGACAAATCGTTTGGATCACAACTGGCGAGAGACGGTGCCGACACTTCCGATGAGCACGGTTCATTACGTACGGTGCGAAGGAAGTTCAACATCACACACACGACCGATTAGGGGGGAGGTTCAACGTTCATTGCCCGTCTCTGATGTCTCGTCCCTTAAACCGCTTAGCCTCCAGGCAATCCGCAGACCTGCAGACGCAGCAGCAGCAAGCAAGCAGTAACTCAGTCGTCGGCCTGGTCCCGCGAGAAGACCTCGGGTTCACATTTAGACACTAGCGGTCATCTCCTTTGGCAGAAAGGGGGACTTATATGGCCAGAGCCAAGGGGGAACCTTTGGGAGCAGACAGCGATCCCAATGCGTTTGGGGAGTCGAGCGCGCATGCGGGTCCGTGCAAACGCGTATGTGTGTGCACGTGTACGTGTGTGTACGTATGTGTGTATGTGTACGTGTGTGTGTGCACGTGTATGTGTGTGCACGTGTGTGTATGTGTACGTGGGTGTAAACGTGTATGTGTGTACACTGGTGTGTCTACACGTGTTTCTGCACGTGTACGTGTGCACGTGTGTGTATGTGTGTGTGTCCACGTGTACGTGTGTGTATGCACGTGTGTGTATGTGTACGTGTGTGTGCACGTGTATGTGTGTGAATGTGTACGTGTGTGTGTGCATGTGCAGTGGTTAGCGTGCTGCACTACGAACCTGGCCACCCGAGTTCGATTCCCGCTCACGGCCAATACCAGTGATGATTATCTGAACCGGTCCTAGGCCTCCCCTAGGTAGACTCAGCCTGAAATAAGTACGTGGTGCGATTCGTAGTAAACATCGCCACTGGGGAGACAAAGGCGGCCGGGCGCGGTGTGTGCCACAGTGCCGGTAGCCTTCACAAGTGCTACTCGCTAATAGCACTTGCCCCAAACGTCTGTGAAGGCTACACGGGGGATCTTTGTCTTTGGCGTGGGTGTGAGGGGGTGGGTGCGTTGGATGCGCGTGTGGGGGTGGGTGGGCTGGAGGCTCGAGAAGAGAGGATCGAGTTCGGAGGCGGTGGTGCAGACAGAACGAGGCACGTCAAGTCCTCCGACCTTCCAGTTGGCTCGCTGTTCCTTTGGTAGCGTAGCCGCAGAGGTTTGAGACACCTCCAGCACCACCACCAACCATCACCAACCATCACCCGACCATCGAGTGTCTGTCCTCGCATCGCTTCTCTGCCTCTCTGTCGCCTTCCCTGCTGGCGATTGTCGTTGAGTCTTGGAGAGATAGCGCAGGTGAGTGGCACAGGCTAGAGAAGAGAAGGGCTGATGGGTGAGTGGCTGAGAAGGTGAGTGAATGAGTGGGTGAGTGAGTGGGTGAGTGAGTGAGTGGTGGCGAGTGGCACAGGCTAGAGAAGAGAAGGGCTGATGCGTGAGTGGGTGGGTGAGTGAGAGGCACAGACTAGAAAATATATGGGCTGATGGGTGAGTGTATTAGTGAGTGGCACGGGCTAGATAAGGGATGGGATTTGAGTGGGTGAGTCGGTGGGTGAGTTAGTGAGTGGCACCCGGCCTCGAGCCTGTCACTCACAAATTATAGCTCAACGAAGTCGCGTATCACGTCGAAATGTATAGCAGTAGCCAAATACTCCAACCGCACGTTTCTAAATGTGGATGAAAAAATTAGGAGAGCCCGGAGAAAAATCCACGCAATCACGGCGAGATAGATAGAACATGCAAACTCGAAATGCACAGCAGCCGTCAGGGTCAGCATCGAACCCACGACCTACTGTATACCAGACGAGGTAGTTAAGATCTCCTAGCCACCGTGGTGATTATTAGAGAGAGAGAGACACGCAAACTCCAAATATACATCAGCAGGCATCGTCAATGTCGGGATAAAATCGATGACCTCTTGCATACCAGGCGAGGTAGTTAACATATCATAGTGACCGTGATGATGATGAGAGAGAGAGAGACACGCAAAATCCAAAAATACAGCAGCAGGCATCAGGGTCGGGATCGAACCCACGATCTCCTGTACACCAGGCGAGGTAGTTAACATCTCATAGCCACCGTGATGATGATGAGAGAGAGAGAGACGCAGACTCCACATAGACAACAGCAGCAGGCATCGTCAGGGGTCGGGATCGAACCCACGTCTTCCTGTATACCAGGCGAGGTAGTTAGCATCTCCTAGCCACCGTGATGATGATGGATGAGAGAGAGCGACACGCAAACCCCAAAAATACAGCAGCAGGCGTCAGGGTCGGGATCGACCCTACGATCTCCTGTATACCAGGCGAGGGAGTTAGCATATCCTAGCCACTGTGGACCCAACAATAGCGCAGCTGATACAGTGTTCGGCAGACCTTCCATCATCCGGCAGTGGAATTTGTTGATTGAATACAAACACCATATCAAATAGCGGAGATGTTGCTGTGATCGGTGCTGTTGATGATATGTTTGCAGTGATGGTGATGTTGCAGTGATGAGTGATGTTGTAGTGATGGGTGATGTTGCAGTGATGGGTGATGTTGTAGTGATGGTGATGTTGCAGTAATGGGTGATGTTGCAGTGATGGGTGATGTTGCAGTGATAGTGATCTTGTAGTGATGGTGATGTTGCAGTGATGGGTGATGTTGTTGTGATGGTGATGTTGTAGTGATGGTGATGTTGCAGTGATGGTGATATTGTAGTGATGATGATGATGATGTTGTAGTGATGGTGATGTTGCAGTAATGGGTGATGTTGCAGTGATGGGTGATGTTGCAGTGATGGTGATGTTGCAGCGGATGGGTGATGTTGTAGTGATGGTGATGTTGCAGTGATGGGTGATGTTGCAGTGATGGGTGATGTTGCATTCATGGTGATGTTGCAGTGATTGGTGACGTTGCAGTGATGGGTGATGTTGCAGTGATGGTGATCTTGTAGTAATGGGTGATGTTGCAATAATGGTGATGTTGCAGTAATGGTGATGTTACAATGATTGTGATATTGCAGTGATGAGTGATGTTGCAGTGATGAGTGATGTTGCAGTGATGAGTGATGTTGCAGTGATGAGTGATGTTACAGTGATGATGATGTCGCAGTGATGAGTGATGTTGCAGTGATGGTGATGTTGCAGTAATGGGTGATGTTGCAGTGATGGGTGATGTTGTAATGATGGTGATGTTGCAGTAATGGGTGATGTTGCAGTGATGGGTGATGTTACAGTGATGGTGATGTTGCAGTGATAAGTGATGTTGTAGTGATGGGTGATGTTGCAGTGATGGGTGATGTTGTAATGATGGTGATGTTGCAGTAATGGGTGATGTTGCAGTGATGGGTGATGTTACAGTGATGGTGATGTTGTAGTGATGGTGATGTTGCAATGATGGGTGATGTTGTAGTGATGGTGATGTTGTAGTGATGGTGATGTTGCAGTGATGGTGATATTGTAGTGATGATGATGTTGTAGTGATGGTGATGTTGCAGTAATGGGTGATGTTGCAGTGATGGGTGATGTTGCAGTGATGGTGATGTTGCAGTGATGGTGATGTTGCAGTGATGGGTGATGTTGTAGTGATGATGATGTTGCAGTGATGGGTGATGTTGCAGTGATGGGTGATGTTGCATTCATGGTGATGTTGCAGTGATTGGTGATGTTGCAGTGATGGGTGATGTTGCAGTGATGGTGATCTTGTAGTGATGGGTGATGTTGCAGTGATGGTGATGTTGCAGTGATGGTGATGTTACAGTGATGGTGATATTGCAGTGATGAGTGATGTTTCAGTGATGAGTGATGTTGCAGTGATGGTGATGTTGCAGTGATGAGTGATGTTGCAGTGATGTTGCAGTGATGAGTGATGTTACAGTGATGATGATGATGATGATGTCGCAGTGATGGGTGATGTTGCAGTGATGGTGATGTTGCAGTAATGGGTGATGTTGCAGTGATGGGTGATGTTGCAGTGATGAGTGATGTTGCAGTGATGGTGATGTTGCAGTGATGAGTGATGTTGCAGTGATGGGTAATGTTGTAGCGATGGTGATGTTATTGTGATGGTGATGTTATAGTGATGGTGATATTGCAGTGATGGGTGATGTTGTTGTGATGGTGATGTTGTAGTGATGAGTGATGTTGCAGTGATGGGTAATGTTGTAGCGATGGTGATGTTATAGTGATGGTGATATTGCAGTGATGGTGATGTTGCAGTAATGGTGATGTTTTGGTGATGGTGATGTTGCAGTGATGGGTGATGTTGCAGTGATGGTGATGTTGTAGTGATGGTGATGTTATAGTGATGGTGATGTTGCAGTGAAGGTGATGTTGCAGTAATGGGAGATGTTGCAGTGATGGTGATGTTGCAGTTATGGGTGATATTGTTGTTGCTTTCATGGTGTTGATGTTGATAGGGTGCTGATGGGATTGAGGTGATAGTGATGATGATGATGGTAGTGAACATTCTGGTGATGGTAGCGGTTATGATGATGATGGACATTGGGTGATGGTGACGGTAAAGATGATGATGTGGACATTTTGGTGATGGTAGCGGTGATGGTGATGGACATTCGGTGATGGTGACGGTAAAGATTGATCATGATAGTGAACATTTTGGTGAAGGTAGTGGTGATGATGATGGACATTCGGTTATGGTGACAGTAAAGATGATCATGATAGTGAACATTCTGGCATCTGATCTGTCCCCTCCAGTCGTGAATCCTTTCGAGGTCAGAGGGACAGGTCGCCTGAATAGACAACAACGATAATAACAATAAAACAAATAATATAAAGTTCGGAGAGGATGAGTAGTGACTCTCCATTGTGTTTTTTCTTCCGGACAAGTGGTGGACGACTTGACAGCGGCTGAACACATACCTGTGAACCCATATGGTTTACTCCCTATTCTTGTACAGAAAATTTGAGTTTTCAAGTCCATAGGGTGTACAGCCGTTTTAATGCGGGCCAAAAAAAATGTGTGCCTGTTTATTTGTGTTTCTCCGTTGTGATGGGCCTTCATAGGATGAACGTTGAGATTCATAAGGGGCACGGGGTGACCAATAAGGTCTGAATTGGTCTGTAATAAGGTAGGCGCTAATCAGAGGTTGACAGGAATGCTTATAGACAGAGACCCATATAGATCCTTAGAGATACATAGAGGGCTTTTGAAAGAAAGTTTCGCCGTTTCACGACAATCCCTCCCCCCCCCCTTGGTGTTCACATACCTGTCAACCCTTTATCAGTGCCTACCTTATTACAGACCAATCCAGACCTTATTGGTCACCCCATGTCCTTAGAAATCTCAACGTTCATGCTACAAAGTCCCATCACAAGGGAAAAACACAAACAAAAAGAAAACATTTTTGTTGTCGTATTGAAACAGCTGGGTAAATCGTAAGGTTTTCCAAGTATGTTTTAACGTAAAATTATAATACGTAAATGAGAGAAATCATAATTTACTGACAATAAACATATATAACAATAATTATTTCTTATATCATGTAACCTTTGTAAAGAAAACCCATGCCACCCGCTCCATGACCTCAATGTTGAACTTAATCTCTAAGTCAGCCATTTTGTGCCATCCTCATATTTTGCGCAATGCAATAAAACCAACTGTTTTAACATCAAATTTCTTAACAATATGTAAATTAGATAATTCATATTTTACTTACAATAAACATATGCCACAATTATTATTTGTTATATCGTGTAACCTCTGAGAACACACCCGTGCCGCCCACTCCATGAATTCAATGTTAAACTTAATCTCTAAGTCGGCCATTTTGTGTCTTCCTCATAAATTGCGCAATGCAATAAAACCAACTGTTTTAACATCAAATTTCTTAACAATATGTAAATTAGATCATTCATATTTTACTTACAATAAACATATGCTACAATTATTCTTTGTTATGTCATGTAACCTCTGAGAACACACCCGTTGCTGCCCGCTCCATGAGTTCAATGTTAAACTTAATCTCTAAGTCGGCCATTTTGTGCCTTCCTCATGAACAGCGCAAAGCAACGCAGTGACGCCAAACGTTGTAAACTATTGCAAAACAACTTATATTTTCATCACCAAAACACTATCATCGTCTTGCAACTCGGTTGTATCTATTCATTCGAGTGGGATTTGATTTAAAATAAATAAGTTACCTCACACTCTCGTAAGCATTTAAATAACTCACCACGAGGCGCGACGCCATCTTATTATTGTTTGATTTCTCCCTCGCAAAAAACAGCGAACAAAATACAAATAAAAATATAAGTGAACATCTCGCACCTGCGATAGCGAGCAGAGATATCCTCCATGTCGCAACACCGCAACTGAATTCCTCTGCCAATGGGATTGAGTGTCAGTGTTAATATTTGAGATGTATATGTAATGCACATGAGAAATCAACTATAATAACAAAGTCTCAACTATGCATATGTTAGTTACCACCACGAACTCAATCAATAGTCAATTAACATTACCGAGTTCCTGTCAGTCAATTGATATTCAAATTTAAGTTATATATTATTGGAGCTAATGTAGACTGCAACTTACTGGTGCAGAAAATAGCCCTAAATCTAAAATTGTACTCTACTGTGCACGTGGGGGCTCGGAATCCAATCCCTGATCACCCTTTTCCTGATCTTAAATTATGATCATGAAACGCACCTGGCTACCTTCAGCTATGCAAAATGGTTTATTAGGTACCCATATGCTACAGATTGTACAATAATGTGCGATTAATCACAGGTGAGCTCACATCGGCTACAGTAGCAATGCTGCTTTCTCATAAACACCTTGCAGCTAATGATGGTGGCATCCTCTGGTCGTGGTTGAAGATGGTGATGTGATGATGATGATGGTGAACATGACAACGATGTCTATTCAGCGTGGTTGAGCATAAGAATGACCCAATCCATCCGTGATAATCTATCCGCCGGCAACTTCCACTCTCCCACGTACAGCGCTCATCATCTTCCTTCCCACCTGCTCATCCTCCTCCAACTCCTCCAACTCCTCCGCATCCTCGTCCCCTGCTCTCCTGAAGACCGTCACACTCCTTCGCAATGGACCGGAATCGCAAGGGCGGATTCGAGACCATGAGGACCACCACCACCAAGACGACCAAAATCATACGGAAGGGCAGCACGGGGATTGTCCAGCATGGTTAGAAATACAACAACGCCGTGTGCTACGATAGAGGGTGGCCCAAAAGTCAGGACACATAGGGTTTTTGTTTTTATACAGGGTGGCCCAAAAGTGAGGAGACATAGGGTTATTGTTATTATACAGGGTGGCCTAAAAGTCAGGACACAAAGGGTTATTGTTATTATACAGGGTGGCCCAAACTTCAGGACACATATTCAGCAAACATTGTGACGTCAGCATAATCACGGGGACGTTACCCGTCACTGGAACGTGACCATTGTAATACCAACGCCATCAGAAAAAATACATATTTAATCGGCGACGTTTCGTGCAATAGCCCTTCATCATGAAGAATAATAAGTAACGTAATGCCGTTCATGGCAGAGCAGTGATTTTTCCATTACTCAAAACGTAGTCTCATGACTTTCGTTCTTTTTTCTTAAAACCTGCACGTTTTAGCCTCTGTTAACCTTAAATATGAGAGCAGTGAACTCTTGTAGGCACTACGGCATGGGGAGCCTTCCCATTGGCTAAGCAGCTGTTTCTGCACACAGCGGTGTTGCTGATGCTACTACTGCTGCTGATGACGCTGTATCTCCTCCTCTACTACTAATGATGATGTTGTTTTTGCTAACTCCCCCTCCTCACCCCTCACTCGGCACCCCTCCTCACACCACCTCCTCACTCATCCTCTGCTCACTCCTCTGCTTCTCACTCCTCACTCCTCCACTCCTCTACTTCTCACTCCTCCACTCCTCGCCTCTCCTCCACTCCCTTCGCCGCCGCTCCTCACCGTGGCACCCAGAGTCGTCTTCCACGAGCAGCACGAGCTCCACGGTGAAGCGCAAGTCGTCCATCACCACGTCCACCGTCTCGCTCGTCACCTTCAACACCAACGTGGAGCCGGGCGACAGCCTGCCCGAGTTCACCATCAAACCCCCTCCCCTCAACGTGCCCGAGGGTGAGCTACAGGGGAGGGGGGGGCACTTGGGGGGGGGGGGAGAGTGGTGTTGGTGCAGCAATAGTTACCGTGGGTGCCACAGTAGATGTTGACTACCTCGCCTGGTATGCAGGAGGTCGTGGGTTCGATCCCGACCCTGACGTATGCTGTATATCGGGAGTCTGTGTCTCTCTCATTATCATCACGGTGGCTATGAGATGTTAACTACGTCGCCCAGTATGCAGGAGGTCGTGGGTTCGATCCCGACCCTGACGCCTGCTCTATATTTGGAGTTTGCATCTCTCTTTCTCTCTCTCCGTGGTGGTTGCATGGATTCTTCTCCGGGTTCCTCTGGGTTTTCCCTCCACATTTAGAATCAACATGATGCGTTTAGAGTACGTGAATGCTTTACATTTCCACATGATAAGCCCACTTTGTGGTCGCTTCTGAAAAAAGAGTTACATAGCTCAGTGGGCGTCACCTGATAAAATAAAAATACAAATAGTTTTAGTTATTTCGGTAAAGACAACTGTCCTGCTGTATCGGTTCTGCCTGATGACGGTCGCTTGTGTTGCGATCGAAACGTCGTGGTTTATTTTCTTTTATTTCTACCCACGTGACTTTACCAAAAGAACCAAGAATATGGATTCCTGCAGTCACGAAAGCTTCAAATCAAGATTAAATACAAATAGTTTAGTATAGCGTGCGGGGCTATGAACTCGGCTGACACCCGAGTTCGATTAATGCTCACAGCCCCCTAACACCAGTCATAGCGATTATCTGAACTGGTACCGGGACTCACCTAGGTCGACTCAGCCTCAAACGAGTACCTGGAGCGGTGTGGAGTTAACATCGCCGCTGGGGAGATAAAGGCGGCCGGGCGTGGTGCTGGCCACCCAAATCCCTCGTGTGCCGTGCCGGCCTTCATAGGTGCTGCCACTTGCTAACAGCACTTGGCCCAACAGTTTTTTAAGACTATACGGGGGGATCTTTGTCTTTAGTGTCTATGGTGCTGCACGTGGGGGTGGCTATAAAACTGCACGTGGTGCTGGTGGTGGCTATGCTGCTGCTGCTGCGATGGCTGTCTGTAATCACCCAGCAACTGTGGAGGCAGCAGCAGAGAGGGTTGGTGGATGGATCACACGAAGATGGGTTGTGAGACTCTCTTGGCCCTCGCCCCCCCTATCCCCCTCCCCCCCCCCAAGGTAAGAACGTCTTCATGAGGGCCAAGATTGCCGGGGAGCCCAAGCCCAAGGTCTGCTGGAAGCGCGGAGCTGGGAACGACGTCAAGGAGTTCGGAGAGCGATTTCGCGACCGATACGATGCCATCACGGGCGAGCACTCGCTCCAGGTGTCCACCTCACTCACCCACAACGGCCACCTCACCCACATCTCACCTGCACGGCCACCTCACCTGCACGCCCATCACCTCACCCACACCTCACCTTTACAGCCACCACCTCACCCACACCTCATCTGCACGCCCACCACCTCACCCACACCTCACCCGCACGGACAACACCTCACCCACACCTCACCTGCACTGCCTTGGCCTGACCCACTCCTCACCCGCATGACCATCACCTCACCCACACCTCACCTGCACGGCCACTTCACCTGCACGGCCACCACATCACCCACACCTTACAGCCACCACCTCACCTACACCTCACCTGCACGGCCACCTCACCCAGACCTCACCTGCACGGTCACCACCTCACCCACACCACACCTGCATAGCCACCTCACCCACACTTCACCCACACAGTTACCTCTCCCACAACTCACTTGCACGGCCGCCTCCCCACCCCTCAACCGCACGGCAACCACCTCACCAACATCTCACCCGCACGGCCACCTCACCCACATCTCACCCGAAACGTACGGCCACTACCTCACCCACCCCACACCTCAACTGCATGGCAGGGCGGTGCGTGCTGCTGGTGGCCACCCACCACTCCCTCTGTGTGTGCCATCGTGCCGGGCTCCATAGATGCTGCTTCTCGCTACCAACAGCACTTGCCCCACCTCTATGAAGGCTACATGGGGGACCTTTGTATGTGTGTTGGGTACAGATCGAAAATGCCACCATGGACGACACGGACACGTACAAGTGCGTGGCCACCAACGCCTACGCAGAGGCAACCTGCACCTTTAGCCTGACCGTCATTGAGAGTAAGTGGGTGGGCGAGTCGATGGCTGGATGTGTGGATGCGTGTGTGGGTGTGTGGGCTGAGTGGGTTTGTTGAGTAGGTACGTGGGTGAGTGGGCGGATGGGTGAGTGGTGGGTGGGTGAGTGAATGAGTGAGTGGGTGGATGGGCGAGTGGAGTGGATTATTGGGTGCATTGGTGAGTGGGTGGGTGAGTGAGTGGACGGGTCGATGAGCGGGTGAGTCGGTGGGTGGTGGGTGAGTGGGTGGATGAGTGAGTAAGTGGGTCGATGAGTCTGTGAGTGGGTGGCTGGGTGGGTGAGTGAGTGGGTAGATGGGTGGGTGGTTGTGAGAAAGTCTTCAGGAGAGTATTCTACTCCTCCCTCACCTCCTCACCCTTCATTTCCTCTCTGTGTGAACGTTTCAGATCAGGAAAAAACAGTGGACTTCAAGTCGATGATGAAAAAAAGGTGAGGGTCAGGAACTCCAATCCCCAATACAAGGCGTCTATATCTATAATCTATATATGAGGGTCAACATCTATATATATTGATTTGAAGCTTTCGTGACTGCGGGAATCCATACTCTGTGGTTCTTTCGGTAAAGTCACGTAGGTACAAAATAAATCTATATATTTACAATCTGTATATGAAGGTCTACATCTATAGATCGATAATCTATCTACAATGGCCTACATCTATATATCTATTATCATCCTCCTCCTCTATTCTCCTCCTCCTCTATCATCCTCCTCTATCCTCCTCCAGGTCCAAACTGCCGCCTCCACCTCCACCCAAGGAGGTGAAGGTCCTCACGGAGAAGGAGATCATGGAGCTGCTGATGAACACTGAGAAGAAGGACCTGGAGCGAGTGTGCTTCGAGCTGGGCATCACCGACTTCCGTGGCATGCTCAAGAAGCTCAAGCAGATGAAGAAGAAGCATGAGGAGGCGATAGAGGTGATGGTGGTGATGATGGTGGTGGTATTGATGATGGTGGTGGTGGTAATTGAGCAGTTGTGGATTGGAGCGTTTCCCATAACTGAGCAGTGTGCTTATGAACAGCTCCAGTTTGACAGCAAAGATCTCACGTCGAATCAGTCGGGCGGCATACATATTTTCACCGGCTGCGTAATGCTGTGTGCAGCTATCTGGTCTGTAACTCAGCACGAAACTTCGGATCTCTTCATCCACCGTCATGCCCTTCCTTCTCTATGCTTGTGAAACGTGGAGCCCTCTAATAGAACATCTGCGCTGGTTAGAAAAATTCAGGCTGGCGTGTCTACGATCCATCCTGGGTTTAATCAGGCTGGATTGTGTGAGGAGCTCACAACTTCTTGAAAGATCTGGACATATTCCCATCAGTGAGCTCCTCTGGTAGGCAAGGCTGCGTTGACTGGATCATTTAGCCCGCATGCCCAGCCTCCGCATGCCTAAACAGCTTTTGTTCGGCCGGATCGAGGGGGCTAAATGGGCACGACGCGGGCTAGAGAAGAGATGGAGTGATGTGGTACAGGAGGATGTGGAGCTTTGTGGATTTGCCGGAGACTGGTACCAGCGGTGTCAAGATCGGCCTCTATGTCGGAGGCTCGTAAAGGACGCTGCTGCTGGGCAGTTGGAGGCAGTCGCCCTCCAACAACAACGGAGGGCGGAGGATCGATGCTCACAACAACGAGTATAAGCACAGGGTGGCTAAAGCACATCCAGTTGGCACAGTAGGGGGCACAGGTGGTGCATCAACCAGTCATCTCAGTCAGTCGATCCGTGGCACCTGGATCTGCCCCATGGCCTCCTGTCAGCGGGAATTCAACATTTCACGTGGCCTCAAGGTGCACATAGCCTTGCACAAGCGTCGTGGTGATGTCACCGCCACTTAGTGGCGAAATGCGTTTTTTGTTGTATGTGCGTCTCTGTGTTCGCGTGTGTGCGCGCGTGAGCGGTAGTGTAGCGATTAGCGTGCTGCGCTACGAACCTGGCAAAACGGGTTCGATTCCCGTTCACGGCCAACAGCAGTGACGATTATCTGAACCGGTCCTGGGTCTCCCCTAGGTCGACTCAGCCTCAAATGAGTACCTGGTGCAATGTGTAAACATCGCCACTGGGGAGACAAAGGCGGCCGGGCGTAGTGTTGGCCACCCACCCCCTCGTGTGCCGTACTGGCCTTTATAGGTGCTCGCTAACAGCACTTCCCCGACAGTCTGTTAAGGTTATACGGAGGATCTATGTCTTTGTGCGCATGTAATTACAGACGGTGACACTGCTCAAGGACATGGTGGACGTGGTGGTGAAGACGGGCGAGAAGGCCATCTTCGAGGTCCACCTCGAATTCAAGGACCCCAACCACCAGCGCGTCCGCTGGTTCAAGGTCAGTTCGCATCCCAGATCGAGAGGTCGAGCCAGACGTCACACCGGTTACACCTTGAACCGGCGCGTCCTCTCTCTCTCCCCCACCGCTCCCCCCTTCACCCATCGCCCCCCATCGTCCCTCCCCCCCATCTAACGCTCCTCTCTTTTTCCCCCATCTCACCATCCCTCTCTCTCCTTTCTCTACCCCTTCTCTCACATCTCTGTCATCCCATCTCCCCCATCTCCCCCCCCCTCTTTCTCACCTTCCTCCCCCTTCTCTACTCCATCTCTCCCCCATCTCCCCCATTACTTCCTCTATCTCCCTCATCTCTCGCCTCCCACTCTCTCTTCTCTCCCCCATATCCTTCCCATCTCCCCCAAATCTCCCCTCCATCGCTCCCTCATCTCCCCCATCTCTTCTGTCTCTACCCCATCACTCCCCCATATTTCTCCCACAACTCCACCATCTCCCCCATCTTCCCCCATCTCCCATCGCCCCCATCTCCCCCCCCCCCCCATATGTTCCCCCCATCTCCCTCATATTTTCCCTCCCTCTTCTCTACCCAATCCCTCCCCCATCTCTCCCCCATCTCTCCCCATCTCCCCCCCCCATCTCTCCCCCATCTCTCCCCATCTCTCCCCCATCTCCCCGCCATCTCTCCCCATCTCTCTCCATTTTTCCCCATCTCTCCCCAATCTCTCCCTCATCTCCCCCATCTCCACTCCATCTCCCACATCTCCCTCATCTCCATCATCTCCCACCATCTCCCCCCGATCTCCCCCATCTCCCGCTCATCTCTTCCCCATCTCCTCCCCATCGCTCACTCATCTTCCCTCCATCTCACCCCCATCTCACCCCCATCTCCACCATCTCCCCCCCCCATCGCTCCCCCATCTCAACCATCTCTCCCCCATCTCCCCCCCCCATCTCCCCCATTTCTCCCCCATCTCCCCCAAATATTCCCCACATCCTCCCCCATCTCCCCCACATCTTCCCCATATCCTCCCCTCTCTCTCTTTTCTCCCTTATCACTCCAATCACCCCCCCACCCCAATTTCCCTCATCTCTCCTCCCCCCGCCCCCCCCCTTCTCTCTCCTCCCCCCGCCCCCCATCTACCCGCCATCTCCCCTTGGTGGTGGTGCACCAGAACAAGGAGCTGCTGATGACGGCCGCGAGTGCGGGGAAGTACGAGCACAAGCAGTTCTCCAGCAAGCACACGCTGGTGATCGCCAACGCCGACCTCAGTGACCAGGCCGCCTACTCGGTGGAGGCCAACGAGAAGACGTGGACCGCCAACTTGAAAGTGATCGGTGAGAACGAGGGTGGAGGGTGGTGTAGGAGGTGGTGGTGGAGGAGGTGGGAGAGGTAGTGGTAGAGATGGTGGTGGAGGAGGTGGTGGTGGAGGTGATGGTGGAGGAGGTGGAGGGGGTGGTGGAGGTGGTGGTGGAGGTGAAGGAGGTGGTGGAAGAGGAGGTGGAGGACAGGGGAGAGGGGAGAGAAGGAGGTGGTGGAGGAGGAGGTGGTGGAGGAGGTGGGAGAGGTGGTGGTAGAGATGGTGGTGGAGGAGGTGGTGGAGGTGATGGTGGAGGAGGTGGTGGAGGAGGTGGAGGAGGTAGTGGTGGAGGTGAAGGAGGTGGTGGAGGAGGATGTGGAGGACAGGGGAGAGGGGAGAGAAGGAGGTGTGGAGGAGGTGGTGGAGGAGGTGGTGGAGGAGGTGGTGGAGGAGGAAGTGTTGGAGGCAGGGAAGGTGATGGTGGAGGAGGTGGAGGAGGTGGTGGAGGTGATGATGGAGGAGGTGGAGGAGGTGGAGGAGGAGGTGGTGGTGGAGGTGAAGGTGGTGGAGGAGGAAGTGTTGGAGGCAGGGGAGGTGATGGTGGAGGAGGTGGAGGAGGTGGAGGAGGTGGTGGAGGTGATGATGGAGGAGGTGGAGGATGTGGTGGAGGTGATGATGGAGGAGGAGGTGGAGGAGGAGGTGGTGGAGGAGGTGGTGGAGGAGGAGGTGGTGGAGGAGGTGGTGTTGGAGGCAGGGGAGGTGATGGTGGAGGAGGTGGTGGAGAAGGAGGTTGTGGAGGAGGTGGTGGTGGTGGAGGTGGGGGAGGTGATGGTGGACAGGGGAGATGAGGGATGAGGAGAAAGGCGGAAGGAGGATATCTCAAAGTGATCCTTGAAAAGGTGGAAGAGGTGGGGGAGGAGATGGTGGAGGAGGAAGAATAAAATAATGAGGTGGAGAAGGGAGAGGAGGAGAAGGAGGAGCAGGATGGAGGAGTGAAAACCCTTCTCCCCCCTTCCCTCGGCCCCTCCCACCACCCCTCCCACACCACCACCCCCACCGCCCGTCCATGCTCCAGACGACCCGTGCCGCATCCTGTCTAACCTGCGTCCGGCGCACTGCAAGGAGAAGACGATCGCAATGTTCGAGGTGGCGCTCTCCAAGAGCCAGGGCGACCTCAAGTGGACCTTCAACGGCATGCCAATCAAGCGCAGCGACAAGGTCAGCGCTCCGGGGCTGGCCGTCGAACAAAGATGGTCGCCTGCATTGCGCGTTTTCAGACGCTATATACACTACACTATACACTACACTATATCTTCTTGGTTCTTTCGGTAAAGTCACGTAGAAGGGAAGTAATAAAATAATAAAAATAAAACATAATATTTTATTACTTCCCTTCTACGTGACTTTACCGAAAGAACCAAAAAGATGAATCCCTGCAGTCACGAAAGCTTTAAATCGAAACACTACACTATACACTAGTATACACTACACTATACACTAGTATACACTACACTATACACTACTATACACCACACTCTACACTACAATACTATGCAGTACACTACACATCACACTACTATACACTACATGACGATACACTACTATATACTACACTATACACTACTATATACTACACTATAAAATCTATTCCACTACACTATACACTACTATACACTACACTCTACACTACTATACACTACACTATACACTATTATACACTACACTATACACTAGTATACATTACACTATACACTTCTATACACTACACTCTACACTACAATACTATGCAGTACACTACACATCACACTACTATACACTACATGACGATACACTACTATACACTACACTATACACTACTATATACTACACTATAAACTCATTTCCACTACACTATACACTACTATACACTACACTCTACACTACTATACACTACACTATACACTACTATACACTATACTATACACAACAATACTATGCAGTACACTACACATCACACTACTATACACTACATGACGATACACTACTATACACTACGTGACTATACACTACTATACACTACACTATACACTACTATATACTACACTATAAACTAATTTCCACTACACTATACACTACTATACACTACACTATACACTACTATATACTAAACTACACACTAATATATATTATACTAGACACTACTATACACTACACTCTACACTACAATACTATGCAGTACACTATACATCACACTACTATACACTACATGACGATACACTTCTATACACTACATGACTATACACTACTATACACTACACTATACACTACTATATACTACACTATAAACTCATTTCCACTACACTATACACTACTATACACTACACTCTACATTACTATACACTACACTATACACAATACTATTCAGTACACTACACATCACACTACTATACACTACACTATACACTACATGACTATACACTGCACTATACGCTACATGACTATACACAACACTACCATACACTGCACTATACACTACACAGCGCTCTACACTACACTTTTGGCTCACCATCGAACAAAGATGGTCACTGCATCACGCGGCACTTTCGGATGCACTTCTGCGGCCGTCTGGAATGCTCTTCCCTTCCGATAGATTGGCAAACTCATTTCTGTATAACTGCTCCTCGTTGTTGTTAGTTGTCCTTCCCCACCCCCACACCTCCGATTAGCGTGATTGGCTCCGTACGGTGCGAAAGAAGTTCAACGTACACACACACACGCACTTGATAAGACAGACAGCCATCTCGTAGTCACGTCGCACGGGCGGCTCTTGAAATTTCGAGGTTGTCGCGGTAGCCGCTTATTTATTTATCGAATGAATCTAACTGCAAATTCTAAACCGAACGGATCTTCCCGTTTGGGGGGTTGTTGTTGTTGTTGTTTGCCTTTCTGCCGACCGCCTGACCGCCCGGGGCCCCCCACGAAGATGGAGATCGTGTCTCGAGACGGGGGCAAAATCCACCAGCTGATCATCAAGGACGCGCGGCTTAGCGACAAGGGCACCTACGGAGTCTGCATCGGCGACCAGACCTCGTCGGCCGAGCTCATCGTCGATAGTGCGTGGACAGAGGGGGGGGCGACGGGTGGAGGGAGGGATGGCGGGGGTAGGATGATTGTGGGAGGAGGGGGGGTGATGGTGCGGGAGTAGAGCTGTATATTTGGAGTCTGCGTATCTCTCATTATCATCACAATGGCTAGGAGATGTTAACTAGCTCGCTGGTATGCAGGAGGTCGTGGGTTTGATCCCGACCCTGACGATGCCTGCTGCTGTATATTTGGAGTCTGCAGTATTTCTCTCCCCGTGGTCGTGTGGATTCAACGTCACGCGTTTTGGAGTAATTGGCTCCTGCTATAAATGTCCACGTGATGATGATGATGAGGATAAGCCACTTGGTTGAGCAGCTATCATTTGTGATAGCCAGTGTCGCTTCTGAAAAAGCAGCTACATAGCTCAAGAGGGCCTTTCACCTGGTAAGATAAAATTAAAATAGCTTAGAGATGAAATTATATCAACCACACGGACACCACGGGCAGGGTACCTTCCAAGGCTGTAATTATAATATATCTTGGGGGGGGGGGGGGGGGCGGCCACACCACCACCCCCCATCATCACCGTGCTACCCAAAGTTTTGGCACCGCTCATGACCCACGTTTCTCTCCCCTCCCCACACCTCTACACCCCGGACTCGACCACCGCTGCTTCACAGAGGAGCCGATCAAGTTCTCGAGCAACCTGAAGACGGTGCGCGTGAAGGAGAAGAGCGGCGCTCGTCTCGAGTGCGAGATCACCACCAAGGACGTCACCGTGAGGTGACGCCTCGGGACAACCCCTCCTGCTGCTGCTGGGGGTGGTGATGGTTGTGCTGGTGGGGGTGGTGTGGGGTTGGTGGTGTGGTGATGGTGGGGGTGGTGATGATTGGTGGTTGTGATGGTGGGGGTGGTGGTGATAGTGGTTGTGATGCTGGTGATGTTGCTGATGCTGGTGAAGGTTGGGGTGGTGGTGATGGCGGTTGTGATGGTGGGGGTGCTGGAGATGTTGCTGGTGATGGTTGGGGTGGGGTGGTGTAGTAGTGGTGGTGATGATGGTGGTGGTTGTGCTGGTTGTGGTGCTAGTGGTGGTGGAGCTGGTAATGTTGCTGGTGCTGGTGGTAGTGGGGAGCGGGAGTGTAGCGGTAAGCTCTACCCTGTGCTATGAACCCGGCGACCCGTGTTCGACTCCCGCTCAGGGTTCCTGCTCACGGTCGACACCAGTGACCATTATCTGAACCAGTTCTGTGCCTCCCCTAGGTCGACTAAGCCTCAACTGAGTACCTGGTGCGGTGTATAAACATCGCCACTGGCATGACAAAGGCAGTCGGGCGTGGTGCTGGCCACCCACTCCCTGTGTACCGTGCCGGCCTTCATAGCTGCACTTGCCCCAATAGCCTGTGCAGGGTATATGGGGGATCTTTATCATTAGTGTTGATGGTGGTGGTGGTGCTGGTAGTGGCGGTGCTGATGGTGGTGGTGGTTGTGTGGTAATAGTGTTGGTAGCTGTTGATGGCATCAAAGGATGAGGCCAGGTTGACCCTCTTAATCTTCTCCCCCGATCACTCACTTCACTCACAAGCCACCCCCTCACCGTCTCCCATCTGCCCTACCACCCACAGCCAAAGAGAAAGGTCACCCGTGTAGGCTTGGACAGATGATTGGGGCAAGTGGTGGTCGTTAGCGGGATTTGAACTCGGGTCACCAGGTTTGTAGCGAAGGGCACTGACCGCTCACCTCTCAACTAACCACCCCTCCCCTCCTCTTCTTCCTCCCAACCCTCCACCACATCCATCACCACCACCTTTACTACCTCCACCACAATCACCTCCACCACCACCATCACCACCACCACCAATACCTCCACCACAATCACCTCCGCCACGACCACCTCCACCACCACCACCTCCACCACCTCCACCATCACCACTACCTCCACCACCTCCACCACCACTACCTCCACCACAATAACCTCCACCACAATAACCTCCACCACAATAACCTCCACCACCTCCAACATCACCACTACCTCCACCACTACCTCTATCACAATCACCTCCACCACGACCACCTCCACCACCACCTCCACCACCTCCACCACCTCCACCACCACCACTACCTCCACCACAATCACCTCCACCACGACCACCTCCACCACCACCTCCACCACCTCCACCACCTCCACCATCACCACTACCTCCACCACCACCTCCACCACTACCTCCACCACGACCACCTTCACAACCACCACCACCTTCACAACCACCACCACCACCGGACAGGTGGCTTAAGAACGGGCAGCCCATCCCGCAGCACCTGCTGGACAGTGGCAAGGTCAAGGTGGTGTCGAGCGGCAAGCACCAGGAGCTGGTGATCGAGGACGCCACGTTGGAGGACTCGGGCCAGTACTCCATTGTGGTGGTGCAGGAGGGGGACACCAAGGAGTACGTGTCCGCCGCTGACGTTCACGTCGAAGGTGAGCTGGCACTGGGGTGGGGGGGCTGAGGCATGTGCCCCCCCCCCCTCAACCCTGATACAATGCTTTTTCTTAACCAAGTGTAAGGCCCACTGAGAAAAGCCATGCGTGTGTGTGTTGGTGCTCGCTAACAGCACCTGCCCCTCCTCCTACTTTCTCCCCCCCCCTTCTCCCCCCACCTCCTCCGCCGACCCCTTCCAGCCAATCTCCTCTGCCCCCTACTTCTCTCCTCAAAATCCACTTCCCCCTCCTGCACCCCTCCACCTCCCCCTCCCCCCTCCCCTCCTCCCACCGTCCTCCTCTTCTACTCCCTCCTCCTCCTCCCGCCCCTCTTCATCCCCCCTCCTCCTCCTCTCCTCTTCCTCGTTCTCCCCCTCCTCCTCCCTCTTCCACCTACTCCCCCTCCCCCTATATGGGGGGTCTTTGTCTTTTCTTTTGCGGGGATTGTACTTAGTGCACCGCTCTACGACCCGGTCCTGAGCCTCCCCTAGGTCGACTCAGCCACAGATTAGTACCTGGTGTGGTGTGCGGGGAGACAAAGGCGGTCGGGATTCATTCACCCCCCCACGCGTGCTGTGCCGGCCTTCATAGGTGCTCCTCTGCTAACAGCACTTGCTCCCAACAGTCTGTTACAGGCTATACAGGGAAGCTTTCTCTTTGGGGGGGGGCGGGGGGTAGGTGCTACAGCTGGCCCATCCGCCAGTCGTCTCAGTCGGTCAACCCATGGCACCACGTGGGTCTATCCCGTGACCTCCTGTCGGCTGTGCCTTCGACACTTCACGTGGCCTCAAAGTGCACCTGGCCTGGCACATGCGCCATGGTGACGTTAACGTCACTTAGCGACGAATGGCGTGAGTTTTATTCGCCGGCTCACGGCCACGACCAACCCCAGTGACAGATGATCTGAACCGGTCCCTGGGTATCTCCTAGGTCGACTCAGCCGCAAATGAGTACCTGGTGCTGTATGTAGTAAACATCGCCACTCGGGAGACAATGGCGGCTGGGCATGGTGCTGGCCACCCACCCCCTCGTGTGCCACAGTGCCAGTAGCCTTCATAGGTGCTGCTCACTAAGACTACTTGCCCCAACTGTCTTGTAAGGCTATACGGGGGATCTTTGGTGGGTAAGCGGTGGGTAAATAATTGAGTGAGATGATGAGTGAGTGAGTTAAAGTTTCAAGTGGATAATACACAGCGAGTGGGTCGCTATGTGAGCCTGGATTTTTAACCGAGTCTGTGGATCTCTGTGTGAGTCTCTGGGTCTCTATGTGAGTATGTGAGTCTCTATGTGAGTCTGTAATTCTCTGTGTGAGTCTGTGGGTCTCTGTGTGAGTCTCTGGGTCTCTATGTGAGTATGTGGGTGTCTATGTGGGTCTGTGGGTCTATGTGTGTGTCTGTGGATCTGTCTGAGTCTCTGGGTCTCTGTGTGTGTATATGTGTCGCTGTGTGAGTCTGTGGGTCTCTACGTGAGTCTGTGGGTCTCTGTGTGAGTCTCTGGGTCTCTGTGCGAGTCTCTGGGTCTTTGTGTGAGTCTGTGGGTCTCTGCGTGAGTTTGTGGGTCTCTGTGAGTCTCTGGGTGTCTATGTGAGTATGTGGGTCACTGTATGAGTTCGTGGATCTCTGTGTGAGTCTGTGGGTCTATGTGTAAGTCTATGGGTCTCCGCGTGAGTCTGTGGGTCTCTACGTGAGTCTATGGGTCTCTGTGTGAGTCTATGGGTGTCTATGTGAGTATTTGGGTCACTGTGTGAGTTCGTGGATCTCTCTGTGAGTCTGTGGGTCTATGTGTGGGTCTGTGGGTCTATGTGTGAGTCTGTGGATCTGTCCGAGTCTCTGGGTCTCTGTGTGTATATGTGTCTCTGTGTGAGCCTGTTGGTCTCTACGTGAGTCTGTGGGTCTTTGTGTGAGTCTCTGGGTCTCCGTGTGAGTCTGTGGGTCTCTACCTTGCCCCCGTCGATCTGTCGAGCCTACAATGGGGGACTTGTGTCCGTGTCTGCGTGCGCGTGCATGCAGAGCGCATGGCCACGCTGCAGAGTGGCCTGTCGGACCAGGAGGTTCGCACCGGGCAGCCCTCCGAGTTCACCGTCGTGCTGGATGATGAGAAGGTGGAGGGTACCTGGAGGTGCGACGGCAAAGTGGTGAGTGTGGCCACCGGGGAAGGTTGCATTGCCACGGTGACCATTGTTATCATTATCATCATCATCGCCGTGGTCATCGTCATCATCATCACCACGGTTACCGTCATCATCATTGCCATGGACACCGTCATCATCACTATCCCCACCGTCATCACCATCACCACCATTATCACCATCAGCACCATCATCGCCACCATCACCAACATCGCCATCATCATCACCATCATCATCGTCACCATTATCAACATTATCGCCATCATCGCCACCATCGCCACCATCATCGTCACCATCATCGCCATCATCGTCGCCATCATCGCCACCATCACCACCATCATCACCATCATCACCATCAGCACCATCATCGCCATCATCATCGTCATAATCGTCGTCGTCAACAACAACAGTATCACCATCAGCACCATCATCGCCATCATCGTCATCACCATCGTCATAATCGTCGTCGTTAACAACAACAGTATCACCATCAGCACCATCATCGCCATCATCGTCATCACCATCGTCATAATCGTCGTCGTTAACAACAACAGTATCACCATCAGCACCATCATCGTCATCATCGTCATCACCATCGTCATCATCATCGCCATCAGCACCATCATCGTCATCAGCACCATCATCGCCATCATCGCCACCATCACCACCATCATCATCGCCATCATCACCATCATCACCATCAGCACCATCATCGCCATCATCGTCATCACCATCGTCATAATCGTCGTCGTCAACAACAACAGTATCATTTCGATTTAAAGCTTTCGTGACTGCAGGGATTCATCTTCTTGGTTCTTTCGGTAAAGTCACGTAGAATGGAAATAATAAAATAATAAAAATAAAACGTGATAAAATAACTCTCACGACGTTTCGGCCACAACGCAAGCAGCCGTCCTCAGGTGGAGAGCAGGTCTGTTGAGTAGACAAAGTCTAGACAGAGTCTACTCGACAGACCTGCTCTCCACCTGAGGACGGCTGCTTGCGTTGTGGCCGAAACGTCGTGAGAATTATTTTATTATGTTTTATTTTTATTATTTTATTATTTCCATTCTACGTGACTTTACCGAAAGAACCAAGAAGAACAACAGTATCAGCAAGTTGCAGAACTATCCAGAGCATAATCACCACCCTGCTGGACCCCCCCACCCCTGCCCCCCCCTCTCCCCCCGGTAGATCGAGCAGGATGACAACGTGAAGATCGTGAAGCAGGGAGCGGTGCACAAGATCACCATCAAGAACACGCAGGACAAGAACATGGGCCGCTACACCTTCACTGCCAAGGGGGTCAAGACGGAGGGAAACCTCAACGTTGCCGGTATGGGAGAGGGGCTGGAGGGGGGGCCTATTGCTCGTAAGGGGGCCTATAGCACGCAGCGTAACAATGAGACAATGCTGCTGCTGAGTTACAAGACGTTCTGTGGGTTAACCCATCATCCAACCTCTTCCACCTCCACTCCCTTCCCCTTCTTTCCCTCCACCCTCCTCCACCTCCTCCACCGTCCCCCTCCCCCTTCTCCCCTCCTCGCTCCTCCACCCCAACCCGGCCTCCTCCACCTCCTCCTCACTCATCATCCTCAAACTTTCTCCCTCCCCCTTCTTTCCCTCCCACCTCCCCACGCGTTCACCTGCCTTCCCCTCTCCTCCCCACCTCTTCTTCTCTCCCCTACCATCACCCCTGTTTATATCTCCCTCCTTCAACCTCCTCGCCCTCCCCCTTCTTCCCTTCCTTCCTACTCCCTCCTCCTCCTCGCTCCTCCATCTCCTCCCACCTCCCCACGTGTTTTCCCACCTTCCCCCCCCCCACACCGCCCCCCCCACCCCAGACCCACCCGAGATCGACGCGGACCTGCTGGAGCGCCTGATGCGCGAGCCCATCACGGTGCGTGCGGGCCAGACGGCGCTCATTGACATCGCGTTCACGGGCAAGCCGGTGCCCAAGATCACGTGGCTCAAGGACGGCCTGGAGGTGGAGGAGGACGCCCGCACCACGCTCCACCGCACCTCCTCGCAGACCTCCTTCTGCCGCGCCAACTGTCAGCGCGAGGACAGCGGCGTGGTGACGCTGCGACTCAAGAGTCCCTGCGGCTCTGTCAGCGTGGACATGCAGCTCAACGTCATCGGTGAGATCTAGGGACGCTAAGTCGAGACACCCACTGGGGTGGAGGTGGTCGTGGTGGAGGTGGTGGTGGAGTAGGTAATGGTGATGGTGGTAGTGGTGGAGGTGGTGAAGGTTGTGCTTATGTTGCTGCTGGTGCTGGTTATGGTGATGGTGGTAGTGTAGGAGGTGGTGGTCAGTCAGCAAACCCATGGCACCAGCTTAGTCTGGCCATAGACCTCCTGTTAGCGAGCCTTAAACACTTCACGTGGCCTCAAAGTCCACCTGGCCTGGCATAGGCGCCGTGGTGATGTCACCGTCACTTGTGGCGAATAACGGGTGTTGGTATTGGTGGTTATGGTGCTGGTGGTGGTTACGGTGGTGGTTCTGGAGGGGGTTGTCAATGAACTGCCATTGCTTAATAAACAACTTAGAGTGGGCGACCACGGAACGGAGCGGGGGCGCTCCTCCATACTTCCTCCGCTCCTCCTCCGTTACTACTCCGCTAATCCTCCACTCCTCCGCATGATAAGCCACTTCGTTGAGCTATTATTTGTGTCGCTTTTGAAAAAGAGCAACACAGTTTAGTAGTGGGAGCTTAATTGTTTTATAGTTTAACAGTTTTCATAGTCTTTAGTTGTTTATAGTTTGTATAGTTCATGTTTTTTTTATAGTTAATAGATTTATTGTTTAATGTTTTATAGTTTAATTGTGTTATAGTTTTCCTTTATATATTTTTATAGTTTAATTAAAAAAATATATAATTTTATAGCTTTTATCGTTTCATATCTTTTATCGTTTGATAGTTTTTAATTTTGTTCTATAGTTTATAGTTTTTATATTTCAGCGATTTTAATAGTTTTATGGTTTATATAGTTTTTCTAGTTCGTAGTTTTTTCTAGTTTAATAGTTATTATTTTATAGCTTTTTTCGTTTTATATCTTTTATAACTTTTAAAGTTGATAGTTTTTTTTATGTTTTATAGTTTTTGGTTATAGCTATTATAGTTCATCGTTTTTATAGTTTAATAGTTTCTTTTTATAGCTTTTATCGTTTTATCGTTTTTATAGTTCATAGTTTTTATAGATGATGGTTTGTATAGTTTATCGTTTTGATAGGTCATGTTTTTTTTTTAATAGTTTATAGTTTTACAGTTCGTAGTTTTTTTATATTTTCATAGTTTTTACGGCTTCGTTGTTTTTACACTTTAATATTTTATTTTTATCTGTCGGCGGCTGCGGCGACAGACGTGCCCAAGCCTCCGCAGGGCCCCGTGGAGTTCACTGAGCGGACAGGCCAGTGCGTGACCATGAAGTGGAAGGCACCCAAGGACAATGGCGGGCGGCCGGTCACCAGCTTCGTGGTGGAGAGGCGCCAGGTCGGTCGTTCCTCCTGGATAAAGGTGGGCGAGGTGGACAGCAGCGAGACCTCCTTCTCCTACGACAAGGTGGAGGAGGGCAAGCAGTACCAGTTCCGCATCCGCGCCGTCAACACGGAGGGGGTGAGCGAGGCGCTGGAGTCCGCCGAGGTCTACGCCGGGGAGCCCTACGGTGAGAGGGGGTGAGGTGGGGGGTGGGGGGGCTATGGAGGCCTGGCATACATCGTCGGAAATGTCAGCGGTGCGCCAAGAATGATCATCGCCACCACCAATGCTTTCATCAGCAGCACCACCACCACCTTCATCAATATCAGCAGCACCACGAACGACTGTAACCATCACCACCACTACCAAAGCCTTCATCAGCACCACCATCACCACCTACATAAATATCAACAGCACCACAATCATCAACAACAACAACAACCGCCATTCACCACTAAGTGGTGGTGACGTCACCATGGCGCTTGTGCCACGCTATGTGAAGTGTTGAACACCCGCTGGCAGGAGGTCGCGGGACAGACCCAGGTGCCACAGGTCGACTGACTGAGATAACTGGTTGATGCACCACCTGTGCCCACTACTGTGTCAACCACAATCATCACTACCATCACCACCTTCATCAAAAACACCACCACCATCATAATCATCACCACCATCACCACCACTGCCACCACCTTCATCACATTCACCATCACCACGAAGTTGTTGTCCCACACCTTTGGGTCTTCACTGCTGTGCGTTGAAACCTCCCCCCACCCCCTCCTCAGTGCCCCCGGGGTCCCCCTCTGCCCCCGTCGTGAGCAACGTCACCAAAAGCTCGGTGACGCTCAGCTGGCAGCCTCCGCAGAGCGACGGCGGGTCGGCCATCTTGGGATACATGGTGGAGCGCAGGAAGAAGGGCAGCTCCCTTTGGGTGCCCGTCAACACGCAGCTCGTGCAGGGTACACGGAGTGGCGAGGGGGACACGCGGGGAGACACACGGGGACACACACGAAGACACCGGGGACAAGGAGAGACACACGGGGACATGCGGGGTGACACGTGGGGAGACGCGGGGACACGCGGAGGAACATGCGGGGGGGCATGTGGAGACATGCGGGAACACGCGGGGAGATGCACGGGGACACGTGGGGACACGCGGAGACACACAAAGACACACGGGAGACATGCGGGGAGACACACGGAGACATGGGGACAAGGGGAGACACACCGGGACACGCGGGGGGACATGCGGGGAGACACACGGGGACACGGGAGGACATTCGGGGAGACACAGAATACGTGGAGACACAGAGTGACAGAGACACAGACACAGGGTTACAGAGACATGGAGACGCGGTCTGGCTGTTTGTGCCTGTCTGCGTGTAGCACAGAGTTGGGAGCGGTGGCGCAGAGGTTAGAACACCGTGCGACTAACCAGGCATAGACCCGCTTTAAGGAGGTGCTCGCGAACAGGGCTTGCCTCGATGGTAGTGTTGAGGCTACACGGGGGACCTTTGTGTGTTGTTGTGCAGGGACGGAGGTGGAGGCCGGGAAGCTGGCGGAGGATGTGGAATATGAGTTCCAGGTGACGGCCGTCAACGCGGCCGGGCCAGGGACGCCCAGCAGCACCTCGATACCTGTGCTGGCACGCGACCCCATCTGTGAGCACATGCCCACCCACCTGCTAGGTCACCCACCCAGCGACCCATTGACTCACTCACTCACCCATTCACCCACTCACCGACCCATCCACCCACTCACCCACCCTCTCACCCACTCATCCATTTACCCACTCACCCACCCATGCACCCACTCACTCTAGATTTGAAGCTTTCATGACTGCAAGGATTCATACTCTTTGTTTTTTTCGGTAAAGTCACGTCGGTTAAAAATAAAATAAATGAAAACTAAATTAAATCACGCCCGAAACGTGACCCACTCACCGATGCATCCACTCACCCACCCACTCACCCACCTACACACCGACTCACTCACCCATTCACACACTCACCAACCCATCCACTCTTTCACCTACCCACTCACCCAATCACCCACTCACCGACCCATTCATCCACTCATCAACTTTCTCACCCACCTGCTCACCTACCCATCCATTCACCCACTCACCGACCCATCCACTCAATGACTTGAATATTCATCCACTCACTCCACCACCGACCCATCCACCCACCCACTCACTCGCCCACCCCAACTCAGTCAGCCCATCCATCCACTCGACCCCCTCCAACTGTCACCCCTCCGTACCCGGCAGACCCTCCGGGCAAGCTGGAGGACCTGTGGGTGACCGAGACGACCTACTCCAGCGTCTCGCTCGCGTGGAAGCCCCCGCTGGCCGACAGCAACAGTGGCAGTGGCGGCAACAGCGAGGCACAGGGCTACGTGGTGGAGATGCGCTCCGAGGATAGCGGGGAATGGGTGCGCTGCAGCAAGGAGCTGGTGACTGGCACGCGTTTCACGGCCACGGGTCTGCGCGAGAAGGGCCGCTACTTCTTCCGTGTCAGGGCCGTGAATGAAGCCGGCGTCGGTGAGGCGAGGGAGCTGGACAAGTACGTGGTGGCCATGCCACCACCTGGTGAGACAACGACACATTTAAGGGCGTTTTTATCGGCAAACAAAAACATACTATATTATACGCTTTGGTTTTTTCGGTAAAGTCACGTACTGTATCAATTAATTTTGCTGTGACGGTGCCACCTGAAGACGGAAGCTTGTGTTGCCTCCGAAACGTCGTGATTTAATTTATTTTAATTTTATTTTTCACCTACGTGACTTTACCGAAAAAACCAAAGAGTATGGACCCTTGCAGTCACGAAAACTTCAAATCTAGAAATACTATATTATACTAATATATTATAATAATATTATAATTATCTTACCTATAAAAGTAAATTTTTACTGTGTGTGTGGATGCCTATCCTTGTAACGCTTTTAACTGATAAACTGTTGGGTTTACATATCAACAAAGTACACAGATACAAACTTTACACGCTTTCCTCTCACAGCGCAGTGGCTCTGACTTTGACATTTAGTTTGTCGGAGCGATCCTCCGCCAGCTGTAATGAGGCATCACGTCAACGCTGGGAGTGTGTGTGTTGAGTGTGTGTACGCACGCGTGTGTGTGTGTGTGTATTAGTGTGTGTGTGTCTGTCAGGAGCGGAACTGTAGCGGTTAGCGCTTCGCTACGAACCCGGCGACCCGAGTTCGATTCCCCCTCAAGCCCAATCCCATTGACGATTGGCTAATCCGCTCCTGGCCTCAGCCTAAAATGAGTACCTAGTGCGGTGCGTAAACATCGCCACTGGCCAGACAAATGCGGTCGGCCATGGTGTTGGCCACCCACCCCCTCGTTTGCCGTTCGGGCCTTCAGATGTGCTGCTCACGAACAGAACTTGCCCCGACAGTCTGTTAAAGGCTATACGGGGGATGTTGTCTTTGTGTACGCGTGTGCGTGCTCGCAATGCCGCCTCCCCTCCCCCGGGAGACACCAATATCAACAATTACTTGTATTTATATTTGTATATTTCATTATACTTGCAAATTTGCCACGCTAACATATTCTTATTTTCCTATATTTTTACAAAAAGAAGTTTAACCTTAAAACAAACTATATCTTTTTTATCTATTCATTCATTTCAATACTTTCCCCCCATTGAGACTACTTTTATTAACATCTAAATATAATTTTTATTAGCTTCTGTTCTATATATATGAAGAACGTTTAAATGTTTTGACATGGGAGTAAAGCGGGAGCTGAGCTCTTGAACACAGCTCTGGGTTTACAGGTCGAGCTATGTTCCCATCCTCACCTATGATGGCCATGAGCTTTGCGTAACGACCGATAGGATGAGATCGCGGGTACAAGGGGCCAAAATTAGGTTTCTCCGCAGAATTGCCGGGCTCACTCTCCGTGATCGGGTGAGGAGCTCAGTAATCCGGGAGAGCCTCAGAGTCGAGTCACTGCTCTGCCTCCGGATCGAGAGGAGCCAGTTGAGGTGGATCGGGCACCTGGCCAGGATGCTCCCAGTAGATTTCCCCTGGAATCTACCGGGCACTTCCCACTGGGCAAAGACCCCAGGGCTGGCCCAGGATATGCTGGCAGGACTACGTCCCTCGACTGGCCTGGGAACGCCTGGGAATTTCCCAGGAAGAGCTAGAGTCTGTGTATAGTAGTGTATAGTAGTATATAGTGTAGTAGTATATAGTAGTGTATAGTGTAGTAGTATATAGAGTAGTAGTGTATAGTAATGTATAGTGTCGAGTAATGTATAGTGTAGTAGTGTATAATGTATACTAGTGTAGTAGTGTATAGTTATGTATAGTTGTGTACAGTAGTGCATATTGTAGCAGTGTATACTAATGATAAGTAGAGTAGTTTATAATGTATAGTAATGTACTGCTGGAGTCTGTCGCCAGGGAAAGGGAGATCTGGACCGCCCTACTCAAAACGTTGCCACCGCAAACCTCAATAGGACAAGCGGACTGAGAAACGAAACGAAACGGAAATGAAAGACATGTCAAATTGTGAGAGAGGTGACCGGTGGTTACCCGTGGCGCTTTGCCTCGGTGCTGATAACTCTCCACCACCCACCCGCTCCCCGCTACCCTCCCTCCCAGCCGCTCCCAGGTTCCACCTGACCTCGCGCCACCAGAGCTACGTCTTCCTCAAGGCTGGCGAGACCCTGCGGCTGGCAGTCCGCTTCTCGGTAGGCACCACCGCTCCCTTCAATCGATTGATCGATCGCTCGCTCGCCCGTTGGTTGCAGCGACAGGGCACTCAGCTCCAGGACTTCTTTTTCCAGTACCAAGATGTTGAATGATAATACGATGGGGTCCATCTTCTTGGTTCTTTCGGTAAAGTGATGTAGAAGGGAAATAATAAAATAAGACAAATAAAACATAATACAATTATATAATATTTTATTTTATTATTATATTATATAATTTTATTATTTTATTGCTTTATTTTACTATATTATTTTATTATTTTTATTTGTATTATTTTATTATTTCCCTTCTACGTGACTTTACCGAAAGAACCAAGACGATGAATCCCTGCAATCACGAAAGCTTTCAATCGAAATTCGATGGGGATTTCATGCTTTCTGGCGTCAATACCGCGGGTGTCAAGGTGTTCATACGTGTGGTAAAAAAAGCGCCAATTAATATACTTTGTCAGTGTACGCACTCTCCTTGAAAGTGATTGGCCTGCACCAGAGACAGCCTCCTCCATGGCATTATTGTCCCAAGACTGCTAGACTAGAGGCCGCCACGAAAAGGCAAGCAGTACAAGGGCAATGCGCACACCCATGCAGTAGTAAGCTGGGGTTAAGCAGCTGCAGCGAGTTGAAGCATTTCGCCTGCAGCAAGATGTTGAATGAGAAAGCAACAACGTGATTTCTGGCCTTTCTGGCAGAAATACAGGGGGGCGTAACGATGTTCAAACACCAAACAGACGCCAATCACAGGGGCATCAAACTGACCACGTGGCCGTTTTTGAACACCGCATCGTGCTGCTTCTGCGGCTGTCTGGAACGTTCTTTTATTCTAATATGAGCAAGCCACTGGGAGGTACGATGCACTTCTACATCATCTAGATTGATGAGCTCATTTGTTTAGAACTGCTTGTGGTTCTTGTTGTGTTTAGTTTGTTGTCCTTCCCCCACCCCCACACCTCCAATTAATGTGGTTGGCTATGTACGGGGGGGAAAGAGGTTCAATATTACACACACTACATCGTACACTACACTATGCATTACACTAAGATCAGCACACACAGTTGATAACTGCCCCTTGACCCTGATGCTACACCCCACCCTCCCTTCCCACCTGCAGGGCATCCCCACGCCCACGGTAACCTGGCAGAAGAACACGCTGGCACTGCCTGACCGCGCCAACGTGTCGACGGAGGGTGGCAGCACCCACATGGTGATCTCCAGCGCGGACCGCTCCGACTCGGGCATCTACAGCGTCAATCTGGCCAACGAGGCCGGCTCCGAGACCATGAAGATCCGCGTCACGGTCGCGGGTGAGCATCATCGCGCTGACGAGCGTCGCACCGAGCACTCACACACTCACTCACTCGCTATTTCACTCACTCACTCAGGCATGCACCCACTCACTCACACACTCACTGGCCCACTCACTGACACACTCACTCAGTCACTCACTCGTTTGCACATTCACTCACTCACTCACTCGCTATTTCACTCACTTACTCAAGCACTCACTCACTCGCTCACTTGCTCAATCACTCACACACGCACCCACTCACTCACACACTCACTGGCCCACTCACTGACACACTAACTCACTCATTCACTCACTCGTTTGCACATTCACTCACTTACTCACTCGTTATTTCACTCACTTACTCAAGCACTCACTCACTCGCTCACTTGCTCACTCACTCACACACGCAACCCACTCACTCACACACTAACTGGCCCACTCACTGACACACTCACTCAGTCACTCACGCGCTTGCATATTCACTCACTCACACTCACTCACTGACACTTACTCATTCGCTCGCATACACCCCAAACTCACACACTCGCTCACTCACTCGCTCACGCACTCCCCCACTCACTCACCTACTCTCTCACTGACACGCACTCACACACTCACCCACCCACCCACTTGCTCGCTTGCTCAATCACTCTCTCACGCCCACACCCACTTACTCGCTCACTCACGCATTCACTCACGTATTCACCCATTCACTCACTTACTCACTCATGCATCTACCCACTCACTCACTCACTCACCCACTCAAACACTCATGTGCTTACTCACTCACTCACGCACCCATTCACTCACCAACTCACCGACCCACTCAAACACTCATCTGCTCACCTACCCACTCACACACTCATCCATTCACTCACTCACCCGCTCACTCAAACACTCACCCACTCATCCACTCATCTACCCACTCACACACTCACTCATACATTCACCCATTCACTCACTCACCCACCCACTCAAACACTCATCCGCTCCTCCACCCTCTCGCCAACTCACTCCCTCACCCATTCATCCACCCACCTACCCACTCAACCATTCACCGACCCGCTCCCCCGCTCACACACGCGCTGACTGGCCCGCTCACCCACCCACCCACACACTCCTCACACACTCACTCAATCGCCCACTCATCCACCGCGGAATTCGTTAGAGATGAGAAGAAGGAGGTAGGAGAGTTCGCAGAACCTATTCCACAGAAACAAGCAATGAACGCTCTTCCGCTACAACCACTCGAACCGAGCCATTGATGCTTTGATATTTGCATTGCCCTCGTGCTGTTCGTCTCACGGCGTCGTTCACTGGTCTAACACCGGTGAGACACGGCTGGCGTAGCTCTGGTGTACGCCAATCAGTCCCAAGGACGATGCGTGCATCATTACAATCACAGAATGTTGGTTTTCATGCACCAAAAGCACGATTTGTGGATCATGCAGACTTGATGACGATGCCTTTTAGTGACGATAGGTGGATCTGTTTGGTGTTCGAACATCCTAACACCTCCTGCATTCATGCCAGAAAGGCTGAAGCCTGATGTTGTATCACTCAACATCTTGATACTTGAAAATGAATTTCTTTAGAACCACTTGTTATTGTTTAGTGTTGTTGCCCTTTCCCCACACGTCCGATTGACGTGGTTAGCCACATACGGTGCGAACGAAGTTCCACGTACGCACACGGACAAAAGAATCCCATGGCTACAACTGGCTCAAGCCGCGCTATGAATGCTTTGTTGTGTGCATTTTCCTTGTACCTGCCGCATGCCTCATCTCCGTCTCACTGACCGTCCCGTGTGTCCCCGTGCGTCCCCGTGTGTCCCCGTGTGTCCCCGTGTGTCCCACATCCCTTCGACTTCCCCCCCCGCCCATCCCCACAACCAACTGGCCAGACGTTCCCCGTCCTCCGGGCGAGATCACCCTGGCGGAGGAGATCAGCCAGACGGTGACGCTCACATGGGAGCCGTCGCCGGACGACCTCCCAGAGGAGCGTGTCTACTACGTGGTGATGAAGCGTGACTCGAGCACCATGAGCTGGTTCATCCTGTCGGACCGCGTGGCTCACACGCGCTACACCGTCACCAACCTCGTGCCGGGCCGCAAGTATTTCTTCCGCGTGATGGCGCGCAACGACCTCGGCGTGAGCCAGCCCACCGACTGCAAGGATGCGTGGCAGGTGCCGAAGCAGAAGAGTGAGTCCTGCGTCACCGTGCGCGTGCGTCGATGTGTCTGTGTGTGTGGTGGGTACGTAGGTGTGTGTCACTGTGTGTGTGTGAAGGTGTGTGTGCGCGTGTGGAGGAGGCTCAATCTTGATTTGAAGCTTTCGTGACTGCAGGAATCCATACTCTTTGGTTCTTTCGGTAAAGTCACCTAGGTAGAAAATAAAATAAATCACGACGTTTCGGGTGCAACACAAGCGTCCGTCATCAGGTGGGGAAGCATGGTCTGCTGGAGACGTGACTTTACCGAAAGAACCAAAGAGTGTGGAGGAGGCTCGTGAAGGATGCTGCTACTGGGCAGTTGGAGGCAGTCGCCCCTCCAGCAACAACTGAGGATAGAGGAGCGACGCTCACAACAACGAGCAAGGCGCCGGGCGGCTAAAACGCAGCAAGATGGCACAATAGGGGTTACATTTGGTGCATCTACCGGTCATCTCAGTCAGCCAACCCATGGCACCTGCTGGGTCTGTCCCGAGACCTCCTGTCAGCGAGCCTTCGAGACTTCACGTAGCCTCAAAGTGCACCTGGCCTGGCACAGGCACCGTGGTGACATCACCGTCACTTAGTGGTGAATGGCGTGGTATTGGTTTTGGTGAAACTTTGTGTGTGTGTGTCACTTTGTGTGTCACCGTGCGTGTGTCACTGTGTGTGCATAGGTGTGTGTGTAGGGCGTGTGTCACTGTGTTTGTTACTGTGTGTGTGTCCCTGTGTGTGTCACCGTGTGTGTGTCACTGTGTGTGGGTTTGTAGGTGTGTCACTGTGTGTATATGTAGGTGCGTGTGTGTCACTGTGTGTGTGTCACTGTGTGTGTGAAGGAGCAGGTATGCGTGTGTGTGTCACTGCGTCTGTCACTGTGCGTGTATCACTGTGTTTGTCACTGTGTGTGTGTCACCGTGTGTGTGTCACTGTGTGTGGGTTTGTAGGTGTGTCACTGTATGTATATGTAGGTGCGTGTCACTGTGGGGAGCGGTAGTGTAGCGGTTAGCACGCTGTGCTACAAACCTGGTGACCCGAATTTGATTCCAGCTCATGGCCTACATCAGTGACGATTATCTGAACCGGTCCTGGGCCTCCCCTAAGTCGACTCAGCCTCAAATGAGTACCTGGAAGACAAAGGAGGCCTTGGCGTGGTGCTAGCCACCCACCCCCTCGTGTTCCACAGTGCCGGCCTTCATAGGTGCTCGCTTACAGCACTTGCCCCTACAGTCTGTTAAGGCTATACGGGAAACTTTGGTGGGTAATCGGCGGGTAAATAATTGAGTGAGATGATGAGTGAGTGAGTTAGCTGAAGTTTCAAGTGGATATCAAACAGCAAGTGCGTCCCTGTGTGAGTCTATGGTTCTCTGTGTGAGTCTGTGGGTCTCTGTGTGAGTCTGTGGGTCTCTGTGTGAGTGTGCAGGTGCTTGCTAACAGCACTTGCCCCAACAGTCTGTTAAGGCTATACGGGGGATTTTTGTATTTGTCTTTGTATGCGTGCGTAGTTGTGACACTGTGTGTGCCAGATGGGGGGGGCACAGCACAGGTGGTGCATCTCGGTCATCTCGGTCATTGTGGGACAAGAGTCAATCATTGCCCTCTATACTAATTGGCCTATACCACCTTAACATGTAGAGGACTGCAGATCTTGGGGCAAAGGTTTATTATTGCCGGCTCTCTCCATATATAACACCTTTAATAACGTATTCTCGCCACCGCCCCCCCCCCCCCCCCGTTGCTATCATCACCGCCATGATCTTTGCCATCATCGCCATTGCCGCCATCATCTTCGCCATCATCACCGCCATCATCTTCGCCATTGTCCACGCCCTCATCAACGCCATCATCATCGCCACCATCATCTTCGCCATCATCGCCGCCATCATCTTCGCCATCATCTTCACGATCGTCGCCGCCCTCATCAACGCCATCATCTTCGCCATCATCGCCGCCATCATCTTCGCCATCATCTTCGCCGCCATCGTCGCCAACATCTTCGCCATCATCAAATTCTATCATCTTCACATCATCGCCGACATCATCTTTGCCATCATCTTCTCCATCATCGCCGCCATCATCTTCACCATCATCTTCTCCATCATCTTCGCCATCATCACCGCCATCATCGCCGCCATTATCTTCGCCATCATCTTCGCCATCATCTTCTCCATCATCGCCGTCATCGCCGCCGCAATCATCATCACCATTATCCACCGCGGCGGCGGCGGCCAGACCTTTTCGAGGTCAAACTCAACCAGTACCAGGACAAGGAGCGTGAATTCGCGCCCGAGTTCGTGCTGCCCCTCAAGGACCACGTGGCTCCGCCGGGCAACGATGTCAAGATGAGCTGCGCAGTCAGCGGCAACCCGCGGCCGCGCGTCGCGTGGCTGTGTGACGGCGAGCCGGTGAGCGAGACATCCAATGTGTGGTGCAGCGACACGTACGGCGTGTGCTCGCTGCACGTGGCGCTCGCCACCGCCAAGGACAGCGGCGTCTACTCGGCGGTCGCCTCCAACCACCTCGGGGAGGCGTCGTGCTCGGGCAAGCTCGCCGTGACTGGTGAGTGGCGGTGGCTGGTGAGTGAGTGGTGAGTGACTGGTGAGTGGCAGACCCAGGTGCCACGGGTCGACTGACCGAGATGTCCGAGATGACTGGCTGATGCACCACCTGTGCCCCCTACTGTACCAACTTGCTGTGCTTTAGCCACCCGGCGCTCCGCTCGTTGTTGTGAGCGTCGCTCCTCCGCCCTCCGTTGTTGTTGGAGGGCGACTGCCTCCAACTGCCCAGTAGCGTCCTTCACGAGCCTCCTCCACTGAGGCCGATTTTGACACCGCTGGTACCAGTCATCGGCAAGTCCACTCAGCTCCACGTCCTCCTGTACCACATCACTCCATCTCTTCTCTAGCCCGTGCCGCGCCTGTTTAGCCCCCTCGATCCGGCCGAACACAGACACACACACACAGACAAAGATGCCCCCTGTAGCCTAAACAGAATGTAGGAGCATGTGCTGTTAGCGAGTGGCACCTACGAAGGCCCGCACGGCACACGAGGGGGTGGGTGGCCAGCACCACGCCCGGCCGCCTTTGTCTTCCCAGTGACGACGTTGGCCGTGGGCGGGAATCGAACTCTGGTGGTTCGGATTCTTAGCGCAGCACGCTACACCCGCTATACTGCACTAGGGGGCCGTCCATGAATGACGTCACGCACCTAGGGGGTAGGGGGGGTCAGACATTTGTGACGATGTGTGACGAGGGGGGGGGGGTTTGAGAAATGCGACGTCACATCAAAATGCGCAACTTTAAATGAATATAGACAACACGTTCTACTTAATTAAATAGACTTTTTAATAAATGTTTTCTCCGACAACATCAGAGTGCAGCGCCACATTAAATACGCACTACAATGACAATAGTTTAAAGTTATTTGAAGCATGTTTTATTTTTTTTTTTGGGCGGGGGGGCAGAGCTTTGTGACGTCATATTTGAGGGGGGGTCTGACTTTTTGTAACGCCGTGTGACGATGGGGGGGGGGTCAAAAATCGTCCAAAATCGCGTGGCGTCATTTACGGACGGCCCCCTATGAAGACAAAGATCCCCCGTATAGCCTTAACAGAATATTGGTGTAAAGAGCGTTTAGCGAGTAGCAGCACCTATGAAGGCCATTGCCATACGAGAAGGGGTGGGTGGTCAGCACCACGCCAGGCTGTATTTGTCTCCCTAGTAGCGATCTTTACACACCGCACCAGGGCTATTCATTTCAGGCACGACACTCACACACGAACGCACCCACACTCACTCATACACAAAGACAAAGTTCCACCGTATAGCCTCGACACACGCGTACATACGCAACACACACGCAGACACAAATACCAACACCCGCCATTCGCCACTAAGTGACGGTGACGTCACCACGGCGCTTGTGCCAGGCCACGTGCACTTTGAGGCTGCCACGTGGAAGTGTCGAAGGCTCTCGCTGCTGAGAGGAGTTTTTACTTATTTATTTTTAGTTAATTTATTAGTTATAGCCATGTGAGCCATTCGGCTCTTGAATCGGGTGCAACCGCAACAAACACAAAACAAAAACATGAACAAGAAAACATCTTAAAGTGACGATGTGCAAACAGAAAATCCAAGAAAAAAGACAGCAAAATAAGGAAGTCACGGGACAGACCCAGCAGGTTCCATGGGTTGCCGGACTGAGATGACCGGTAAATGCACCACCAGCTGTACCCCCCCCCCCCGACTCTGCCAACTCTCACCCTCACTTACTCACACACAAAGACAAAGATCCCCCGTATAGCCTCAACACACGTGTACATACGCACGCACGCATCGTTCGTTCGTATCAACGGATCTCTAACCCCCCCCCCCCCATCCGTTGCCCCCCCCCCCCCCTCTCTTGCAGGAGAAAACTAACGGCGAGAAGGGATGGGGGCGACGGCCCTTCCCCGATCGTCGACCGCCCAATCGTCGCAGCCCAAAAGCCGTCTTCTTCCCCCTGTCCCCCATCTCTTTAGAACGTCCGGTCGATGGGTTGGGTGGTGGGGTGGTCGCTCGATCGTGTCGCGGCCTTCGTTTGGGTCCGACGGTTCGCACCCCCCCCCCACCGCGCTCCCCCCCCCCCTCTCCCCCCCCCCCCCCCGCCGGGATGCCGTCACCCTCCGTCGCCGCCTGGTACGAAGGAGGTTGTCACGGGGTCGGCTGCTTCTAGCTACGACTTATTTTCGTTTGGGCTGGGTGTGGATGCCCCCCGCCACTGATGTGCCCTGTGGCTCTTTTGACTTTTCAGGGGGCCGTCCATAATTGACGTCACGCACCTAGAGGGGGGTGCGGGGGGGGGTCAGACATTTGTGACGATGTGTGACGAGGAGCGGGGGGGGGTGGTGTTTGCGAAATGTGACGTCGCATCAAAATGCGCAACTTTAAATAAATATAGACAACAGGTTCTACTTAATTAAATCGACTTTTGAGCAATGTTTTCTCCTACAACATCAGAGTGCAGCGCCACATTAAATACGCACTACAATGAGAATAGTTTAAAGCGATTTGAAGCATGTTTTACTTTTTTGTTTGTGGGGGGGGGGCAGAGCTTTGTGACGTCATATTTGAGGGGGGGGTCTTACTTTTTGTGACGCCGTGTGACGAGGGGTGGGTCAAAAATCGTCACAAAATTACGTGACGTCATCTATGGACGGCCCCGGCTATCGCAAATGGTAGCGGCTCAACCGAGTGGCTGATATCATCGTCGTCATCACGTGGACATTCCTTGCAGCAGACAAATAACTCTTAAACGCGTGGCGACGTCGCTTCTAAACGTGGAGTGGAAATAACTTAAGGACCCAGAGAAATATCCACGCGAACTACGGGGAGAGAGTGATAGAAATATACAGCAGGCGTCAGGGTCGGGATCGAACCCACAGCCTCCTGTATACAAGGGGAGGTAGTCAACGTCTCCTAGCCATTGTGATGATGATGATGAGAGAGAGAGAAATGTAGAGCAAGTGTCAGGGTCGGGATCGAACCCACAGCCTCCTGTATACCTGGCGAGGTAGTAAACATCTCCTAGCCACCGTGATGATGATGAGAGAGAGAAAGAGAAATGCAGCAGCAGGCGTCAGGGTCGGGATCGAACCCACAACCTCCTGTATACCAGGCGAGGTAGTCAACATCTCCTAGCCACCGTGATGATGATGAGAGAGAGAAAGAGAAATGCAGCAGCAGGCGTCAGGGTCGGGATCGAACCCACAACCTCCTGTATACCAGGCGAGGTAGTCAACATCTCCTAGCCACCGTGATGATGATGAGAGAGAGAAGGAGAAATACAGCAGCAGGCGTCAGGGTCGGGAT
Organism: Lampetra fluviatilis; assembly: GCF_964198595.1. Classification (NCBI taxonomy): domain Eukaryota; kingdom Metazoa; phylum Chordata; class Hyperoartia; order Petromyzontiformes; family Petromyzontidae; genus Lampetra; species Lampetra fluviatilis. Next base: position 4,874,378 of record NC_136322.1, on the reverse strand, counting down.
CGAACCCACAACCTCATGTATACCAGGCGAGGTAGTCAACATCACCAACCCCACCATTACCCGAATCCTTATCATGACCCCTATCACTTCCCCTATCACAACCCCAACCCTGTGGTCGAGTGGATTTCTTTTCTGGGTCCTCCGGTTTTCCCCTCCACATTCAGAACCAACGTCACCACGCGTCTATAGTATTCGGCTGCTGCTTGACATCTCCACGTGATGACGATGATGATATCGGCTAAATCGTTAAGCTATCATTTGTGAAAGTCAGGCCCTTTTTGAAAAGCAGCTACACAGCTTAGTAGTGGGCCTTACCTGGTCAAATAAAAAAAGTTCATTTAGTTATTACCTTGGGCCGGTGCTGCAAAGGGTTAGAGGGTTTAGGTTAGAGCCTGGTCAAGGTTAGAGTCTAGCACCCATGTGCATGTGGGAGTTTGCATATCACATGGGGAGTTGTGGTGCAGTGGTTAACGCGCTGCGCTACGAACCAGGCCTGCCGAGTTCAATTCCCTTCCACGGCCGCCACCAACCACGGTTGTGATTATCTGTACCGGGTCCTGGCCCTCCCTTAGGTCGTCTCAGCCTCAAATTAGTGCCTGGTGCGTAGTAAACATCGTCATCACTGGGGGAGACAAAGGCGGCAGGGCGTAGTGCTGGCCACCCACCACACCTTGTGTGCCACAGTGCCGGTCGCCTTCATAGGTGCTGCTACTCGCTAATAACAGCACTTGCCCCGACATTCTGTTAAGAGGCTATACGGGGTGGGCGGCGGAGTGGATCTTTCCTTTTGTGTGCATCACTTTGGGAGCGGTTGTGCAGTATGGAGCATATTCTTAGATTTTTTCGGTAAAGTCACGTAGGTTAAACATTAAAATTAATAAAAGTAAGATAAAAAATAAAATACAAATCACGACGTTTCGGAGGCAACACAAGCTTCCGTCTTCAGGTGGAACCGTCACAGCACGACAGCTGTATCAAGTAAGAGAAATTCCAAGAAAACAGTCCTTGTATATATACTGGTTGAGGGTGGGAGGAGCCAAGGTGGGCCCTGAATATTATTTTTGTGAGGTTCGGTGCGGCTGAAGCACGCTCCTCCCACCCTCAACCAGTATATATGCAAGGACTGTTTTCTTGGAATTTATCTTACTTGATACAGCAATCGTGCTGTGACGGTTCCACCTGAAGACGGAAGCTTGTGTTGCCTCCGAAAAGTCGTGATTTTTATTTTATTTTTTATTTTATTTTTATTAATTTTACATTTTTACCTACGTGACTTTACCGAAAAAACCTAATAATATGAATCCTTGCAGTCACGAAAGCTTCAAATCTAGAATCAATATAGAGCAAGTCCACTGGAGCCCCGAGTTTGCATCCCGGCTCGATTCCCGAAGGACAACTAGGGCAGTGGAGAGCAGCGAACATCTTAACCGGCCCCGGAGGCATTCCCCCCCGAGATCGGCGTCAGGGTCAGGATCGAACCCACGACCTCCTGTCTACCAAGCGAGGTAGTCAACATCTCCTAGCCACACACAAATATACAGCAGCAGGCATCTTCAGGGTCGGGATCGAAACCATGACCTCCTGCGTACCAGGCGAGGTAGTCAACATCTCCCAGCCGCACACAAATATACAGCAGCAGGCATCGTCAGGGTCGGGATCGAACCCACGACCTCCTGTGTACCAGGCGAGGTAGTTAACATCTCCCAGCCACACACAAAAATACAGCAGCAGGCATCGTCAGGGTCGGGATCGAACGCACGAATTTCTGCGTCCCAGGTGAGGTAGTTCACATCTCCTCGCCACCGTGGCGAGATGTTAACTAGCGACCGCTGGGATTCGAACTGCGATGCCTCTGTGTGTGTGTGTGTGGGGTGGGGGAGTGGTGGCGCAGTGGTTAGCACGCCGCGCTATTGAACCCGCTCGCTCAAGTTCGATCCCCGCTCACGGCCACTACCGACATCAGTGATAGCGCTTATCTGAACCGCTCCTTGGGACTCCCCTAGGTCGACTCGGCCTCAAACGAGCACCTGGTGCGTTCGGCGGTGGTGGTGGTGTTTAGTAAACATCGTCATCACTGGGGAGAGACAAAGGCGGCCGGACGTGGTTGTTCATCACTTCCCGCACGCCGATTCACCGCGCGTGCCACCGTGCCGTTCTGCGTCGGGTGGTGCTCGCTCGCGGCACTTGCCCCACAGGAAAGTTGAGGCTATACCGATGAGGGGGGTAGAGCTTTGCCTTTGTTATGCAGCATTAAAATTGAACGTGAAAATGTAAGCGCGTGTCGGTGCGTTTGTTGTTTCCAGGACGCCATTCACCCGGCAATGATTGATTGTTGACGATGATGATGATGGTGATGACACCCAATGCGACGATTGCATAGCTGTCAACCCACGTGGTTTACCCCGTATTCTTGTACATTGAGGTCCATGCGGCGTACAGCCGTTTGTGATGGGACTTTGTAGGATGAACGCTGAGGTTTATAAGGGGCACTAGGTGACCGTTAAGGTCTGAATTGGTCTCTGATAAGGGAGGGCACTACTATACACTACACTATACACTACACTATACACGACACTATACACTGCACTACTATACACCAGAGGTGTGGACTCGAGTCATGTGACTTGGACTCGAGTCAGACTCGAGTCATGAATTTGATGACTTGCGACTCGACTTGGACTTGCATAACAATGACTTTGTCCCACCTCTGAGGTGTGGACTCGAGTCATGTGACTTGGACTCGAGTCAGACTCGAGTCATGAATTTGATGACTTGCGACTCGACTTGGACTTGCATAACAATGACTTTGTCCCACCTCTGAGGTGTGGACTCGAGTCATGTGACTTGGACTCGAGTCAGACTCGAGTCATGAATTTGATGACTTGCGACTCGACTTGGACTTGCATAACAATGACTTTGTCCCACCTCTGCTATACACTACACTATAGACTACACTATACACTACACTATACACGACACTATACACTGCACTACTATACACTACACTATAGACTACACTATACACTACACTATACACGACACTATACACGACACTATACACTACACTATACACTGCACTACTACACTATACACTACACTATACACTACACTACTATACATTACACTGTACACTACACTATACACTACACTATACACTACTATACACTACTATAAACTACACTATACACTACACTATACACTACACTATTATACACGACACTATACACTACACTATACACTACACTATACACTACACTATACATTACACCATACTATACCTGTCAACCCATATGGCTTACCCCGTATTCTTATACAGGGAATTGAGTTTTCAGGTCCATACGGTGTACAGCCGTTTATGATCGAACTTTGTAGGGTGAACGTTGAGATTTATAAGGGAAAATGGGTGACCATTAATTGGTCTGCAATAGGTTAGGTCACTGATACGTGGTTGACAGGTTTGCTATACACTATACATTGCACTATACACTACACTATACACTACACTACTATGCACTACAGTCGAATCCTAATGTTAATTTAAGCTGAGATATTCCTCAAAGTATGGCTTCTCGTGTGTTTTTTCAGATAATACAATCAAGCAGGGAGAGTGAGTTTGAGACAATGACAGACAGAGAGAGAGAGCAGACAGACAAGCAAACATAAAGGTGCAGGAGAGGGAGAGGATGAGCTTGGACCTCGCCCAAATCAGCCAAATGTTAATGTCATACCTAGTCAAACCCTACCAAATAGGACACTCTACTTTCAGGAGAAATGGTTTAAAGATTATACTTGGCTCTATTACATCACCTCCTTAAAGGGGGTCCTCTGTTTCTATTGTACTTGCAACACAAAAGTCTAAACTTGCGTCAAAAGCAGATTCAGCTTTTGTCAAGACTGGCTTTCAAAATAGGATGAAGGCACTGGGGAAATTTAGTGCGCATAAAGACAGCCAGTGGCACAAATTAGCTGCGATGACTCGGATTCAGGAGCCAAAACCTGTTAATGTGCAACTTTCACGTGAGCTTGAAAGACAGCGGCAACAAGCGAGTATAAATCTCATGAAGATTGTTGGGGGATGTGAAATACTTGGCACGGCAAGGTCTGGATTTTCGAGGCGTTGATAAGGAGAGTGGGAATTTCAGCCAGCTTCTAAAGTACAAGGCAGAGGGCGATGCAGAGCTGACCACCTGGCTGAAAGGTCACTTTGATTTCACCAGTCCCCAAATGCAAAACGAAATTTTGAAGCTGGTGGGCAATACAATCGTCAAATAAATTGTGTCGGAAATAACATCAATGCCAGTGGTGCAGTTCGCACCTATCATTAATGGCACCCAGGATATATCAGGAGTTGAGCAGGAGTCAATATGTTTGTGCTTTGTAGATGCAGATCTCCAACCGAAGGACGAATTCCTGGAACTCTACGAAGTGTCAACAACGACAGGGCAAAATATAGCCAAGATGGCATTTGGTGTGATGATGCGTCTAGGCCAGGGGTCGGCAACCAAAATAACAAGAAGAGCCATTTCTTTCCAATTCGGTACAAAATTCAGTATTTCAAGAGCCGCAATGCATCTATGTACATACTGTACATACGTACATATCGTCAAGATGCAGCCCGCAAAGAGCCGCATGCGGCTCCGGAGCCGTAGGTTGCCGACCCCTGGTCTAGGCCTTCCTCCGTCCCAACTTCGAGGACAAAGCTATGACGGTGCCACAAATATGGCTGGACGATTGCAGGGGGTGCAAGCCATTTGAAGGAAAGAACAACCGCTGGCGATGTATTGTCGCTGTGGTCCACACTGCGTGAACTTAGTTACGCATGCTGCCTGTGTAGCCTCTCCACTAGTAAGATAACACTGGTCAACAAAAAAAATTCTGGCCAGAACTTTTGCAGCTGTTTTAGACTAATTTCAGGGTGCTGATTCCAAATCTGATCTCATATTTGCTCTATCACATCTCATTTTATGCTATCGGCATACCCCATTTTCATTGATTTTACCCGAAATTATCTTTGTCACTTATGATTGCAAGTTGTTGCGAGTCAGTGACTGCTTTAGTGTTAAAATATGGTGCTGTGTTTTTAGGATAATTTTCTTCCGCAGTTTTTATTGAAAATGCAATATTTGATATCTCAAAAACCTGATGTGATAGACAAAAACTGATGCCAGATTTGGAATCAGAACCCCAAAATTACCTTAAAACCGTTGGAATACCTTATGCCAGAAAAAGTGTGTTGACCAGTGTAATCAATGGATCTGGTGCATTAATTGGGGGGCGTCTTTAATCAATCTGGCAAGTTCAAGGTGATTTTCCAGGAAATCGCAAAATTAGAGCATGGTTTCAACTCGTTGAAACCTATCTGCACCCCTGCCATCCGCTCAGTTTTCAGCCAGTATGAGTCAGTGCTGACATCCCTTGAAGAAATGGCATCGTGCAGCTCATCTGACACTTCAACTAAGGCCAATGGTCTTCATGGAACATTTCTAAAAGGGAACACTGTGCTCGGCCTTGCAATGGCTGAATACCTGATGGGGGATTTGGAGTGCCTGAACACCTCCCTGCAGCTTAGGAAACAGACTGTTTCAGGCATGTTGGAGGCTGTGAACCATGTCAAAACAAGCATGCAGGGTAAGCGAACGGAGGATCACTTTGATGTTTTGTTCGCAAAAGCAACTGCTATGGCAACAAAGTTGGACCTACAACCTATTCAGATGCCTCATATCCGCAAACCTACAGAGCGTTACACCGTTCAGGCTACGGCCCATATCCAGCCGGAGGCCCAGTCTTTGTACAGAGCCCAATTCTACAACGCCTTGGACACAGTTCATACTCAATTCATAGAGAGTGTTTGATCAAGCTGGATTCCACAAGCAGCAGCAGCTTGAAAAGAATTGCTGCTATGCGGAGACGTGGACAAGATGATGGACGAGTATCCTGAATTAAATTCAAAACTACTGCAGGTGCAACACCATGTGAGACTAGGCTCTAAGAAAAGCTGTCTCGGGTATGGACCAATCAATTTCAAGGACAGTGCATACATTATCAGAGTTGTGTTTTTGTTTTGGATTTTGACCGCAAGTGTTGTGGTTAATGCAAACATGATCCCTTGTATAAAGGTGTCAGTTTTGTTGGCAATAAAGGGTAAAAACCTACTACTATGTCTTGCTACTGGCAAAGGAGGTCTCATAATGAGCTCAGATGTTGCTAGCGTTATTAGAGAAATGGTGCCAGAGGTGAGAGGTCTCTTCAATCATGTGGAAGCTTTAGTAAGACTTCTGCTGGTCGTGCCTGGGATGAAGTTTTAGTGCCCTGAAGAGGCTTAAGGCATGGTTTAGATCTTCGAGGCTGAATAATGTGGCCCTGTGTCACGTGCACCAGAGGAGAAACTGGACAGACTGGACCTTGATGGAATATGGCAATCTTTAATGGGTGTCAACGATAAGCGCAAAAATGCCTTTTGGGCCCTTTGCTTGAAGAATGACAAGTCAAAACGCTCGTCATTGCCTGGAGAGGAGGTGAGAGGATGGGAGAGGAGAGCAGAGGAAAGGAGCAGAAATGACTGCAGAGCAGGGGAGAGGAAAAGAGATGGCTGGAGAAGAGAGTAGAAGATAGGACCAGAGAAGAGGACGAGAGAGTGGGCTGGAGAGAAGATAGGAGAGGAGTGCAGAGCAGAGCAAACGTCCCTCCTGCCCACCCAAGTTTACTTGTAAATATGTAAATAAAAGCAACAATTTGCTAAACCTTTGCCACAGAATCTGGACTTGTCTTCATCTCACAATGCATTGATGTCTGTTTTTATTATTGTGGTTATGGTCATCTCAGTCAGTCGACCCGTGGCACCTGCTGGGTCTGCCCCGTGACCTCCTTCCAGCGGGCGTTCGACACTTCACGTGGCCTCAAGGTGCACATGACGTCATCGCCACTTAGTGGCGAATAGCGATTGTTGGTTATGGTCCCTAATCTCTGTCATTACATACAATGAAACAAGATAAGATTTTTTAAAAAATACACAAAAACAGAGCAATGTAATTCAATACACTATTAGACATTATTGTAAAAAAAAAGTCCATCCCACGTGTTAGTGAATTTTTTTTATATTATACGCAGGAAATGGCAGGAAATCGTTTTCAAATTTGTTTTTTTTTCCTGGGGGGGGGGGGCCCAGACCCCCTAGAAGATTTGGTCCCCCCAATGTTGACTGCATGGCGAAGGCCTTCCACTACACTATACCATAGGGGCCGTCCATAAATGACGTCACGCGATTTTGGACGATTTTTAACCCCCCCCCCCTCGTCACACGGCGTCACAAAAGTCAGACCCCCCCCCTCAAATATGACGTCACAAACCTCTGCCCCCCCCCCCCCCCAAAAAAATAAAACATGCTTCAAATCGCTTTAAACTATTGTCATTGTAGTGCGTTGTTAATGTGGCGATGCACTCTGATGTTGTAGGAGAAAACATGTATTAAGAAGTCTATTTAATTAAGTAGAATGTGTCGTCTATATTTATTTAAAGTTGCGCATTTTGATGTGACGTCACATTTCTCAACCCCCCCCCTAGGTGCGTGACGTCATTTATGGACGGCCCCAAACCGGTTTTAACCACCCGCTTGCAGCATCTCCGTGCCTTCGTCCCAACAGTCGCAGCGTTGTGTTAGTCGCCATATACCTCGGATGTGCGTAAACCGATTTACGTCCAAGCGGTTATCGGTTACGAGTGATTACTAAAAAAAACGGTTTTAACAACCCCCTTAAGTCTCTCCCCCACGCCCCTCCTCAAATTGTCTGCGGAGTTGACCGCGACTCGCAGTACCCAGGCGAGCAGGGCGCAGCATCAACTATCGCACCAGCAGAGGGCGGTAGTCCACCACGACCAACATCGTCAGCAGAAGCAGCAGCAACAAACACATTCCTGCGGAGGGAGCTGGTAGGAACGTTGGGTTGCTCGGTCAATGGCCAGGGTCAACGGCGGCGTGGTGTATTCCGCAAATATGGCCGACTGTGAGGGCGGGCACAAGCCGGCGTGAGTAGGTTAAACGTTGAGTTTTATAAGGGCACCACGGGGTGACCAGCCCCTCACCACCCAGCCCCACCCCTCCCACCCCCCACCCAGCCCTACCCTCTCCACCCAGCCCCTCCCCACCCTCCCCACCCAGCCCCACCCCCACCCAGCCCCACCCAGCCCCTCCCCACCCACCCCTCCCCACCCAGCAATTAATTTTTATAGCAAAATATGGGGGGGCATATTTAGCATATTTTAATATTGGGGGGAGGATGTGTCCCCCCCCCCAATATCTATTATAATTACGGCCTTGGTGGGAGCCGACGAGGAGCCGTACCCCCACTGCCCTTCCAGTAGATGGCAGCAGAGCAGCAAAGAGTGTGGACTAATCTCCATCTGTCCCATCTCGCTCCCTTCCCTTCTACCCCGTGGGTGGGAGCCGACGAGTAGCCGTGCCCCCCACTCCTCTGCCAGTAGATGACAGCACAGCAGCAGAAAGTGTGGACTAATCTCCATCTGTCCCATCTCGCTCCCTTCCCTTCTACCCCGTGGGTGGGAGCCGACGAGTAGCCGTGCCCGCCACCACTCTGCCAGTAGATGGCAGCAGAGAGTGTGGACTAATCTCCATCTGTTCCATCTCGCTCCCTTCCCTTCTACCCCGTGGGTGGGAGCCGACCAGGAGCCATACCCGCCACTGCTCTGCCAGTAGATGGCAGTACAGCAGCAGAGAGGCGTTGTTCATTGTGTCGCGTGGTGCGTTCTCGCCGTGCGTCGGTGCATCTCACCGCACACAGGGCGTCTTGAGGATAGGGACCTGGGGGGCCATCCATTGAGAACGCACGCCAAAATCTGCAAAAACTTGACCCCTTTCCCCGCTCCCTGTACGCACGCGTATTTTTTACACCCCCCACCTGCGTACGTACGCCTAATGCAACCCCCGCCCCCCGCCCCCCCCGAATCCTATAGAACGGCCGATATTTAATCCACGCAGAAACGATCAAGGATTAATCATATTCACGTGTTTAAGCAAACAGATAATCCGTCGCCGGACTATCTGACTCATTTGAAGGCCAATGTAGATAAATAATAATTATCGAAGCTTCCCCCCCCCCCTCACCGTTTCATATGCGTACGTACATTGTCAGTAGACCCCCCCATACGCAAGCGTATGCATTTGGGTTAACCCCCCCACTCCCTTGCCCACCTCCATGCGTACGTACTAAATGGAACCTGGCCCCCTGAGCGAGCTGCTGGTTCAGAAACAATAGCGGAAAAAAAAGAGAGAGGGAGAGCGAGAGAGAGAGAGGGGGCAGAGAGGGGGGGGGGTTTACATAAAGCAAAGCATAAAAAAAACAAAAAAAACTAAATGATGAACGAAGCAAAGTGCCGACTACACCGAGCATCTTCTTGTTTCCTCTGATCGTAAAAAAATGGATAAAAAAATAAAGAAGAAAAAAGGAAAAATGAGCGACGGCTTTCACTCCGGCAGTTGGAGGGTGAGAAGCAGGGGTGGGGGGAGGGTGTGCAGGAGAACAACCAACACAGCAACGTGGAAACCGCCTTATCTGTGTTTGTATAAACATCGGCAGACCACCTCTTGACGTACGGGGGGAGCTCGCTGTCTCTGGGTGGAAGGTTGATCGAGCGTGGAACGCGCGGTGCGAGTTTGAGAAGGGCCCCAAGGGGTTAGTGGGGGGGGCGCACGCGATGACCCCTGACTTGCGGGGAGTCGAATTCGATTCCCGCACACGGTTGGTGATTATTGAGGGCACCCCCCCCCCACCCCCGGGTGGCAAGGAGATGTTGACTACCTCGCCTGGTGTGCACGAGGTCGTGGGTTAGAACCCGACCCTGACGATGCCCGCTGCTGCTGTATATGTGGAGTCTGCGTCTCCCTCTCTCATCATCATCACGGTGGCTAGGATATGTTAACTACCTCGCCTGGTGTGCAAGAGGTCGTGGGTTCGAACCCGACCCTGACGATGCCCGCTGCTGTTGTCTATGTGGAGTCTGCGTCTCTCTCTCTCTCATCATCATCACGGTGGCTAGGAGATGTTAACTACCTCGCCTGGTATGCAGGAGGTCGTGGGTTCGAACCCGACCCTGACGATGCCTGCTGCTGCTGTATATGTGGAGTCTGCGTCTCTCTCTCTCATCATCATCATCACGGTGGCTAGGAGATGTCGACTACCTCGCCTGGTGTGCAGGAGGTCGTGGGTTCGATCCCGACCCTGACGATGCCTGCTGCTGGAAATGTGGAGTCCGCGTCTCTCTCGCTCATCATCATCACGGTGGCTAGGAGATGTTAACTACCCCGCCTGGTATACAAGAGGCCGTGGGTTAAATCCTGACTCTGAAGCCTGCTGTTGTTTATTTGTAATTTTCGTGTATCTCTCTCCCCGTGGTCGTGTGGATTTTTGTCTCCGGGTCCTCCGGCTTTCCCCTCCACGTTAAGAATCGACATCGCCACGCGTTCGGAGTATTCGGCTGCTGCTATGCATTCTCACGCGACGATAATGATGACGATAATCAAATCGATTGAGCTGCGATCGTTCGTGGCCAGGTCGCTTCTGACAAAGAATGACTACACAGTAGCTCAGTGGAGCCTTGCCTGCTAAAAAACACATTCCTGCGGAGGGAGCTGGTAGGAACGTTGGGTTGCTCGGTCAATGGCCAGGGTCAACGGCGGCGTGGTGTATTCCGCAAATATGGCCGACTGTGAGGGCGGGCACAAGCCGGCGTGAGTAGGTTAAACGTTGAGTTTTATAAGGGCACCACGGGGTGACCAGCCCCTCCCCACTTTGCTTTCGTGAGCATGACATTGATTTCTCGATTTAAAGCTTTCGTGACTGCAGGGATTCATATTCTTGGTTCTTTCGGTAAAGTCACGTAGAAGGGAAATAATAAAATAATATAAATAAAACATAATAAAAACCCTCACGACGTTTTGGCCACAACGCAAGCAGCCCTCCTCAGGTGAAGAACAGAGCTGTCGGAAAGACAGCATCCCATGAACACCGCTAAGCTTGGCAGCGTATTTTCAGCTGGGTGGGAGGAAGAGAGCGTCGTGATAAAGGAGTTTACATATCAACAGAGGAATTTAGCATATTCATATTATTTTATAATGTTAAATTTTTATTATTTTATTATTTCCCTTCTACGTGACTTTACCGAAAGAACCAAGAATAAAGACATTGATATTTTGAAATGCACCTATTGTCAGGGAGAAAACGCGTGCATTTGCGTCATTCCTTCACAGAAAGTCCCGGTCGCAAAAACGAAGTTTGTGGGGGAACGACAGCCATTTTCCGTATTTTTGATTCATAAGCAATTCGAGAATAACACTTACTACCCGGGAAGAAAATAATCGTGTTACATAGTGAATTATTGGCCGGTGGAGGGTGTGGGGGGGGGATGTTTGCCGAGTTGGTGAATTTGAGACGGAGAGCGGTGCGCTCCTTTTGTCGAGAGCAACGAGCCGGAGCGGGTGGAGAATCGGATCCTCACCTCTCATCCTCATCCTCGCCTCTCCTCCTCGTCGCGGTTGTCGGCCCGAGCAGCTTCATGTGAGGACGAGCACCGCAGCCACCTGTTTGCGGCATAAACATCAACAACAACATCAACAACAACATCAACAACAACATCAACAACAACATCAACAACAACAACGACGTCAGCAACAGCATCATCAGCAACATCATCAGCAACAGCATCGGCAACATCATCAGCAACAGCATCATCAACAACATCAACACCACCAACATCAACAAACATCGATAGCATCAGCAGCAACATCAACAGCAACATAATCAGCAATATCAACAACATCAACAATATAAAAAAACATGAACATCAGCAACATCGACAAACATCAACACAATCAACACCATCAGCATCATCAACAAAAATCAATAACATCAACATCAACAACAACATCAACAACAACATCAACAACATCGACAAACATCGACAGACATCAACACAATCCACACCATCAACAACATCAACAAACATCAATAACATCAACATCACCAGCAACATCAGCAATAATATCATCAACAACAACGACACCAATAACATCATCAACAACATCAGCAACATATAAACAACATCATCAACAACATCAGCAACATCAACAACACTACCCTACACACTACACTATAATTGTACTTTGTTTCTTTCGGTTAAGTCACGTCTAAAGATAAAATAATAAATTAAAATAATAGTATATTACGACGTTTAATTTATTATTTTATCTTTAGACGTGACTTAACCGAAAGAAACAAAGAATAATTCCTGCAGTCACGATAGCTCCAAAATTAAGACTATAATTGTAAACGCTGTAGTGGTGTTTACTCTCCAACATACCGGCGGGATGAAGTCGTAAACGAATTGGCGTCTTGTTTACGTGATCAACCTCACTTGGCTGTGTTTGGTGGTGGAGGGTTACGACACAACATTTAGACTCACACGACCTAATCCACAGCGACTTTTAACACATTCCTGCGGAGGGAGCTGGTAGGAACGTTGGGTTGCTCGGTCAATGGCCAGGGTCAACGGCGGCGTGGTGTATTCCGCAAATATGGCCGACTGTGAGGGCGGGCACAAGCCGGCGTGAGTAGGTTAAACGTTGAGTTTTATAAGGGCACCACGGGGTGACCAACCCCTCCCCACCCAGCCCCACCCCTCCCACCCCCCACCCAGCCCCACCCTCCCCACCCAGCCCCTGCCCACCCTCCCCTCCCCACCCAGCCCGTCCCCACCCTCCCCACCCAGCCCCTCCCCACCCTCCCCTCTCCACCCAGCCCGACCCCTCCCATTTTTGGATTCACGACGGACGGACGGACACAATAATCCCCTGTGGGCTGGTGGAACCAGGTGGTTCCTACCAGTATGAATAATTTTGGTCGCAGAAAGCCGTTCGTGTTAAACAAACACAATACTCGTAAATACGATAGTAGTGCAAAGTATGGTGAAGGTGAACACATCACTTAACGAAAACACGCGAAGTAAACTCAACTATTGTTGTTATTTTACCAGGCGTAAGTCCCCAGCGAGCCGTGTAGCTTATTTTTCATCACAAATGATTGCAGCTCAACCTCGCGCTGATATCATCATCATCATGATGATGATCATCACCATATCGTCATCGCCATTATCATTATCATCATCGTCATGATTATACCACGTGGCTGATATCATCATTGCCATCATCATGATTATCATCATCATGATGATCATCACCACGTGGTTGATATCATCATCATGATGATGATCATCACCACGTGTCTGATATCATCACCATCATCATGATGATCATCATTATCATCATCATGATGATCATCACCACGTGGCTGATATCATCATCGCCATCATCATGATGATGATCATCATCACGTGGTAAAAAAAATTATAGCAGCAGCCAAATAATCGAAAAACTCTGAAGGCGTGCTTCTCGACTCGCATTTATAGGGGTCGCCGGGTTCGTTCTGCAGTAGCGCGCTAACCACTGCCCCCCTCCATCCCCCCCACCACCTCCACCCTTAACCACAACATCGCTATCTTGAGACCCGGGCGGCAGGGGCAGACGATGCGTGACGAGCCGATGGCGTGAGCGCTGCGTGAGACGACGCAGGGCTGGAGGGGGAGGAGAGGGAGGAGGGAGGGGAGGAGAATAGAAACGAGAGGTTACTGCGAGTCAAGGGGAGGGGAGGGGAGAGAGAGAGAGAGCGCTAGAGAGAGGGAACTAGAGAGCGCGAGCCGTCGGCAGACTCGGTCGGATGATCGGGCGTCACGAGCGAGCCCCGTGGCTACTTGCGGTCATGGTGACATGAGGGTGGTGTGGTCGTGTGTGTGTGTGGTGAACTTTTACCTACATTCCTCACCAGCTGCATCGTTTACTGAGCCATAATTAATTCGCCTCCATGACTGAAATATTACCTACACACCACCATCATCAACATCATCATCAGCATCGTCTGCTCGGCCATCATCAATTTGCCTCCATTATTGAGCTATTACCTACACACCATCATCATGATTTGCCTGCATTATGGAGCTATTACCTACACACCACCATCATCAACATCATCAGCATCGTCGACTGAACCATAATCAATTGCCTCCATGACTGAATTATTACCTACACACCACCACCATCAACATCATCATCAGCATCGTCTACTCGGCCATCATCAATTTGCCTCCATTATTGAGCTATTACCTACACACCACCATCATCAATTGCCTCCATTGTGGAGCTATCACCTACACACCACCATCATCAACATCATCAGCATCGTCGACTGAACCATAATCAATTGCCTCCATGACTGAACTATTACCTACACACCACCATCATCAACATCATCATCAGCAGCGTCTACTAGGCCATCATCAATTGCCTCCATTATTGAGATATTACCTACACACAGCACCACCATCAATTGCCTCCATTATGGAACTATTACCTACTCACCACCATCATCAATTGCCTCCATTATGGAGCTGTTACCTACACACCACCATCATCAACATCATCAGCAGCATCGGCTCCTGAGCCATCATCGATTCGCCTCCATTATTGCCATCATTTTATTTATTTTATTTTACCAGCCCGGCAGTGGCTCCTTTGCAAAAGCGACTCTGGCTGTCAGGAATGATAGCAGCTGAACCCAAGTGGCTGATACAATCGTCGTCATCATCATCGAGGGGTAAATGTGTAATAATGCTCGTTTGAGGCGACTTCTGGAATCCGTCTTTAATTCAACTTGTATTACAGCTTTCCTACACGCTGCTGACATGAGAGGGACAGATAGAGAGACGCACTGCCATGTGGCAACCCGGAGCCCCGCTTCCGCGTGGCCCCCTTCCTCTGTTCGTTCCCGTTCTGACCACGTGTCGTTCGTCTCCACCCCTATTTAATACCCGGGTCACGTGGTACGTTTCCGCCAATCCTCGTTAGCCTCCATGGAATATTCCAGGCCCCCTCGTAAGCTCCCGGGACCACGCCCCTGACTCATCTCCCCATTGGCTGTGGCCAAAGCCAGCAGAACCAATCCTTACAGCTGTCACCTTTCCATTACGTCAGGGCCACGCCCCTAGACTTCCTCCAAATTGGCTAAAAACTAGGACCGGCAGAGCCAATCATCATGACGAGTTGTGATACGTCAGTGAGCCGGATATATCCTCACATTACATCTGTATAGCAGCAGCCGAATACTCTGAACGCGCATTTCTAAAGGTGAAGGGGAAAAAAACCTGGAAAAACCCACGCGACCACGGAGTCGGGATCGAACCCACGACTTCCTGCTGTAGACCAGGCGAGGTAGTTAACATCTCCGGACGGGTAGAGAGAGACACGCAAACTCCAAATATACAGCAGCAGGCGTCAGGGTTGGGATCCAACCCACGACTTCCTGCGTACCAGGCGAGGGAGTTAGCATCTCCCGACGGGGAGAGAGAGACACGCAAACTCCAAATATAGAGCAGCAGGCGTCAAGGTTGGGATCGAACCCACGACTTCCTGGGTACCAGGCAAGGTAGTTAACATCTCCCGACTTGGAGAGAGAGACATGCATAATCCAAATATACAGCAGGCGTCAGGGTTGGGATCGAACCCACGACTTCCTGCGTACCAGGCGAGCTAGTTAACATCTCTCAACTTAGAGAGAGAGACACGCAAACTCCAAATATACAGCAGCAAGCGTCAGGGTTGGGATCGAACCCACTACTTCCTGCTGTAGACCAGGCGAGGTAGTTAACATCTCCCGACGGGGAGAGAGAGACACGCAAACTCCAAATATACAGCAGCAGGCGTCAGGGTTGGGATCGAACCCACGACTCCTTGCGTAGCAGGTGAGGTAGTTAACATCTCTCAACTTAGAGAGAGAGAGAGACACACAAACTCCAAATATACAGCAGCAGGCGTCAGGGTTGGGAAGGAACCCACGACTTCCTGCGTACCAGGCGAGGTAGTTAACATCTCCTAGCGAGCATGGCGGCCAATCATCAACAGCATTATCAGCATCGTCAACAGCTGCTTAGCCATCATTAAGTGTCCCATCATCATCATAACAACAATCAACAGCAGCATACTCAACAACGCCACGCGCCACCTAGGGGATGAGATAATTTGTTACTGGGTGTTGGTGGTGGCCGTGAGTGGGAATCGAATTCGGGGGGGGGGGGTGGTTGTCTCTCGGATTCTCAGCACGGCGTGGCGCTAACCGCTGCGCCACCGCCCGCCCGCCCGCACAAAAACAAAGAGAGGCACACAGAGTGCTGTCGAAATGCCAGCGTTGCAGATCCGGCATGAACCCGATTCGTCCTGATGCACGCGCTCACTGACACTCTCTCACGCACACACACAAAAGGCAACGATCTCCCCCCCCCCACCGTAGCCTTCACTCGCCTGTTGGGGCAAGTGTTGTTAAGCGAGCGCCAGACATACGCACAAAGGGAAAGATGGCCCCCGTTATGGCGCTGCCCAGAGACTCAACACTGCCCATAGACTCATCACTACACTCGAGACTCAACAATGCACATTCATTCAACACTACCCATAGACGAGCACTGCCCATAGACTCAACACTGCCCATAGACTCAACACTGCCAATAGACTCAACACTTTCCATAGACTCAACACTGCAAACTTAAACTACCCATAGACTCAACATTGTCCATAGACTCAACACTTTCCATAGACTCAACACTGCCCATAGACTCAACACTTTCCATATACTCAACACTGCAGACTTAAACTACCCATAGACTCAACACTGTCCATAGACTCAACACTTTCCATAGACTCAACACTGCCCATAGACTCAACACTTTCCATAGACTCAACACTTTCCATAGACTCAACACTGCAGACTTAAACTACCCATAGACTCAACACTGTCCATAGACTAAACAATTTCCATAGACTCAACACTGCCCATAGACTCAAAACTGCCCGTAGTCCCAACACTGGCCATAGACTCAACACTCTCCATAGACTCAACATTGCACCATAGATTCAACACTGCCCATTTCCTCAACACTGCCCATATATTAAACACTGCCGATAGACCCAACACTGCCCATATACTCAAAACTGCCCATAGACTCAACACTGCCCATATACTCAACACTGCGCCATAGACTCAACACTACACCATAGACTCAACACTGCCCCACAGACTCAACACTGCCCATAGACTCAACACTGCCCACAGACTCAACACTGCCCACAGACTCAACACTGCCCATTGACTCAGCACTACCCATAGACTCAACACTGCACCATAGATTCAACACTGCCCATAGACTCAACACTGCCCATAGACTCAACACTGCCCACAGACTCAACACTGCCCATAGACTCAACACTCCCCACAGACTCAACACTGCTCTATGGGCAGTCTTGAGTGTCACCTCATTCCTCGGCCCTTGCACTGCCCCTGCCATCGTGATCACTTCATTATCATTACCGCCGTTTAACCTCTGCCAGAGACCACATTGAGATGAGACGTTCTCTTTCTCAATATATAAATGTAAGATAAGATAACGGGAGAGGCCCCCCTTATCGAGAACCGTGCCGTGACAACGCACTTGCAGGGCTGAACTTCTACCTTTGTCGTTTTACTGCGGCCTGTAAAATTTAAATGACCCCCGCGGTTAATGGGTAGTCCACGGTTCATGTAATTCGCTGCTGCGGTTTAACTGTTAGTGCCTAATTTATTTATATATCGTGGGTTCATCTCGGTTCAACTGTTAGACACCCAGAGACTCAAATAGAGACCCAGAGACTCACGTAAAGAGCCATAGACTCACATAGAAACCCATGGACTCAACACATAAAGACCCATAGACTCACGTGGAGACCAAGAGACTCACACACAGACCCAGAAACTCACACACAGAGACCCATAGACTCACAGAAAGAGCCATAGACTCAGAAAGTTACTCAACGACTCACATAGATACCCATTGGCTCACGAAGAGAGTGATAGTCTCACACACAGAGACCCAGAGACTCACACACAAAGACCCATAGACTCACACAAAAATACCCAAAGACTCACACAGAGAACCATAGACTCACACACAGAGACCCAGAGACTCACATAGAGACCCGTAGACTCCCATAGAGACCCATAGACTCACACAAAGATACCCATAGACTCACACAAATATACCCATAGACTCACACACAGAGATCCATAGACTCACACAAAGATACCCGTAAACTCACATAGAGACCCATAGACTCACATAGAGACCCATAGAATCACACACAGATACCCAGAGAGTCACACAAAGATACCCATAGACACACACAGAGAACCATAGAATCACACACAGACACCCATAGTCTCACACAAAGATACCCATAGACTCACATAGAGACCCATAGACTCACATATATACCCATATAATCACACACAGAGACCCAGAGACTCACACACAGATACCCAGAGACTCACACACAGAGACCTATAGACTCACACAAAGATACCCATAGACTCACACACAGAGAACCATAGACTCACACACAGATACCCAGAGACTCACACACAGAGACCTATAGACTCACACAAAGATACCCATAGACTCACACACAGAGAACCATAGACTCACACACAGAGACCCAGAGACTCACATAGAGACCCGTAGACTCACATAGAGACCCATAGACTCACACAAAGATACCCGTAAACTCACATAGAGACCCATAGACTCACATAGAGACCCATAGAATCACAGAAAGAGCCATAGACTCAGAAAGTTACTCAACGACTCACATAGATACCCATTGGCTCACGAAGAGAGTGATAGTTTCACACACAGAGACCCAGAGACTCACACACAAAGACCCATAGACTCACACAAAAATACCCAAAGACTCACACAGAGAACCATAGACTCACACACAGAGACCCAGAGACTCACATAGAGACCCGTAGACTCCCATAGAGACCCATAGACTCACATAAAGATACCCATAGACTCACACAAATATACCCATAGACTCACACACAGAGATCCATAGACTCACACAAAGATACCCGTAAACTCACATAGAGACCCATAGACTCACATAGAGACCCATAGAATCACACACAGATACCCAGAGAGTCACACAAAGATACCCATAGACACACACAGAGAACCATAGAATCACACACAGACACCCATAGTCTCACACAAAGATACCCATAGACTCACATAGAGACCCATAGACTCACATATATACCCATATAATCACACACAGAGACCCAGAGACTCACACACAGATACCCAGAGACTCACACACAGAGACCTATAGACTCACACAAAGATACCCATAGACTCACACACAGAGAACCATAGACTCACACACAGATACCCAGAGACTCACACACAGAGACCTATAGACTCACACAAAGATACCCATAGACTCACACACAGAGAACCATAGACTCACACACAGAGACCCAGAGACTCACATAGAGACCCGTAGACTCACATAGAGACCCATAGACTCACACAAAGATACCCGTAAACTCACATAGAGACCCATAGACTCACATAGAGACCCATAGAATCACACACAGAGACCCAGAGAGTCACATACAGATAAACATAGACTCACACACAGAGACCTATAGACTCACACAGAGACCCATAGCCTCACACACAGAGAACCATAGACTCACGCACAGAGACCCAGAGACTCACATAGAGACCCGTAGACTCGCATAGAGACCCAGAGACTCACATACAGATACCCAGAAACTCACACACAGAGACATATAGACTCACACAGAGATACCCATAGACTCACACACAAAGACCCAGAGACTCACACACAGATACCCATAGATTCACACAAAGATGCCCGTAGACTCACATAGAGACCCATAGACTCACATAGAGACCCATAGAATCACACACAGAGACTCACACACAAAGACCTATAGACTCACACAGAGACCCATAGCCTCACACACAGAGAACCATAGACTCACACACAGAGACTTACATAGAGACCCGTAGACTCACATAAAGACCCATAGACTCACACAAAGAAACCCATAGAATCACACACAGAGACCCATAGACTCACACAAAGATACCCGTAAACTCACATAGAGACCCATAGACTCACGTAGAGACCCAGAGACTCACAAACAGATACCCAGAGACTCACACACAGAGACCTATAGACTCACACAGAGACCCATAGCCTCACACACAAAGACCCCAGAGACTCGTAAAGAGACCCCTACCTAGACTTCCGTAGAAACGCAGACTTACACAGAGACCCGCAGACAGACACAGAGACTCGTAGACACACACAGAGACTCGTAGACACACAGAGACTCGTAGACACACACAGAGACTCGTAGACACACACAGAGACTCGTAGACACACACAGAGACCCGCAGACACACACAGAGACTCGTAGATACACACAGAGACTCGTAGACACGCACAGAGTCTCGTAGATACACACAGAGACCCGCAGACACACACAGAGACTCGTAGACACACACAGAGTCTCGTAGACACACACAGAGACCCGCAGACACACACAGAGACTCATAGACACACGCGGTCCTAACCTCTAAGTGTCAGGCAGTTCGCTAGCATTGGGTCAAGCTACCCTAGCCTCTGCTGATAAGGCACTGCATGTTGAAACAAGTCCGTGCACATAAACATTTGGCATATTCTTGGTTCTTTCGGTAAAGTCACGTAGAAGGGAAATAATAAAATAATAAAAATTTAACAAAATAAAATTCTCATTTTATTATAAAATAAAATTCTCATTTTATTTTATTATGTTTTATTTTTATTATTTTATTTTTTCCCTTCTACATGACTTTACCGAAAGAGCCAAGCATATGAATCCCTGCAGTCACAAAAGCTTTACATCGAAATTTAAACATTTGGCAGTTCACTCAGCAACTGGGTCACGCGGGAGGCTCACACTGCTGATGAGACGCAGAACGTGGAAACCGGTCCAGAGTTGTTGATCGTACGCAAGCAATGCTGGTTATATTATGCATTTGTGGGATGTGTTAAAAAAAAACATCCTTCGCTGTTCGGTTCCAAGCGAGACTCAAGACGACTCAAGGCGACTTGCTGTGAAACGAGTTTTTGTTGTGACCAGGTGTGGCCATCACACGAATGATAACTGACTTGCATCCCACTGGGATTTTGGCACACAGTGTTGGTGTACGGTGCTTTTTCTGCAATATTTTGCTGTCTTTTCTTGGATTTTCTGTTTGCACTTAGTCATTCTAGATTTGAAGCTTCCGTGACTGCAAGGATTCATATTCTTAGGTTTTTTCGGTAAAGTCACGTAGGTAAAAAATTTAAATTAATACAAGTAAAATATTTTTTTTTTTACCTACGTGACTTTACCGAAAAAACCTAAGAATATGCACATAGTCACTTTAAGATGTTTTCTTGTTCATGTTTTTGTTTTTTGTTTGTTGCGGTTGCACCCGATTCAAGAGCCGAATGGCTCACAGGGCTATACCTAATAAATGAAACTTGAAAAAACTTGAAAACTTGAACTGTTCAACAAAGTGGCTGCTATCATCGTCGTCGTCGTCATCACCTGGGAGTTTAGAGGAGCAGCCGAATACTCTGAACGCGTGGTGACGCTGATTGTAAATGTGGAGGGAAAAACCCGGAGATGGACCCGGAAATAAAATCCACGCGACCACGGGGGAGATAGAGATAGAAGCAGCAGCAGGCATCGTCAGGGGGATCTAAACCACGACCTCCTGCACACCAGGCGAGGTAGTTAACATCTCCTAGCCACTGTGATGATAATGATGAGAGAGAGAGACGCAAACTCCAAATATACAGCAGCAGGCATCGTCAGTGTCGGGATCGAACCCACAACCTCCTGTAGACCAGGCGAGGTAGTTAACATCTCCTAACCACTGTGATGATAATGATGAGAGAGAGAGACGCAAACTCCAAATATACAGCAGCAGGCATCGTCAGTGTCGGGATCGAACCCATGACCTCATGTAGACCAGGCGAGGTAGTTAACATCTCCTAGCCACTGTGATGATGATGATGATGAGAGAGAGAGACGCAAACTACAAATATACAGCAGCAGGCATCGTCAGTGTCGGGATCGAACCCACAACCTCCTGTAGACCAGGCGAGGTAGTTAGCATATCCTATAGCCACTGTCATGATAATAATGATGATGAGAGAGAGAGAGAGAGACGCAAACTACAAATATACAGCAGCAGGCATCGTCAGGGCCGGGATCGAACCCACGACCTCCTGTATACCAGGCGAGGTAGTTAACATCTCCTAGCCACCGCGGAATCCGTTTCCTGAGCCCTGTACCACCGCTAACTCCGAGTTTGCCAATCGCCGACCCATAAACAGCGGTCCCAGTCACAGGTAAACAGTCCCGACGCGACGTGGCAGACAATGAATGTTGCCGGCACAGCGATGGATTCTTAAATCCATCTGTGTGGAGCTTAAAATTCGATTTAAAGCTTTCGTGACTGCAGGGATTCATCTTCTTGGTTCTTTCGGTAAAGTCACGTAGAAGGGAAATAATAAAATAATAAAATAAAACATCATAAAATACAATTCTCACGACGTTTCGGCCACAACGCAAGCAGCCGTCCTCAGGTGAAGAACAGGTCTGTCGGAAAGACAGCGTCTGATTCTTAAGACAGCGTCTGGTTCTCACGACGCTGTCTTTCCGACAGACCTGTTCTTCACCTGAGGACGGCTGCTTGCGTTGTGGCCGAAACGTCGTGAGAATTGCATTGTATTGTTTTATTTTTATTATTTTATTATTTCCCTTCTACGTGACTTTACCGAAAGAACCAAGAAGATGTGTGGAGCTTTTGAGAGCTCGCACGAGAACACGCGTACCGCGTGCATGTGTGTGTGTGTTATATATAGGCGCTGCCGCCGCTGGTCGCTACTGACAGCACTTGCCCCGAGAGTCTGTTAGAGGCTACCTGGGGGATCTTTGTCTTCGTAGCGGTGGTGCAGGCATGGGTGACGAATGTCCCAACCGGAAGTGGGCCTCGCACGAGGTCGAATCAGTCTCAAAGCAGTATACCCGGTGCGATGTGTAGGCGACATTGACACTGTGGGAGACAAAGGCGGCCATGCGGGGGTGGTGCTGCCCCCCCCCCTCCCATCACGGTGCCGCTCGCTGCTCGCAACACTTGCCCCCGTGACAGCCATGTTGAGAGGCTACACGGGGGACATTTGCTTTTGACCGCGACATCGCGACAGATAATGACGGCATTCATGAAGGCAGAGAGAGAGAGGGAGAAGACGAGAGAGAGAGGGGGGGCAACCCCTTTGGCATTTTGCAAGGGAAAGGGGGAGAGCGCTGGCCAGGGGAGGGGGGCAATGCATGAATTGGGGAAACTCAGCACCATCAACAAACGGGAGGGAGGGCGACTGGAAGTAAGGAAATAAATAAATGAAACAATCCTTACATTTATTATTCATTACTTATTTTTCCGTTTCAGCGGGACAACAACAGTGGTGGGCGCGCTGTTAGAGGGTATTTTTTTTTTATCCGAGACAGAATGAATGATACATTTTATTCGTGCTTTAGGCCCACACACGGAGTAAGGAAGCGGCGGCTTTGCCCACATTAGGAATACTGGGACGGGAATCCACGTGTTTTTAACGATTCAATGCGCGGTTAAACGGGAATCGACCGGTTTTTTTTAACAATGCAAAGCTTGATGTGTTCGAGCATGGATCGAGCGTGGATCGGGCATGGCTATCATATTTTCAATACCTATGCCTACTGTATGTCTCCGAGCGTGGATCGGGCATGGCTATGATATTTTCAATACCTGTGCCTTTGTGTTCGAGCGTGGATCGGGCATGGCTATCATATTTTCAATACCTCTGCCTTTGTGTTCGAGCATGGGTTGGGCACCGCTATCATATTTTCAATACCTCTACATATGTGTTCGAGCGTGGATCGGGCATGGCTATGACATTTTCAATACCTCTGGCAATGTCTTCGAGCGTCGATCGGGCATTGCTATCATATTTTCAATACCTCTGCCTGTGTCTTCGAGTGTGGATCGGGCATGGCTATGACATTTTCAATACCTGTGCCTATGTGTTCGATCATGGATCGAGCATGGCTATGATATTTTCAATACCTCTGCCTGTGTGTTCGAGCGTGGATCGGGCATGGCTATCATATTTTCAATACCTGTGCCAATGTGTTCGAGTGTGGATCCAGCATGGCTCTGATATTTTCAATACCTCTGCCTTTGTCTTCGAGTGTGGATCGGGCATGGATATGACATTTTCAATACCTCTGCCTGTGTGTTCGAGCGTGGATCGGGCATGGATATGACATTTTCAATACCTCTGCCTGTGTGTTCGAGCGTCGATCGGGCATGGCTATGACATTTTCAATACCTCTGCCTTTGTCTTCGAGCATGGATCCAGCATGGCTATCATATTTTGAATAAAAACACGTTCATCGTCACGTGATTTCTGGACCTAAAGGGACGAGTCGTGGATCGAAAAAGCCCCCTAAAATATTAGGCCACCCTCCTTGACGCCGATTGGCTTCCTTCCGCATGAACATACCTTACCATTCATTGTCGCGGATTCACTTTCTTTCCTGTTACAGCAGCTGCCGGAGGGACACTCCCCTGCAGCAGAAGCGCAAACACAAGCAAAGACAAAGACACCTGTCGTTTGCGAGCAAGCTACCTCCTACGATGTGAGGCCAGGGGACGCCACACCTGGAATCGTGTTCAGTTTTTTGTTCAGTGATCCAGCATCCGTTCGGTGGTTTTTGGCATTGCGCCGTGGCGGCTCGGAGATGTTAACTACCTCGCCTGGTGTGCGAAACGTCGTGAGAATTTTATTTTATTATGTTTTATTTTTATTATTTTATTATTTCCCTTTTTCGTGACCTCACCGAAAGTACCAATGAGAAAATGTTAATACATTTAATCACGACGTTTCGGGCACAACACAGCCACGTATAGTAGCTCAGTAGTGGGACTTACACATGGTAACATTAAAGTAAAAAGCAAGTTATATTTTTCGATTTAAAGCTTTCGTGACTGCAGGGATTTAGCATATTTATGGGAAATGCAGATATGGGATTAGTAATGAAAATTATTTTGTCAAGGCGCTCATCCCCCTCCAACCCAGCTTAAATATACGCTGCCAAGCTTGGTGGTGTTTCATTCAGACGCTGTTTTTCCGACAGACCTGTTCTTCACCTGAAGATGGCTGATTGCGTTGTGGCCGAAATGTCGTGAGAATTATTTTATTATGTTTTATTTGTATTATTTTATTATTTCCCTTCTACGTGACTTTACCGAAATAACCAAGAAGAAGCTAGTTATAGTTTTCTGCATTGGCACAAAAACTAAACTATTTCATAATTGACCAGATAAGGCTCTACTGAGCTGGCTATGACAAGCGATAGCGGCTCAGCCAAGTGGCGAATCAACACTTGGAAATGTATCGCAGCAGCCAAATCATCTCGACGCGTTGTGACGTCCAAGAGAAAAATCCACGCGACCACGGGGAGAGAGCCACCGCAAACTCCAAATATACAGCAGCAGGCGTCAGGGTGGGGATCGATCCCACGACCTCGTGCATACCAGGCGAGGTAGTTAACATCACCTAGCCACTGTGATGATTATGAGAAAGAGGCTGACTCCAAATATGCAGCAGCAGGCATCGTCAGTGTCGGGATCGAACCCACAACCTCCTGTAGACCAGGCGAGGTAGTTAGCATCTCCTAGCCACCGTGATGATGATGATAGAGACGCTGATTCCAAAGGTACAGCAGCAGATGTCAGGGTCGGCATTGAACCCACGACCTCCTGTGTGCAAGGCGAGCTGGTTAACATCTCCTAGCCACCGTGATGATGATGATGATGATGAAAGAAAGAGAGAAACGCACCATAAATATACAGCAGGCGCCCACGACCTCCTGTGTACTAGGCGAGGTAGTTAACATCTCCTAGCCACCGTGATGATGATGAGAGAGACGCTGACTCCAAACGTACAGCAGCAGGTGTCAGAGTCGGCATCGAATCCACGACCTCCTGTGTACCAGGCGAGGTAGTAAACATCTCCTAGCCACCGCAGCGCCCCTAACAGTGATATCGAATTTAGCAGTTGTGGCGCGCAAATCGATCGATATCGCCATCAACACGACCGTTGCTACCCCCGTTCTGTTCATCCGCGGTGGCTTCGGCCTGCACCGGATTCACTTCGTGGCAAAAGTAGCACATGCTACTTATCAGTGTCTTATTATCCTGGTAGCAAAAGTAGCAAAATGCTACGCGCCCCGCACTTTCAAGGGCCCCGCGCTAAATGCTTTCAAGCTATCAATTCCGGTTCAGTGATTCTGCACTTGCTCTATTACTATAGTACTACACTGCCTTCAACTTTTATGAACGACTGGGTGTTTAAGGTTATCGATGTGTCGCATTACACTGGTCAACCAAAAAAAAAATCAGGCCTGGACTTTTGCACCTGTTTTAGACTAATTTCAGGGTGCTGATTCCCAATCTGATCTCAGATTTGCTCTATCACATCTCATTTTATGCTATTGGCATACCCCATTTTCATAGATTTTACCCGAAATTAACTCTGTCACTTATGATTGCAAGTGGTTGCGAGTCAGTGACTGCTTTAGTGTTAAAATATGGTGCTGTATTTTTAGGATAGTGTGTTTATAATATCATTTTATGTAGATATCCACATTTATTTCATATTTTTCTTCTGCAGTTTTTATTGAAAATGCAATATTTGATATCTCAAAAACCTGATGTCAGATTTGGAATCAGCACCCCAAAATTACCTTAACACCGTTGGAATACCTTATGCCAGAAAAAGTGTGTTGACCAGTGTTATCTGGCTCTGTAGCAAATGAAAAAAATCCAATTACTTTACTGTGCAAGTAAAACATTGGTGTGTTTTAAAATGTATGTGTGTTTTTCTTGTTTTTTTTTTAGGGCCCCTTCATAGCATATGCGACAGGACCTGCACCAGTCTAATCCGGTACTGACCCTCTTCACTGCTCGTGCTTGCCTCTTCCTACCGGCACCTACACCCGCACTCCACATTCCTGCTCCGCGTGCGGGCTGCGACGTCCTGGTGACGTTGGGAATTAAGGTCGAAGGGCGGTGGGGGTGGGGGGCTTAGGGAGCTTCGAATGCCTCTGAAACGCCAATAACCAAACTCTGCTGGGGGCCCGCATGGTCGGACTCTGGTAGCAACCGACTTTTTAATAAAAAAAAATTCCTACAACATCAGAGTGCAGCGCCACATTAAATACGCACTGCAATGACAATAGTTTCAAGCAATTTGAAGCATGTTATATTTTGGGGGGTGGGGGGCAGAGCTTTGTGACGTCATATTTGAGGGGGGGTCTGACTTTTTTATGACGCCGTGTGACGAGAGGGGGGGGGTAAAAAAATCGTCCAAAATCGCGTGACGTCATTTATGGACGGCCCCTAGGTGGACTCAGCCTCAAATGAGTACCTGGTGTGGAATTTAAAAACATCGCCTCTTGAGAGACAAAGGCGGCCGGGCGTGGTGCTACCCACTCACCCTCTCAGTGACGGCCTTCATAGGCGCTGCTACTCGCTACTAATAGCACTTGCCCCAACAGTCTGCTAGAGGCTACACGGGGGATCTTTGTCTGTGTATAGGCGCTGCTGCTTCTCACTACTAACAGCACTCGCCCTAACAGTCTGCTAAAGGCTACAGGGGGATCTTTGTCTGTGTATAGGCGCTGGGTGCTACTCGTTACTAACAGCACTTGCCCCAACAGTCTGCTAGAGGCTACACGGGGGACATTTGTCTTTCTTATGGACAAGTTGTCCGACAACCAACAACAACAATAGGAGCCAAGAACAAATAGTATGTTCTAATTTACTAGAAAATGAAATGTACAAACACATCAACTCAACATTGTATTTGTAAAGCTACAATGCCACGTGGCATGCAAGACCGGGTTGGTCCGTTTTAAAAATACTGTAATGAATAATAATCGTAACATTTGGATCGTAGATAGCCTACGTGTAAGGAGGTCAACACCCCACCCCCCACTCTCTCAGCCCAACGTGTTCCAGGAATTATATCGACCGAACAGCTTTGCCTGTGTGTGTGTGAGCTCCTCCGGCAGGCAAGACTGCGTTGGCTGGGTCATGTAGCCCGCATGCCCAGCCACCGCATGCCTAAACAGCTTTTGTAGGGCCGGGTCGAGGGGGCTAAACGGGCGCGGCACGGGCTAGAAAAGAGATGGAGTGATGTGGTACAGGAGGACGTGGAGCTGAGTGGACTTGCCGATGACTGGTACCAGCGGTGTCAAGATCGGCCTCTGTGGAGGGCGGAGGAGCGACGCTCACAACAACGAGCGGAGCGCCGGGTGGCTAAAGCAAAGCGATTACACTATGAGACCTCCTTTACCAGTGGCAAAATATAGTGATCAATTTTTACCCTTTCAACTGGTACAAAAACTGACACCTTTAAACAAGGCATCATGTTTGCAATAACCACAACACAAGCAGTCAAAATGCAAACAAAAAGAAACAACTCTGATAATGATATGCACTGTCCGTGAAGTTGATTGGTCCACACCCGAGACAGCTTTTCTTAGAGCCTAGTCTCACATGGTGTTGGACCAGATGACGCCAAAAGGTGTCCGTTTTTGTACCAGTTGAAAGGGTAAATGCCTATCACTAAAGCAAAGCAAGTTGGCACAGTAGGGGGCACAGGTGGTGCATCAGCCAGTCATCTCGGTCATCTAAATCAGTCGACCCGTGGCACCTGCTGGGTCTGCCCCGTGACCTCCTGCCAGCGGGCGTTCGACACTTTACGTGCACATAGCCTGGCACAAGCGTCGTGGTGACGTCACCGCCACTTAGTGGCGAATGGCGGTTGTTTTTGTTGAGGTCGACTCAGCCTCAATGAGTACTTGGGGAGACAAATGCGACCGGGCGTGGTGTTGGCCACCCACCCCCTCGTGTGCCGTGCCGGCCTTCAGAGGCCGTCCATAAATGACGTCACGTGATTATGGACGATGTTTGACCCACCCCCCCTCGTCACACGGCGTCACAAAACGTCAGACCCCCCCCCTCAAATATGACGTCACAAAGCTCTGCCCCCCTCCCCCCCCCAAAACCATATTTTCATTTTTAAAATTAAACATGCTTCAAATCGCTTTAAACTATTGTTATTGCAGTGCGTATTTAATGTGGCGCTGTACTCTGATGTCGGAGAAAACATTTATTAAAAAGTCTATTTAATTAAGTAGAACGTGTTGTCTATGTTTATTTAAAGTTGCGCATTTTGATGAGACATCACATTTCTCAAACCCCCCCCCCCTCGTCACACATCGTCACAAATGTCTGACCCCCCCCCTCCCCCTATGTGCGTGACGTCATTTATGGACGGCCCCCTTGCCCCAAAAGTATGTCACAGGCTATACGGGGGATCTTTGTCTTTGTGCTAAGCCGCTGTTAATGAACTGAAAGCCGCTCGTATTTAATGTCGCCCGGAATGTTAATTAGGGGCCGGCGTGCAAACGGACGTTTCGCGTTGGACCCTTTTGCAGCTGAGGCCTATTCTGCAGGTGCTCGAGATTGACATTTTTGGGGTCGTGAGCGGAAATGGAACCTCCAAACCCCCCCCCCCCCCCCCCCCGGGTTTGTAGCGCTAACCGCTGCGCCACCGCTCCCCACCGCTACACACACAAAGACAAAGTTCCCCCAGTACAGCCTGAACAGACTGTTGGGGCAAGTGCTGTTAGCGAGTAGCAACCTTTGCAGGCCGGCACGGCACACGAGCCCGACCGCCTTTATCTCCCTGTAGTGGTAATGCTTTCACACAACGTGCCACAGGTACTCATTTGAGGCTGAGTCAACCTAGGAACGGTTCAGATCATCGCCACTGGTTGTTGGCCGTTAGAGTGAGAATCGAATTCGGGTCGCCGGGTTCGTAGTGCAGCGTAGCGCGAACAGCTACACTGCCGCTCCCCGCTACCACCACCACCAGCACCACCAGCAGCACCACCAGCACCACCAGCACCACTACCAGCACCACCACCAGTACCACCACCAGCACAAGCACCACCACCAGCACCACAAGCACCACCACCAGTACCACCACCAGCACCAGCACCACCACAAGCACCACCACCAGCACCACCACCAGCACCACCACCACCACCACAAGCACCACCACGCCATTCGCCACGAAGTGGCGGTGACGTCACCACGGCGCCTGTGCCAGGCCACGTGCACTTTGAGGCTGCCACGTGAAGTGTCGAAGGCTCTCGCCGCTGGCAGGAGGAGGTCACGTGACAGACCCAGATGACACGGGTTGGCTGACTGAGATGACCGGTAGATGCAGACACACAGAGACACAAAGATCCCCCATACAGCCTTAACAGACTATAGGGGCAAGTGCCCTTAGCGAGCACCTATAAAGGCCGGCACGGCACACTAGGGGGTGGGTGGCCAACACCACGCCCGGCCGCCTTTGTCTCCCTAGTGGCGATGTTTACACAGGTGCACTTTGAGGCTATCACGTGAAGTGTCAAAGGCTCGCTGCTGCTGGCAGGAGGAGATCACGGGACAGACCCAGATGACATGGGTTGGCTGAGATGACTGGTAGATGCAGACACACAGACACACACACATACACACACACAGACGACACACACACACACTCTCACGCTCCTGTGTTGCTCATGGTGACCTCCATAATGTGAGAGAAGATTACCCGGTTTACTGGCCACGGGTTTCTGGAAATGATCCGCTTACTCCGCGAGGGGGGGGGTTGTTGTTTGTAAGTTGGGGAACGTTTGGGAATCCCCACGGTGGTGTCGAGCGGCTCCTGGGCACGGGTGAATCAATCGGTGTGAAGTTCGCGGGGCACGGTGGCAAGTAGCGTTGTCGTACTGCAGTAGAGTCGTTGAATGGGCGAGTGAGTCGCTTAAGTGGTTGACTGGACGAGTGAGTGTGTGAGTTGATGACTGGGTGAATGAGTGGGTGAGTGGATCATTGGGTGAGTGATTGACTAGTTGAGTGAGTGGGTGAGTAAATGATTGGGTGTGTGAGTGGATGACTGTGTGAGTGAGTGGGTGAGTGGATTACTGGGTGAGTGATTGACTGGTTGAGTGAGTGTGTGAGTAAATGATTGGGTGTGTGAGTGAATGACTGTGAGAGTGAGTGGATTACTGGGTGAGTGATTGACTGGGTGATTAGCTGGGTGAGTGAGTGGCTGAGTGGATCATTGGGTGAGTGATTGACTGGTTGAGTGAGTGGGTGAGTCAATTACTGGGTGTGTGAGTGGATGGCTGTGGGAGTGAGTGGATTACTGGGTGAGTGATTGAATGGGTGAGTAGCTGGGTGAGTGAGTGGGTGAGTGGATCATTGGGTGAGTGATTGACTGGTTGATTGAGTGGGTGAGTAAATGACTGGGTGTGTGAGTGGATGACTGTGAGAGTGAATGGATCACTGGGTGATTGATTGACTGGGTGAGAAGCTGGGTGAGTGAATGAGTGAGTGAGTGACTGGGTGAGTTAGTGTGTGAGTGGATGAGTGACTGGGTGAGTGAGTGGGTGAGTGAGTGACTAGGTGAGTGAGTGAGTGACTGGATGAGTGAGTGACTGGGTGAGTGAGTGCCTGGGTGAGTGAGTGCGGTGGCAGGAACCAACAAGGCACTCCGGTCCACATCTTTCCAAGTTTAATTACTCTTGTTGAAAGTTTGCACACAGCACTAAAAACAGTAAAATGATTAAACACCACGAGGTCGAATATCTCAGATAGTCTCCAAGTCCCCTCTGCTGTCATCTCCTCATCCAGGCGCCTCTCTCTCCACATCGCCACCATAATCATCAACGTAGCCACAATTAACTTAAGCGTCACGCGAATTCCATCTTTCAAAAATCAATTATCATTGTTTGCCTGTAATTATAACCATCGCCGTCGTCGATGGCCGCTTTTACCCACAACCGCACCGCGGGTTTTCAGTTCTACGAGCGCGTGCGTGAGCGCGTGCGTTTCGAACAAAGGGGGGGGGGAATCCACCCCCGAACCATTTCCTCCGCGAACACGCCATCGATGATGGAGAGGGGTGAATGTCTCTCCACCTCGCGCGATCTTTGACCCCCCCCACCCCACCCCAACCTCCTTCGGATCGACCACGGGCCGCCAACATCACCAAAGGGATTGGCACCTCGCCTCGCCCTTCGTTGAACCCAAATGAAAACGAAACAATAACGAAATTCATCGTATTGGGCTCTTACAAAAGTCAACGTAGAACGTCGATCGTTCGCTCGCTCGCTCGCTGTGACAGCGACGTAGAGTCGGATTTTCCCGAACGTCCCCCCCCCCCAACATTCCCCGAACATTGCCGTCACCGGATGGATCGCCCTCACCGGTCGTAAATGCGCACACCGCACGAGCCCGATGATTGGTAAACAAACAGCAGCACCCCCGTGGTAACGTCTCCACGGGGGCTTGTGCCAGGCTAGGTACACTCCGGGGTTCTGGCTGCTGGAATTATGTCACGGGACAGACCCAGCAGGTGCCGCGGGTTGACTGCTGTGCCAGGTTAGGTGCAGGAGAAGGTGGTCACGGGAACAGACCCTGCATGTGTCATGGGTTGTACTGATTGAGATGACTTGCAGGCGAACCACCTGTGCCCACCACTGTGCCAACTCACAGACACACTCACCCACACACTCAGCCAATCACACACATTCTCACCCACTCACTCGCCCACTCGCTCACATGCACACACTCTCACACTCACTTACACACTCACTCACACAGCCAATCACACACATTCTCACCCACTCACTCGCCCACTCGCTCACCTGCTCACACTCTCACACTCACTTACACACTCACTCACACACCCAATCACACACATTCTCACCCACTCACTCGCCCACTCGCTCACCTACTCACACTCTAACACCCACTTACATACTCACTCACACACTCACCCAATCACACACATTCTCACCCACTCACACTCTCACACTCACTTACACACTCACTCACACACCCAATCACACACATTCTCACCCACTCACTCGCCCACACTCTCACTTACAAACTCACAGACTCACTCACCCGCTCACTAACTATCACTCGCAAACTCACCCGCTCACTCACAAACTCTCATACTCACTGTTAGCAATCAACACTTACAAAGGCTGGCACAGCATACGAGGGGGGTAAGTTGCCATCACCACGCCTGTCCACCTTTGTCGCCCCAGTGCCGATGTTCTATACACATACACCGCACCGGGTACTCATTTGAGGCTGAGTTAATCTAGGGGAGGACCCAGAACCAGTCCAGATTATCGTGGTGGCCGTAGCTCAGTGCAGCACGCTGACCACTGCACCGCCGCTCCCCACAAATACAAAGATATCCCTCCTCCTGTAGCTTTTAACAGACTATTGGGGCAAGAGCTGTTAGTGAGTAGCACCGACGAAGGCCCCCACACACACAAACACACACATACGCGCTCTCCGTCGTGAACTCCAATCGGCCATCCTCCTCTCTTATCGCGTGGGACATGTTGAACAATCATCAGGCAGGCGCGGTGCGTTTGGAAGGGCACAGCAGGCAAATAACCAGGGCGCGTGATGAGAAGCCAGCAAGGGCTTAGTGGGGGGGTTTCGGGAAATGAAATCGACAACTCCCTGGAACCAGTCACCAGTCAGCGTCGAACTGGTTTGGGTCTCTGTGTGCGTGTGTGTGAGAGAGTGGAATAACTGGCCCAGCCAGAGCCACCACATCAGGGCACCCCACCCATCCACACACTCAGCGTACCAAGCACCATATAGAGGTTGGGGGGGAGGGCAGATATGAATAGAGAGAGATGAATAGGCTGGCCAATTGCACAACGATTCTGGCCATATTTAATACGTGGGCCCCAACCTAACCTTCAACTACAGTGGGCCCACTATCAACACTACCAAACCATCGAGAGTGAACGCGCGCAAAATGCTACAATCTGATTGGCCCATCCTGATAGGCGTGAGCATGACCCAATTCAAATGCTTTTCTCCGATTCGCTGCTGTCCACATCGCTATCACGATATTTCGAACAATTAAAAATGCAGCCCGTCGCTCCAATTGGTCGATTCAATGCCACGCAGTGAACTCACTGGCCAAAGATATCGCCAAGGGCCATACAAAATTGGCCAATTCAACACTGTCGTCTTCTAATTGGCCAGTGGCACACTGCCGTGTGATTGGATAGTTGAACACGGCCGTCAATTTCACGGCATCACATCTGAGCAGAGTAGCTGAGTAAACACCGTCTTCCGATTGGTCGAAGATTTAACACAGTGACCCGATGGGCCAATATCACCACAGCCATCCCGATTGGTCGATTCAATACCGTCTTCCGATTGGTCGATGATTTAACACAGCGACCCGATTGACATTTATCACCATGACCATCTCGATTGGCCGATCAAACACCGTCTTCCGATTGCTTGACGATTTAACACAGAGACCCTATCAACAGTTATCACCACGGCCGTCTCGACTGGCCAATCAAACACCGTCCTCCGATTGGTCAATGATTTAACACGGCGACCCGATCGGCCAACATCGCCATGGCCGTTTCGATTGGCCGAATGAATAATGTGACGCTGCAAATGAGAAGACGTTGCAATGATCGGCACCGTTCATTTGAAGCCACGAGTCCCCACAAGTAACGCCCCAGCGGGCCTACATCGAGGATTTTCCCAGACTATTAGCAAGGCGGAGGGGATTGCTCAATGGGGCTACCGCTGCGTGCCGCGCTATCGGAGCGTTAAAAGTCCCAGGCGGCATAAACGCTCGCCGCCCCGACGTTTTCTGTACCAAAACAAAAAAAAATCACTAAAAAAAAGTTCCCCATGCGGATTTCCTTGGAGGGGTGACGGTAGCGGAAGTCACGTGGTTGTGTGTGTGTGTCTCTGTGACGTAGAGGTCAGGTGTGCGTGGTGTGGGCGTGGTTTAGTGTCGTCACGGGCTCACGCGCTCAGTTGCGAACCTGGAGGACCCGGGGTTCGATTCCCGCTCTCGCAGCCACCGCCAGCACTCGTGACGACTATATCTGAACAGGTCCTGCGCCTCCGCCTAGGTGGACTCAGCCTTAAACGAGTCCCTGGTGCGGTGTGAAAACATCGCCACTCGGGGAGACTAAGGCGGCCGGGCCACCCACCACCTCGTGTGCTCGCTAACAGAACTTGTCCCCCCCAACAATTCTGTTAAAGGCTACGCCGGGGATCTTTTGTGTTGGTGTGTTGATCCTTTTTCGCACCGTACCTAGGCAACTGCCAATCGGAGGTGAGTGTGAGTGCTGTGAACGCGCTGTTTGGAACGAGTGTGGTGCGTGGAGTGTCTGTGCGTGGTGTGTCGGTGTGTGTGCATGTGTACTATGTGTGTACTGCGTGCGCACTGTATCTGTACTGTGTACAGTGCGGTGTACAGTGCATGATGTGCTACGTACAGTGCGGGCTTCAATATTGCATCAGAGGTGTGTGTGTAGTGCTCTGCGTATAAACAATGGGGTTGGTGGTGAATGGTGGTTGTGGTTGTGAATGGTAGTGGATGATGATGGTGGTTGTTGTCTCCCACAATCGTCCACCACCTCACTTGTGCATGTAAGCGTCCAGCCACAGCTCCCCAGACGCCCTCAGCGAGCTGGCGTTGGGGATGGGAAGACGGGGAGAGAGAAACAAAAACGTCGTCACCACCAACCACAACAACAACAACCACGCAGACAGACCACTGGGTTTGGCAAGATGTCTCTCATCTGCAGCGCTACAGCCACGGTGTCTCCCCCATGTCCCCGTGTCTCCCAATGTCTCCCCATGTCTCCCCCATATTCTTGTGTCTTCACCGTACCCCCGAGTTTCCCCATGTCTCCCTTGTGTCTCCCTATGTCTCCTCAATGTCCCCGTGTCTCCCAATGTTTCCCCATGTCTCCCCTATATTCTTGTGTCTTCACCGTACCCCCGAGTTTCCCCATGTCTCCCCTGTGTCTCCCTATGTCTCCCCAATGTCCCCGTGCCTCCCAATGTCTCCCCAATGTCCCCGTGTCTTCCCCGTGTCTCCCCCGTGTCTTCTCCGTGTCTCCCCCGTTTCTCCCCGTGTCTCCCCCGTTTCTCCCCACGTCTATCCCATGTCCCCGTGTCTCCATATGTCTCCACCAGATCTCCCAATGTCTCCCCAATGTCCCCGTGTCTCCTCCGTGTCCCCGTGTCTCTCACGTGTCCCCGTGTCTCCCCCATGTCCCCGTGTCTCTCACGTGTCCCCGTGTCTCCCCCGTGCCCCCCCCATGTCCCCGTGTCTCTCACATGTCCCCGTGTCTCCCCCGTGTCTCCATATGTCTCCACCAGATCTCCCAATGTCTCCCCAATGTCCCCGTGTCTCCTCCATATTCCCGTGTCTCCTCCGTGTCCCCGTGTCTCTCACGTGTCCCCGTGTCTCCCTCGTTTCTCCCAATGTCTCCCCCATGTCTCCGTATCTCCCCCGTGTCCCCCCATGTCCCCGTGTCTCCCCCGTGTCTCCCCCATATCCTCGTATCTCCCCCATCTCCCCACCCATGTCTCACCGAACGACATCGACGCACGCGGTGATGAGCGGCTTGCTCTGGTAGTCCAGGCCGTGTTTGCTGCAGAGCGACTTGACGAGCGAAGAAATCTTGTGGTAGTTGTGACGCGGCATCGTGGGGAAGAGGCTAGAAACGTCAACATCATCAACATCATCAACATCATCAAAATCATTATCATCAACAACACTAACAACATCATCAACAACATTAATATCAACATTATCAACATCAACCACACTAACACTAACATCAACAAAATCAACAACATCAACATTATCATCAACAACACCAACAACATCAACATCATCAACACAATTAATATCAACAGCAACATCATCAACACCAACGTCAACCACACCAACACTAACATCAATAAAATCAACAATATCAACAATATCAACATTATCATCAACAACACCAACAACATCATCAACAACATTAATATCAACAAAAAAATCATCAAGACCAACGTCAACCACACCAACATCAATATCAACATCATCAATTACAGCAACCACAAACATACATGGTAACTGTGTGGGTGGTGATGATGACGTTGATGGTGTTCATGATGCTGATGTTTCGTTGATGGTGCTGATGTGTCGTTGGTTGTGTTGACGATGACGTTGGTTGTGTTGACGGTGACGTTGATGGTATTGATAATGATGCTGATGGTGCTGATCTGTCGTTGACGGTGTTGATGATGACGTCACTGGTGGTGACGTTTGGTCACTCACTGGTGCTCTATCTGAAAGTTGAGGTGACCGCTGAACCAGTCGTTGAAGAACGATTGGTCCACATTGCACGTGGCCTCCAGCTGCAAACAGATGGCAAACGAACATCACGGACCTACAGGGGTCTGGATTTGCACGACAGCCCACGCGTCTGTGTGTGTACGTGTTAGCACGCCATGCTCTAACAGGTTTAAAAATGAATCCGCGACAGAATGAATGATCAATTTAACACGTAGCAGAAGGCTTTCACGACCAATATTATCCATAATAGAGGGTTTTTGGGGAGGGTTAGATTGCGTAAATATGAATGTCGTTAAACCCGCCACCATCATAATGCCTGGGTCTCTCCCATGACCTCCTGCACCTATCCTGGCACAGCAGTCAATCCATAGCGCCTTGGTCTGTACCATGACCTCCTGCACCTATCCTGGCACATCATGAGGGCACAGCTGGTGCATCTGCCAGTCGTCTCAGTGAACCCATGGCACCATCTGGGTCTGTCCCGTGAACTCCTTCCGCACCCAGCCTGGCACGGCAGTCAACCCATGGCACCTGGGCCTGTCCCGTGACCTCCTGACAGCAGCGACAGCCTTCAACACTTCACGCGGCGGCTTGGGACAGGCCGCCCTGTGCTGCCCGCGCGGTCGTGGGCTCACACCTGCATCGTGGTCCAGTCCTTGTGCTTCTCGTGGTCGATGTCCATAGGGATGTGGTTCATCTGCGTCACCCACACGAACCAGTGGCTCTCGATCACCCTGCGCACGGGGGGCACGCGAGACGACGAGGAGTCGTGACGCGCGTCTTTCAAGAGGGGCCGCCGGACTGCCCAACAGGCGGCCATAGTAACAACAACAAAACGAACGCGAAAGCCATTCAGCCGTGGATAGACAATGGTGATGGTGGTAATTACACTGAGAGACAGAGAAAGGAGCACGTGGCTTAGAGAACACATGCAGGGGAGAGACATCATCATCGTCGTCAGAGTGATCCAGCAGTGGGTAGGCTATGGTGATGGTGATGATGATTAGACAGAGAGAGAGAGGGGCACTTGGATTAGAGAACACACGCAGGGGAGAGACATCATCGTCATCGTCAGAGAGGAGACATCACCACCATCACGGTGATCTCGACCCAACAGTGGACAGACCATGGTGATGGTGATTACACAGAAAGACAGAGGAGCATGTGGATTAAAGAACACACGCGTATGGTCGAGACATCACCACCACAACAGTCACATTGATCTCCATCCAGCAGCGGATAAAGGCCGCGTCTTCCTGGGGTGGAGTGGGGGATGGTGGGATCGACGCTCCTCACCTGACCACGAAGATGAGAGCCATGGCTCCCAGGAGGCCGTAGAAAGGAGTGTAGGTGAGGAAGTAGCGGATGTAGTAGGTGACCGACCACACCAGGTCCTGCAATGCACGTATAACGACACCGACAGCAACCGTGTACTAGGAGCCTCTTGACTGTTGTAGTGACATAGAATCGGTCACGTAGCAGCATAGCGCTGGCTGCTGGCGGGGAAGGGGATCTGCAGCTTACAGCAGTCCTGACTGACGGCAGGCCACGTGATAGACGAGAGAGGGATCTATGGGAAGGGTCACGGAAGGGGCACATCAAGACCCCACCCGCTAGTAAGTTCCAGAAAGGGGGCGTGGTCGGGGGCGGAGCCAGGCCACGCTGACAGTATAAGAGTATAAGAGGGGCCCCGGGAGGGGACCTCGGGGCTGTCGTTTGGAGTGGGATCCCGTCGTGCTGCTGGAGTCTTCGCCAGTCAGGCAGTCTACCAGCTGTCCTGGCTGGGAACCGTAGTTCATTTAGTGACGAGTTATAAAGTATTAACTGA
The DNA here is from genome assembly GCF_964198595.1 of Lampetra fluviatilis. NCBI lineage: Eukaryota > Metazoa > Chordata > Hyperoartia > Petromyzontiformes > Petromyzontidae > Lampetra > Lampetra fluviatilis. The sequence continues at coordinate 4,835,172 of NC_136322.1, read as the reverse complement.
TAAGGCCATATTCTCTTGGTTCTTTCGGTAAAGTCACGTAGAAGGGAAATAATAAAATAATACAAATATAAAACAAACAAAAATTCTCACGACGTTTCGACTGCAACACAAGCAATCATCATCAGGTGTGAAATCCACAGCAAGAAAATTTGATAAGGCCATGTTAATAAACAGAGTGCCTCCTACTCCTAGTGTCTCTGATGTAGTCACTACACTGTTGTGACACGCAGCAACCACCCTAGGCCCGGCTTCTTCCGGGTCTTTGAAGCTCGACCCTTCCCTCGAACGTTCCCTTCCCCTTGTGTCCTTCTCGAGCCCTCCTTCTCGAACTTTCTCTCACCGCTTTTACCCCGGGCCAATCCCCCGTCCTTCTCCCTCATAGGTTCTCAACCGTCGCCTCCAGGTTCGAATTCCATTTTTTCCGCCTTTTCCCATTTGCACCTTTCCTCCAGTCCCTTCAAACCCTCGCCTCCCGAACAGTCATCCTGGAGGCCACTCGAAGCCAAGAGGAGGCTTTGGTCTACTCCCTGGAAGTCCGTCAGAGGGATCGCGACACCATTCGAAAAACCATTGGCCTGCTTTTGATAGAATCTCCACGTGGTGGTGGTGGTGATGACGATGATATCGGCCACAAATCGGTTGAGCTGCTATCCTTAGTGATAAGCCACGTCAGGGTGGCTTCTGAACAAGAGGCTAAATAACCAGTGAGGGCTTACACCTGTTAAGATAAAAAAAAAACTAGTTTAGTTTTATTCGTATATGTTTTTGTTCAGTGATGCATTTACCTTTTCTATACAGTAGGGTGGGTAGAATAATACTTAGGGTAATATTATAGTCGAAGGTATAGAGTGGTGTATAGTAATACAGTATATAATTTAATGTTGGGTTTGTCTGGTAGTATATAGTACAGGGTAGACCCGTGTGATGTAAGAGAAAAAAGTTTAGCTGGAAGCATATTATATTTTTTGCGACATAGAATTGGAATGTATTACTTACTGTTAGTAGCTCAGCTTATTGGAGAGTATATTTAGTATACTGATGATGCTATGTAGTTTATACTTTAGTTTTTTACGTGGTTGTTTAGTAACTACAGCTACATACTATTAACATTCCTTCCCTTTGTTAATGCTACCCCCATCCCCTCCCTTTGATGCTGCTAATCCTGCATAATGCACGGGCATAATATGACTTTGAAACCCCCCGCCCACCTCCTACGCATTTCCCATAAATATGCTAAATTCCTCTTGATTTTGAAAAATAATTTTGTCAAGGCGCTCTTCTTCCCCCTCCAACCCAGCTTAAATATACGCTCCGAGCTTGGTGGTGTTTCATTCTTCACCTGAAGACGGCTGCTTGTGTTGTGGCCGAAACGTCGTGAGAATTATTTTATTATGTTTTATTTTTATTATTGTATTACTTCCCTTCTACGTGACTTTACCGAAAGAACCAAGAAGATGATGCCTTGTATAAAGGTGTCAGTTTTTGTACCAGTTGAAAGGGTAAAAACCTATCACTATATCATTTAATTTTGTTAGAGCACACGACTCGCAGTGTTGAGTGTACTAGCCCGGGACCATTGCGATCCCGAGTGTGACTCACCACCCAGTCTCTCCTCTTGAACATCGTGCTGATGATTTGCATGTGGAAGTACACGGGGATGAGAAGGGGTGGCCCGACTGCAGAACACCAGACAAAGACAAAGGTAAAGTATCCGAACACCCACCGACCCAGCCAATGGAACACAGAGGCAAAGGTCAAATATCCATCCAGCCACCCACCACCCACCAACCCACTCAATGCAACACAGACAAAGGTAAAATATCCACCCCCCACCACCTACCCACAATGCAACAGAGACAAAGTATCCGAACACCCACCCACCCAATGCAACATAGACAAAGACAAAGCTACAGTCTCCACTCGCTACCCACCCACCCAATGCAACAGAAAGACAAAGCTACAATATCACCCCCCCACCACCCAACCAATGCAACACAGACGAAGACAAAGCTACAGTATCCACCCCCCCACCACCCACCCACCCAATGCAACACAGACAAAAACAGAGGTAAAGTATCCAAACACCCACCCACGCAATGCAATACACCCACAACTTGTCTAGAAGATTGCTGTTGTCTGTCTGTATATCTATTGGACCGTTCTGCTAGTATGTGTGTATGTATGTACGTCGAACTTCTTTCGCACCGTACGTAGCCATCCCTGCTAATCGGAGTTGCGATTGGCACGGCTGACTGGCGCCCGCCAACAACAATTACCCGCAATTCACCAGGAAGGTGCGGTGACGTCACCAAGGCGCCTGTGCCGGGCCAGGTGCCCCTTTGAGGCCACGTAAAGTGTGGAAGACTCGCTGACAGAAGGTCACGGGACAGACCCAGCAGGTGCCATTTGTTGACTGACTCAGATGACTGGCAGATACACCACCTGTGCTTCCCACTGTGCCAACTCGCTGCGTTCTAGCTGCCTCGTGCTCCGCGCGTTGTTGTGAGCGTCGCTCCTCCACCCTCCGCTGTTGCTGGAGGACAACTGCCTCAAACTGCCCAGTAGCGTCCTTCACGAGCCTCCTCCACGGAGGCCGATCTTGACACCGCTGGTTCCAGTCGTTGGCAAGTCCACTCAGCTATATATCCTCTTGAACCACATCACCCCATTTCTTCTCTAGCCCTTGCTGATGGGAATGTGTCCACATCTTTCGAGGATTTGTGAGCTGCTCACACAATCCCCCCTGGTTAAACCCAGGATGGATCATAGGCAGGCCAGCCTGAATGTTTCTAACCGGCGCAAATGTTCCTTTGGGGGGGGTCCATGTTTCGCAAGCGTAGAGAATGGAGGGCATGACTGTGGCCGAGAAGACCCGAAGTTTCGTATGGGGCGATAGACCAGGTAGCTTCTACACAGCGTTACGCAGCCGTTTAAACAATAAGAGTGAGACCTCTGCTGCCAAACCGGAGCCGGTCATGAGCACACTGCCCAGGTATGGAAAACTCTCCACTCTCTCCACAACTGCCCCATCACCAATTGGGAGTTGTGGGCATGGAGTGTCTGGTGGTACAAAATACCCAGGCAGGTGCTTAGTTTTAGTGGGACTAATGCTAAGGCCCCACCACACACACACACACAAAGACACAGACACACATAGACAAAGACAGACATACAAAGACACAGACACACACACAAAGACAGAAATACACAAACACAAGACAGGCACACAAAGACACAGACACACAAAGACATGCACACAAAGAGACACACACAAGACACCGACACACGCACAAAACACACAAATAAACACAAAGACAAAGACACACAAACACACACAAAGACAGATAGACACAAGACACAGACACACAAAGATACATACACACAAATAGACACACACACAAGACACGGACACACACGCACAAAACACACAAATAAACACAAAGACACAGACACACACACAAAGACACAGACAGACACAAAGTACTCACTTAGAAAGAAGTATTTGTGCTGTTGATTGTAAGGAAGGATTTTCATTTTCTTGACTCCGTACTACACATATGGGGGGGGGCAGGGAGGGGGGGAATACAGAGCATAACTCAACATTTATTTTACCGCTCACAAAAAACAATGATCCCCTCCCCCACCGTATCGCTGGGTTCGTAGCGCAACGCACTAACCGCTGTCACCACCGCCATTATGATCACGACCACTGTCACCACCATCACCACCACTACCCCCACTATTTCTATCACCTCGATCATCACTTTCACCATCATCACCCCCACCACTGCCATCACCACTATCCACCACCACCACCATTATCAAATTCACTCTCATCACGATCATCATATTCACTCTCATCACGATCATCATATTCACTCTCATCACGATCATCATATTCACTGTCATCACGAGCATCATCATAATCACCATCATATTCACTCTCATCATCATATCCACTGTCATCACCATCATATTTTCTCTTATCATCACCACCATCATATTCACTCTCATCACCACCATCATCATATTCACCCCCCCCCCACTCATGCCCTTCTCCCAATGCCCCCCCGCCGCCATTACCTTCCCCCCCACCCCCACCCCCCATCACCTCCACGGGTTGCGTGCGTCCCAGCACGAACACGTGCAGCATGTTGACGTCGGGGTCTTTGCGGAAGACGTTGGGCTTGGCGTGGTGCTGGAAGTGGCGGTGGTTCCACCAGCTGCCCGAGGCGCCCTTCAGGTGGCCGATGATGAACTTGTGGAGTAGGTGGTTCCAGCGTGACGAGCGGAACACCGACAGATGCCCGAAGTCGTGCTGCAGCCAGCCAGCCTGGGCCTGCCAGCGGAGATGCGCGCGCGGTGTGAGCGGAGGGCACGGTTCGGTCGGTCGGAGATAACGGAGATAGAGCAGAGAGAGGAGAGAGAGAGTGAGCGAGAGAGTGAGCAAGCGAGAGAGTGAGCGAGAGAGAGAGCGAGCAAGAGAGTGACCGAGAGAGTGACCGAGAGAGTGACCGAGAGAGTGACCGAGAGAGTGAACGAGAGAGTGAACGAGAGAGCGAACGAGAGAGTGACCGAGAGAGTGACCGAGAGAGAGAGAGCGAGGGAGCGAGCGAGAGAGCGGGCGAGAGAGCGGGCGAGAGAGCGAGCGAGCGGTGAGGGTTTGCATAAAGTAAAGTAAAAAAAAATACGAAATGATGAACGAAGCAAAGTGCCGAATACACCGAGCATCTTCTTGTGTCCACTGATCGTAAAAAAAGAGAGAGGAGAGAGATGGGCGGATCGACTCGTATAGACCCCCAGACTTACATAGATTCCCACACTCACCACACAGAGATACATAGACTCATCATACAGATCATGGGACCTCCTTTGCCAGTATTAAAATACGAGAGAGTAGGTTTTCCACTTTTTTCTTGCAACAAAACAAGCGTTAAGATGTTAAGGAATGAGTGTTAAAACATCTTGACACCTGTTTTGTTGCCAGAAAAAAGGGGAAAACCTATTCTCATCATCATACAGTGACCCACAAACTCGCCACAAACAGAGAGAGACACATAGACTCACACAGAGAGACCCACAGACTCACCACAAAGACATGGACACCCATAGACTCACAGAGACCCACAGACTCGCCACACACCGAGAGACACCCATAGACTCACAGAGACAGCCACAGACTCGCCACACACACAGAGAGACCTATAAATTCACACAGAGACCTACAGACTCACCACCTTCACTGAGAGACCCACAGACTCACCACACACACACACAGAGACCCGCGGCTGACCTGCGACGTGGCGAGGATGATGGTGACGAGGACTGTGGGCACCCAGCCGGTACCGAAGAAGGCCAGGAGGCCCCAGGCCAGCACCTCGAGGAGAATGATGTGGCCCAGGTAGAGCGAGAAGAAGGAGGCGGAGGCCCGGAAGAGGCCCATGGTCTCGGCCGTCGCTCGCAACCTCTGGAAGTCCTCCACGAGCTCACGCTGTCGATTAGAGGCAATGGCGGCGGTGAGAGCAAGGCAAGAGAGAGAGAGAGCCAGGTGAGAGGGAGAGCTTCCTCCTATTTAGGCTCCGCTCCTTACTCTTTAACCCACTGCCTCCTTCCTCTTTAGTCCTCATTCCTTCCCCTTTAGGCCCCACTCCTTCAGGTGAAGAACAGGGCTGAATGATAATTCAGACGCTGTCTTTCCGACAGACCTGTTCTTCACCTGAGGACGTCTGCTTGCGTTGTGGCCGAAACGTCGTGAGAATTGTATTTTATTATTTTTTATTTTTATTATTCTATTATTTCCCTTCTACGTGACTTTACCGAAAGAACCAAGAAGATGAATCCCCGCAGTCACGAAAGCTTTAAATCGAAATGTGTTGTTGTTGTTGTTTTGGGAAAATGGAGGGAACCGGAAATAGAGGGAGACCTCACGTACAATGGATGCTTTCATTATACATTTTTATTATACTTTTAGTTCATTATAATGTGATGTCATTTTGTTAATGTATCATAGCACCATGTATTGCATGGTTTGCACGAATCGTCCTCTATAAGTAAAGTTTGATTGATTGACCAAAGGACATTTGGGCGCCAGAAAGATGTGGCCACTACTCGACCATATTGGCACTACAAGACAGAGAATAAAGTGGAAATACCAAATGACGAAATGTTGCAGTGGTCACCCTCTACGGGCTATTTGCCCCACGGATCGTGATGATGATGATGATGATGGAAAAAAGACTCAATATTTCAAGAGCCGTGATGCGCGCGGTGAATATAAATAACGCCACGGAGGGGTCGTGGAAGAGCCACGTAATGGCTTAGGAGCCGCAGGTTGCCGAAATCTGCCCTGGCCCTGGTCAGTACCTTCTTGCCGTTGTCTTGACTGGGCTCGTCCGGTGCCAGGTCTCCGATGTAGAACATCTTCAGGTATTTCTGGGAGACCGACAGATTCGGGTGGAAGGCCCGGAAAGCGTCCTGCGGATCACCCCGGGGAACGAGAGAGAGAACGAGAGATGCGGTAAATAAGCGGGCACTTAGCTGGGTGGTGGTGATGGTGGTGATGATGGTCAGAGTGGTGGTGTTTATGGTAGCCGTGGTGGTGGTGGAGGTGGTCGTGGTGGAGGTGGTTGAGGTGGTCGTGGAGGTGGTGGTAGAGGTCGTGGGGGTATGGAGGAGGAAGAGGAGGGGATGGGCCGTAGTTGCGAGGTGAGCAATTAGCGCGCTGCGCTACGAACACGGCGACCCGAGTTCAATTCCCGCTCACGGCCACCACCAGTGACGATTATCAGACTTGGCCTCAAATGAGTACCTGGTGCGGTGTATAAACATCGCCACTCGGGAGACAAAGGAGGCCGGGCGTGGTGTTGGCCACCCACCCCCTTCATAGGTGCTCGCTAACAGACTACCGAGTGGGCGGCCTAAACCTCCTGCCGGCAGCAAGAGGCCACACTTCACGTGGTGGCCTCAAAGTGCACCTAGCCTGGCACGAGGGCCGTGGTGGTGACGTCACTGCCATTTAGTGTGGCGAGCGGCGCTATGGATTGACTGCTGTGCCAGGATAGGTGCAGGAGGTCATGGGACAGACCCAGGCGTTATGGATTGACTGCTGTGCCAGGATAGGTGCAGGAGGTCATGGGACAGACCCAGGCGTTATGAGTTGACTGCTGTGCCAGTGCTCCCCACAAACAAAAATATCTCCCGTCTAGCCTGTAACAGACTGTAGGGGCAAGTGCTGTTAGCGAGCACCTATGAAGGCCGGCACGACACACGAGGGGGTGGGTGGGTGGCCAACACCACGCCCGGCCGCCTTTGTCTCCCCAGTGGCGATGTTTTACACATCGCACACAAGTACTCATTTGAGGCTGAGTCGACCGAGGGGGAGAGCCCAGGACGGGTTGTTTAGATAACATTGGTCAACAAAAAAAAAAAAATTCTGGCCTGGACTTTTGCAGCTGTTTTAGACTAATTTCAGAGTGCTGATTCCAAATCTGATCTCAGATTTGCTCTATCACATAATTTGTATGCTATCGGCATACCCCATTTTCATTGATTTTACCCGAAATTAACTCTGCCACTTATGATTGCAAGTTGTTGCGAGTCAGTGACTGCTTTAGTGTTAAAATATGGCGCTGTATTTTTAGGATAGTGTGTTTATAATATCATTTTATGTAGATATCCACAATTGTTTCATATTTTTCTTCCGCAGTTTTTATTGAACATGCAATATTTGATATCTCGAAAAACCTGATGTGATAGACCAAAAACTGATGCCAGATTTGGAATCGGCACCCCAAAATTACCTTAAACCCGTTGGAATACCTTATGCCAAAAAAAGTGTGTTGACCAGTGTAATGGCTGCTGTCAATGGCGGCGGTGGTGGTGGCGGTGGCGGCCGTGAGCGGGAATTGAACTCGGTCGTTCGCCAGCAAGACGTGTGGAGGAATATTTTAACAGCAGTCTCCTGTGGGATGGGTTGTGAGGGGGGGGCAGTGGGGGGTTGGAGGGGAGGGTGGTGGTGGTGGTGGGGGGTATCTAATGAGGTCCGTTGCCAGGGCAACGCAGCTTGCCTGCCTCCCACACCATCGCTCTTCCCGTTCCCACGGCAACCGGGGAGATTCACGCTCTGGTCCATGAGCACGCAGAGGCGATGCACACTGATACAAGACCCCCCGTATAGCCTGTGGCAGGCACGTTGGGGGGATGTGCTGTTCGTAGCGAGTGGCAGCACTGTGGCTCATCCAGACGGGGGGGGGGGGTGGCCACCAGCACCACGCCCGGCCGTCTTTGTCTCCCCAGCGGCGATGCTTTTCACGCATCGCACTCAAAAATGTTTACTACGCACCGGTACCAGTTACTCATTCGAGGCTCAGTCGATCTAGGAGGATGGATGATGGGGTTGGGGATGGTGATGATGGTGATGATGGCGGTGGTGGTGGTGGTGATGATGATGTTGGCAATGGTTATTGATGATGATAGTGATGGTGGTGGTGATGATGGTGGTGGTGGCGATGATGGTGGTGATGATAGTGGTGGCGGTGATAATAATGACGGTGATGGTGGTGGTGATGATGATAGTGGTGGTGGTGATGATAGTGGTGGTGGTGATGATGATAGTGATGGTGGTGGTGGCGGCGGCGATGATGGTGGTGGTGATGATAGTGGTGATGATAGTGGTGGTGGTGATATTGGTGGTGATGATGGTGGTGGTGATGATGATAGTGGTGGTGGTGATGATATTGGTGGTGATGATGGTGGTGGTGGTGATAATGATTGTGATGGCGGTGGCGGCGGCGATGATGGTGGTGATGATAGTGGTGATGATAGTGGTGGTGGTGGTGGTGGTGGTGATGATGATGTTGGCAATGGTTATTGATGATAGTGATGATGATGATGTTGGCAATGGTTATTGATGATGATAGTGATGGTGGTGGTGATGATGGTGGTGGTGGCGATGATGGTGGTGATGATAGTGGTGGCGGTGATAATAATGACGGTGATGGTGGTGGTGATGATGATAGTGGTGGTGGTGATGATAGTGGTGGTGGTGATGATGATAGTGATGGTGGTGGTGGCGGCGGCGATGATGGTGGTGATGATAGTGGTGATGATAGTGGTGGTGGTGATATTGGTGGTGATGATGGTGGTGGTGATGATGATAGTGGTGGTGGTGATGATATTGGTGGTGATGATGGTGGTGGTGGTGATAATGATTGTGATGGCGGTGGCGGCGGCGATGATGGTGGTGATGATAGTCGTGATGATAGTGGTGGTGGTGGTGGTGGTGGTGATGATGGTGGTGGTGATGATGGTGGTGGTGGTGGTGATGATGATGTTGGCAATGGTTATTGATGATAGTGATGATGATGATGTTGGCAATGGTTATTGATGATAGTGATGGTGGTGATGATGATGATGGTGGTGGTGGTGGTAGTGGTGGTGGTGGTGATGATGGTGGTGGCGGCGATGATGGTGGTGGTGATGATAGTGGTGGCGGTGATGATAATGACGATGATGGTGGTGATGATAGTGGTGGTGGTGGTGATGATGATAGTGATGGTGGTGGTGGCGGCAGCGATGATGGTGGTGATGATAGTGGTGATGATAGTGGTGGTGGTGATGATAGTGATGGTGGTGATGATGGTGGTGATGATAGTGGTGATGATAGTGGTGGTGGTGATGATAGTGATGGTGGTGATGATGGTGGTGATGATAGTGATGGTGGTGATGATGGTGGTGGTGGTGGTGGTGGCAGCGATGATGGTGGTGGTGATGATAGTGGTGGTGATGATAGTGACGATGGTGGTGATGATGATAATGAGAATGGTGGTTATACAACCTCTCACGCACACCCATCCATTACAGCTACCCAGTTAACAACAAAAACAACAGCCCAGCCAAATGGCGTCAGCTTTGGAACATCGTTCACAGTTTTCGTCTGATTAACACCATGAGCTAAAAATAGCAAAAAATGAAGACAAAGAACCCCCGTGTAGCATCTAAAAGACCGGTGGGGCAAGTGCTGTCATCAGCGAGTAGCAGCAGCGCATATACACAGGCAAAGATCCCCCGTGTAGCCTCTAGCAGACTGCTGGGGCAAGTGCTGTCAGCATTGAATAGCAACAGCGCCTATACACAGACAAAGATCCCCGGTGTAGCCTCTAGCAGACTGCTGGGGAAAGTGCTGTGAGCAGCGAGTGGGTAGCCACCAGCGGCAATGTTTCCCACACACCGCACCAGCCGCTGTACTTTTCCTAGGCTGAGTAGACCTACGGGAGGAAGTGGCTCAGGATAATCGCAACACCAGAGCAAGGTGACAGCAAGTTCACAAATTGAGGCTTCCCTCCCATCAGTACCAGCATTTCCCTTCCGGCACCAGCATCGTCATCATCATAATCATCAGTACCATCATCATAACCACCATCATCATCATCAACACAACCATAAACATCACCAGTACCATCAACATCATCAGTACCATCATTATCACCACCATCATCATCATCAACACAGGCATTAACATCACCAGTACCATCAGCATCATCAGTACCACCATCACCACCATTATCATCATTATCATCATCAACACAACCATCAGCATCACCAGTACCATCATCACCTTCATCACCACCATCATCATTATCAACACAACCAGAAGCATCACCACCGCCACCACCACCGAGATGGCGAAAGCTGAAACATTTCCTTTCTCGATGAACAAATAAAAACATTACGCAACAGAAGAAAAAATGAGGCAGTTGACCAGGCTGGTACCTCGTGAATGGCAAATTCCACCCACCACTCACATTCCACCCACCACTCAGTTTCCACCCACCAATAAGACTCCACCGACCAATCAAATTCTATCCACCACTCAAATTCCACTCACCACTCAAATTCCACCCACCACTCAAATTCCACCCACCACTCAAATTCCACCCACCACTCAAATTCCACCCACCACTCAAATTCCACCCACCACTCAAATGCCACCCACCACTCAAATGCCACCCACCACTCAAATTCCACCCACCACTCAAATTCCACCCACCACTCAAATTCCACCCACCACTCAAATTTTACCCACCACTCAAATTCCACCCACCAATCAATTTCCACCCACCACTCAAATTCCACCCACCACTCATACTCCACCCACCACTCAGCTTCCACCCACCACTCAGCTTCCACCCACCACTCAGATTCTGATGCCCCTACCACTCAGAATCCACCCACCACTCAGATTCTGATGCCCCTACCACTCAGAATCCACTCAGTGGCAGGGGTCTCTCTGCGCTCCAGACGGAGTCCAGGAGATGGGACCGCCGGACCAACGCTTTTACTCAGGAAAACAAAATTCCTGCGCTCAGAAAACTGAACAATGCGGTGGCCCATTGTGATCGTCACTGGCACTGCCAGAGACTGACATCCGCCCCCGTTCCCACAGCCATCGCCATCCTCTCGCTACGCAACTGAATCCGTAACTTCTTTCGCAACAGCAACGCCGGCCCATCCGCGGCTCATCAGGCAACATTCTAGCGCCGAATGTCCGTGAGCCAGAGGTCGCAACCGGGTACCCGATACCCGTACCCTACCCGATATCCGGCTACCCGTACCCGGCCGGGTACGGGTACCCATTTGCGACCCTGGTGCGGCCGGGTACGGGTAGGCCGTGAGTCACTGGTGAGTAACTGTTTGTCACTCATTTCCCAACGTCTCGTCTCTTCTCACAATTCAAGTTCCTAGAATCAACCCACCCGCGCCTGCAACATGGCTTCATCCCAGAGGTCGCAATCGGGTACCCGATACCCGTACCCTAGCCGATACCCGGCCGGGTACGGGTAGCCGGGTATCGGGTAGGGTACGGGTACGGGTACCCATTTTCGACCCTGGTGCGGCCGGGTACGGGTAAGGAATCAAAACACGTTTGCGACCTCCGCCGTGAGCAAAGCGCACGGCGAAGTTGACGGTCGGTCTCCTGCCGCCAAAGAGCCACCGACAGCCATCACCCACCACAAGGTCGACTGCCAATCGTGTTCATCGGCTCCACGAAGTTGATGCTAATGAGAGAACTGCCGACGATGATGACGGTGATAGCGATCAGATATCGCCTGCGTGTCTACAGCTAGAAACCCCCCGCGCGTCCACACACGCACATAGGTGGCGTGTCTGGTTGCAGTGGCAGATATCACCCGAGCGAGCTCCATGCTGTGGGATCTATTGTCAACCGAGACCCCCCCAGACTCACACAGAGAGACCCACAGACTCGCACGGAGACCCGTGGATTCACTCACAAAGACTCACGTAGAAACTGACAGACTCATACAGAGACCCACAGACTCACACAGACACCCATAGACTCACATATAGACTCACACAGAGACCCATAGACTCACATTGAGACCCACAGACTTACACAGAGAGACCCACGCACTCGCACGGAGACCCATGGATTCACTCACAAAGACTCATGTAGAAACTCACAGACTCACATAGAGACCCATAGACTCACACGGAGACCCACAGACTCACACGGACTCACAGACTCACAATAGATACCCACAGACTCACACAGAGACCCACAGGCTCACACAGACACCCATAGACTCACATATAGACTCACACAGATACCCACAGACTCACAAAGAGACCCACAGGCTCACATAGAGACCTACAGACTCGTACAGAGACCCACAGACTCACACAAACACCCATAGACTCACACACAGACTCACACAGAGACCAACAGACTCACACAGAGACCAACAGACTCACAAAGAGACCTACAGACTCACACGGAGACCCACAGACTCACACGAAGAACCACAGACTCACACGGACTCACAAACTCACAATAGATACCCACAAACTCACACAGAGACCCACAGACTCACACAGACACCCATAGACTCACATATAGACTCACACAGAGACCCACAGACACCAGAAACTAACATCGAGTCACCATGGACTTGCAGGGAGGGAGGAGTCAGCAGAAGGGAAACCATTACTGCCACGTATACGTGCGAGGGGGAAACACTCTATCCCCGTGCAGAAAGAACTGGTGTGCAACAGATAGAACAGGTAAATTCCAGGGGGTACGGCTACTCCACGACAGTCACCCACGGTGTAGAAGGGTGTGAGTCCAACAACCCATCTGTGTGTGACCCACCAACCCTCCCTGCTCACGCTGAATGATATTTATTTATTCTTAGGTTTTTCGGTAAAGTCACCATGTAGGTAAAACATTAAAATTAATAAAAGTAAAATAAAAATAAAATAAAAATCACGACGTTTCGGAGGCAACACAAGCTTCCGTCTTCAGGTGGAACCGTCACAGCACGATAGCTATATCAAGAGTTGTATCAAGTGCTATCGTGCTGTGACGATTCCATCTGAAGACGGAAGCTTGTGTTGCCTCCGAAACGTCGTGATTTTTATTTTATTTTTATTTTACTTTTATTAATTTAAATTTTTTACCTACGTGACTTTACCGAAAAAACCTAAGAATATGAATCCTTGCAGTTACGAAAGCTTCAAATCTAGAAACATGCTGAATGATTCCAGCAGCCGCGTGCAGCAGCAGCAGCAGCATTGCCACCACCACGTGCACCAGCTGCATAGCCACCACCACCACCACCACGTGCAGCAGCAGCAGTATTGCCACCACCACCACGTGCAGCGGGCAGTGAGCAGGTTACGAGCTGCTCATCTTTCCCAGATGGGATGAGACCGGGCGAACTGAGTGCGGGATTTGCGGTGTCTGCATCTGTGGATTAACCCTCGCGCTTCCGTCGCTGGGCAAACAGAACGAGCCACTGTGAGGAGGGGGGGAGACAAGAGAGTGGATGGGTTGGTGGGTTGGTGGGTGGGTGAGTGGGTGAGTGGGTTGGTGGGTGAGTGAGTGGGTGAGTGGGTGGGTGGGTTGGTGGGTTGGTGGGTGAGTGAGTGAGTGAGTGGGTGGATGGATGAGTGAGTGAGTGGGTGAGTGGGTGGATGGGTAGGTGTGTGGTTGAGTGAGTGGGTGGGTGGTTGAGTGAGTGAGTGAGTGAATGGGTGGGTGGGTGGGTGAGTGAGTGGGTGGGTGGATGGGTGAGTGGGTGGGTGGGTGGGTGAGTGAGTGAGTAAGTGGGTGAGTGAGTGAGTGTGTGGGTGGGTGGGTGAGTGGGTGGGTGGGTAAGTGAGTGGCTGAGTGGGTGGGTGGGAGAGTGGGTGGGTGAGTGGGTGGGTGGGTGAGTGAATGAGTGAGTGGGTGAGTGGGTGGGTGGGTGAGTAGGTGAGTGAGTGGGTGAGTGAGTGAGTGGGTGGGTGAATGGGTGGGTGGGTGGGTGAGTGGGTGGGTGGGTGGGTAAGTGAGTGAGTGAGTGGGTGGGTGAGTGGGTGGGTGGGTGGGTGAGTTACTGGGTGAGTGAGTGGGTGGGTGGGTGACTGAGTGGGTGGGTGGGTGAGTGAGTGAGTGGGTGAGTGGGTGGGTGGGTGAGTGGGTGGGTGGGTGAGTAAGTGGGTGGGTGAGTTACTGGTTGGGTGAGTGAGTTACTGGGTGAGTTACTGGGTGAGTGAGTGGGTGAGTGGGTGGGTGAGTCAGTGGGTGGGTGAGTTACTGGGTGAGTTGCTTAGTGAGTGAATGTGTGGGTGAGTGAGTGTATGGGTAAGCGGGTGAGGAGGTGGGTGAGTTAGTGGGTGAATGGCTGTAGAGTTATTGGGATGAATGAGTGAGTAGGTGTATATTGAACTTCTTTCGCACTGTACGTAGCCAACCACGCTAATTGCGAGCAAGGAGAACAAACTAACACACAAATGGTGAGCGGTGGTGCAGTGGTTAGCGCACTGCACTACGAACCCGGCGACCCGAGTTCCTTTCCGGCTCACGGCCAAGTCCAGTGACGATTACTTGAACCGGTCGTGGGCCTCCCCTAGGTCAACTCAGCCTCAAATGAGTACCTGGTGCCGTGTGTAAACATCGCCACTGGGGAAACAAAGGCGGCCGGGCGTGGTACTGGCCACCCACCCCCTCGTGTGCCGTGCCGGCATTCATAGGTGCTCGCTTACAGCACTTGCCCCAACAGTCTGGTAAGGCTATACGGGAAAGTTCGCGCGGGTAAATAATTGAGTAAGATGATGAGTGAGTGAGTTAGCTGACGTTTCAAGTGGATATCAAACTGCAAGTGTGTCCCTGTGTGAGTCTGTGCGTCCCTGTGTGAGTCTATATGTCTCTAGGTGAGTCTGTGGGTCTCTGTGTGAGTCTGTGGGACTCTGTGTGAGTCTATATGTATCTGTGTGAGTCTGTGGGTCTCTGTGTGAGTCAGTGGGTCTCTGTGTGAGTCTATGGGTCTCTGTGTGAGTCTGTGGGTCTCTGTGTGAGTCTGTGGGACTCTGTGTGAGTCTGTCTCTGTGTGAGTCTGTGCGTCCCTGTGTGAGTCTGTGGGTCTCTGTGTGAGTCTGTGGGTCTCTGTGTGAGTCTGTGCGTCCCTGTGTGAGTCTATGTCTCTAGGTGAGTCTGTGGGTCTCTGTGTGAGTCTGTGGGACTCTGTGTGAGTCTATATGTCTCTATGTGAGTCTGTGGGTCTCTGTGTGAGTCTGTGGGTCTCTGTGTGAGTATGTGGGTCTCTGTGCGAATCTATGGGTCTCTGTGTGAGTCTGTGGGTCTCAGTGTGAGTCTGTGGGTCTCTGTGTGAGTCTGTGGGACTCTGTGTGAGTCGGTGGGTCTCTGTGTGAGTCTGTAGGTCTCTATGTGAGTCTGTGGGTCTCTATGTGAGTCTATGGGTCTCTGTGTGAGTCTGTGCGTCTCTATGCGAGTCTGTGGGTTTTCTGTGTGAGTCTATGGGTGTCTGTGTGAGTCTGTGCGTCTCTATGCGAGTCTGTGGGTCTTTGTGTGAGTCTGTGGGTCTCTGTGTGAGTCGGTGGGTCTCTGTATGAGTCTGTGTGTGAGTCTATGGGTGTCTGTGAGAGTCTGTGGGTCTCTGTGTGAGTCTATGGGTCTCTGTGAGTCTATGGGTCTCTGTGTGGTGAGTCTGTGGGTCTCTGTGTGAGTCTATAGGTCTCTGTGTGAGTCTATGGGTCTCTGTGTGAGTCTGTGGGTCTCTGTGTGAGTCTGTGGGGCTCTGTGTGAGTCTATGGGTCTCAGTATGAGTCTGTGGGTCTCTGTGTGAGTCTATGGTTCTCTGTGTGAGTCTATGGGTCTCAGTATGAGTCTGTGGGTCTCTGTGTGAGTCTATGGGTCTCTGTATGAGTCTATGGGTCTCAGTATGAGCCTGTGGGTCTCTGTGTGAGTCTGTGGGACTCTTTGTGAGTCTGTGGATCTCTATGTGAGTCTATGGGTCTCTGTGTGAGTCTGTGGGTCTCTGTGTGAGTCTGTGGGGCTCTGTGTGAGTCGGTGGGTCTATGTGTGAGTCTGTGGGTCTCTATTCGAATCTATGGGTCTCTGTGTGAGTCTGTGGATCTATGTGTGAGTCTGTGGGTCTCAGTGTGAGTCTATGGGTCTCTGTGTGAGTCTATGGGTCCCTGTGTGAGTCTATGGGTCTATGTGTGAGTCTGTGGGACTCTGTGTGAGTCTGTGCGTCTCTATGCGAGTCTGTGGGTCTCTGTGTGAGTCTATGGGTCTCTGTGTGAGTCTATGGGTCTATGTGTGAGTCTGTGGGACTATGTGTGAGTCTGTGCGTCTCTATGCGAGTCTGTGGGTCTCTGTGTGAGTCTATGGGTCTCTGTGTGAGTCTGTGGGTCTTTGTGTGAGTCTATGGGTCTCTGTGTGAGTCTATGGGTCTCTGTGCGAGTCTGTGGGTCTCTGTGTGAGTCTATGGGTCTCTGTGTGAGTCTATGGGTCTCTGTGTGAGTCTGTGGGTCTCTGTGTGAGTCTATGGGTCTCTGTGTGAGTCTGTGGGTCTCTGTGTGAGTCTGTGGGTCTCTGTGTGAGTCTACAGGTCTCTGTGTGAGTCTGTGGGTCTCTGTGTGAGTCTATGGGTCTCTGTGTGAGTCTGTGGGTCTCTGTGTGAGTCTGTGGGTCTCTGTGTGAGTCTACAGGTCTCTGTGTGAGTCTATGGGTCTATGCGTGAGTCTGTGGGACTCTGTGTGAGTCTGTGCGTCTCTATGCGAGTCTGTGGTTCTCTGTGTGAGTCTATGGGTCTCTGTGTGAGTCTGTGGGTCTCTGTGTGAGTCTGTGGGTCTCTTGTGAGTCTATAGGTCTCTGTGTGAGTCTATGGGTCTATGCGTGAGTCTGTGGGACTCTGTGTGTGTCTGTGCGTCTCTATGCGAGTCTGTGGGTCTCTGTGTGAGTCTGTGCGTCTCTATGCGAGTCTGTGGGTCTCTGTGTGAGTCTATGGGTCTCTGTGTGAGTCTATGGGTCTCTGTGTGAGTCTGTATAGAGATGTTCTGGTGGCGGTGGTAGTGGAGGAGAAGGAGGTGGAAGTGGTGATGGTGGTGGCGGTGCAGGTGATGTTGCAGGTGGTGTAAGTGGTGGTGGTGCAGGTGTAGGTGATGGTGCAGCAGGAGGTGGAGGAGGAGGTGGTGGTGTAGTTGGTGGTGCAGGTGGTGTAGGAGGTGATCGTGCAGCAGCAGGAGGAGGCGGTGATGGTGCAGCAGGACGTGGTGTAGTTGATGGTGCAGCAGCAGAAGGAGGATGTGCATGCAAGTGGTGGTGTAGTTGGTGGCGCAGGTGGAGGAGGAAGTGGTGCAGGTGTAGGTGGTGCAGCATGTGATGGTGCAGCAGGAGGAGGATGTGGTGGTGGTGGTAGACGTGGTGGTGGTAGAGGTGATGCAGGTGGTGTAGGTGATGGTGTAGGTGGTGCAGCAGCAGGAGGAGGAGGAGGAGCAGGTGTAGGTGGTGCAGGTGATGGTGTAGGTGGTGCAGCAGGTGATGGTGCAGCAGCAGCAATAGGTGGTGCAGCAGCAGGTAGTGCAGCAGCAGCAGCAGGAGGCGTCGTCGTTACCGTGGCGTCCTCCCCGGCGTAGTGCGCCAGGAGTCGCGGCCCCCCCGGGTGCCGGGCCCCCCACTTGGTGACGTCATAGACGCGCCGCTCCACCACGAGCCAACGAGGCTCCCCGTGGCGACCTCCGCTCCTCTGCGAGACCTCCTCCCAGGTCCAGAGACGAGGAGACGTTGACGCTGGAGACACCGACGACGATGACGATGGTGGTGGTGCTGCTGATGATGGTCCTAACGATTTCTCGCAGGACGATGCGGACGATGATGGCGATCGAGATCGAGCGACGGCGGTGGTGGTGGCTCGTTGTTGAGAAATTCCGCCAATCGTCGAAGACGTCTTCGTCGCTGTTGCAGCCATGGATGCTGCTGCTGCACCGAGCCCACCGGCATCTCCATTCTGGACGCTCGCTGATCCTGGGGGTGCTTCGTCAGAGACCCCGTCGGTGGTTTGCTGCTGCTGCTGCCCCCCCTTGGATGTAGGGGAGCAGGGAGCACCTCCACAAGTCGCTCCACTCTGTTGCCCGCCGCGACCCATGGCTCGCTGCTGCTGTTGATGCTGCTGCTGCTTAGCCGCCTCTGCTGTGTTAGTGGCAGTGCTGCTGCTGGTGGTGGTCGTGGTCGTGGGTGAGTGACAGGGGGGTGGTGGTGGGGGGGGGTGAGACGGAACGGGGGGGGAGAGAGAGATGAGGGAGGAGACTACACGGACAGAGGTGGGGAGAGAGAGAGGTGGTAGAGAGAGAGAGGGGGTAGAGAGAGAGGGGGGTGTTACATAAAGCAAAGCATTAAGAAAAAAAACTAAATGATGAACGAAGCAAAGTGCCGACTACACCAAGCATCTTCTTGTTTCCACTGATCGTAAAAAAGAAAAAAATATATATATAAGAACAAAAATTTAAAAAGAACAAAAAATTGAGAGAGGGAGGCACTGAGAATCAGAGAGAGAGGGGGGGACGAGGAGAGTGGGGAGGGGAGGAGACGACACGGGAAGGAGAGAGGCAGCGAGGGAGAGGAAAGAGAGAGAGGTGGGTGGGGGGTAACACGGGGAGGGAGAGAGTCACCGGTGAGACTGAACCATTAATATGTGACGGGGGGAGGGAGCGGTGGCGCAGTGGTTAGGGCACTGTGCTATGCTTCACAGTTAACACCCAGCAGAGAGAGAAACAAAAGTTCGATTCCAGCTCACGACCACCGCCAGCGGTGGTGACAGCAGCGATTATCTGAACCGGTTCTGGGACTCCCCGAGGTCGACTCAGCCTGAAACACCAAGTCACTTGCTCGCTCGTTCACCCACTCAGTCAACCTACTCACTCACTAACCCACCCAACCATTCGCTTATTCACTCACCGACTCATCCACACGCTCAACCACTCATTCACTTATTCACTCACCGACTCATCCACACGCTCAACCACCCATTCACTTCTCCACTCACCTACTCACCCGTTCGCTTATTCAATAATCACCACTCACCGACTCATCCACACGCTCAACCATCCATTCACTTCTCCACTCACCGACTCATTCAACCACGCACTCACCCACCCACCCACTCGTCTTGTTTGTCGATGAGTCTAGCATTAGTCTATGGGTCCGTGTTAGTCTATGGGTCCAGCATTAGTCTATGGGTCCAGTGTTAGTCTATGGATCCGGTGTTATGGGTCAGTATTAGTCTATGGGGTCAGTGTTAGTCTATGGTCCAGTGTTAGTTTATGGGTCCAATGTTAGTTTATGGGTCCAGCATTAGTCTATGGGTCCAGTGTTAGTCTATGGGTCCAGTGTTAGTCTATGGGTCCAGTGTTAATCTATGGGTCCAGCGTTAGTTTATGGGTCCAGTGTTAGTCTATGGGTCCAGCATTAGTCTATGGGTCCAGCGTTAGTCTATGGGTCCAGTGTTAGTCTATGGGTCCAGCGTTAGTTTATGGGTCCAGTGTTAGTCTATGGGTCCAGTGTTAGTCTGTGGGTCCAGTGTTAGTCTATGGGTCCAGTGTTAGTCTATGGGTCCAGCGTTAGTTTATGGGTCCAGTGTTAGTCTATGGGTCCAGTGTTAGTCTATGGGTCCAGTGTTAGTCTATGGGTCCTGTGTTAGTCTATGGGTCCAGTGTTAGTCTATGGGTCCAGCATTAGTCTATGGGTCCCGTGTTAGTCTGTGGGTCCAGTGTTAGTCTATGGGTCCGTGTTAGTCTATGGGCCCAGCGTTAGTCTATAGGTCCATTGTTCGTCTATGGGTCCGTGTTAGTCTATGGGTCCAGTGTTAGTCTGTGGGTCCAGTGTTAGTCTATGGGTCCAGTGTTAGTCTATGGGTCCAGTGTTAGTCTATGGGTCCGGTGTTAGTCTATGGGGTCAGTGTTAGTCTATGGGGACAGTCTTAGTCTATGGGGACAGTGTTCGTCTATGGGTCCAGCCTTAGTCTATGGGTCAAGTGTTAGTCTATGGGTCCAGTGTTAGTCTAACAGATTGCTGGTGGCAAGTGATCTTAGTAGCGAGTAGCAGCGCCTACGGATGCCGGCAATGTTTACACACCACATCAAGTAGTCACTTGAGGCTGAGTCGACCTAGGGGAGGCCCAGGGACCGGTTCAGATAATCATCACCGGTGATGGCCGTGAGCGGGAATCGAACTCGGCTTGCTCGGTCCGTAGCGCGGCGCGCTAACCGCTGCGCCACCGCTCCTCACCACCACCACCCAACCGTTCCTAGTGGGCCTCCCCTAGGTTGACTCAGCCTCAAATGAGTACCCCTCAAACGATGAAGACAAAGCTCCCTTCGTCACCCCCTCCACCACCACCTACGTGTAGCCTTTAATGACTTTTGGGGCAAGTGCTGTTAGTAGCGAGTAGCAGCAGCGCCTATACACAGACAAAGAGCCCCCGTGTAGCCTCTAGCAGACTGCTAGGGCAAGTGCTGTTAGTAGCGAGTAGCAGCAGCGCCTATACACAGACAAAGATCCCCCGTGTAGCCTCTAGCAGACTGTAGGGGGCAAGTGCTCTTAGCGAACAGCAGCAGCAGCGCCTATGAAGGCCGGCCCCGTGAGACACGTGGAGGTTGCCGATGTTAGATGCACACACCGCAGCCGGATATACTGATTAAGGGCTGAGTCGACCTAGGGAGAGTCCCCTGCTGTCGCTGTCATTGATGGTGGTTAGCAGCGTGCGAACTGCTGTAACACCGCCCCCCCAATTATTAACGGAATAGTCAGCATCATCAACATAAGCACCATCAGTGTTATCATTATTGTCAGTATCATCAGCATCATCAGCAGCATCATCATCATCGGTATCATCAGTGTCATCAGCGTATTCACCAGTATCATCAGCATCATCATCATCAGCGCCATCATCGGTATCATCATCATCATCGGTACCATCAGCATCATCATCAGTATCATCAGCATCACCAGTATCATAATTTGCATCATCAGTATCGTCATCAGGATCATCATCAGTATATTCAATATCATCATCAGCAACATCATCAGTATCATCATCATCAATATCATCAGTTTCATCAGTATTATAATTTGCATCGTCAGTATCGTCATCAGTATCATCATCAGCAGCAGCATCTTCAATATCATCAGCAGCAACATCATCGGTATCATCATCAGTATCATCAACATCATCAGCATCATCAGTATCAGCATCATCAGTATCATCATCAGTATCATAATTTGCATCATCAGTATCGTCATCAAGATCATCATCATCAGCATCTTCAATATCATCAGCAGCAACATCATCGGTATCATCATCAGTATCAACATCATCAGCATCATCATTATCATCAGCATCATCATCAGTATCATCATCAGTATCATAATTTGCATCATCAGCAACATCATCAGGATCATCATCATCAGCATCTTCAATATCATCAGCATCATCATCAGTATCATCAGTATTATAATTTGCATCATCAGTATCGTCATCAAGATCATCAGCATCTTCAATATCATCATCAGTATCATCATGAGCACCATCATCATTAATGATCAGCATCATCACCGTCATCATCATCATTACGCAAAGAGTTGTCCTTACAATCCTCGTCCTCCGGAGTCGAGAAACCCTTCCGAGATGGACTCAAGGTGCAGGTCTCTGACTCCTGTGGGGAGGTCTGCGAGGTTTTTATGAAGACCGTGAACAGGGCAAAGAGTCCCCTGGGCGAATCACGGCCAGTTAACGCCCCGCAAATATGCTGAGTGGGGCTCGATTTGTAGTGCGAGAGGATCGATAATCATCATCGGAGCGCCGCTGATAATTATCAATGTTTCAAGGTTAAGAAAACAGCTGTCAAGAACCACCCCCCCCCCACCACCACCACCCACCCACCGCCTCCTCGCCATAGAGGCCGTCAATAAACTTTTATTTGAACACTTTGTAAGGCCTCCAATGAGCTGTGTCGCTCTGTTTTCAGAAGTGACCTGGTCCATAGAGACCCATAGAGACCCATACTCATAGAGACCCATAGAGATACACACTCATAGAGACCCATACTCTTAGAGACCCATACTCATAGAGACCCATACTCATAGAGACTCATACTCATAGAGACCCATGTTTATACTGGTAGGAACGAAGTGGACCAGCCTACAATAGATTATATCGTCCGTCCGTCCGACCGTGTAGCAACATCGCCCCCTACTGCAAACACTTGGCATGACCCTACAAAAACCTTTAGACTCAGTGACGCTTTCCAGGCTAAACAAGTGTAACATTCCCTTATAATTCCCTCAGATAGCTTTTAATTAAAACATTTAAATTAATGAGGCTTTCCTGGCTAAACAAGTGTAACATTCCCTTATAATTCCCTGAGATAGCTTTTAATTAAAACTTTTAAATTCAAATTTTACTCGCAGCGCCCTAAAGCCTACAGCTAGGCCTAAAGCCTCGAACTACGCCTATCACTCTCCCTTCATATCGTACCCCCGCGTGTGTGCAAGGGAGTTAATGTTTAACACTGTTACATTCCCTGATGCTTTTAAATAGAAACATTTAAATTTAAAGCTTTTACATAAATAATAAAAACATTTAATTTTAAAATTAACTCACGGCGGCCTAAAGCCTACAGCTAGGCCTAAAGCCTTGAACTAGGCCCCAACCTCTCCCTTCGTATCGTACCCCCGCGTGTGTGAAAGGGAGTTAATGTTTTACAATGTTACATTCCCTGATGTTTTTAAATAGAAACATTTACATTTAAAGCTTTTACATAAGTAATTAAAACATTTAAATAAAAAATTAACTCACAGCGGCCTAACGCCTACAGCTAGGCCTAAAGCCTAAAACTAGGCCTCACACTCTCCCTTCGTATCGTCCGATTCGGTGTAGCAACATCGCCCCCTACTGCAAACACTTGGCAGGACCCTACAAAAACCTTGAGACTCAGTGGGGCTTTCCTGGCTAAACAAGTGTAATAATACATTATGTTTATATACTTTGGTTATTCGTTCCTACCAGCCCACCCCGCGGGGTCCTGTTAGAGACCCATACTCATAGAGACCCATACTCATAGAGACCCATACTCATAGAGACCCATACTCATAGAGACCCAAACTCACAGAGACCCATACTCATAGAGACCCATGCTGATAGAGACCCATACTCATAGAGACCTATACTCAGAGACACCCAAACGCATAGAGACCCACACTCATAGAGACCCATACTCATAGAGACCCACACTCATAGAGACCCATACTCACAGAGACCCATACTCATAGACACCCAAACTCATAGAGATCCATACTCACAGAGACCCATACTCATACACACCCAAACTCATAGAGACCCATACTCATAGAGAGCCATAGAGACCCATACTCATAGACACCCAAAATCATAGAGACCCATACTCATAGAGACCCACAGAGACCCATACTCATAGAGACCCATACTCATAGAGACCCACAGAGACCCATACTCATTGAGACCCATGCTCTATGAGCATGGATGTCTATGCAGTCGAAGTGGACGAGACCACGGATATCACAAACAAAGTCCAGGTCTCTGTAATTGTGCGTTCTGTGGCTAAAAGTGAGGTGGCTTGTGAGGTGAGGGGGGCGTTTTTGGGGATTTGACGATGTCAGTGATGACAGACGAGCACCGGCTATTGCTGATTCATGTTTTGGGAGCGTTGGGGAAATACAATTTGCGTTGACAAGCTGCGAGCTCAGACTTATGACGGAGCCTCTGTGATGGCATCAGATCCTTAGTGGGGTGCAGGCCAAGATTAAAGAAAAAGCTACATGAAGCCACGTTGCACCATTGTCACGCACGCAAATTGAACCCTGTGCTCTCGCATTCAGCAAAATGTACGGCTGAGTGTAAAAATATTTATTTTTAAACAGCTGCGACATGTTTCAACAAGCCGTCCTCAGGTGAAGAACAGGTCTGTCGGGAAGACAGCGTCTGAATGAAACACCACCAGGCTTGGAGCATATATTTAAGCGTATATTTAAGCTGGGTTGGAGGGGGAAGAGCGCCTTGTCAAATATATGCTCCAAGCCTGGTGGTGTTTCATTCAGACGCTGTCTTTCCGACAGACCTGTTCTTCACCTGAGGACGGCTGCTTGCGTTGTGGCCGAAACGTCGTGAGAATTATTTTATTATGTTTTATTTTCATTATTTTATTATTTCCCTTCTACGTGACTTTACCGAAAGAACCAAGAAGATGAATCCCTGCAGTCACGAAAGCTTTAAATCGAAAAAAAAATGTTTCAACAAGTCAACCAAGCGCACCCACCTACTGGACGATGTTGTGAAGCGACGTTTACCAAGACCAGCGCCCACGAGATGGAGCTCAAATTCTAGACGAGTTCAGACGATCAGCGTGTACCAATCTGATCTGCGTGCTGTTGTTCCGGATTTTGAGCGGAAAATCCGGATGGTTGGGACAATGACACTCTGATGATGGCCGCCGGATATGATCTTCGGCTGTAAAAAATTAACCCGTAAAAACAAAGTTTTTCACTATAAATCCTTTATATGCGTGGCATCGGTTTTATTTTATTATTCATTGCTGTTTTTCTTGAGTAAGAGTTTCATTTTTACCACATTGGTATTTTAAATTAAATATGAAAAAAAAATTTCCTAAAAAGTGTAAAAATTTGGAGAAAAAAATTTCACGAAAATTAATTGTCACGCACAACGAGTCTGTGTGCAAAATGTCAGCTCGATTGGATCACGGGAAGTGGGTTAAAAAACGACCGAAAGATTTGCACGGTCGTAAGCGCGCAAGCAAGTGAACTTAATATAAAGGATTTAAAAAGCATCAAATTGCTTCTTCATAATGACACACGAGGGCATTTTCAACGAAACCGATGCACTTTTTCGTGCGCCGCAGAATAAAGGAATGGACATTGGATTCTGCTGTGCGCGAATCCGCGACACGATGGGAGCTGTGGAACGCCAGGGGCAAGAGGTTGACAGTTTCTATGATCGATCCGAGCAGAAACGCCTCACACTTCGCCCGACAGGCAATGAGCCCGAAGATAACAGCCGATCAGAGATGAGAGGAAAATAATGTTTCGTAACATTCTGGACAATCACCATTAGAACCTCATTTGCCAATAACAAAATATGATAATTGTTTTTTTACACCTTTTATTATTACAAGGAGTCATGTTTGCATCGACCACAATACCTGCAGTCATAATGCAAACGAAAAAAAACTCTGATAATGTATGTACTGCCCTTGAAGTTGATTGGTCCACACCCGAGACAGCTTTCCTTAGAGCCTAGTCTCACATGGTGTTGGACCAGATGACGCCAAAAGGCGCACAACTCAAAAACAATGCACCATCAGAGTATGAGAGCTCGGGGTAAGCATTTACACCATTGGAACCTCATTTGCCAGTAAAAAATATGATAATTGTTTTTTACCCTTCTATCTGGCAACAAAACTGACACCTTTTTTATTACAAGGAGTCATGTTTGCATTGACCACAATACCTGCAGTCGGAATGCGCCTTTTGGCGTCATCTGGTCTAACACCATGTGAGACTAGGCTCTAAGGAAAGCTGTCTCAGGTGTGGACCAATCAGGACAGTGCATACATCATCAGAGTTATGTTTTTTTTTTGCATTCCGACTGCAGGTATTGTGGTCTATGCAAACATGACTCCTTGTAAAAAAAAAGTGTCAGTTTTGTTGCCAGATAAAAGGGTAAAAAGCCAATTATCATTCTGGACAATACCGTTTGGCTCTTTCGGTAAAGTCACGTAGGTGTAATGTGAGGATATATTCGGGTTGCTGATGGATCACAACTCGTTACGATGATTGGCTCTGCCGGTCCTGGCCCATAGCCAATGGGGGGAAGTCTAGGGGCGTGGCCCTGACGTAATGGGAAGGTGACATCTGTAAGTAGAGGATTGGTTCTGCTGGCTTTAGCCACAGCCAATGGGTGAACGAGTCAGGGGCGTGGTCCCGAGAGTGTACGATGGAGTCTAGAAGATTCCATAGAGGTTAACCAGGATTGGTGGAAAGGTACCACGTGACCCGGGTATTAAAAGGGGTGGAGACGAACAACACGTGGTCAGATCTGGAACAAACGGAGGGTGAGGCCACGCTGGAGCGGGGTCCAGGCTGCCACGTGGTCGCGCATGTCTCTCTCTCTCCTTCTCACGCTGTCTATCAGCAGCGTGAAGGAGTAAGATGGGAGTGTTGTGAACGAAGGACAAATAAAGACCGGATTCCAGAAGTCGCTTCCACGACCTTTATTACATAGGTTAGAAATAAAATACTTGAGCCCGCTTCAGAAATTGTTTCTTGCTGTGGTTGTCCTACCTGATGATGGACGCTTGTGTTGCGCCCGAAACGTCGTGATTTAATTTATTTTACACTATTGGAACCTCATTTGCCAGTAAAAAATATGATAATTGGTTGTTTAACCTTCTATCTGGCAACAAAACTGACACCTTTTTTACAAGAAGTCATGTTTGCATAGACCACAATTTATTTTATTTGAAACCCTCGTGACTTTACCGAAAAAACAAAAGAGTATGGATTCCTGCAGTCACGAACACTTCAAATATAGATTATTCTGGACAATATCAGTGGTCGAATGAAAGCGAGGTTTGATCATTTCGGTGAGCTAACTTTCCTTGGTTTGGTTGATTGCACCGAAATTGTATGACATGTCACAACATTTCGATGACACCAAACTGCAGAGCCGATCAAAATATGCGAGTACGTTGACTGTGTTAGACTAAAGGCTGACCTTATGGGATTGTACAGTTCGCAAATGGTGAGGAACGAAGTTACTCCAGACGATGATCGCTACGCCAGCTACAACAGCGTCCGTTAAAAGGTCGTGGTTCTCTGCTTTGAAACGACTCAAAACACACGGTCGGAATCGCACTGACCAAGGGCGACTTTCATCCCTGGCAATCGTCTCTACTGAGACGGAGAGACTTTTAAAACTGAACGAGAATGAAGGGGACTTCTACAACAAAGTCACTGACATATTTGTCCAGAAGGATAGGCGAATGGACTCATTCTAGATTTGAAGCTTTCGTGACTGCAAGGATTCATACTCTTTGATTTTTTCGGTAAAGTCACGTAGGTAGAAAAATAAATAAAATAAATGAAAACTAAATTAAATGACGACGTTTCGGGCACAACACAAGCGTCCTTCTCCACGTGACTTTACCGAAAAAACCAAAGCGAATGGACTTCATTTACAAGTAAAGTTAAGACCATGCAATATATATATTTTCATTTGTGTTGAATGAGTATGAATAGTGGAACTGCATTCGCCTATAAAACGTGAATCGAATACGTAACTTACCTAATTGGAACCTCCTTTGCCAGTAGCAAATATGATAATTGTTTTTTTACCCTTTTATCTGGAAACAAAACTGACACCTTTTTTTACAAGGAGTCATGTTTGCATTGACCACAATACCTGCGGTCGGAATGCAAACAAAAAACACAACTCTGATAATGTATGCACTGTCCTTGAAATTGATTGGTCCACACCCGAGACAGCTTTTCTTAGAGCCTAGTCTCACATGGTGTTGGACCAGATGACGCCAAAAGGCGCACAACTCAGATTTGTTGTCAGATAAAAGGGTACAATTTTTGTATCATATTTTGCTCCTGGAAAAGAAGGTTCCAATGGTGTAAATGCTTACCCCGAGCTCTCATACTCTGATGGTGCGTTGTCTTTGAGTTGTGCGCCTTTTGGCGTCATCTGGTTCAACACCATGTGAGACTAGGCTCTAAGGCAAGCTGTCTCGGGTGTGGACCAATCAACTTCAAGGACAGTGCATACATTATCAATTTTCTTTTTTGTTTGCATTCCGACCGCAGGTATTGTGGTCAATGCAAACATGACTTCTTGTAAAAAAAAGTGTCAGATTTGTTACCAGATAAAAGAGTAAAAAAACAATTATTACGTAACTTACCTGTGTGCGTGTGTTGTAAAGAATGCTGATATGAAATATGAAACATACAACGGCCTAACCAAAAGTCATTGTGCAACCTGCCAATGAAATGGTGAATTGAAGCTACCTCTATCGGGTTCATATGTGTGTAACTCTGGCTCTGATACTAGCCACGTAGGTTAAAATAAAAGAAAATAGTTACTTTAGTTATTCTATTTTTTTTTCTTATTTTTAATTTTTATTTTCACCTACGTGACTTTAGCCAATGCCTCCCCAACCATTGACCTCACCGCACCTCACTGACAGAGACCTACAGAGACCCAAAGAGTCCCATACTCATAGAGACCCCCCTGAGACGCCCAAAGACTCATACTCATAGAGGACAACAGAGACCCATACACATCGTGACCAATCCATACCTGTGTAATGGGTTCCGGAGACACTTGTAGAGGTAACTTCTTTATTACAATCCAACACTCCAACAGTCCTGATACTCTGTTACAGCCTAGGAACACAGCCTAGGTACACAGCCTAGATCCACTACTCTGGCTACGCTCTGGAACTCGCCCTCACAAGAACGTAGAGCCGGGAGTTCCAGAGTCCCACCACTGGCCCCCACAGCGTCCCAGGGTCCTGAGATGGCTGGTCTTGGGTCTTGAGCTACAACTGGCCCTGATCGGCCAGGGAACTGCCCTTTTATGCCTCGTCCCCAACGAGAGGTGGGGTTGTGTGCGCCCCCAGATATCCCACAGAGCACACACAACCCCCCCCCCCCCCCGTTGGTGGCGCCAGGGGGCTTAACTGGCTGGGGTGCCTGGGATCCCAGCGCCTGGCGCCAAGTGGCTTAAGCGTCTGGGTTGCCTCTTATGTCACTACACCTGTGTAGTGACATAGGACGTCACTACTGTGTCGGCCCGTACGAGGGCTGGGGGCCCCAAGGGGGTGCCTGGGGGGTCACGTGGTGGAGGGACCCAGACCTCCCGTGAGGTGGCCTGGGAAGGGAGGCGTGGCCTGGGCGGAGCCGGCCACGCCAGAGCAGATATAAGCGTGGTGTGAACGCAGAGCGGGGCTGTTGAACTCCGAAGTGAAGACGACATCATCGGTCCTCAAGTCCCGGGTCGTCGTCCTGGACCAGGCAGCCCTTTGCCGGCCTGGTCCACTCTGTGTCGTGTTAGTGAGTTGAGGAAGGTGGTCACCACCTCATGTACAGTGTTATATTACTTACCGTTTAATAAATAGTGTTGCCTCCAAGCTGTGTGTGTGTGTGCACCTAATTCAAACCCACTATACCTGCAACAACAAAAAAACACTTTTATTTTTAGCCAAGTAAGGCCCCACTGAACTGTATGGCTCTTTTGAAGAAGCGACCAGTCCTATCGCAAATGATATCACCTCAACGAAGTGGCAGATCGTCTTCACGTGGACTTTAATAGCAGCCAAATACCCATGGAGAGAAATCCATGTGACCACCGGGACAGAGAGAGTGAGAGACGCAAACTCCAAATATACAGCAGCAGGAATTGTGAAGGTCGAGATCGAACCCACGACCTCCTGTAGACCAGGCGAGGTAGTTAACATCTCCGAGCCACCGTGATGATAATGAAAGAGAGAGACACGCAAACTCCAAATATAGAGCAGGCATTGTCAGGGTCGGGATCGAACCCACGACATCCTTCATACCAGGCGAGATAGTCAATATCTCCTAGACACCGTGATGATGATGAAAGAGACATGCAAACTCCAAATATAGAGCAGGCAATATCAGGGTCGGGATCGAACCCACGACATCCTTCATACCAGGCGAGGGAGTTAACATCTCCTAGCCACCGTGATGATGATGAAAGAGAGAGAGATGCAAACTCCAAATATACAGCAGCAGGCATTATCAGGGTCGGGATCGAACCCACGACATCCTGTAGACCAGGTGAGGTAGTCAACATCTCCTAGCCACCGTGATGATGATGGGAGAGACGCAAACTCCAAATATACAGCAGCAGGCATTATCAGGGTCGGGATCGTACCCACGACCTCCTGTATACCAGGCGAGGTAGTCAACATCTCCTAGCCACCGTGATGATGATGAAAGAGACGCAAACTCCAAATATACAGCAGCAGGCATTGTCAGGGTCGGGATCGAACCCACGCCCTCCTGTAGACCGGGCGAGGTAGTCAACATCTCCTAGCCACCGTAATGATGATCAGAGAGACGCAAACTCCAAATATACAGCAGCAGGCATCGTCAGAGTCGGGATCGAACCCATGACATCCTGTAGACCGGGCGAGGTAGTCACCATCTCCTAGCCACTGTGATGATGATGAGAGAGAGAGACGCAAACTCCAAATATACAGCAGCAGGCATCGTCAGGGTCGGGATCGAACCCACGACCTCCTGTATACCAGGCGAGGTAGTCAACATCTCTTAGCCACCACAATATCCCTCACCTAGCCCACACACCCAGCCCCGCCCCTCACCTACCATTAACCCTTCACCCAGTTCCTCAGGCCGATTCCGTGAATCGTCACGGATCGAGGCACGATTGGAGTCAAGGATCGATTCTCTATCTCTCCACTGCCCAAAGTCCCTCCCCTCACCCCCTTCACTTCCTATAGCCCCTCCCCTCACTTCCTATAGCCACTCTCCTCATCCCCCATAGCCCCCCCCCCTAATCCCCCTCGCTTCCTATAGCCCCTCCCCTCATTCCCTTTCATCTCCTATAGCCCCTCCCCTCATCTCCCACAGCCCCTCCCCTCATCCCCCTCCCCTCATCCCCCATAGCCCCTCCCCTCACCCCCCACCTTCCCCCTCCTTTCTCCCTTCACCTCGCGCCCAATTCCCCCCACCCCAGCACATAACCACAGCCCCCCCCCTCGTTACCATGGAGATCAGCTGACGAGCCCTCGACCAATGGAGAGGCGCGAAGAGCGCTCGCCATTGGCTGAGACCGATCTCGCGTGACCCCCCCCCCCTCAATACACCCCCCCCCTCGGGCTAGCCCCCACACACCCCTCCCCCTATTCCCCGCTTCCCTCCCCCCACCTCCATCCCCCGCGCGCGGATCTCAACGGCCGTGAACTAAAGTAACCTTTGCGAAACTACTTTCTTTCCCCCCACTCTCACGTGACCCCATCACCGCCACCACCAACAGCCCCAAGACGTTGTGGGGGGTGGGGACTATTTTGTCCGTTGCCCGCGTTCATTTGGCTTCATTTTTTTTTCGACACTTTTAAAAATGACAAAATTCCGTCGCGACGCGTCCAGACCTCCGCAAGAATTTAAGGAGAAAACCAATAAAAATGAAAAAGTTATTTGAAAGAAAAAAAATCGCGGGCACAGTCGATCTGTGCTGTCGCGTTACTTTAACGCGTTACTTCAACACGTTACTTCAACGCGTTACCTCAAAGCGTTACTTCAACGTGTTACTTCAACGCGTTATTTCAACGCGTTACTTTAACGCGACGGCAACCCCAAAGGTCTGGAACCTCCTTCGCGGAGACAGAGGGGGATTTACAAAAATCATCCACCAGTCCATCGTGTTAAAGCACCGCGGCTCATCGTTGCGGAAGGAGCCATCGGCTTGCTAGGCGGTAAACAGGCGCCGCTCTTCCATCCAGCAGTGGAGCAGTGGATCGACCAAGGCTGATCGGCATCACCCCCCCACCCCGCTGGGGATAGTTGAAGTGGTCTTCCACTAGAGGCCGCTGTAGAGACATCCTTCACCAGCACGCACATGAACACCCTGGAGATCTGTGCGGCTAGGAGATGTTGACTACCTCGCCTGGTACACAGGAGGTCGTGGGTTCGATCCCGACCCTGACGATGCCTGCTGCTGCTGTGTATTTATGTGTGGCTAGGAGATGTTGACTACCTCGCCTGGTCTACAGGAGGTCGTGGGTTCGATCCCGACCCTGACGATGCCTGCTGCTGCTGTATATTTGTGTATGGCTAGGAGATGTTGACTACCTCGCCTGGTGCACAGGAGGTCGTGGGTTCGATCCCGACCCTGACGATGCCTGCTGCTGCTGTATATTTGGAGCTGGCGGTCTCTCTCTCCCCGTGGTCGCGTGGATTTTATTTCCGAATCCCCCGGTTTTTTTCCCTACACATTTAGAATCAGCGTCACGCGTTCATGGCATTCGGCTGCTACTAAAGTCACGTGGTGATGCTGTCAGCCATTTGTCATAGGTTAGGGCGCTTGTACCGTTAAGATTTATTCAGCTGCTAGCCGCGGAGTCAACCCCCCCCCCACAGAAAAAAATCTAAATTTGAAAAGAATTTCCTGCCTAAATTATTAAGCTTCAAATCTAGAATTATTAAAAAAATTCGATTTAAAGCTTTCGTGACTGCAGGGATTCATCTTCTTGGTTCTTTCGGTACACGTAGAAGGGAAATAATAAAATAATAAAAATAAAACATAATAAAAGAATTCTCACGACGTTTCGGCCACAACGCAGCCGTCCTCAGGTGAAGAACAGGTCTGAATGAAACACCACCAGGCTTGGAGCGTATATTTAAGCTGGGTTGGAGGGGGAAGAGCGCCTTGACAAAAGAATTTGCATATCAAGAGAAATTTTGCATATTTATGGGAAATGCAGATATGGGATTAGTACTACTTGTGAAATGCGTAGGAGGTGGGCGGGGGGTTTCAAAGTCATATCATGCCCGTGCATTATGCAGGATTAGCAGCATCAAAGAGAGGGGATAGGGGTAGCATTAATAAAGGGAAGGAATGTTAATAGTATGTAGCTGCAGTAACTAAACCACCACGTGTTAGTGAATTAAAAAATCCACTAACACATAGGATGGAGTTTTTATTTATTTTTCACAATAATGTCTAATAGTGTATCGTATTACATTGCTCCGTTTTTTCTTTTTTACCTTTTCTTGTTTCATTGTATGTAATGGCAGAGATTATGGATTCATAAAGTACAACCATAACCACAATAATTTCAACAGAAATCTATTTTATAGCAATATATTGGGGGGGGGGGCATTTTGAGCGTGTTATACACGCCCCCCTCAGTGAGGCAGATGTGATAGCTGCCTCCCCTGGTGGTTTGTCATTGCAGTTTCATGACGAGACCGGCGAGCCTAAATATATTTATCCGCATACGTGAAATAAGTATGGAAGGCGAGGACATGAAACGAAGGGGTATACAAACATTACATTGGTAACATACTGAGATAGTAACAGGCACACGCTGACTGACCGCGCTCCATCCAGTTACTGAGGGGTTGCGCAATCAGAGGGGAGGCTGAGCTCGTCGCTGCCTCACCTCTCGTCTCTTCCTGTATTTGCAGCGGAGCTCCGCAAATTTGGCAATTTCGACTAGAAAAAATTATTGGAATCGCACAGAAATGACATTTATAACACAGATCAGTGGAAAAAAATCTTAAGAAACATTTTTTTCGTAACAGCTATTTTTATTGGAGATGAGATGCCGCGACTCTAAGGTAATACCAATCGCATCTACACTAACCTCTGCTGCTGTCCACAAGTAGTGACTAATCCCATATCTTAATTTCCCATAAATATGCAAAATTCCTCTTGATATGCAAATTCCTTTGTCAAGGCGCTCTTCCCTCTCCAACCCAGCTTAAATATACGCTTCCAAGCGTGGTGGTGTTTCATTCAGATGCTGTCTTTCCGACAGACCTGTTCTTCACCTGAGGACGGCTGCTTGCGTTGTGGCCGAAACGTCGTGAGAATTGTATTTTATTATGTTTTATTTTTATTATTTTTTTATTTCCATTCTACGTGAATAATAAAAAATAAAACATAATAAACTATTATTTTATTATGTTATATTTTTATTATTTGTTATTTCCCTTCTACGTGAATAATACAATAATAATAAAAACACATAATAAACTATTATTTTATTATGTTTTATTTTCATTATTTTATTATTTCCCTTCTACGTGATGCCTTTACCGAAAGAACCAAGAAGATGAATCCCTGCTGCAGTCACGAAAGCTTCAAATCGAAATCTATGACAGGTGATGAGGCTCTGCCTCCACTGCCTCCCCTGACCGCACGTCCCTGATCCACTCCTGCCTGAATGTGTTCCCCAACCCCCAGCCACCGCCGAACATGACGCGTCGTCCATCTATCGCTCCGCGTCTCGGAGTCGATGCCAAGCACACAATAAGACCGCTTCCCACTCAACACTTGGCAGAGATCACGATGATTACACTGGTCAACACACTTTTTCTGGCATAAGGTATTCCAACGGGTTTAAGGTGCTGATTCCAAATCTGGCATCAGTTTTTGTCCATCACATCAGGTTTTTGAGATATCAAATATTGCATTTTCAATAAAAACTGCGGAAGAAAAATATTAAATAAATGTGGATATCTACATAAAATGATATTATAAACACACTATCCTAAAAATACAGCACCGTATTTTAACACTAAAGCAGTCACTGACTCGCAACAACTTGCAATCATAAGTGACAGAGTTAATTTCGGGTAAAATCAATGAAATTGGGGTATGCCGATAGCATAAAAATGAGATGTGATAGAGCAAATGTGAGATCAGATTTGGAATCAGCACCCTAAAATTAGTCTGCTGCAAAAGTCCAGGCCAGATAAAAAACTGATTTTATTTTGTTGACCAGGGTTATACATCACCTTGCCCTAAAGCGTCGTTGGTGGGGTTACATTCGTGTGTGTGTGTGTCTAGGGGCCGTCCATAAATGACGTCACGCACCTGGGGGGGGGGGGTCAGACATTTGTGACGATGTGTGACGAGGAGGGGGGGGGTTTGAGAAATGTGACGTCACATCAAAATGCGCAACTTTAAATAAATATAGACAACACGTTCTACTTAATAAGACTGTTAAATAAATGTTTTCTCCTACAACATCAGATCGCAGCGCCACATTAAATACGCACTACAATGACAATAGTTTAAAGCGAATTGAAGCATTATATTTTTTTTGGGGGGGGGGGCAGAGCTTTGTGACGTCATATTTGAGGGGGGGGGTCTGATTTTTTGTGACGCCGTGTGACGATGGGGGGGGGGGTCAAAAATCGTCCAAAATCGCGTGACGTCATTTATGGACGGCCCCTAAACATTGATGCACGGTCTAAGGATCACAGTGACGAATCGCATTCACAAAGATCGGCGTTGCTGCTACTCGCTACGAACAGCACTTGCCCCCAGCAGTCTGTTAGAGGCTACACGGGGGAGCTTTGTTTGTGTATAGGCGTTTCTGCTACTCGCTACTAACAGCACTTGTCCAATCAGTCTGCTCGAGGCTACACGGGGGATCTTTGTCTGTGTATAGGCGTGTTCCTACTCGCTACTTACAGCACTTTCCCCAACAGTCTGTTAGAGGCTACACGGGGAATCTTTGTCTGTGTATAGGCGCTGCTGCTACTCGCTACTAACAGCACTTGCCCCAACAGTCTGCTAGAGGCTACACGGGGGATCTTTGTCTGTCTATAGACGCTGCAGCTTCTCGCCACTAACAGCACTTGCCCCAACAGTCTGATAGAGGCTACACGGGAGATATTTGTCTGTGTATAGGCGCTGCTGCTACTAACAGCACTTGCCCCAACAGTCTGCTATAGGCTACACGGGGGATCTTTGTCTTTGGTGGGGGGGGGCAAATGAGTATGTGGGTGGTTGCATTGCTCAGCAAAACAATTGGTGCTGTGGAGAGACAATACAATGGAGCTTGTGATGTTGGAGTTTAGTGAAAGTGGAACACAGTGATTACACAGACCCGTGCACAAAGACAAAGATCCCCCGTGTAGGCTCTAAGAGACGGCTGGGGCAAGTGCTGTTGGTAGCGCCTATACACACACACAGATTCCCCGTGTAGGCTCTAACATACTGGTGGGGCAAGTGCTGTCAGTAGCGAGTAGGAGCACGTCCATACACAGACAAAGATCCCCCGTGTAGCCTCTAGCATACTGTTGGGGCAAGTGCTGTTAGTAGCGAGTAGCAGCAGCGCCTATACACAGACAAAGATCCCCCGTATAGCCTCTAGCAGACTGTTGGGGAAAGTCCTGTTAGCGAGCACCTATGAAGGCCAGAAAGGCACACGAGTGGGGTAGGTGGCCAGCACCACGCCCAGCCGCCTTTGTCTCCCCAGTGGCGATGTTTTTACGTACCGCACCAGGTACACATTTGAAGCTGAGTCAACCTAGGGGAGACCCAGAACCGGTTCAGATAATCGTCACCGGTGTTGGCCGTGAGCGAGAATCGAACTCTGGGCGACAGGTTTGTAGTGGAGCGCGCTAACCGCTGCACCACCGCTCCACCCCTCGCTCGCACTCCATCTCGTTCACAAATCATTTGAAATATTGGTGGCCCTGATCCAATTGTGTCTTTTTGTACATTCTTATGACGATGCCCTGTTTCGATTTAAAACTTTCGTGACTGCAGGGATTCATCTTCTTGGTTCTTTCGGTAAAGTCACGTAGAAGGGAAATAATAAAATAATAAAAATAAATCATAATAAAATAATTCCCACGACGTTTCGGCCACAACGCAAGCAGCAGGTGGAATTTCAGACGCTGTCTTTCCGACAGACCTTTCTTCACCTGAGGACGGCTGCTTGCGTTGTGGCCGAAACGTCGTGAGAATTGTATTTTATTATGTTTTATTTTTATTACTTTATTATTTCCCTTCTACGTGACTTTACCGAAAGAACCAAGAAGATGGAGATTAGTCCACACACTCTGCTTCTGTACCCGAATCCACCAAGCCTGCCCGCTCCTGCTGCTGAACGCTGTCTCCACAATTACAGGCGGCTGTCCACAATCAGCAGCATAGCCACCACCACCAAGAAGATTAATCCCTGTTTGTTTTTCGTACAGCGTTTGAGATTTGAGAAAGAAAACAAACAGCCACTGCGGAGTGGCAGCTGATTGAAGTAGTCCACTCGTTCCACCAGCCAGCGTGGTGGACTGATTACCCAGAGAGTAACAACTGCCCATAGACTAACACTGCCCATAGACTAACACTGCCCATAGACTAACACTGCCCAAAGACTAACACTGCCCATAGACTCAACACTGCCCATAGACTAACACTGTCTATGGACTAACACTGCCCATAGACTAACACTGCCCATAGACTAATACTGCCATAGACTAACACTGCCATAGACTAACACTGCCATAGACTAACACTGCCCATAGACTAACACTGCCCATAGACTAATACTGCCCATAGACTAACACTGCCCATAGACTAACACTGTCCATAGACTAACACTGCCCATAGCCTAACACTGCCATAGACTAGCACTGCCCCCATAGACTAACACTGCCCATAGACCATCACTGCCCATAGGATCACACTGCCCATGGACTAACACTGCCCATAGACTCACACTACCCATGGACTAACACTGCCCATAGACTAACACTGTCCATGGACTAACACTCCCCATAGCCTAACACTGCCCAAAGACTAACACTGCGAATAGACTAACACTGCCCATAGACTAACACTGCCCATAGACTAACACTGCCCATGGACTAACACTGCCCCCATAGACTAACACTGCCCATAGACTAACATTGCCCACAGACTATCACTGTCCATAGACTAACGCTGCCCATAGACTAACACTGCCCATAGACTCAACACTGCCCATAGACTAACATTGCCCATAGACTAACATTGCCCATAGACTAGCACT
This sequence comes from Lampetra fluviatilis, assembly GCF_964198595.1. NCBI lineage: Eukaryota > Metazoa > Chordata > Hyperoartia > Petromyzontiformes > Petromyzontidae > Lampetra > Lampetra fluviatilis. Next base: position 4,797,216 of record NC_136322.1, on the reverse strand, counting down.
GCCCATAGACTAACACTGCCCATAGACTAACACTGCCCATAGACTAACATTGCCCATAGACTAACACTGCCCATAGACTAACACTGCCCATAGACTAACACTGCCCATAGACTAACATTGCCCATAGACTCAACACTGCCCATAGACTAACACTGCCCATAGACTAACACTGCCCATAGACTAACACTGCCCATAGACTAACACTGCCATAGACTAACACTGCCCATAGACTCACACTGCCCATAGACTAACACTGTCCATAGACTCAACACTGCCCATAGACTAACACTGCGCATAGACTAACACAGCCCATAGACTAACACTGCCCATAGACTAACCCTGCCCATAGACTAACACTGCCAATAGACTAACACTGCCCATAGACTAACACTGCCCATAGACTAACACTGCCCATAGACTAACATTGCCCATAGACTAACACTGTCCATAGACTAACACTGCCCATAGACTAACCCTGCCCATAGACTAACACTGCCCATATACTAACACTGCCAATAGACTAACACTGCCCATAGACTAACACTGCCCATAGTCTAACATTGCCCACACACTAACATTGCCCACAGACTAAAACTGCCCATAGACTAACACTGTCCATAGACTCAACACTGCCCATAGACTAACACTGCCCATAGACTAACACTGCCCATAGACTAACATTGCCCATAGACTAACACTGCCCATAGACTAACACTGCCCCCATAGACTAACACTGCCCCCATAGACTAACACTGCCCATAGACTCACACTGCCCATAGACTAACACTGTCCATAGACTCAACACTGCCCATAGACTAACACTGCCCATAGACTAACACAGCCCATAGACTAACACTGCCCATAGACTAACACTGTCCATAGACTAACACTGCCCACACACTAACATTGCCCACAGACTAAAACTGCCCATAGACTAACACTGCCCATAGACTAACACTCCCCATAGACTAACACCTCCCATAGACTAACACTTCCCATAGACTAACACTGCCCATCGACTAACACTGCCCATACACTAACATTGCCCATAGACTAACACTGCCCATCCACTAACACTGCCCATTGACTAACATTGCCCACACACTAACATTGCCCATACACTAACAATACCCATAGACTAACACTGCCCATACACTAACACTCCCCATAGACTAACACTTCCCATAGACTAACACTTCCCATAGACTAACACTGCCCATCGACTAACACTGCCCATACACTAACATTGCCCATAGACTAACACTGCCCATCCACTAACACTGCCCATTGACTAACATTGCCCATCGACTAACATTGCCCACACACTAACATTGCCCATACACTAACAATACCCATAGACTAACACTACCCATACACTAACACTGTCCATAGACTAACATTGCCCATACGCTAACATCGCGGAGAATGGAGCGATGACATCACCCCTCACCCCCAATTACTGCAAGTTAGCTGCAATTTAGCTGCAATTTAGCTGCAATTGTCTCGCATTTGGGTCAGCGGATCCACCGTTGGCCAGCGGTGCTTTACCACAAGCCCAACTTGGATAGCCCCGTTAGCCATCAGGATGGCCTCGTCTCGTAACGCTCGCGAGAGAGAGGGGGACGACTCAGAGAGAGAGGGGACGACTCACAGAGAGAGAGAGAGGACGACTCAGAGAGAGGGGACGACTCAGAGACAGGGGACGACTCAGAGAGAGAGAGGACGACTCAGAGAGAGAGAGGACGACTCAAAGACAGAGAGGGGGACGACTCGGAGAGAGAAGGGGCGACTCAAAGAGAGACGGGACGACTCAGAGAGAGAGAGGACGACTCAGAGACAGAAGGGGACGACTCAGAGAGAGAGAGAGAGGACGACTCAGAGAGAGAGGGGGACGACTCAGAGAGATTGGACGACTCAGAGAGAGAGAGGACGACTCAGGGAGAGAGAGGACGACTCAGAGACAGAGTGGACGACTCAGAGAGATTCGACGACTCAGAGAGAGAGAGGACGACTCAGAGAGAGAGAGAGGACGACTCAGAGAGAGAGGACGACTCAGATAGAGAGAGAGAGGGGACGACTCAGAGAGAGAGACGGGACGACTCAGAGAGATTGGACGACTCAGAGAGAGAGGGGACGACTCAAAGAGAGAGGGGACGACTCAGAGAGAGAGGGGACGACTCAGAGAGAGAGAGAGAGGGGATGACTCAGAGAGAGGACGACTCAGAGAGAGGGGGACGACTCAGAGAGAGGGGATGACTCAGAGAGAGGAGGAGACGACTCAGGGAGAGAGAGGACGACTCACAGAGAGATTGGACGACTCAGAGAGAGAGGAGACGACTCAGGGAGAGAAAGAGGACGACTCAGAGAGAGGGGGACAACTCAGAGAGAGAGGGGGGGACTCAGAGAGAGATTGGACGACTTAGAGATAGGACGACTCATAGAGAGAGGGGACGACTCAAAGAGAGAGAGGACGACTCAGAGAGAGAGGGGACGACTCACAGAGAGAGAGAGAGGACGACTCAGAGAGAGAGGGGGACGACTCAGAGAAAGAGAGGACGACTCAGAGAGAGAGGACGACTCAGAGAGAGAGGGGACGACTCATAGAGAGAGGACGATTCAGAGCGAGAGGACGACTCAGAGAGAGAGAGGACAACTCAGAGAGACAGGGGACGACTCAGAGAGAGAGAGAGAGAGGACGACTCAGAGAGAGAGAGAGGACGACTAAGAGAGAGAGAGAGGGGACGACTCAGAGAGAGGGGGAAGACCCAGAGAGAGACGATGACTCAAAGAGAGAGAGGACGACTCAGAGAGAGAGAGAGGGGGGGACGACTCAGAGAGAGAGGGGACGACTCAGAAAGAGAGAGGGGACGACTCAGAGAGAGACGACGACTCAAAGAGAGAGAGGACGACTCAGAGAGAGAGAGGGGGATGACTCAGAGAGAGAGGGGACGACTCAGAGAGGTGGACGACTCAGAGAGAGAGGGGACGACTCAGAGAGAGAGGGGACGACTCAGAGAGAGAGAGAGAGGGGACGATTCAGAGAGAGAGGGGATGACTCAGAGAGAGGACGACTCAGAGAGAGGGGGACGACTCAGAGAGAGGAGATGACTCAGATAGAGAGGAGACGACTTAGGGAGAGAGAGGACGACTCACAGAGAGATTGGACGACTCAGAGAGAGAGAGGAGACGACTCAGGGAGAGAAAGAGGACGACTCAGAGAGAGAGGGGGACAACTCAGAGAGAGAGGGGACGACTCAGAGAGAGAGAGGACGACTCAGAGAGAGGGGACGACTCAGAGACAGGGGACGACTCAGAGATAGGGGACGACTCAGAGACAGGGGACGACTCAAAGAGAGAGAGGACGACTCAGAGAGAGAGAGGACGACTCTAAGACAGAGAGGGGGACGACTCGGAGAGAGAAGGGGCGACTCAGAGAGAGATGGGACGACTCAGAGAGAGAGGACGACTCAGAGACAGAGAGGACGACTCAGAGACAGAAGGGGAGGACTCAGAGAGAGAGAGAGGACGACTCAGAGAGAGAGGGGGACGACTCAGAGAGATTGGACGACTCAGAGAGAGAGAGGACGACTCAGGGAGAGAGAGGACGACTCAGAGACAGAGTGGACGACTCAGAGAGATTGGACGACTCAGAGAGAGAGGACGACTCAGAGAGAGGGGGACGACTCAGAGAGAGGGGATGACTCAGAGAGAGAGGAGACGACTCAGGGAGAGAAAGAGGACGACTCAGAGAGAGAGGGGGACAACTCAGAGAGAGAGGGGGACGACTCAGAGAGAGATTGGACGACTTAGTGAGAGAGGGGACGACTCAGAGAGAGAGCGAGGAGACGACTCAGAGAGAGAGAGAGGGGATGACTCAGAGAGAGGACGACTCAGAGAGAGGGGGACGACTCAGAGAGAGGGGATGACTCAGAGAGAGAGGAGACGACTCAGGGAGAGAAAGAGGACGACTCAGAGAGAGAGGGGGACAACTCAGAGAGAAAGGGGGACGACTCAGAGAGAGATTGGACGACTTAGAGAGAGGACGACTCATAGAGAGAGGGGACGACTCAGAGAGAGAGAGGACGACTCAGAGAGAGAGGGGACGACTCAGAGAGAGAGAGGACGACTCAGAGAGAGAGGGGACGACTCACAGAGAGAGAGAACGACTCAGAGAGAGAGGTGGACGACTCAGAGAAAGAGAGAACGACTCAGAGAGAGAGGACGACTGAGAGAGAGGGGGACGACTCAGAGAGAGAGGACGATTCAGAGCAAGAGGACGACTGTGAGAGAGAGAGAGGACGACTCAGAGAGACAGGGGACGACTCAGAGAGAGAGTAAGAGAGGACGACTCAGAGAGAGAGAGAGGACGACTCAGAGAGAGAGAGGGGACGACTCAGAGAGAAGGGGACGACTCAGAGAGAGACGACGACTCAAAGAGAGAGAGGACGACTCAGAGAGAGAGAGAGGGGGACGACTCAGAGAGAGAGGGGACGACTCAGAGAGGGGGACGACTCAGAGAGAGAGGACGACTCAGAGAGACAGGGGACGACTCAGAGAGACAGGGGACGACTCAGAGAGAGAGGACGACTCAGAGAGAGAGAGAGGGGACGACTCAGAGAGAGAGAGGGGACGACTCAGAGAGAAGGGGACGACTCAGAGAGAGACGACGATTCAAAGAGAGAGAGGACGACTCAGAGAGAGAGAGAGGGGGGGACGACTCAGAGAGAGAGGGGACGACTCAGAGAGGGGGACGACTCAGAGAGAGAGGACGACTCAGAGAGACAGGGGACGACTCAGAGAGAGAGAGAGGACGACTCAGAGAGAGAGGACGACTCAGAGAGAGAGAGGGGACGACTCAGAGAGAGGGGGACGACTCAGAGAGAGACGACGACTCAAACAGAGAGAGGACGACTCAGAGAGAGAGAGAGGGGGACGACTCAGAGAGAGAGGGGACGACTCAGAGAGGGGGACGACTCAGAGAGAGAGGACGACTCAAAGAGAGAGAAGGGACGACTCAGAGAGAGGGGATGACTCAGAGAGAGAGGAGACGACTCAGGGAGAGAAAGAGGACGACTCAGAGAGAGATTGGACGAATTAGAGAGAGGACGACTCATAGAGAGAGGGGACGACTCACAGAGAGAGAGAGAGGACGACTCAGAGAGAGAGGGGGACGACTCAGAGAAAGAGCGGACGTCTCAGAGAGAGAGGACGACTCAGAGAGAGAGGGAACGACTCAGAGAGAGAGGACGATTCAGAGCGAGAGGACGACTGTGAGAGAGAGAGGACGACTCAGAGAGACAGGGGACGACTCAGAGAGAAAGTAAGAGAGGACGACTCAGAGAGAGAGAGGACGACTCGGAGAGAAAGAGGGGACGACTCAGAGAGAGGGGGACGACTCAGAGAGAGACGACGACTCAAAGAGAGAGAGGACAACTCAGAGAGAGAGAGAGGGGGGGACGACTCAGAGATAGAGGGGACGACTCAGAAAGGGGGACGACTCAGAGAGAGAGGACGACTCAGAGAGACAGGGGACGACTCAGAGAGAGAGAGAGAGAGGACGACTCAGAGAGAGAGAGGACGACTCAGAGAGAGAGAGGGGACGACTCAGAGAGAGGGGGACGACTCAGAGAGAGACGACGACTCAAAGAAAGAGAGGACGACTCAGAGAGAGAGAGAAGGGGACGACTCAGAGAGGGGGACGACTCAGAGAGAGAGAGGACGACTCATAGAGAGAGAGGGGACGACTCAGAGAGGGGGACGACTCAGAGAGATTGGACGACTCAGAAAGAGAGAGGGGACGACTCAAAGAGATATGACGACTCAGAGACAGAGTGGACGACTCAGAGAGAGAGAGAGGGAGACGACTCAGAGAGAGATAAAGGACGACTCAGAGAGAGAGGGGCCGACTCGCAGAGAGAGTGCACGACTCAGATAGAGAGGGGACGACTCAGAGAGAGATTGGACGACTCAGAGAGAGAGGGCGGACGACTCACAGAGAGAGAGAAAAAGGACGACTCAGAGTCGTCGGACGATCCGGCACTACCAACGATTGTCCAAGCTCTGCGGTCATCTGCATGTGACGGTGCTGTCGAGCGGTGAAGCACGCGATGAAACCGGAGCACGCGTGCGAGGGTGCAACACTCTATTCCTGGACAGACGGAATAGATGGAGATTAAATTTCGATTTAAAGCTTTCGTGCTGATTCATCTTCTTGGTTCTTTCGGCAAAGTCACGTAGAAGGGAAATAATACAATAATAAAAATAAAACATAATACAATAATTCTCACGACGTTTCGGCCACAACGCAAGCAGCCGTCCTCAGGTGAAGAACAGGTCTGTCGGAAAGACAGCGTCTGAATGCCAGACTTTCCGACAGACCTGTTCTTCACCTGAGGACGGCTGCTTGCGTTGTGGCCGAACCGTCGTGAGAATTATTTTATGATGTTTTATTTTTATTATTTTATTATTTCCCTTCTACGTGACTTCATCAAAAGAACCAAGAAGATGGAGATTAGTCCACACACTCTGCTGCTCTACCATAATCCACCAAGCCTGCACGCTCCTGCTGCTGCTGAATGCTGTCTCCACAATTGCAGGCGGCTGTTCCGCAAGCAGCAGCATCGCCACCACCATCACGTGCAGCAGCAGCATCGCCACCATCACCACCAACATCACGTGCAGCAGCAGCAGCAGCAGCACCACCACCACGTGCAGCAGCAGCAGCATCGCCACCACCATCACATACAGCAGTAACAGCAGCATCGCCACCACCATCACCACCACGTGCAGCAGCAGCATCGCCACCACCACCATCACCACCACCACCATCACCACCACCATCACCACCACCATCACCACCACCACCATCACCACCACCACCATCACCACGTGCAGCAGTAACAGCATCATCGCCACCACCATCACCAGCAACAACTCTGGGCTATTGATGGAGAACCCGCGGTTGGGGGCTCCGTGTGGACGCCCCTGGTATTGTCCAAACATAAGAAGTGAAAATCAGTGCAGGGACTCCTCTTCTGGCTTTAAACGTTGAATAATCTGATGCAGATGCGTTCTGTAGATGTAGATGCCACTGGTTCTTCACGTTCTGCATATGTAGATGCCGCTGGTTCTTCACGTTCTGTAGATGTAAATGCCACTGGTTCTTCACGCTCTGTAGATGCAGATGCCACTGGTTCTTCACGTTCTGCAGATGTAGATGCCACTGGTTCATCATGTTCTGTAGATGTAGATGCCGCTGGTTCTTCGTGTTCTGTAGATGTAGATGTCACTGGTTCTTCGTGTTCTGCAGATGTAGATGCCACTGGTTCTTCACGTTCTGCAGATGTAGATGCTGCTGATTCTTCACGTTCTGCAGATGTATATGCCACTGGTTCGTCGTGTTCTGCAGATGTACAGTGAGGGAAAAAAATATTTGATCCCCTGCTGATTTTGTACGTTTGCCCACTGACAAAGAAATTATCAGTCTATAATTTTAATGATAGGTTTATTTGGACAGTGCGTGACAGAATAACTTCAACAAAATCCAGAAAACGCATGTCAAAATTGTTATAAATTGATTTGCATTTTAATGAGGGAAATAAGTATTTGACCCCTCTACAAACATGACTTAGTACTTGGTGGCAAAAACCCTTGTTGGCAATCACAGAGGTCAGACGTTTCTTGTAGTTGGCCACCAGGTTTGCACACATCTCAGGAGGGATTTTGTCCCAACTCCTCTTTGCAGATCTTCTCCAAGTCATTAAGGTTTCGAGGCTGACGTTTGGCAACTCGAACCTTCAGCTCCCTCCACAGATTGTCAATGGGATTAAGGTCTGGAGACTGGCTAGGCCACTCTAGGACCTTATGGTGCTTCTTCTTGAGCCACTCCTTTGTTGCCTTGGCCGTGTGTTTTGGGTCATTGTCATGCTGGAATACCCATCCACGACCCATTTTCAATGCCCTGGCTGAGGGAAGGAGGTTCTCACCCAAGATTTGACGGTACATGGCCCCGTCCATCGTCCCTTTGATGCGGTGAAGTTGTCCTGTCCCCTTAGCAGAAAAACACCCCCAAAGTATAATGTTTCCACCTCCATGTTTGACGGTGGGGATAGTGTTCTTGGGGTCATAGGCAACATTCCTCCTCCTACAAACACGGCGAGTTGAGTTGATGCCAAAGAGCTCCATTTTGGTCTCATCTGACCACAACACTTTCACCCAGTTGTCCTCTGAATCATTCAGATGTTCATTGGCAAACTTCAGACGGGCATGTAGATGTGCTTTCTTGAGCAGGGGGACCTTGCGGGCGCTGCAGGATTTCAGTCTTTCATGGCGTAGTGTGTTACCAACTGTTTTCTTGGTGACTATGGTCCCAGCTGCCTTGAGATCATTGACAAGATCCTCCCGTGTAGTTCTGGGCTGATTCCTCACCGTTCTCATGTTCATTGCAACTCCACGAGGTGAGATCTGGCATGGAGCCCCAGCCGAGGGAGATTGACAGTTATTTTGTGTTTCTTCCATTTGCGAATAATCGCACCAACTGTTATCACCTTCTCACCAAGCTGCTTGGCAATGGTCTTGTAGCCCATTCCAGCCTTGTGTAGGTCTACAATCTTGTCCCTGACATCCTTGGAGAGATCTTTGGTCTTGGCCATGGTGGAGAGTTTGGAATCTGATTGATTGATTGCTTCTGTGAACAGGTGTCTTTTATACAGGTAACAAGCTGAGATTAGGAGCACTCCCTTTAAGAGTGTGCTCCTAATCTCAGCTCGTTACCTGTATTAAAGACACCTGGGAGCCAGAAATCTTTCTGATTGAGAGGGGGTCAAATACTTATTTCCCTCATTAAAATACAAATCAATTTATAACATATTTGACATGCGTTTTTCTCTGGATTTTTGTTGTTGTTATTCTGTCTCTCACTGTTCAAATAAACCTACCATTAAAATTATAGACTGATCATTTCTTTGTCAGTGGGCAAACGTACAAAATCAGCAGGGGATCAAATACTTTTTTTCCCTCACTGTATAACCTCGTGCACGGCAGATCTCTCGCCTATTTCAGCAGTTTTTACTTGCTGTGGTTGTCCCACGTGGTGACGATTGCTTGTGTTGCGATCGAAACCTCGTGATCTGTTATTTTTCTACCCACGTGGCTTTACCGAAAGAACCAAAGAGCATGGATTCCTGCAGTCACGAAAGCTTCAAATCAAGATAATTTGTTTCCCTTTCCTATATTTTGTACTCGTATCGTGTTTGTGAGTGTTTTTGTTGTTGTTGTTGTTGTCACGTTCTGACCCCGTCGCCCCCCTAACTGGACATCTGTGAACAAAGCGCTTTATAGCTCATCGGATTCCTCCCCCTGCAGTATAAAATACTGATTTTGATTTATTTCAGAGTAGACTCTGTTTCTTTTTTTTAGTTACGTCGGTTTTTTTTCATGTTAGTACTGTCCGGCATTGAATAGATCATTACATTCTCAACATGAATCGTCGTTGTTTGCACTGCGAATGGCAAACTGTGACGTGCTTACGGAACGAAATGGCAAAGTATTCTTGGGTTTTTTCGGTAAAGTCACGTAGGTAAAACATTAAAATTAATAAAAGTAAAATAAAATAAAAAATCACGACGTTTCGGAGGCAGGTGGAACCGTCACACTCCGTTTAAACTTTAAATGGAGTGGTAGCTCCTGCAATCTCTCATTTACTTGATACAGCTGTCGTGGCTGTGACGGTTCCACCTGAAGACGGAAGCTTGTGTTGCCTCCGAAACGTCGTGATTTTTATTTTATTTTACTTTTATTAATTTTAATGTTTTACCTACGTGACTTTACCAAAAAAACCTAAGAATATGAATCCTTGCAGTCACGAAAGCTTCAAATCTAGAAGAAATGGCAAAGCTTTTACGAAGGGTGGGGACGAATCCTCGGAGCAGTAAACGCGAGAATTTATTCACCATCATGGGACCTCCTTTGCCAGTACCAATACGTTATCATGTGCACCAACAGGGGCTTGCGCACAAACACGTCCACGTCTACGCGCACCTCGTGCTCTCTTTTAGCCCCGCCCTCCCCTCCCAATACGTTCCATTCATTGGCTACCACATTCTGATAAGCTCCCCCCCCCTCTCCTCCCCCTTAACTTGTATTTAAGAACTTGCATCTTGGAATTTTTGCCTCACTTGAAACAGCAAATCTGGCTGTGATGGTCCCACCTGATGACGGAGACTTGTGTTGCCTTCGAAACGTCGTGATTTTTATTATTTTATTTTTTATTAATTTTAATTTCATTTTTTTACCCACGTGACTTTACCGAAAAAACTAAGAGTATGGATCCTTGCAGTCACGTAAGCTTCAAATCTAGAAATACTATAACAGGTTTTCCCCTTTTTTCTGGCAACAAAACAGCTGTGTTAAGAAAGGAATCATGTCTGCATTAACCACATATACTAGTGGTCAAAATTCAAACAAAAAAACCTACTCGGACAGATTGTCTTTGCAACTGATTGGTCCACACCAGAGACGGCTTTCTTTCGAGCCTCGTCTCAAACGGTGTTAGACCAGAGGACGCCAAAAGGCGTACACAGCACAAAGACAACGCACGATCAGGACATTGAGAACTCGGGGTTAGCAGCTACATTATGAGACCTCATTTGCCAGTGTTAAATTATGATAATAGGGTTTTCCCCTTTCTGGCAATACAACTGGTGTTAGGTTTTGATTTGAAGCTTGCTTTCGTAACTGCAGGAATTACTCTTTGGTTCTTTCGGTAAAGTCACGTAGGTAGAAAAAGTAATAGTTCACGACGTTTCGATCGCAACACAAGCAACCGTCATCAGGTAGAACTAAATTTGAGAGAGAAACAAAACGCAGACAGAGACATACAAGCAGAGAGAGACTCACACAGACACACACAGAGAGAGAGACACACACATAGACACACAGACAGATACACAAGCAGAGAGAGATTCACACAGAGACACACAGAGAGAGAGAGACACACACATAGACACACAGACAGACACACAAGCAGAGAGAGACAACACAAAGACACACAGAGAGAGACACACAACATAGACACACAGAGACCTAATGCCTCTGTGTCGAGGCCTTAAATAGAGAGAGGGGGGGGGGCAGAGAGAGCGGTGGGTCTGCTGGAGCAGCTGCTGGAGCAGAAAAATTTGCATGTCAATGAAAGACCCAACAAGACTGCTACATTTTAGAGAGAGTTGTGTGGAAATCCACCCCGAAGGGAGAGAAAGAGCGAATGGACCTGTGAGAGCCTGGCAAATTTTAGAGAGAGAAATAGGCCGTTTGAGAAAACAAACTGAGAACATTTCGATTTAAAGCTTTCGTGACTGCAGGGATTCATCTTCTTGGTTCTTTCGGTAAAATCACGTAGAAGAGAAATAATAAAATAATATTAATAAAACATAATAAAATAAAAACAATTTTCACGACGTTTCGGCCACAACGCAAGCAGCCGTCCTCAGGTGAAGAACAGGTCTGTCGGAAAGACAGCGTCTGAAAGACAGCGTCTGAAATTTCACCTGAGGACGGCTGCTTGCGTTGTGGCCAAAACGTCGTGAGAATTGTATTTTATTATGTTATATTTGTATTATTTTATTATTTCCATTCTACGTGACTTTACCGAAAGAACCAAGAAGAAAAAACGTAGAACATTTTTTGGGAAATGTAATGCAATGCAACACAGAGAGTCGGCTAACACACAGTTAACGTACAGCCTGGTTGATTACGATCTCCAAAGATTGCAAAATTTGAAGTTAAGTGTGAAATTTGACACTCCCCACGACATCACCACCACCACCAGCCGGCATAAGCTTAGCTTCTGAGGACTTTGGGGCCGTCCATAAATGACGTCACGCACCTGGGGGGGGGGGGTCAGACATTTGTGACGATGTGTGACGAGGAGGGGTGGGAGGTTTGAGAAATGTGACGTCACATCAAAATGCGCAACTTTAAATCAATGTAGACAACACGTTCTACTTAATTAAATAGACTTTTTTTGTTTTTAACAAATTTCGATTTAAAGCTTTCGTGACTGCAGGGATTCATCTTCTTGGTTCTTTCGGTAAAGTCACGTAGAATGGAAATAATAAAATAATACAAATTAAACATTCTTTTATTATGTTTTATTTTTATTTTTAACAAATGTTTTCTCCTACAACATCAGTGCAGCGCCACATTAAATACGCACCGCAATGACAATAGTTTAAAGCGATTTGAAGCATGTTTTATTTTAGGGGGGGGGCAGGATAGGAGGATATGCAGCTGGGTCTACTTGCCGATGACCGGTAGCAGGAGGTAGCAGGAGGCTCATGAAGGACGCTACTGGGCAGTTAGAGGCAGTCGCCGTCCAATAACGGAGGGCAAAGAAGCGAAATATTTGTGCTCATCTTTCAATCTCAGTCAGCCATTCACCCACTCACTCACCATTCACCCACTCACTCACTCACCCACTCACTCAACTACTCACTCAACCACTCACTCACTCACTCAACTACTCACTAAACCACTCACTCACCCATTCACCCACTCACTCACCCACTCACTCACCCATCCACCCACTCACTCACTAATTCACCCACTCACTCACCCATTCACCCACTCACTCACCCATCCACCCCTCACTCACCCATTCACCCACTCACTCACCCATTCACCCACTCACTCACCCATTCACCCACTCACTCACCCATCCACCCACTCACTCAACTACTCACTCAACTACTCACTCAACCACTCACTCACCCATTCATCCACTCACTCACCTATCCACCCACTCACTCACTAATTCACCCACTCACTCCCCCATTCACCCACTCACTCACCCATCCACCCACTCACTCACCCATTCACCCACTCATTCACCCATTCACCCACTCACTCACCCACCCACTCACCCACTCACCCGCTGACTCACCCACTCACTCACTCACCCATCCACCCACTCACTCATTCACCCACTCACTCACCCACCCACTCACTCACTCATTCACCCACTCACTCACCCACCCACTCATATTTGAGGGGGGGGGGGTCTGACTTTTTGTGACGCCGTGTGACGAAGAGAGGGAGGGAGGGTCAAAAATCGTCCAAAATCGCGTGACTTCTTCATTTATGAACGGCACCCTTAGGACCTCATACGATCCAGACGCTGAACGCAGTGAGTCTGACGTGGCCATTGCGAACCGCGGGCAGTTCAAGGCTGTCCCTGAAGGCGAGCTATCTGACCGCAGTTTGCTAATCTTCGACCGTGGGAGTGGTGAGTGAATGGGGGGGGGGGTGACATCCATACCGCCGATCAGCCTGAACGGAGAGTCTGACGATAAAATGTCCTGACCTCGAGTAGCGGCGCTAGACCTTGAACCCATTCCCATCCATCTAGGTGGTGATGATCGCTGCTCAAACGGCAGCCCAACTTTGACACGTGGTGTGATTGGTGATGGGTGGTGGCGTGATTGGTGATGGAGTGGTGGTGGAAGGTCGCGTGATTGGTGATCGAAGGTGGCGTGATTGGTAATGGAAGGTGGCGTGATTGGTGGTGGAAGGTGACGTGATTGGTAATGGAAGGTGGAGTGGGGGGTGGTGGAAGGTGGAGTGAATGGTGGTCGAAGGTGGCATGATTGGCGTTGGAAGGTGGAGTGGGTGGTCGTGGAAGGTGGCGTGATTGGTGGTGGTGGAGTGAGTGGTGGTGGTGGAGTGGGTGGTGGTGGAAGGTGGAGTGGGTGGTGGTGGAGTGGGTGGTGGTGGAAGGTGGAGTGGGTGGTGGTGGAGTGGGTGGTGGTGGAAGGTGGAGTGGGTGGTGGTGGTGGAGTGAGTGGTGGTGGTGGAGTGGGTGGTGGTGGAAGGTGGAGTGGGTGGTGGTGGAGTGGGTGGTGGTGGAAGGTGGAGTGGGTGGTGGTGGAGTGGGTGGTGGTGGAAGGTGGAGTGGGTGGTGGTGGAGTGGGTGGTGGTGGAGTGAGTGGTGGTGGTGGAAGGTGGAGTGATTGGTGGTGGTAGGTGGCCTGATTGGTGGTGGAAGGTGGCCTGATTGGTGGTGGAAGGTGGCCTGATTGGTGGTGGAAGGTGGCCTGATTGGTGGTGGTAGGTGACCTGATTGGTGGTGGTAGGTGGCCTGATTGGTGGTGGAAGGTGGCCTGATTAGTGGTGGAAGGTGACATGGGTGGTGGTGGTAGGTGGCCTGATTGGCGTTGGAAGATGGCCTGATTGGTGGTGGAAGGTGACCTGATTAGTGGTGGAAGGTGGCCTGATTAGTGGTGGTAGGTGGCGTGATTGGTAATGGAAGGTGGCCTGATTGGTGGTGGAAGGTGGCCTGATTGGTGGTGGAAGGTGGCCTGATTGGTGGTGGTAGGTGGCCTAATTGGTGGTGGAAGGTGGCCTGATTGGTGGTGGAAGGTGGCCTGATTGGTGGTGGTAGGTGGCCTAATTGGTGGTGGAAGGTGGCCTGATTGGTGGTGGTAGGTGGCCTGATTGGTGGTGGAAAGTGGCCTGATTGGTGGTGGTAGGTGGCCTAATTGGTGGTGGAAGGTGACCTGATTAGTGGTGGAAGGTGACGTGGGTGGTGGTGGTAGGTGGCCTGATTGGCGTTGGAAGATGGCCTGATTGGTGGTGGTAGGTGGCCTGATTGGTGGTGGAAGGTGGCCTGATTGGTGGTGAAAGGTGGCCTGATTGGTGGTGGTAGGTGGCCTAATTGGTGGTGGAAGGTGGCCTGATTGGTGGTGGAAGGTGGCCTGATTGGTGGTGGAAGGTGACCTGATTGGTGGTGGAAGGTCGCCTGATTGGTGGTGGAAGTTGGCCTGATTAGTGGTGGAAGGTGACCTGATTGGTGGTGGAAGGTGGCCTGATTATTGGTGGTAGGTGGCCTGATTGGTGGTAGAAGGTGACCTGATTGGTGGTGGTAGGTGGCCTGATTGGTGGTGGAAGGTGACCTGATTGGTGGTGGTAGGTGGCCTGATTGGTGGTGGAAGGTGACCTGATTGGTGGTGGAAGGTGACCTGATTGGTGATGGTAGGTGGCCTGATTGGTGGTGGAAGGTGGCCTGATTGGTGGTGGAAGGTGGCCTGATTGGTGGTGGAAGGTGGCCTGATGGTGGTGGTAGGTGGCCTGATTGGTGGTAGAAGGTGACCTGATTGGTGGTGGTAGGTGGCCTGATTGGTGGTGGAAGGTGACCTGATTGGTGGTGGTAGGTGGCCTGATTGGTGGTGGAAGGTGACCTGATTGGTGGTGGAAGGTGACCTGATTGGTGATGGTAGGTGGCCTGATTGGTGGTGGAAGGTGGCCTGATTGGTGGTGGAAGGTGGCCTGATTGGTGGTGGTAGGTGACCTGATTGGTGGTGGTAGGTGGCCTGATTGGTGGTGGAAGGTGGCCTGATTAGTGGTGGAAGGTGACATGGGTGGTGGTGGTAGGTGGCCTGATTGGTGGTGGAAGGTGGCCTGATTGGTGGTGGAAGGTGACCTGATTAGTGGTGGAAGGTGGCCTGATTAGTGGTGGTAGGTGGCGTGATTGGTAATGGAAGGTGGCCTGATTGGTGGTGGAAGGTGGCCTGATTGGTGGTGGAAGGTGGCCTGATTGGTGGTGGTAGGTGGCCTAATTGGTGGTGGAAGGTGGCCTGATTGGTGGTGGAAGGTGGCCTGATTGGTGGTGGTAGGTGGCCTATTTGGTGGTGGAAGGTGGCCTGATTGGTGGTGGTAGGTGGCCTGATTGGTGGTGGAAAGTGGCCTGATTGGTGGTGGTAGGTGGCCTAATTGGTGGTGGAAGGTGACCTGATTAGTGGTGGAAGGTGACGTGGGTGGTGGTGGTGGTAGGTGGCCTGATTGGCGTTGGAAGATGGCCTGATTGGTGGTGGTAGGTGGCCTGATTGGTGGTGGAAGGTGGCCTGATTGGTGGTGGAAGGTGGCCTGATTGGTGGTGGTAGGTGGCCTAATTGGTGGTGGAAGGTGGCCTGATTGGTGGTGGAAGGTGGCCTGATTGGTGGTGGAAGGTGACCTGATTGGTGGTGGAAGGTCGCCTGATTGGTGGTGGAAGTTGGCCTGATTAGTGGTGGAATGTGACCTGATTGGTGGTGGAAGGTGGCCTGATTGGTGGTGGTAGGTGGCCTGATTGGTGGTAGAAGGTGACCTGATTGGTGGTGGTAGGTGGCCTGATTGGTGGTGGAAGGTGACCTGATTGGTGGTGGTAGGTGGCCTGATTGGTGGTGGAAGGTGACCTGATTGGTGGTGGAAGGTGACCTGATTGGTGATGGTAGGTGGCCTGATTGGTGGTGGAAGGTGGCCTGATTGGTGGTGGAAGGTGGCCTGATTGGTGGTGGTAGGTGACCTGATTGGTGGTGGTAGGTGGCCTGATTGGTGGTGGAAGGTGACCTGATTGGTGGTGGAAGGTGGCCTGATTGGTGGTGGTAGGTGGCCTAATTGGTGGTGGAAGGTGGCCTGATTGGTGGTGGAAGGTGGCCTGATTGGTGGTGGAAGGTGGCCTGATTGGTGGTGGAAGGTGGCCTGATTGGTGGTGGTAGGTGACCTGATTGGTGGTGGTAGGTGGCCTGATTGGTGGTGGAAGGTGACCTGATTGGTGGTGGAAGGTGACGTGGGTGGTGGTGGTAGGTGGCCTGATTGGCGTTGGAAGGTGGCCTGATTGGTGGTGGAAGGTGGCCTGATTGGTAATGGAAGGTGGCGTGAGTGGTGGTGGAAGGTAGCCTGATTGGTGGTGGAAGGTGGCGTGATTGGTGGTGGTAGGTGGCGTGATTGGTGGTGGAAGGTGGCCTGATTGGTGGTGGAAGGAGGCCTGATTGGTGGTGGAAGGTGGCCTGATTGGTGGTGGAAGGTGGGCTGATTAGTGGTGGAAGGTGGCCTGATTGGTGGTGGAAGGTGGCGTGATTGGTGGTGGAAGGTGGCCTGATTGATGGTCGAAGGTGGCCTGATTAGTGGTGGAAGGTGGCCTGATTGGTGGTGGAAGGTGGCCTGATTGGTGGTGGTAGGTGGCCTGATTGGTAATGGAAGGTGGCGTGAGTGGTGGTGGTAGGTGGCCTGATTGGTGGTGGAAGGTGGCCTGATTGGTGGTGGAAGGTGGCGTGATTGGTGTTGGAAGGTGGCCTGATTGGTGGTGGAAGGTGGCCTGATTGGTGGTGGAAGGTGGCCTGATTGGTGGTGGTAGGTGGCCTGATTGGTGATGGAAGATGGCCTGATTGGTGGTGGAAGGTGACCTGATTGGTGGTGGAAGGTGGCCTGATTAGGTGGTGGAAGGTGGCGTGATTGGTGGTGGAAGGTGGCCTGATTGGTGGTGGAAGATGGCCTGATTGGTGGTAGAAGGTGACCTGATTAGTGGTGGAAGATGGCCTGATTGGTGGTGGAAGGTGGCGTGAGTGGTGATGGTTGAATAAACCAACGCCAACGGCCGTGACGAACGCAAACACAATGCGGACGCAAAAACTCAATAATTGTCACCGAGCCCTGCCATGGTTTGTTGAGCTTGGGAGAGGTGCCAACGGGCACCTGTGGGCAATGATTCCATGCCTCATCCCCAACAGACCATGGCATCTTCTTGGTCCTTTCGGTAAAGTCACGTAGAAGGGAAATAATAAAATAATAAAAATGAAACAAAATAAAATAATTCTCACGACGTTTTGGCCACAACGCAAGCAGCCGTCATCAGGTGAAGAACAGGTCTGTCGGAAAGACAGCGTCTGAATGAAACACCACCAAGCTTGGAGCGTATATTTAAGCTGGGTTGGAGGGGGAAGAGCGCCTTGACAAAATATATTTCGTGACTGCAGGGTTGGAGGGGGAAGAGCGCCTTGACAAATATATATTTTGTCAAGGCGCTCTTCCCCCTCCAACCCAACGTCGTGAGAATTGTATTTTATTATGTTTTATTTTTATTATTTTATTATTTCCCTTCTACGTGACTTTACCGAAAAAACCAAGAAGATGAATCCCTGCAGTCACGAAAGCTTTAAATCGAAGCTTACTCTTAGTTTTTTTTCATCGCTAAAGTCACGTCGGTAAAACATTTTTTTTTTAATTAAATGACGACGTTTCGGAAGCAACACAAGCAACCGAATCGTCGTGATTTAATTTAGTTGTTTTCAACAACTAACAGGTCTGTCTTTCCGACAGACCTGTTCTTCACCTGAGAACGGCTGCTTGCGTTGTGGCCGAAACGTCGTGAGAATTATTTTATTATGTTTTATTAGTATTATTTTATTATTTCCCTTCTACGTGATGACTTTACCGAAAGAACCAAGAAGATGAATCCCTGCAGTCACAAAAGCTTTAAATCGAAATTAGACCATGGCATGTCACCTTTGGACCTTTGCGCACAACGTTCATTTCGTGACTGGGTCCTGGAGGTATTCAATCGTCTAAGGGACACTTGGACGTGGACGGGAAGAGTCGTCTAAGGAGGCATAATGGGGGAACCCAATTGGACATCAACGGGCGGCACATTCTCCCTCCCGTACATGAGGAAGAATTCTAGATTTGAAGCTTTCGTGACTGCAATGATTCATATTCTTAGGTTTTTTCGGTAAAGTCACGTAGGTAAAAAATTAATAAAAGTAAAATAAAAATTTAATACAAATCACGACGTTTCGGAGGCAACATAAGCCTCCGTCTTCAGGTGGAACCATCACAGCACGATAGCTGTATCAAGTAAAGAAAAATTCCAATTAAACAGTCCTTGTATATATACTGGTTGAGGGTGGGAGGAGCCAAGGTAGGCCCTGGATATTATTATTGTGAGGCTGAAGCACGCTGTTAGGAATGTGCCTTTGTTGTGTAGACTGGTTGAAAAGAGTTGTTAAGGTGAGGCTGATGTAAAGGTGCGTGTAAATGGGACTGCGCCTTTTGTTATGTAGAGGTGGTGAGGCTGAAACCGCTGCCAGGAATGAGTCTTTGTTGTGTAGACTGGTTGAACTGGGAGGCTCTAAGAGTTGTTAAGGTGAGGCTGATGTAACAACTCTTTTCAACCAGTCTACACAAGTCTACACATGGCATTAGCTAATGAGGGGGGCGTGGTCTTAGTTAATGAATGGGGTGTGGTTTTAGTGAATGAGGGGAGGAGGGGGGCCTCAGTTCATAATACAAATCTCTATTCAGACGGCAGGAGGAGGAACCCGACAAGCTATAAAGCACTTTGTCATATTCTTGGTTCTTTCGGTAAAGTCACGTAGAAGGGAAGTAATAAAATAATAAAAATAAAACATAATAAAATATATTGTTATATTATTTCATTTTATTATGTTTTATTATGTTTTCTTTTTATTATTTTATTACTTCCCTTCTACGTGACTTTACCGAAAGAACCAAGAAGATGAATCCCTGCAGTCACGAAAGCTTTAAATCGAAACTCTTTGTCATATATGCCCAGCAATTAATGAGAAAAAAAAATCCGCA
Organism: Lampetra fluviatilis; assembly: GCF_964198595.1. Classification (NCBI taxonomy): domain Eukaryota; kingdom Metazoa; phylum Chordata; class Hyperoartia; order Petromyzontiformes; family Petromyzontidae; genus Lampetra; species Lampetra fluviatilis. The sequence continues at coordinate 4,777,812 of NC_136322.1, read as the reverse complement.
GACTACATGGAAATTTGACCTAAGGTCTTCGCTCATTTACCAACTTCACATTCCCTATTGCCGTACAAATACTGGAGGAAGGGCCTTTGCTATTGATGCCCCCAGGGTCTAGAATGCTATTGCCAATAAACAGCAACTTGAATCACTACCTGTGAGATCTTCACTCAAAACTGCTCTAGAGGAGTTGTACACCCCTAGCTGCCACTGCAATTTAGTGGCCTAAAATACATTGTTTCGCTCTGGATGATCGCTGCAAAGTATGACCTGTGTTTTGATTTAGTGTGCTGATCTTTAAGGGTGCATTGAAAAATGTTTATACTCCGACTGATGCTCCTGCTGTTGTGGAGTGACTCATGCAGCCAGCTATGGCTGCAGGGTTTTGGTTGTACGTGTTGTTTACGGCGTTTATTGTGAAAATTCGGTCAGTTCCTATGATCACTGTTACATTGCTTTTATGGCTTTATTTTGGTGATTTCGAAAAAAAATGTTGGTTTGGCCATGTTTGTTTGTTGTCGTGCGGAGTTAGACTGATGGCCTTAATCTAAGATGTCTTGTTGTTGTTGTTTGACTTGCATCCCACTGGATTTTTGCACACAGCGTTGGTGTACGGTGCATTTTCTGGAATTTTTGCTGTTTTTTTTTCCTGGATTTTTTGTTTGCACATAGTCGCATAGTCACTTTAAGATGTTTTCTTGTTCATGTTTTATTTTTTTAGTTTTTTTGTTTGTTGCGGTTGCACCCGATTCAAGAGCCGAATGGCTCACAGGGCTCTACCAAATCAATGAACTTGAACTTGAATGAGGAGTCGGTGACCTCAGCCAACGATAAGGGGCGGGGCTTCAACTCATATAAGAGGGGGGGGGGCGGGGGGGGTCTCAACCAATGGATGGTGTCGGGGTGGGGTAGTGGGGCGGGGGGGGCAGCGTCTCAGCCAATGGATGGTGTCGGGGTGGGTTAGTGGGGCGGGGGGGGGGGCTGCGTCTCAGCCAATGGATGGATTCGGGGTGGGGTAGTGGGGCGGGGGGAGGGTGGCGTCTCAGCCAATGAATGGTGTCGGGATGGGGTTGTGGGGCGGGGGGCGTGCTAACCCCCCCCTCCTCCTCCGGGCGAGGGTGACGTCACGCTATATAAACGGCTGCAGTCGCGCGACGGCTGCCACTCGCTGCTCGGCGTCTCGCGGAGCGGAGCTCCCTACAACAACCACAACCACCACCACAATCACCACCACAACCACCAACACCACCATGGGACGCGGCGAGGAGGGAGCGCCTGGGGCTACCCCCTGCACCGCATCGCTGGTGGCGCCTTCTCGGTCTCCACCATCACCACCATCATCACCACCATCACCATCATCGTTGTCGACGTCTCCTCGTCTCTGGACCTGGGAGGAGGTCTCGCAGAGGAGCGGAGGTCGCCACGGGGAGCCTCGTTGGCTCGTGGTGGAGCGGCGCGTCTATGACGTCACCAAGTGGGGGGCCCGGCACCCGGGGGGGCAACGACTCCTGGGGCACTACGCCGGGGAGGACGCCACGGTAACGATGCCGCCTCCTGCTGCACCTGCTGCACCTGCTGCACCTGCTGCACATGCTGCACATGCTGCACCACCTACACCTGCTGCACCTGCTGCACCTGCTGCTGCACCATCACCACCTCCTGCTGCTGCTGCTGCACCATCACCTGCTGCACCATCACCACCTCCTACTCCTGCTGCTGCTGCACCATCACCTGCTGTACCACCTACACCACCACCCACACCGCCTCCTGCTGCACCATCACCTGCTGCACCATCACCTACACCTGCTCCTCCTGCTGCTGCACCATCACCTACACCTGCTCCTCCTGCTGCTGCACCATCACCACCTCCTACTCCTGCTGCTGCTCCTGCTGCTGCTGCACCATCACCTGCTGCACCATCACCTGCTGCACCATCACCACCTCCTACTCCTCCTGCTGCTGCTGCACCATCACCTGCTGCACCACCTACACCACCACCCACACCACCTGCTGCACCACCTACACCTGCTCCTCCTACTGCACCATCACCTGCTGCACCACCTACACCATCACCTACACCACCTACACCACCACCACCTCCTGCTGCACAACCACCCACACCATCTCCTCCTGCTGCACTATCAACTACACCACCTCCTGCTGCTGCACCATCACCACCTCCTGCTGCTGCACCATCACCTGCTGCACCATCACCTGCTGCACCACCTCCTCCTCCACCTGCACCACCTACACCACCTGCACCTTCACATCTGCAACCTCCACCACAACCTCCACCACGACCACCATCACCTTCACAACCTACACCACCACTACCTTCACCACCTCATTCAGCACCACCACCACAGCCTCTACCACCACCACAACCTCCACCTCCACCACTACCACCACCACCACCTCCACCACTACCACCACCTTCTCAACCTCCACGACCACTCCACCACTATCACCACTACCACCTTCACAACTACACCACCTCCACCACCTCCACCACTACCACCACCTCCACCACCACCTTCACAACCTCCACCACGACCACTCCACCACTACCACCTTCACAACTACACCACCACCACCTCCACCACTACCACCACCTCCACCACCACCTTCACAACCTCCACCACGACCACTCCACCACTACCACCTTCACAACTACACCACCACCACCTCCACCACTACCACCACCTCTACAACCTCCACCACCACCTTCACAACCTCCACCACGACCACTCCACCACAATCTCCACCACCACCACCTCCACCACCACCTCCACCACTACCACCTCCACCACCACCTCCACCACCACCTCCACAACCTCCACCACGACCACCACCACCACCACTACCACCACTACCACCACTACCATCTCCACCACCTTCACAACTACACCACCACCGCCATTTCTACCACTACATCTCCATACATCTCGTGTATCTCTTCTCCGTCAATATATCATCTCTGTAGCGATCACCCCTCTCTCTCCAGTATTCCTCAGCTGATCGCTGCTGATGTTTTCGTGCTGTTTGCTATTCGCGTCTTCGCTGTAACTCGATTCCATTTGTTTCTCTCGTTCGTCCGATCCGTGAGCCCAGGGCACTCACAAATCTCGCGACCTGGCCTCTGCAGTCTATATGGGTCTCTATGGGTCTCTGTGAGTCTATGGGTGTCTGTGAGTCTATGAGTCTCTGTGAGTCTATGGGTCTCTATGGGTGTCTGTAAGTCTATGGGTCTCTGTGAGTCTATGGGTCTCTATGGGTCTCTGTGAGTCTATGGGTCTCTATGGGTATCTGTGAGTCTTGAGTGTCTGTAAGTCTATGGGTCTCTGTGGGTCTATGGGTCTCTGTGAGTCTATGGGTCTCTATGGGTGTCTGTGAGTCTATGGGTGTCTGTGAGTCTATGGGTCTCTGTGAGTCTATGGGTCTCTGTGAGTCTATGGGTCTCTATGGGTGTCTGTGAGTCTATGGGTGTCTGTGAGTCTATGGGTCTCTGTGGGTCTCTGTGAGTCTATGGGTCTCTATGGGTATCTGTGAGTATGAGTGTCTGTAAGTCTATGGGTCTCTGTGGGTCTCTGTGAGTCTATGGGTCTCTATGGGTATCTGTGAGTCTATGGGTGTCTGTGAGTCTATGGGTCTCTGTGGGTCTCTGTGAGTCTATGGGTTTCTGTGAGTATGGTTCTCTGGGTTTCTACGTATCTCTCTGGATCTCTATGGGTCTCTGGTGAGTCTATGGGTCTCTCTTGGTCTCTCTGGGTCTCTCTGGATCTCTCTGGATCTCTATGGGTCTCTGGTGAGTCTACGGGTCTCTCTGGGTCTCTCTGGATCTCTATGGGTCTCTATGGGTCTCTGGTGAGTCTATGGGTCTCTCTTGGTCTCTCTGGGTCTCTCTGGGTTTCTCTGGGTCTCCATGTTTATCAATGTCTCTTTTTGTCTTAATGGGTCCCCTTATAACCTGGGCCACTCACCTCATCCTGAACTCTCTCCAATTCTCACCTGGGCCACTCACCTCATCCTGAACTCTCTCTCACTCGAAGGGTGGACTGAAGAGGGGGGGGGGATTGACGTTGGGCAATAAGGGGGTGGATGGAGGAGTGGTGGTGCACTGGTTAATGCGCTTCACCACGAACCCGGCTCACACCAGTGTGATGATTTATCTGTACAGGTCCTGAGCCTTCCCTAGGTCGACTCAGCCTCAAATGAGTACCTGGTGCGGTGTATAATAAAGATCGCCACACACACGTGTGTACACACACGCACGTGTGTACACACACACACTTGTACACACACACACGTGTACACACGTGTACACACGTGTACACACAAACAGGTGTACACACACGCACGTGTACACACACGCACGTGTACACACACGCAGGTGTACACACGTACGTGTACACACGTGTACGCACAACAACAACCGCCATTCGCCACCAATAATAACTATAATGCAATTCATAACGCTCGCAAATCTGCGGATATAACTGCCGCAACTCAGAGGCGCGGAGCCAAGCTCAGAGTCGCTCGAAAGCACGTGGTTGTAGAGGTGAGTTTTTAAGTCTCTCTTGAAGGAGGCGATTGAGGTGATGCTGCGAATGTGCAGAGGGGTGATGGCGTTCCAGACTGTTGGGGCTGCCACCGAGAAGCGGTGCATAGACATGACCATCCTGGATCTTGGTATCAAGAGGAGGTCGTGAGTCGCGCTGCGCAGGCATGAGTGGTGGTGATGCCACCACGACGCTTGTGCCAGGCTGTGTGCACGTTGAGGCCACGTGAAGTGTCGAATGCCCGCTGGCAGGAGGTCACCGGGCAGACCCAAGTGCCATGGGTCGACTGACTTAGATGACTGGCCGATGCACCACCTGTGTCCACTACTGTGCCAACCTGATGTGTTTTAGCCGCCTGGCGCTCCGCTCGTTGTGAGCATCACTCTTCTGCCCTCGGTTGTTGCTGGAGGGCGACTGCCTCCAACTGCCCAGTAGCGTCCTTCACGAGCCTCCTCCACAGAGGCCGATCTTTACACCACTGGCACCAGTCATCGGCAAGTTCACTCAGTTCCACATCTTCTCATACCACATCATTCCATCTCTTCTCCAGCCCGTGCCATGCTTGTTTAGCCCCCTCTATCTGGCCGAACAAAAGCTATTGAGGCATGCAGTGACTGGGCATGCGGGCTATATGACCCAGCTAACGCCGCCTTGCCTGCTGAAATAGCTCACCGATGGGACTTTGTCTGGATCTTTCAAGGATTTGTGAGCTCACACAATTCAGACTGGTTAAACCCAGGATGGTTGATTTGTGATTGCGGGCCAGTGAGGCAGACTCCACCTCAGCATACCGCGACCACCACCCAACCTCGCAGCGCCTCATGGCTCTCCGAACCTCCGAGCAAATTTGCATTAAGCCTTCTCATTCTCTGACGTGGGATGCTGTAGACGGTGAGAGTGGGCCTCTGACTTTTTTTCACCCAGCCTGTACACCTATGCCAGCCAGGGTCTCTGGGGAGGTTTGGACCGTGCACCCAGTCATGAGACTCGGTCCTAAACCTCGCCCATTTCCCCTCGGCATTAGAAGGAGTGGGTAACAATGCCAGCCCAAGCTGCAAGCGATGATGAAATTCTCGCTGGCAACTTTCATCAGCTAGCTGAGACCAGGCCACTGTGGGTTTGAATGGAGTCCTGGGTGTATATACCCACCACCGGAGTGAAAAAATGGCAGGCGCATCTCTCATGCTAGCCGATGGTCAGTGGGCAGATCACCTCCATGGTAGGTCCTGCTGTCAAGGACATGGGCCCGCATACACTGTTTCATCACTATGTAGTCCAGCAGATGTTCTTGATTGGACCCAGAATGCATCCATGATGTGTCGATGCGCCGATGCCAGAACAGCTTGTTGGTAATTACAAGCCCATGAGCTGCACAAACGTCTAGCAGCCTCCTACTGTTATTGAGCTAATCTGGCCCATACCTTTCAATCACTCCAGACCAGGTGCCAGTATCATGACCAACTCGGGCATTAAAGTTACCCTACAGGATGACTCTATCCCGAGGGACCACTTTAGCTAGCACCTGTGACAGGTCATAGAATGCATCTGTCTCATTGGCCTTGCCTGCATCCCTCCACTGATGTTCATCTTCGGTGGGGGCATAAGTAACCATGACCACCACTCCTCACCTCTGGTTGATAGGAAGGCAAGCCCAAAGTAGTTTGGGGCTTACAGATTCCCACACCTCACTGCCACGCTCCCACGCCCCCTTCGTTCTTTTGTTCAGAAGAAGAGTCACTCCCTGTTGTTTGGCAGTCTCCTGCCCCAACTAGAGGACTGTTCAACCCTCATGATGGCTGGAGCCACAGCCGGTCCACCGGACCTCCTGAATACCGCAGAGATCCAGGCAGTACCGTTCCAGCTCCCGACAGAGGAGTGGCAGCCTCTCCTCCGCAGTGAGCGTTCAAACATTCCACGTGGCAGTTTAACACGTAGGCTTTCACGACCAATGTTATTCATAATCAACGTTTTTTGGGTTTAGATCTCGTTATTTATAAATGTGTCGTAACCCTCCACCACCCAACACGGCCAATCAGTAAAAATGTGTCACGTTGACAAAAGACATAGTTCACTGCTTTAGCCCACCGGTGTGTTGAAGCCACCGGTGGGCTAAAGCAGTGAACTATTTGTCTTTTGTCAACGTGACACATTTTTACTGATTGGCCGTGTCGGGTGGTGGAGGGTTACGACACATTTATAAATAACGCGATCTAAACCCAAAAAACGTTGATTATGAATTCCACGTGGCCACCCGCAGTGGCTTTTTGCTGTTTATGGAGGAATCCCGAGGATAAGGAATCATTCTCCTGGCTCCGCCAAATGGGGTTTGGCCAGGGCATGTAATAGACACTTGTCCCTCGGGGCCTCCGGCACAAGCTTAGCTGGATATGTTTTTCGTGGTTTCTGCATTAATTGAAGGTTGAGGTGTTACCAGGCCCTCACACCCATGCAGAGCCCACCTTTGGCTGCTGTGGTGGCTGCAAATGCCATGAGGGGAAAGGCCAATCGAAATTGGGAAAGGCCAATCGAAATTGGCCCTCCCGCCCATGGCACTGCTCACCACAGCGTTACCGTCCGGCACATACGAGGAGGTCGGGGGTTGTTTTGCCGGGGTCACTTCGAGTGGGGTCACTCCCAGCCCAGTGAGGTCACTCCCAGCCCAGTGAGGTCACTCCCAGCCCAGCGAGGTCACTCCCAGCCCAGTGGGGTCACTCCCAGTGGGGTCACTCCCAGCCCAGTGAGGTCACTCCCAGCCCAGTGAGGTCACTCCCAGCCCAGCGAGGTCACTCCCAGCCCAGCGGGGTCACTCCCAGTGGGGTCACTCCCAGCCCGGCGAGGTCACTCCCAGCCCAGTGAGGTCACTCCCAGCCCAGTGAGGTCACCCCCAGTGAGGTCACCCCCAGTGAGGTCACCCCCAGTGAGGTCACTCCCAGTGAGGTCACCCCCAGTGAGGTCACCCCCAGTGAGGTCACTCCCAGTGTACACACATTCACACGTGTGTATACACACACACACGTGTATATACACACATGTGCATGGCCAAGGTGGAACCATTGCGGTCCACTCGGATTGGTATCTCTCCCTGCGGGGTCACTCCGAGCCCAGTGGGGTCATTCCGAGCGGGGTCACTCATTCTCCTCTGCTGACTCCCCACCCACAATATCCGGAGATCCCTGACACCCTCACCCCCACCCCCCTCCACATCTGCCCACTCACTGTGGAGTCACGTGTTCAAGTCCAGGGTCAAGGCCTACCTCTCTGCCCTAGACTCACCACACAGATAGAGACCCATAGACTCACACATATACCCATAGAGACCCATAGACTCACAGATACCCACACACACCCATAGACTCACACATACCCATAGACCCACACACACCCATATACTCACACAGAGACCCATAGACTCACGTACCTATAGACTCACACACGACCCATAGACTCAAACACGACCCATAAACTCACACACGACCCATAGACTCACCACACAGATAGAGACCCATAGACTCACAGATACCCACACACACCCATAGACTCACACATACCCATAGACCCACACAGAGACCCATAGACTCACGTACCTATGGACTCACACACGACCCATAGGCTCACAGACCCATAGACTAACATATCCATAGACTCACAGACCCATAGACTCACATAGACCCGTAGACCCACACAGATACCCCTAGACCCATAGACTCACACAGACCCATAGAACCACAGAGACCCATAGACCCACAGAGACCCATCCACCCACACAGAGACCCATCCACCCACACAGAGACCCACAGACTCACACAGAGACCCACATACTCACATAGAGGCCCACATACTCACACAGAGACCCACAGACTCGCATAGAGACCTGTAGACTCACACAGAGACCCATCCACTCACTCAGAGACCCACAGACTCACACAGAGACCCTTAGACTCACACAGAGACCCTTAGACTCACACAGAGACCCTTAGACTCACACAGAGACCCACGGACTCACACAGAGAGCCTTAGACTCGCATAGAGACCCACAGACTCACATAGAGACCCTTATACTCACACAGAGACCCTTAGACTCGCATAGAGACCCACAGACTCACACAGAGACCCACAGACTCACACAGAGACCCACAGACTCACACAGAGACCCACAGACTCACATCGAGACCCATCCTTGCTGGGTGATCTTTTTACAGCCGGTTATCCAGCAGTGGATTGATCATGGTGGTGGTAATGAACCCGATGTGTATCGTGCGAGTTCTCAGCTGGTTAATCGACTTGCGTGTACACGTGTGTGTGTGTACACGTGTGTGTGTGTACATACTTGTGTGTCGACACGTGTGTGTGTTGACACGTGTGTGTTTACACGTGTCTTTGTACACGTGTGTGTGTACACGTGTGTGTGTCGACACCTGTGTGTTTGTACACGTGTGTGTGTACACGTGTGTGTGTGTACACGTGTGTGTGTACACGTGTGAGTCTTTGTACACGTGTGTGTGTGTACACGTGTGAGTCTTTGTAGACGTGTGAGTCTTTGTAGACGTGTGTGTGTGTACACGTGTGAGTCTTTGTACACGTGTGTGTACACGTGTGTGTGTGTGTACATACTTGTGTGTGTGGAGCAGTAGTGTCGTGGTTAGCGCTACGCTGCGCTACAAACCCGGCGACCCGAGTTCGATTCCCGCCCACGGCCAACACCACTGACGATTTTCCGACTGGTCCCTGGGCCTCCCCTAGGTCGACTCAACCTAAAATGAGTACCTGGTGCGGTGTGTAGTAAACATCGCCACTGGGGAGACAAAGGCGGCCGGGCGCGGTGCTGGTCACTCACCCCCTCGTGTGCCACAGTTCCGGTAGCCATCATAGGTGCTGCTCCTTGCTATTAACAGCACTTGCCCCAAATTCTGTTCGAGGCTACACGGGTGATCTTTGTCTGTGTATAGGGGCTGTTATCACTTGCTACTAACAGCACTTGCCCCAACAGTCTGTTCGAGGCTAGACGGGGGATCTTTGTCTGTGTATAGGCGTTGCTGCTACTTGCTACGAACAGCACTTGCCCCAACATTCTGTTCGAGGCTACACGGGGGATCTTTGTCTGTGTATAGACGTTGCTGCTACTTGCTACTAACAGCACTTGCCCCAACAGTCTGTTAGAGGCTACACGGAGGATCTTTGTCTGTGTATAGGCGTTGCTGCTACTTGCTACGAACAGCACTTGCCCCAACAGTCTGCTAGAGGCTACACGGGGGATCTTTGTATTTTATTGTGAGTGGGTGAGCGCTGCCCTCTGGTGGAGTTGGATGGACTTCCAAGATGAATCTCCGACTCGCAGCCATCAAGTTCAAGTTCATGTATTAGGTATAGCCATGTGAGCCATTCGGCTCTTGAATCGGGTGCAACCACAACAAACAAAAAAACATGAACAAAAAACATCTTAAAGTGACTTTGTGACTGAGTGCAAACAGAAAATCCAAGAAAAGACTGCTAAATATTGCAGAAAAGCACCGCACACCAACGCTGTGTGCAAAAATCCCAGTGGGATGCAAGTCAAACAACAACCACAAGACAACTTAGAATAAGGCCATCAGTCTAACTCTGTACTACAACAAACAAACATGGCCAAACCAAAAAACGTATCTAAGATCACCAAAATAAAGCCATAAAAGCAATGAAACAGTGATCATAGGAACTGTGACCGAATTTTCACAATAAACGACGTAAACAACATGTACCACCAAAACCCTGCAGCCATAGCTGGCTGCATGAGTCACTCCACAACAGCAGGAGCATCAGTCGGAGTATCAACATTTTTCAATGCACCTTTAAGATCAGCACACTAAATCAAAACACAGATCAACTGAGTCTTGAGACTGGGGGGGGGGGGACACACCGGGGTGTCTGTGTGTGTCTGTGTATGTCTGTGTGTGTGTGTGTATGTCTGTCTGTGTGTGTGTATGTCTGTGTGTCTGTGGCCTGGCACAAGCGTCGTGGTGACGTCACCGCCACTTAGTGGCGAATGGCAGTTGTTGTTGTGTCTGTGTGTGTGTCTGTGTGTGTGTGTCTGTCTGTGTGTGTGTGTGTCTGTCTGTGTGTGTCTGGCTGTGTGTCTGTCTGTGTGTCTCTCTGTGTGTGTGTGTGTTTCTGTGTCTGTGTGTGAGTCTGTGTGTGTGTATCTGTGTGTGTGTGTGTCTGTGTGTCTGTGAATGCCTCTT